>NW_027142371.1:15391202-15991202 GCF_026170545.1 Melanerpes formicivorus | reverse complement strand
GGGAGAGCTCCTGTCCTCCAGAACAGGGCAGCACACAGCCTTGCTGGCACTTGGTCATAGAGGGATTCAAACAAGCTCATAGTGGAAAGCAAGCCACAAACAGTAGAGAAAGGACAGAACCTGTCTCTCAGATCTGCTGTCCCAGGCTATGCCAGATCAGGAGCCACCCAAGTAATTCCAGATGACCCCAAGCCTCTGCCACACTAGCCCTATCACCTCCCCACATCCTCCCACACCAGGCATCAGCTCTCCAAGTGTGGTCTGGGCAGAAATCAGCTTAGCTACAGCCTGGAGTCAGAGGGCACCATGACTGCTGGGGCAGAGAGCTGCCCTGTGCATGGGCAGGACATCTGGGATGCTCCCTGACCTTGGCCATGCTTGTCTGGCACGGCAGATTCCCACAAGCTGTGACACCATCTCCCTTCTGTCTCAAAAGCTGTTGAGATGCAAGAGAGAGAAAGCTGAATCTGTGCTGTCGGCTGCAAGGACTTGGTGAAGCATCATCTGTGGACAGAGAGCTGTAGGAAATCAGCCACTTGCTGCAGAGAACTCCCCCAGGAGGAAGCTTCAGTATCTCCAGCTGGGACAATGATTCCCTACACTGATGGCAAAGGAAAGTGGCAAATCCTTCACCAGCTGAAGCAGGAGAAATGTAGTGCTGGGGTCTGCGAGGAGGGATGATTCATCCCGAGGAGCTTCCCAAGTGAAGCAGTCACCAGCCACAGACCATGGCTGGATGATTAACTGATGGGTGGGCTGAGAAACAGGACAGATTGTCTCTTCTGAGGGCAGGATGACACACTGAGCAGTGCTGGGAAGCTGCTGGAAACCAAAGTGGGTGTGAGATTTGGGATGTGAATGATCCAGAAACTTCTGTTGGAGAAGATGAGAGATTTGGGTCCCCCAGAATCTTGGGACTGTGGTGAGAAATTTCTTCCTGAGCTCTAAGATATTATCAGATGGGAAAGGGCAACAGGAGCTCTCCTCTGAAGAGCTTCCAGCCCCCCCCAGCCATTGTGCTCCTGGGCAAGCTGCTGTGGGTGCCCTGCTGGAGCAGGGGTTGGACTGGGTGGTCTCCAGCCCCCCACCGTGTTGGAATTCACCCCTTGATACATCCAAAGGATGTCACTGGCTGAGACAGGGCAGCAGAGCAAACACAGTCCTGGGATGAAATGTTGACTCTCCTGCTGCCAAAGCTGGTGGCTAAGACTCCAGCCTTGCTCTGCTCCCAGAAAGCACTTCCCATGGAGTGATCCTTGCTTTAAAGCTGGCTGGAAGCTGCCTTCATTTTTCCTACACCTGAGATTCCATGAGGGGGCAAAACCAATGTGTATTCTGGCTGGCTGAAACATGATCTTGGTGATTGGGCAGGCAAGGGGGTGGAGTGCCACAGAGGATCTGCTTGCAAAGAAAAGCTCAAATGAAAGACAGAAAAAAAGAGCTGAAGGGGGAAAAGAGGAAGGAAGGATGAATTTTTCCTCCCTTTAGTCAGCACCATATCTACCCAGGAATCTTTGGTGGGATTTCATGCCAAGGAAAAATGAGTTTCTGGCCTCTCCTAAGGTAGAAGCACAGCAGGAAGTTACAGCTGCAAAACTCCAGGTTCCAGCTGTACTTCTGGAAAACAAATTTGGTGTTCACAATGCTTAGGCTGCAAGCTATGTTCTGGGGTGTGAGATGGGAGATCTGAAAGCCAAGCAGATGATCTCCACACATCATCAGTTCTGTGTCTTCCCTCCCAAGAAAGCAAAGAGAAAGGCAAAACCAAACTAAAAAATAGAGAGATTAAGTCCCAGAAACCCTCCCTGAAGGAGCTGGGAAAATGCTGGATCAAAAGGTCCTCACATTAAATACTCCTAATAAGTATCTTAAAGCAGGGACTCATACAGTATCCTGAAGAGAAGCATCCTGACAGCCTCCCAGACACCAGCCCTGTTGCTTTCCCTAGGCCATGTGAACAGAGAAAAGCTCTCCTGCAGGTGAGGTTCGTGGCTGGCCTTGGAATGTGCTCGCCACCTCTGCAGGGTGGCCCTGAGGCATGGAGGGAAGTCGGAGCAGGGCCTGAGCTTCATCCAGATGGCATGGGGTGGACAGAAGGAGGGGAGGTGTCTCTGCCATGCAACCTCTTGCTGTGCCAGAGAGCCCTCCTGTGTCCCACGGAGCAGCAGGTCCTGTGCGGCCACCTGCAGCAAGAGGAGCTCAGGAGAAGTTGCTGTCTCGGTGACTTGGTGATGGCTTCCTCTTCCCATGTCACCTCCCCTTGGGGTGGCCTTGAGGTGTTGCAGACATGGGTGAAGCATCACCTGCCCATCAGCACTCCTTGATCCTGCAGTGAGACTCTGGGAGCCGGGGCTCCAGCAACCAAAGAAGTACAAGCAGCACAAACCAAAGCCCTGCTGTCACCCCACTGTCTGCCAGCCCTAGCCCTGCTGCCCACAGCTCTCCATCCCCCACAGCCTCCCTGTCCTCCCAGCTACAACCTGAGCAGACTGGAGGGAGGAGCTGATTTAAGGTCCAGCACACAGGAGGAACATCAGACTGCCACAGCACGGAACAAGCACAGCGGTACCTAGGATGCTGCCCTCGATGGCGCCAGGACATGGTACACAGACACACAGAGATCTGGGGATGCATGGGGATGGGGTGCTGGCAGTGATACAGACCTTGGCGATGGCTCGGGCTGCTGCTCTTTCCTTGAAACAGAAGCAATAGTACATTAGCATGGTGCCAGGGGGCACAAGGGGTGTTGCTGCTGCACTGTTAAAACAGAACGAAAGGACAGTACCAAACAATACAACTGAATGTGGAAGCTGTGGACAGGAAAGGGGAAGGAGCATTCAGTTCCTGGAGTTTGTAGCCCAGACAGATCACTGGAGACTCACACAACACATAACACTGGCACAGGGCCCAAGGGGTCAGCCCAGCCCATCCTGTGCCTACCTATGGCTGAGACACCTCCCAGGGATGTGATCCTTGTGAGCACAGGAGGACTTCTGGGGGCTCACGGAGCAACCCCTTGGAAATGCACCACCCTGAGATGTTCCTGCACATAGGGAAGGATCTGAACAGATCCTGTGACCAGGGAGGATTTTCTCTTCCCTCTTGGCCGTTGGGACAGAGCTCATGGCAGAGCTTCTGATGCTCAGCTTCACCCACAGGGCTAACGAGTGCTGCTGGGAGGGGGACATTGGTGGGAAGGAGTAAGGACTCCTGCCCTGACATCTTGACACCCTGGGAGCCTTTGACAGCTACTTTACCAAAGCAGTTGGTAAAGGTCATGTGGAGGGAGTGGGACACCACATCTGTGGAATGCAGTTCCCTGCTGAGATGCCAAACCACCTTGACTGCCCTAAGAGATCACTGGCATTGAGGCCAAGGTGAGCTGAACTCCAGAGAGCAGGCACGGCACTGCAAGCCAAGGCCACCTTCCCTGGCCAGGCATCATGCTGGCATTTCCCATCAGCAGCAGCAGGGAAAACCTGCTCAACCTTCAACTTACTCTGGTTCACAGCTTCTTCACATGGCAAACTGCAGAACTGTGGGGTCCTGGAGCAGCCCCACAGAGAGGGAGCAGGCAGAGCTTCTCAGCAGGTAAGGGTCTGCCTCCCCTAACACCAGACACAGGGCTCCTGAGCATAAGGCTGTACCAGCCCTGGCCCTGCCTCTACCTGCTAGTCACCACCTTGATCTGCACAGACCCCAACCCTTCTACCTCAGGCTGAAGACAGCAGCCTAGAAGGACTGAAAAACACCACTCCACCCTCTGCACCTTGCTCAGCCAAGCTCAGAAGCTCAGCCTCAGCCACTAGCTCAAACACATTTGACAACTTGCAGGCTGTCCCATGGGTCTACAGATCTCTACACTACAGAGACACAGCCCAGGGTAGGTCCCACCCCACACCTCCCAGCTGGTCTCACTGCCCACCAGCATGGCCAGCACCTCTCCATCCCTTCTGGGGTCTGCACACTCCCTGGTTACCAAATGGGACAGCCTCACCTGCTTGAGAAAAACAAGACTCCCCCCTCCCAAGCTGCAGGACTCCTGGTCTCTTGATGGCTACCTTGGCACAGCACATTCAGCAAACATTTCTCACCACTACAACCTCTCCTACTCTTGGGGGAAGCAAGGGAAGGCTGGAGGAAACAGAGAATGAGTTAATATATCGTGGGCCTGAGTGTCCTCTGAGGGTGGTGAAGAGCAGGAAGCTCAGAGGAAAACTGGGAACACCTCCTTGATCAGACCCCTGGAAAAGGTGACTTTGCTTTTCACACCAAGCACTCTAATGTTACTCCAGGGGCAAGTTAGGCTGAAGAAATTCATCTACAGCAAGGGATAGGGGTGGGGGAAGGTCACTGCCTGACCTGTGGGGCGCCAGCTGCCAGAAAACCTCTCACATCTTCAAGGCTGTCCATATGCAAAAGGCAGGAAGGAAAAAGAAAAGGAAAACCCCCAAACCAAACAACTAAACCAAACCAAACAAGCTGCAAAGTGTGTGCTTCCCAAACTCTCTTTGCTCTGCTGCTAACCTGAATGTCAGTCCTGACTTGCTCTTCAGGTTCCTCAGAAGTTCCAGCTGGTTCAGAGGAGGGATGAGTCTAGGGGGAGAAAATAAAGACCATTAATACTCAGGCAGAGCTGGTTGCAGAGCCTTCTGTCACAGAAACTCCCCTGCTTGCTCCCAGAACCACCTTTGTGCCACCAACTGCAACCAAGGGACAGCTCAGGAAGGATGGAGAGGGGTTTGGCTGCTACCTCCAGCAGGATCCTAAGGCAGAGCGGTGAGGGAAAAGAGAGAGGGAGACAGCAAGAGAGAGAGAAACTTGTCTGCACCACCAGACTGTGAACCTCCCCACAGCAAGGAGACCTGCCCCAGCACCTGCAGCCCAGCTCGTGGCGTTGCTTTCCTGTGCAGAGTGAAGAGAAGCTCCAGCCCTGGAAGCAAGTGGGAAAACTCAACTCTGCGGCTCTTGGGAATGTGGGGAAGCTGATGGGGCAGAGAAACCAGGGGGCCAGGGTTGGGAGCATCCCAGGAGAAACAGCAGTGTGCTCTTGGGCCAAGTCAAACCAATTCCCTACTGTCCCTGCCAAGTTTTGCCCGAAAATGAGGCAAAATCATTGACTTCTAGAACTCAAGGGTTTCCTTCCTTCTTTTCTCAGGAAGGGAAGGAAGCTGACCATGGGGATCCTGGCTGATAAATGGAACCCCCACCACCACGTTGCTCCTCCTGCTTTTGTCCTGAAAGCCATCAGAGTAGCTCCACAGGCACTCTTAGTTTCTTGCTTAAGAGCCTGTGAGACTTGGGGCTTGCTCCATAAACATTTATCCTTGTTCTTCACAGAGGAGCTTGCAGCCAAGAGAGATGTGAGCTGGAGGTCAGGGGAGGGTGGGGAGTGCTGGACAGCTGGGAAGAGCAGCATCTAATGAAGAGCTCACTTGGGGACTCTGCACCCAGGGTCAAGGTCAGCAGGATTCATCTCACAGCTTGCTGCAAGCTCCTTTCCAGGCCACCAGCATGACCTTGTCCAAGTGCTGTCACAGTGCCCAGAGGGTCTCAGCACAGCAGCCACAGCAAGAAGGGCCTGACTTGCTCAAACTGTCCCAAAAACTACATTTCAGGACCAGAAGGAAAGGGTTGCAAGTGCCTGCAGCCCCAAAACGGCCTTGGCTGAGGTGCTGCAAGCAGTGGGGCTGTTCCTTACTATAAAATGAAGGCAGAGATACTCATGCCCACAGCTTCTCAGCCACTGTGAGAGCAACAGTTGCACTTTTCCTCTAGCTGGGAAAACCCCAAACTCCACAGCAACTGCAAAAGACTCTCCTCTGCATGCACACAACTCATGCTCAAGCCTGTAGTTGTTGAGCAGAGCACATTTGGTGTTCGCAAGGTTGAGGCAATCAGAAAATGTTCCCAGCCTAAGGATGGAGGAAAGAACAAAAATAAGCCTGAACATTTTGGCTCAGCTCCCCACAGTCCAGCTCTGTTTGCTTCCATCTAGAGCAGGGCACATCCTGGTCTGCTGAATTCATGATCCTCTTCACTCCAGACATCAGGAAGAAGCTGACCTTGGTGCAGTGGAGCAGTGCATGAGGGCTGAGCCGTCGCTTCCCTTCCCATCCCCTGATGTCCTCCAAGGTGGGAGAAGGGAGTGCATCAAACCAAGGTCAGAGTGTGCTCAGCAGGTAATATTCTTAGGTGAGTTACTTTCTTAGGGAGTTCCACACCCAGCAGAACACAGCCCAACCTTCTTCCAGGTGGGATCACAAATCCACTGATGCAAGCCTCAGAGCTGAGGAGCTCCTTAGCTGACTAGATGGAAGGATTCAGGAGCTCAAAAGCAGCTCCTTCCATCAGCCCGTAACGAGGTCTACACTGTGCTGGGGGTGGCAATCTCTTAGTCCACCACAGATGCTGCTAGGCAGAGGTACAGCCCACACAAGCAAACAGAAATTCACCATTTCTGTGGTAGTGCAGGGCTGGGCAACCCCCCAAGGTTTTGGTGAACCAATAACAATTAAAAAGTGGTGCAAATGCTTCCATGTGCTGGAGCTCACATTTAACCTGAACTGGATGCTCAGCCTGACCTGTCCTGTCAAGCACAGCCTGGAGAACATCTGCCACACTGCACTGTTTCACTAGAAGCTCCAAGAAGAGGCAGGGTTCTGCACAGCTTTGCTCTAGGCTGCTGGCCTGGGGACACCCTGCACTGGTGTGTGTCCTCCAGAGGCATAGGGAAAGGAGCTCCAGCTGGGGCATCTCCTGATTTCTCTCTCTCCTCCTGGCCCCTGTGTCACTTGTTAGCAAGGGAAGCAGGGTTTGGTTAAGGGGGAGCTAGGGGAGAAGATCTACACACCACAGGAAGACACAGAGCTCATGCTACCCAGCAGAGCAACACTTCCAACTCACCAGCTGCTGCAGGGCACCCAGCGGTACCTACAGTGCTGCCCATCGCAGCACAGCGCCAACAAACACCACACTAACTCCAGCTGCCAGCTCCCACATCCAAAGGGAAGGCAAATTCACTACTCCTGGTAGCACAGACAATGTTCAAGCATCTGGGTACAGTAGGGACATCATGCCTCCAGCCAGGACATCATCAACAGCCCCACAAGACAAGGAGGGCAGCAGCACAGGACAGTGGCTGGGAGCAAACACCACGGCACACACACGAGGAGGATCTTTCTGAACAGCCCTGGGATTAGGAAGAGGATTCAAGGAGATGGATGCTGGAACAGGATCAGGGCTTGAGTAAGTCTCCATGCTGCCTTGGAGTTCCTAGAAGGAGCCAGTTTTTACCCAAACCATGACTTTATGTCTCCAGCCTAAGTACTTTTTCATAGCTGAGAACATTTACGAAGCTTATGAACTATTTTATGACAAGAAATGGAAGTGGCACATTCTTATGTCACTCCCAGCAGCAGAAAAACCTCTGATCCTGCAAACAGGCTGCTCAGGACCACAGGAAAATGCATTCATAACAGCAGGCTTGCAACTCACTGAGGGGATTGGCTGTGAATTAACCACACGCAGTGGTAACTCTGATTTACTAAAGCTGTAAAACTTGCATCTGTGAAAGCTGGAGCCAGGTTTGGCAACCAGGCACTAAAAATCACCTCAGCTCTAAGAGCATTCATGCATCCAGGGAGGATTTAAATTGCTCTAAGGACAGAGCTTGGTCCACAGTCTTGAAATGCAAGCCAAGCATCACCCATCTTAAAGATACTGACTTGACCAGACTGAGTAGACTCCACCCTCAGACCCCCACCTCCTACCAACCAAGCCTGCGATCCCAAAATCTCCACTTCCCAGAGCCCCAGGTAGGATTATGTACCATGAACTTTACACAGCCATATCCAAGTCTTTCCCTTTGGATTGATCCCCAAAGGATTAAGTCCCAGACTGAATAACTGGGGCTAAAACAACTGCTTGGCTTTAGGTCAGTCTTGGAAGAAAAGGCTGAGATGGGAAAGTCCTGATGAGGTCATAGAATCCCAGGCTGGTTCAGGTTGGAAAGGATCTTTAAAGGTCATCCAGACCAACCCCCTGCAGTCAGCAGGGAGATCTGCAACTAGAGCAGGCTGCCCAGAGCACCAAACCACCTCACCTGCAATGGTTCCAGGGAAGGGGAATCTGCCACCTCTATGGGCAGCCTGCGCCAGGCTCTCACTACCCTCACTGTGAAAAATTTCTTCCTTCTCTCCAGTCTGGATATCCTCTTTTAAACCATCACTCCTGGTCCTGTCACAACACACCCTGCCAAAAAGACTGTCCCCAGCTTTCTCCCAGGCCCCTTTAGGTACTGAAAGGGATATCCCCTTCTCAAGAAATCAGACTGGATTGCTAGAAGGAACAATCACTCCGGGTTAGCACCCCAGATCTCTCTCTCCTCCAGATGCTGTCCTCAAAAGCAGGCACAGCAGCTGCTGCAGTTTCATCCTGTGCTACCCTTGATGCACGGTGTCATCACACCAGCAGATTCAACAACCCCAGCATCACCTGGTAGGGACATCTCCTACAGCAGGAAGGAGGACAAATGACACCATGGAGGGTGAGAAGGGGGCCAGGGAAAAGGCAAACAGCAGGAGCAAGGGAAAAGGGAAAAGTGTGAACTGGGAAGTTTTCTTGTGAGGCATTTTGAGTGGGAGGAGGTTGGTAAGACCATCAAGAAATCATCCTTCACAAAGCAGCCTCAGCAAGAGCTCTCTCCCATTCTCCTTCCTTAAGTCATCACTGTGGCAGTTTCCCAGCGCTTGTACCAGCAGCTGAAGCGTCCGCGGAGGAGGTCTGCAGGGCAGCAGGGACGGAGTCTGCTTTGGGTTTTCACTCATGCCTTTGGGGAAAAGGAGTTCCTCAGAGGCTTGGGTGAGGTCTCCTTGTTGCTTCAGTTTGTTTAACTAGAGGGTTTGCACGTTAGAGTGCCAGAAGCAGCACAGGGAGGGACAGGACAGACACTTGGCAAGTCACATGCACTTCATACCTGGAGGCACCGTACGTTTGCGATTGCGTGCTTTGTGTTCAAGGGAAACCACAGGGAAGAGAAAGGAAAACAGGAGGGGGGGGGGGGGGGGGGGGGGGCGGGGGGGAGGGGAAAGAAACAGAATAAAGAAAATTAGCACATGAACCAAGTGTGTCCCCAGCAGCTGATGTGCTGTGACCAGGCTCCTGAGTTTGCTCCCACCGTGGCCAGCTCAGAAAGCACTGCAGCCTGGGTCACCCTTGGGGACAGGCAACTGGCACCGTGCTCTGACAGCAAGCAGGCATCAAGGAGCGAGGAAAAAGGGGGGGCCCTCTGAGAGACCTTTCATGAGACATCCACAGCCTTTGGTCCCATCAGCCAGGGACTCCTTGGGCTGGGCAGGATGTGCTGGTGGGTTTTGTAGTGAAGTTCAGCAGATGAATGCAGTGGAGATCAAAACCTTGTTCTTCTGAGTGCCAATTAAAGACAGATTCTTCCCTCCCCCCCGGCAAACCCAGTGGCTGCTGCAGGCTGGTGCATAAGATGTCTGGCTGCAGCCAGCTCTGCATGCACCACAAACCCAAACTGCACTGGCCTGTGCAGGAGCCTCCTGCATGGCTCAGCTTTGGTTCTGCCACCCTGGGGA
Source organism: Melanerpes formicivorus (assembly GCF_026170545.1). NCBI lineage: Eukaryota > Metazoa > Chordata > Aves > Piciformes > Picidae > Melanerpes > Melanerpes formicivorus. Next base: position 15,981,600 of record NW_027142371.1, on the reverse strand, counting down.
TCTCACAATGCAAGCTGGCATTCTCTCAGAGGCCTCCAGGTGTTCCCCAGCCATTGAGACCAGCTCTGCTGCAGTGGTTGGAGTAAGGTTCTGGAGAAACATGAGCTCCTTCAAGGCATGTCTGACAAGTCTCTCATATCAAGCAGCCAGCCTGGTTTGGAGATGCCTTGGGAGGAAGACAGGAAAGCTCAAGTCACAGAGCTCCTGCTATGAGGAATAAGCAGCCCAGTGTAGAACAGAGAGTGCCAAGGTAGCAGTGACTGCAGATGCCCCCAGGCAGGGACATTTGTGTTCCTCCAACCCACTTCCTAACCATGCTGTGGATGCAGCCATGTGCCAGCAGCCATCACCCGGTGTGGCACTGGGCTGGCCACAAAGGCTGCACCATAACAGGGCTGCCAGGACCTGCCACTGGCTTAGTGAAGTGGGTAGCCAAGGAGAGATGGGCAGTGTGTGTGATGGAAGCTGCAGCCAGAACACAGTTACCCCCTTTGTCCAGCCTCCCAATTCATTTACCTGACTGTATCCAAAAGGGTTCCAATACATTCTTGGTAAATAAACTCCAACCTGCCTAACAGCTGAGCCCAGCAAGGTGCCCACAGCTCACTCTGCAGCTGCTGCTCCCTTCACCTGTGCAGACAGGAGCTGGGAGATAATGGTGAAGCTGGGAGAAGCACAAACCTGTGCCCAGGGAAGCCTGGGGTGTCACTGCTGCTTAGGGCCAGCATTGGCAGCAGCACCCACACCACCCAGCAAAACTGCTAGGACTTCAGCCTGGCTTCTTCTTCAAGCTTATCACCAAACTACATTCTTTAGCTCTTTCTCCACCCCATTTTTCATTTCACCTATTCTGGAGCCCTGTAGCTTAATTTTCTTCCTCTGTATTAGCCCCATGGGTTATAAGCAGATTAAGTAGCAGGTAATTAACCCCAGCATGTCCTCAGGCAGAAGGGTGTCACTGTGTGTCTGGCTGCCAAAGAGCAGTAAAACCTGGCAAAGTCCTCTGAAACCAGCCCCTGGGCCTTCAGCTTTCTGCAGCAGACTTTGGGCCAGGCTCTGGTCCTCAACCCTCCCCAGTAGCTGATCTCAGCTGGTGCTGCAAAGGTCAAGTACTGGGAAGGAGAGCTTTGATGGGGTGGGTTCAGTGCTGTTGGAGACCAGGTTTGTTCTGTTTGTTGGGGGCTGTAGGCAAAATCTTGAAGTCAGTTCTAGGGAAAAAGCAACTATCAGACACATTGGGAATGAATCCAATGGAAACTTACTGACCATGACAATGGGACTTCCAACAGGCTCTTAGGATGGACAACAGGCTGAAATACAGCTAATGCTTACCCTAGGAAACAGATCCAGACTGTCCACCCAAGGGCTAAAAGGTGCCAGCAACATGGGAAAACACAAAGGGATTCACACCTGCAGGGGCACAACCCAGGGCTGGACCACAGCCCTGCTTGGGAGCAGGGAGATGGAGCACAGGGAGCTCCACCACAGACAACAAAGCCCCATGCAGCTACAGGAACACCCAACACACGCCTGACTGCTCCACAAAGCCAGGGGGGCCTGGCTAGCCCCTGGAAGCACTCCAGGGAGGGACACAGAGCCCTGCCCAGGCTGCAGGGCAGAGTGCAGTGGGGAATGAAGAGCAACGTTTTCCATTTTGTCTTCTGGGGAAGACTTCTCCTTAATGCCACCAACCCCAAGAGTGGCAGAGGGAACATAAGGCTTCCTCCTGTCCCAGAGGACGGTGGGGCACAGCAGGGGACTCTGCCCCGCTCTCCATGGAGCTCCAAATCCCAAGAGGCTGTGAATTCCTACAGCACTGCTTCGACCTGTGCTGTTCCAGCTGAGAAAGCTGCCTGGGAATGCTGGAGGGGAGGCAGGATGGGTGCTGCTGAAACACAGTGGTGCTTTAGCAGCACCACAGCTCTGCTCTACCTCTCCACTCCTGTCAACAGATTGGGAAAGAGCAAAAAACCACAAGGAATGGGGGAAATGTTCTCTGAATCCTGAGGTTTTGCCTTCTCAGAGGGGAAAAAAAGAGAAGGAAAGAAAAGGGAGACCCAGGGAAAAATGAACCTGGGGAGAGTGCTGGGCCAGTCAAGAGAGGAACAGAAGGTTGCTGGAAGGCAGAAGGACCATTAGAGACCAGTTGGAGGTGCAAGGAGAGCCCAGGCAAGGGCAGGAGGAGGAGGCTGGTGTTTACCTACAATCCAGGGCAGCTCGGGAGGGAGGCTCTTCACAGCCCAGCACGGCAGCTGGCACAAGGCATTGCAGCTACCAGTGGATGTGGAGAAATAAAGGTGAAAAAGGAGAGCAGCATGTCCACACAGACACAAGGAGAACACACAACAAAAAACAACAGAGAAATTAAAACCAAGTCAAAAGGAATGAAAATAAATAAACAATACAAAGCAAAAGCAAAAATCAACTCCTGGAGAAAAGAATTTATCAGCCCTTAAGAGCTGCTGAAATCAAACCTTTTCAACCTAAAAAATGAGTGAAGAAATAAATGGAACCAGGTGTTCAGGTAACAAAAACAGCCATGGAGACAAGTGGCAGGAGGAGGGGAGGCAGGGGGAGCAGGTACCTGTACATGGGGACGGTGACGGTGCGCTCGTAGTACTGCCAGGTGGAGTGCAGGTCTGTCCTGGACAGGTTGGTGGCATAGAACCTCCAGGCTGCCTGCAGAGCAACCAGACAGTGCTGCAGTCGCTGGTGTGGGAAGAGACCTCAGAGCTCTGAGCCCAGCCCTTCACCCAGCACTGCCAGGGCACCACCAAACCTCATCCCTCAGCACCGCAGCTTTGAGACCCCTCCGGGGCTGGGGACTCCAACACTGCCCTGGGCAGCCTGGGCCAGGCCTGGGCAACCCTTTGGGGAATGAAATTGTTCCTCATGGCCAACCTGAGCCTCCCACGATGCAACCTGAGGCCATTTCCTCTTGTCCTGTCACTTAGAATCATAGAATAAATAAGGTTGGAAAAGACCTCAGAGACCATCAAGTCTAACCTGGCACCCAACACCTCCTGACAACTAAACCATGGCTCCAAGTGCCACATCCAATCCCCTCTTGAACACCTCCAGGGATGGGGACTCCATCACCTCCCTGGGCAGCACATTCCAACAGCCAACCTGTCTTGCTGGGAAGAACTTCTTCCTCACCTCCAGCCTAAACCTCCCCTGGCATAGCTTGAGACTGTGTCCTCTTGTTCTGCTGCTGGGTGCCTGGGAGAAGAGACCAACCCCCCCCCCCCCCCCCCCCCGCCCCAGCTACAACCTCCCTTCAGGGAGCTGTAGAGAGCAAGAAGGTCTCCCCTGAGCCTCCTCTTCTCCAGGCTAAGCAACCCCAGCTCCCTCAGCCTCTCCTCACAGGGCTGTGCTCCAGACACTTTTATAGCAATATAAATGCTCTTTGGGAGTGGGGAAAAGAGGTTTGGTGCAAAGCAGCTGTCCTAAGGCATTTGCCTTGCTGGGCTGGGCTGATCTTCCTTCCTTTGCTCCCCCAGACTGCCCACCACACGTGCTGCTGCCCATGGCTGGGTTCCTGGCAGTTACTCCCAGACGAGGCCAGTCACCAGCTGGTGTCTCACATGTCACATAGAGCCCCACTTCTCACCTGCTTATCTCCTCCCCAACTTCTAAGAGAGTATTAAGTGCCCCAAACCAGGGTGCTCTGACTCTCACCTGAATCAGACCTGCTGCTGGGTTTCTCCTCTTCTCAAAGTGCTTTTGTCGGTGCTGCTCTTGAACCTTCAGAGCAAAGCCTGAACCCAAGATGCCCTGGGGAAGGGAAGGAGATTCTGCAATTAGCAAGGTGTCAGCTAAGCTTCCCTCCCAAAGGTTTGTTCTGGATCATTTCTAGCTCCAAACATGCAGGGGAAGGAAGGCTAAGCCTTCATCCCAGGCAGCCCCAGCAGATACCCTGCCATGAAGGTGCAAGCACTTTGCTGGTGCCCACTGGAATTGCTGCCAGCTGACAAGCCCCAAACCAACCACTTGGTGCTGGCATTCAGCCCATTATGCCCACCAGGGAAAATCAGATCCATGCCACAGTGAGAAGGGCTTTGAAAGGGACAGGAGTAACCTGCTGAAATGATATCATCACCCCACCACCCTGCACCATCACTTTGCAGGGCAAAAAGTGCTTTCACTCAAGAGACACTTGTGCAGAGCCAAACCTAGAGCTGCCCCCAGCCCATGCTCACTGCACCCCCCTCACTCCATGCCCATGAGCAGCTGTCTGAGCTGTGCATATTCAGAGATGCTTTCCCCCCTTCTTCCCCTTGTTCCTTTTGGCTCAACAGCCATGGAGCAGTGGCAGCTGGGAGGTCCCTGGGTGCATCACACTTCTAGATGCAGCTGTTGCTTTGCCACAAGCTCCATGGACTAGGGGCACAGCGCTCGAGCTCAGCCTCCCCCGCAGCTTCTGCTTACGGCAGGAAGGGCGAAGAAGGAGACTCCGATGAGGGTGAAGGTAGCTGCCAGCAAGCGCCCGTTCCAGGTCTGGGGGTACTTGTCCCCATAGCCAATGGTGGTGAGAGTGATCTGCAGGGAGGAGAGGGTCACACAGCTCTGGGTTAGACAGCCCTAGAACGACACCAGCGCAGCCAAGCATCTCATGACACTGCAGGTGGAAGATGGAGGAGCTCAGGGTCACCACATGTCCTGAGTTGGGCCACATCTGGAGTACCAGGACCAGATCTGGGCTCAACAGTTCAGGAGACAGAAAACTACTGGAGAGAGTCCAGTCCTGGGCAAGCTGCTGTGGGTGCCCTGCTGGAGCAGGGGCTTGGACTGGGTGAGCTCCAGAGGTCTCTTCCAACTCTCACCATGCTGGGATTCTGTGAACCATTTAAGGTGCAGTCTGATACCCAGGAGGACCCCAGCTGCTTAAGAGGGGAATCTGTAGGAAGCAGTGATGCTGTGACACCCAGGACAGCCCTGCCACCCTCCTTGCTCAACATGCTGAGTTCTCACACTAGGCAGGAGTTTTTTCCTGCCTGTAGCTGACACAGAGCTGCCAGCAGTTGCAGAGGCCTCCCCCAGGAGATGGGGTTGAGCCTTGGGCAGAGGAAGAGAACCAGCACAGTTCCTCCAAACTCCCTTCTGGTAGCTGAGGGAAGGAGGCAGGGCCATTTGCATGCATGAATATGTTTGTTCCTCATCCTCCCAGCAGTGCCCATCAGTCTCCCTTCCCATTTAAAAGCAGCATATTAGCTCAAGAGGATGAATTACAGCTGCTTCAGACAACCTGATTTAGAGATGTTTTTTCCTCCCTCAGTATTATTCCATGCACCAGGAAAGAGCTGGCAAGCTGCTGTGTGCCTTTGGGGGAAGGAGCCATGAGGTTTGTTGGAGGCAAAGAACCACCTGAACTCCAAACTGCAGGAAGGGGTAGATTTTCCCACTTCTTGGGCATCACTGCTGGGAAATGTTGGGTGTTCCCTGAGGCTTCTGAGAGGACTGGGAGAGGCTAGGATTCAAAGGCAAGGCAGGGAGAGATGGGCAGATGGGGCCATCCTCCTTTCTTTGGGACCATCCTCCTCCTCTCCTAGAGACTTCTGCTCAAGCATCCCTGGGACAAGTGGAAAGCTGTCCCCATTCCACAGTCCCCATGGACAAAGATGTGCTGGTGTGGCTTTGGAAACCTCAAGCATTCAGTTTAGAATAAAACCACTTTCACCCAAATGGAAGCACAATCCCAAAGCACAGTTTAATTGGACCCACTAAAAGCCCTATCAATTAGGATGCCACTGACAGAGTGGTTAGAAAATGCATCTATGTGGCTGCTCCTCCTGAAACCAAGTCAGAACAAGGCCCTCCCCACGATCGCTGCAAAGCTGCCTTACAAAGTTTTTGTCATTCAGACAAGGGCTGAATGCACCAAGACCAAACCAAGGGAGGAGCTTCTGAATGTGAATCTTGATTTCTTGTGCCCATCCCTTAACATCTGCCTGTGCTGAAGCCATGAGTTGGACACTGACAAAACCTATTTACCCTAATGAAGCTCGCATCTGACCCTGAGCTGCCCAGCAGCAAAACAACCCCGGTGCAGCTCCATGTCCCGAAACAAGGGGAAGATTCCTCTGTCAGGTTTGCACAGCCAGGAAAGCAGGAGGGGTAAAGCCAGAAATGGTTCTCCCCAGACTGAGCTCTGAGCTGTCCTTTTTCCCTCATTGTTTATTTTCTAGTTATGTCAAATTGGGCTTTCTTTTCATCCTTCTGTCATAACCAAGGGGCTTGAAAAGCTGTTTGCTGCTTTGCCTTTGTTGGAAGGGGAGCTGCTTGATCAGCCAGCTCCTCCCCAAAGCCTGTAACTGGGATTTGATCACATCTGGGATTTTCATTACGTGCTTTGTAATCAAGGAGCAGTGTCAGAGCAGGAGAACAATAATGCAAGGAGATTAGGATGTCATTAATTCTCTTTGTTAATAGGCTAATCCAATAATTCACATGCAGACACAGGCACGGAGCAGGACTGGAAGTACTGCCCTTGCCTCCTGTGTCAGCAGAGAGGTGAGAGGGGAGGCCTCTCAGCGCTCAGCCTCCTCCTGCTGCTTAGAGCCTATTAATTTTACAAAACTCACGCTGGTGCCTTGCCCAAGCTTCATTCGTCAATGACTACAAGCAGAAATCCTTCTCACAACGATGAGCAAAGCACCCTGTGAGCGCTGGCTCTTCATCTGACCTGCTCGCCTGTCGCGACAGAGCTAAATGCCCCCCCCCCCCCCCCCGGCTCTTGCAGCTCCGGGGAGCTCAAGGAACACAATCCCTTCCCATTCTCTGCTCCATTTAGCTCCTTGTGTTTTTGCTTTTTTGCTTCACTAAACAAGAAAAGCACCAGGAGCTAAATGGAGCAGCCTGAAACCTTTTAATAGAAGTGTTAACTAAGCACTCCAAGTCGATTCCCTGCCTCAGTGATAGGAGAGGAGGGGTAATGGACCTCTAATAACCAGCAGCTGCTCCGCAAGAATCACTTACCAGACCCCACCAGAGTGCATCTGCATATGTATCGAAGTGCTCATTCTCTCCTTTCTCCGCCAAGTACACCAGGAAGGAGGCCAGGATGAGGCACAGGAAGCCAATGTACCAGGCGGTGATCAGCTCCTGCAAGAGCACGAAGGGAGAGCAGAGAATGATTGCAGTCCTGGGTGCACAGCTCTGAAAGCTGAGCTGCTTGTGGCTGGCTCTCAGCTTCCGCTGCCTTTGGTTTAGGGACTTGGGTTGGAGAGCAGCAGTGGCGCTTTCTGGGGTGGGATCCCGTACTGGTGGTGGCCTTGCCAGGCATCCCCCATCCTGAAGACTCCATCATCTGCATACATACAGCAAGCGGAGAAGAAAAAGGACTGCTAATAGCTCCAGCACTTCAAGGTGTGGAACTGAGACTATTAAGGAAAAAACAGTAGCATTGCCCAGAGGATTCCTGGGTGTGGGCTCTAGGGACAACAGCCCCAGCAGAACAATGCTGCCTGCAGGGGGCTGCTGCTCGCAGGATGTGCTTCAGGAACGAGGCCTCTTGGGAGTGTGCACCCAGACAAAGAGCCTGCAGCAGTTCCCCTCTTCATGCGGCTGCTGGTTAACTGCTGCCTCTTTGAAATGAGCTGTGTCAGGTGGTTTCTGTGTTTGAGATGTTCCCTGAAAACATCTAAACATCTCCCTCCTCTTCTCTGCTGGTTGGAAAGCTCCATCAGACCTCGTCTGACTTGATGCTGCTCCCTGTGGTACCTGCAGTGGCTTTCTAGTCTCCCCAGAGCTGGGAGATGTTTGGGGTGAAGAACTGAACCAAAGCAGCATCTCTGCTTGAGGAGAGGAACCATGAAGAGCAACTCAGTATCCTTCACCAAGGCCTTGCTTACCTTACTGTGTGCATAGACCACAGAGCCCAGGAGCTTCCAGGTGCCTCCCCGCCGGTCCATGCGGATCATGCGCAGGATCTGCAGGAACCTCAAACTCCTGAGGGCTGAGGTGGCAAAGACGTTCCCCTGGGATCCTGCTGCCAGCACGGCGATGGAGGCGATCAGTACCATGATGTCTGCAGCAACAAAGGGCAGAGAAAGCTGAAGAAATGCTGCTGAGCCACTGCCACAGGGCATGCCACTGCCTACTGCCCCGAGAGCGGAAGGCTGGGCAGTGGAAGTGGTCTTGTGTCAGTTGTACCTTGTGCTGGAAGGTCAGAGCAGTTATCTAAACCTGGGTGAAAGTGGTTTGCTCCCTGTACTGGGCACTGGGGACTGCAGAGCTTAGAGGAACATCCCAGCTTCCTTCTCAGCATTCATCCTTCCCATAGAAACTGTGTCAAATGCTGCAGAGCCTGAATTCTGACCTGATTCAGCCTTCACACTGCTCAAAATGGATTAAACCCTTGCCAAATGCTTGTCCTTCCTCAGCCAGCCACAGCTGCCTGCCACACAGAGCTGTGAGCTCCTCACCTAAACTAGGAATGGAAACCCAGATGTCCACCACAACAACCCTGGAGAGCTTGTGGGCAAGGCAAGGCCAAGAACAGGAAGTTTTGTCTATGCCAGGGTGAAGATCCTGAAAACCTGCCCCTTGCCTGCTTCTCTGTGCCATAGCAAGGGCTCCATAGGGCCTCTCTGCCCACCCCTCAGCCCAGTAAAAAGAGCTGCTGTGCACAGATGGCCCTGTTCATAACAAGCTGATGAGCACTTCCCAAACAAGAATTAATTAAGTCTCAGAACTCCCTTGTGAGGCAGCTCAGGGAAAGCAAGTGAGGCACTGAGACTGTCAGTGACTTGTGAGACTTCTGGTGTTGAGGCTGGGCACAGGATGGCAGCTCCTGCACTCAGTTCCTCCCAGCTAAACCTCTGTTCTGTGGCTCTGGGCAGCTGCCTGCGGTGCCTAGAGCATTCCTGGCCATGGGATGGATCCCAGGGCTGCAGACAAGGAGGACCTCATGCAGAATAACAGAAAACATGTTCATGGATGAGGCCTTTTGCTTTTGTGTTCTTTTCCTTCTCAAGGAATCAGATAAGGATCAGCCCCCAAAATGCATGGAGGGATCCAGAACACTGTGCAAGAGTTTGCAGTAGGATTCTTTGTTTGGACACCCAGGAGGTTCCATCTGAACAGGAGAAGAAACTTCCTTCCTGTGAGGGTGCAGAGCCCTGGAGCAGGGCAGAGAGGTTGTGGAGTCTCCTTCTCTGGAGAGCTTCCAACCCCCCCTGGCCATTGAGCTCCTGGGCAAGCTGCTGTGGGGGTACCAGAGCACATGCAGGAGCCCCTCCCACCCCCCGGGCTGTGGCCCTGGCAGCATGCAGGAGGCAGCTCTCACCGATGACACAGAAGGGCTTGCGAGCAAACTTCAGCCTCCCCCTCCAGCCCCGGTAGCGACAGCAGCAGCCAGCAGCCCAGATCCTCACGAAGTATTCCACCCCAAACACAACGATGGTGACGATTTCCTGGGAGGGAGACAATGCTGTTAGTCAGGAAGGACTCACTTGTGGTCCCAGCCACCCCCTCCTCACCAGTGACAGCTGAAACCTCAGTTCAACACCCCCAGCCTCGGAATCCTGTGTATTTCACTTTCTAAGCCTCACTGCTGGCAGCTCAGCACTGCTGGCAGCTCAGCACTTACCAGGATGTAGAGGGCCCCTTCTGAGCTGTTCTGGTACTCATCAATAGTTGAGAAGACAGACAGGACCAGGCAGGAGAACACTAGGAGAAAACTGTAGCACAAAGAGAAGAGGAAGAGAGAGAAACCATCAGCCCTCAGAGCAGGAGCTGCTCACCCCCCCAGAGCAGCCCAGAGGACAGCTGGGGCCACGCTTCCCCAGGACTCGCTGTGCTGCTGCTGCACCACCAGGTCTCCTGCACCACCAGGTCTCCTGCTTTACTGGCTGGGAGGTTGTGTGTGATGGACCCACTGGAGTGCCCTCAGTTTGGCCAGGGCCAGGCCAGCTTCCTTCCCATCTGGCAGCTCTGCTCACACCCCTGAGGTGGTTTCCCCAAGGAGCTCCTGCTGCAGAGTGCTTCCAGCCAGCAACAGGGAGCAGAGAAATTCATTACTGTGACAGCAGCAGACCACAGAGCAGGCTGAGCACAGACCCAGGGAACACTCCAGGGGTGCTCTGCTGAGGTACCTGCTCACACAGCAGTGACACTGCTTCTCCATCCCTCCCAGGGTAGGACATTTTTGGGTGGATTTAATGTTAGGCAGAGACTCAAAATTAACTCCTTCCTGCCTGGAAACCGTTGGAGTCAGTGAGCTTAAAGGGTCTTTTTCCAGCCAAAATGATTCTAGGAAAGGCTGGTGACTTTCAGGCTGGTTTGCTTTCTGTGGCCAGACACAGGACACAGCAGGGGTTTGACTCAGCCCAAGGGACCATAAAATGCTTTGGGCTGATAGGGACAATCAAAGATCATCTAATCCAACACCCCCTGCAGTCAGCAGGAACAGCTGCAAGGTTGCTCAGAGCCCCAAACAACCTGAGCTGCACTGGTGCCAGCCATGGGGCAGCTCCCACCTCTCTGGGCAGCCTGGGCCAGGCTCTCACCACCCTCAGGGTCAAACATTTCTTCCTTCTCTCCAGCCTGAGTCTCCCTCTTTGAGTTCAAACCATCTCTCCTTGACCTGTCACAACATGCCCTGCTCAAAAATCTGTCCCCAGCTTTCTCATCAGCCCCTTTAAGTACTGAAAGGCCACAAGAAGGTCTCTCTAGAGCCCTCTCTTCTCCAGGCTGAGTAACCCCAACTCATCCTGGGGACAGGAGGTCATCTTGGTGCTGGAGGGACACTGCAGACCCCATCCTGCCAGGGGCTCAGGGGGGACCCAAGCTTTGATAGCAGCTCCATCTCTTTCACAGAGTCAAAGACCTCTTCTACAATTCATCACCAGTCTCACTGACATCTGCTCCCATGTCTCAAAAGCAGCTCAGAAATGTCACATCACAGCCTGTCCCCATCAAAACTGCTCCCTCTGCACATTCCACGGTTGCTGGATGTACCAATGCAAGTCAAAAGGCACAGAATGAGTGGCAGGAGCCTGCCTCTCCTCTGACATTCAGCTGCTGAAGTGTCCTGGCACCTGCTCACGGGAGGGGAAGGTTTCCACCAGCCCACGATGGGCACTGCTTGCTCAAGCACAAGGAGGGAAATTAATTTGCTAAGCACCAGTTTGCTGGTGCAGCAAAGTAGGGCAGTGCAGGAGAAACCAAGAGCTGCATTCTGCACAAGGATTAAATAATTCATCTGTCTGGCTCTGTCTCACATTCCTACCAACTGTGGTTTGAATGTTGATAAGGAATGGTTCAGCTGGCAGGGGCTGATCCATTCTGTTCTGTAAGGCAGAGGAGCTTCACATCACCAGGTGCTGCCTGTGGCTCTGCAGCGCCCATTGCTGTCAGGGTCAGAAGAGAAACCAGGGGCATCTGCAACACTGCTTCCAACCACAGGCTGAAATGTCCCTGTCTGCTGCAGGGGAGGGACCTCCTGAGCCATCTCAGTGAGGGCTGAGCTTTGCCAGCATGAGATGGATTCAGATAAGGAGAATTGTCCTCATCTCTCACTGCAAAGCATAGAATCAAGCATGGTGTGGGTTGGAAGGTGCCTTCGAGATCACCCAGCTCCAACCCCCTGCCAGGGGCAGGGACACCTCCCACCACCCAGCCACCCCCAGCCTGGCCTTGAACACCTCCAGGAAGGAGACATGCACCACCTTCCTGGGCAGCCTGTGCCAGTGTCTCACCATCCTCCTCAATTTCCTCTTCTCACACCACAGACTTGCACAGCCTAAAGAGAGCACAAAAATGTCCCTTGCAGTCCCACTCATGATGTCCCTCAATGCCTTCCCTGGCTTTCACCTGAAACATTTTGCTTCTCCTCAGACTGCTCTGTCACCACCCTTGCCATAAAGAAGTCTACCATGACCTGCCTCACAGCCACATGGACTCCATCCACTCCTACATCCTCCAAGCTGCCTGGGCCAGGCTCTGAGAGCTGGAAGGAAGAAGCTGCAACTGGGGCAGGCAGCCCTGCTCCTGGAGTGGCCCAGATTTTGCTAGAGGCTCTGTCAGGGTGAGAAACAAAGGAACAATCAATGAAAGAAAACAAAAGAAGAAAATTGAAAGGGATGAAGGGACAAATAAAATCCTGCATTTCCTGGTGAAGGAAATAGAGTGAGGAACCATACCAGCAAAACACCTGAGCTGGTGCTGGAGGCAAAGTGCCACTTCCAAGGCAGACTCACACACCGTGCCTGCTCGGATAGCCAACTCTGATGGACCCAGAACGAAGCCAGGGTCAGATGATGAGCCCTGGGCAGGGACAGATACTGCAAGGAAGAGGATTCCTGCACATGAGAGGTACTGGTGGGCAGAAAAAAGGACAAGAATTTACTTTATCACTTTGCATCCAGCCCAGGGAGGTGCAGGAGTCACTGTCCCTGGAGATGTGCAAATGTGGCACTTCAGGACGTGGCTTGGTGGCCACGGAGGTGTTGGGTTGGGGTTTGATATCAAGGGGCTTTTCCAACCTTAATGGTTCTCTGATTCCTACCTCTGGGAGGCTGCAAAGGGAGCTGAAGAGAGACTCTTTCTGCATGGAAACTGACTTCAAGGGATTGGGGTCAGCATGGCTCTTGGGAGGCTGTGGAGGAGCTGCAGAGCCTTTATGGGTAGTGCAGTGGAAGGAGCACTGGAGATGGGCTGTCCCCTGAGCTCCCACAGAGGCAGGGCAGGGGGAGCAGCAAGGCTGCCTGCTTTAGTTTCACCTAAGCCACCCAGACAGCACAGGAAAGGCTTCCTGAAAATAGTTGATAGCCAGGGAAGGGAAACAGGGCAATAAATAGCAGAGAGGTTGGGATGAATCTAGTTTTTAAAGCTACATATCTAATCACAGCCAATTACCTCCCAGCCTGACTCTGGCTAATGTTAATGAGCAACAAGGAAACATTAATTACATCCCACCTAATGATTTGTACATTAAAGATGCCGGTTCTGCTTGGAGCTTTGGAGAAGACAACATCCTACTCCTGAGCAGGCAGGAGCTGGGTTCCACATGATCATGGCTGGAGCTGGCACCAGCCTGCCCCAGACCCAAATTGGGATGCAAAGGGCAGAGTGTGGTTTTGGACTTGTCTTCCCCACGGAGTGAAGCTGACTTCAGCCTCTAGGAGCCACTAAAGGAGGACAGCTCATGTCACTGCATCTTCTCAGCCAGCACCCATTCCTACAGGCTCCCAGCACCTCCGGCTGCTCCAGCATCCCTCATGCCTCTTGCTTAGGCCTCCCAGCTTAGCCCAGACTCAGCAGTGCAAATCTGATGGCTGCTAATGCTACTAAACCCAAAGTCTGGCTTTACATCCAAAGGGTTTGTTGGCTCAACACAGCCCTGCAAGCTTCTTATTACCACTTCTGAATCCCAGCACAAACTCTGCACATCCCAGCTCCACAGCCACTGTGCAACAACACAAGAGATGACTGCACTCCCTCTTGGGAAAAAAGAGCACTCCAAATTACTTGAAATAAGGGAAAATTCTCCTTTCCTTTTCTTTTCTCCCCCCCATGGAGAGCACGTGATGGAATCACCCTCATGCTTTTCAGGTTAAGCATCTCCAGGCCAAGGAAGAGGCCCTCAGCACCAGGCAGGAGACCCCAGCTCATAGGCAGCCTCTGTGCCAGCCCTCCTTGGCTTTCCCTGGGAATGGGAGAAGGAATTCATGGTTTAATGAGAGCAAAACTGGAAACCAAGGAGTATGTAACTAGAGGCATTTGAGAGCTGCACAATAGGAAACAAGAGGCCTTGAGCAACCTGGGCTGGTGGGAGGCGTCCCTGCCCATGGGTTGGAACTGGATGGTCTTGAAGGTCTCTTCCAACCCAACCCATTCTGTGAATCTCTAAACCTGACTGTAAATTAAAGGCCATGAAAATGCAGCCATGGCAATAAACCAAGGTGAAGGAACACCCCCAGCAAAGGCACAGACTGTCAAACACCTTTGCACACTCTGGGGGCCTCATCACCCACATGGGAGCATTTGCAGCTTAACTGAACTTGCAATGGATCAGAAGGAAAGCTCTGATAATTGCCATGGCTTTTCCAGGGGTGAGGACATTGCTGTCTTGCACCTACCCTCAGCCAGGAGCATCTATCATCTGTATCTATGCAAGGCCATCCTGCTGGGATTTGCAGCCCAGCTATTCATTTGCAAGGCTAAAGAGGAGACTAAATGCCTCAAGTCCAGGTTTCCACATCCCTCAGCCAAAAATTATCTCCCAAGGCAACTTCTGTCACCAGCAGAGCTGAGAATAGAAGCAAGGGAGTCCTGCCTTTTGATCCTGTGCCTTAAAAAATGTTCTCCTTCCCAAAAATAGCTCCTGGTGGTGCCTCCTTCCCTGCAGGTGCAGCCATGCCCTGTCCTCTCACCCAAGATCTTGCTCCTCAGAGGAGCCTGGAGGCTCTCAGGCACTCCTGTGGGCCAAAAGCATGAAGGGTAACACAGAGGCTGGCTCCAAGACAGGGATCCCCATGGCTTATAAACTTGAAAATCAGTCTCCAGTGAAGGCCTCTCTGGGACAACACTAAGAGCTCCTCAGTGCACTGAGATGATGGCTGAGCCACCCTGCTCATACAGAGCCATCCAGTGCTGGAGCATCTCCAGAGGACCAAAGCAGCATCCTGGGAGAGGCTGTGGCACAGGCAGCAAGGCTGCATTCAGTGGTGCTCTGGGGTTAATCAGGCTGCAGAGGTGGTCTTAGAGATCTTAAGCTATGTTACAGGGGCAGTAGTGGGATGGGAAGTCCAACCCTTAACCCAGCACTGCCAGGGCACCACTAAGCCATGTCCCTTTGCACCACATCTCCACAACCCCTCCAGGGATGGGGACTTCACCCCTGCCCTGGGCAGCCCAGCCCAGGCCTTCCCAACCCTTTTTGGGATGAAATTGTTCCTCCTGGCCAACCTAAACCTCCCCTGGTGCAACCTAAGTTAACTCCAAATAAAATCCTTATTAATAATAATCACCACACAGAGCCCTAAGCTCAGATGTTCCTCTTTGTCCTCCTCCACCATGAATCACTGGGAAGTGCTTGTCTGTGTATTCTCCTTGCTCTGTGCACACAGCCTCGGAGGAGCCAGATGTCTGGAGGAAAACCCAAAGCATTCATCAAGCCCCTGCACCTGCAGGAGCCTGTCCCTCTGTCTCTCTGCTGTGGTTCAGTGCTGCCGGGCTGAGGTTTTGTCCTAAAAACTTGGTGAGGGAGGAACAGCTTCAGGCAGCTGCAGGAGCAGTTCATGGGAGAGCATCCTCAAACCACAGTGCAATTATGGTGCATTGGGAGGTAAATGAAGAGTATAAAATATTGGACATTCAAGCAATTTGGAAAGTGCCTGCACAGGCATTTCCTCAGAGCACGTTCATTGATTTCAGGGGAGGGGAAGTTGCTGTCTCATGCAATACCCAATTTACTCAGATTGAAATCTGAGCTGCTGCCTCTGTTTCATCCCTCAGGGTATTCCCCCAGCAGAGCCTCTGCTTCCTCCCTACCCCTGAGAAATCACCTCTCTTGAGTACAGGAAGACAAACCTTCATCCAACCTTTGTCTGTATCAAAAGGCCTTCCTAAGGGCAAAGCCCTGCTTTCCTGGAGCCCCTCAAGAAACAGAGGTGACTTGAAGCAGCCCAGGGTTTTGCTGCGTGGTTGCAGCAATCAGGGATAAAAAGAAATCATCCTCTTGCTGGGTCTAACTCAGTGTGGAGAAGGGAAGGGCCCAGGGAGACCTTCTGGTGCTCTTCCAGTGCTTAAAGAGCCAAATGAGAAATCTGGGGAGAGGCTTTTGAGCAGGGCCTGCTGTGACAGGTCAAGGAGAGATGGTTTGAACTGAGAGAGAGAGATTCAGAGTGGAGAGAAGGGAGAAATGTTTGACACTGAGGGTGGGGAGAGCCTGGCCCAGGCTGCCCAGAGAGCTGGGAGCTGCCCATGCCAGGATGTTTGGGAGCCAGAGCAACCTGCTCCAGCTGCAGATGTCCCTGCTGACTGCAGGGGGGTGGACTGATGACCTTCAATGGTCCCTTCCAACCCATCCCATGATTCTATGCTGGACCTGGCCAAGGCACTTGACCTGACTTAACTGAGCTCTAAAACTGGGTTAAAAGCAAGATGTCCCTGTGAAATGTAAAGCTGCATCTCATCTAAACATTCCTCCAGGGGATGGGATATACAAAAATAGGCTCTGGTCTAATTGCAGCTAGGGAGATGGTCTCAAAAAGCACAGGGCTGGCTGCTGCTGCAGACAGGAATAGCTGCTGGTTTCTCAAAGGTCTGTCCCAGAGGCTGCAATTCAACCAGAGCCCAAAGACTCCTGCCCATGAAGGACAAGATCCCTCTCAGCATCTTTAGCTTTGCTTCCACACCTCTGCCTTGCACTAGTCTTACAGCACCAAGAATCACAGCACCTCTGATCCTCACGGAGAGCATCTGCAGGGACACGGAGGCTTGGCAGCCCTCAGCAGTCACATGAACCACAGCAGGCAGCTAAATGGCTCAAAATCCCTCTGCTGACTTGGAGAAACATTAAAAACCTCTCACTTTGCCCATGCCTCAAACACTTTGCGCCTCTGTAAAAGCAGGACCCAGGGCTTTCTCCCAGGTAACAGCAAAGGGCAGCCAAGATTCCATAGAATGGGTTGGGCTGGAAGGACCTTGAAGCTCATCCAGCTCCAACCCCCTGCCGTGGGCAGGGACACCTCCCACCAGCCCAGCCTGCTCAAAGCCACCAGCCTGGCCTTCAACCCTTCCATGGGATGAGGCAATCACAACTTCTCTGGGCAACCCAGTCCAGTGTCTCACCACCCTCACAGTGAAGAACTTCTTCCTGATGTCCAATCTAAACCTTCCCTGCTCTACTTTCAAACCTCTGCTCCTTGCCCTATCACTACAGGGCCAATACTGAAGGCATGTCGTTGCCCCAGCCACTTCCCAGGGTCCAACCTCAGCTTCATACCTCAATAATGAGAAGGCAAGAATGTGGTTTACACCAATGAGGCTGAAGGGTAGCCCACAAGCACTACCCAGAAGCACTGCTAATTTCATTCGCCCATCAGTTTAATTAACTGAGTCTTGGGGAAAAGAAATAAGTATTTGCAAACCACCCATCTAATATGGCTCAGAGTTGGTAATTTTACCATCTGTTTAATTTTACTTCTCTTGTCCCAGCTAGTGATTAGGAAGGAACTCAGAGCCAAGAAGCAGGAGAGCTGATTCACAGCCTTCTGATTTTAGTCCCTAGAAGATGATGACCACCACCCCCCCAGCCCCCCCCACTACCACCTCCCTGGTTGAAACAAAGCGTCCCCAGAGGAATAGTGAGAGTGCTGCAGTCAGCAGGAGCACACTCTCTCTCTGCAGCTCTTCTCCACAACACAGCACATCAGGAATAACCCCAAAAGCCAAGGGGGCTGCACTGCCACAAGAGAGGGGGAAGCTCAGCAAGGTCCAAACCCTGCTGTGCCTGAGGGACACTCGAGCTTGGCACTCACAGAGCCACATGACTAGGTCCAACAAGCAACAGCAGCTTTGTAACTGTGCACCCACATCAACAGGACAGCCTGCCCCTCCCTGGCAAAGGGGGCAGAATATGGCCCCAATGCTTTCCATGGCTGTGGAGCTGCTCCTGCTGGGGAGGCAGCCCTTGGCCATGTGGACAGGCAGGCCCAGAGGAGCTGGTGGGGGTGAAGGGATACAAACCAAAGACAGATGCACAGAGAGCTGAGGCTTGAGCAGGCAGTGCTCTCTAGCCCTAAAAAACTGCTGAAGCAGGAAGGGGTGCTGCAGGCAGGGGTGCTGCAGGCAGGGGTACGCACCACAGCAGCTGCCAGCCCAGCTCTGCTTCACTTCACTGAGATAACTAAGAGGTGGTCTTTAAGGTCCCCTCCAACCCAGCCCATTCCATGATCCTATGATAACTATTTTGGGTCTTCTAGGAGCTGCAACTCTGAATTTGAAGTCTTTTTCCAGCCTCTCCTCTCTGGCTTTTCTGAGCTCTAGACAGATTTGCCATGCTGCTCTGCAGGAGCATCCATCCTCCTGCCACCACCCACACCCAAAGCATCTACAGCAGAGCACAGCCAGCTCCTGACTGGTCCTGCTGGGAGCAGGGCAGCCCCATCTGCTCAGCACCAAGTCCCCAGGGCACAGCTCACCTTGCACCTGATCAATTAATCCCCAGTGCCAACAGGCAATTCCATCACCTGAGTATCTCTTGCTTCCTCCATGCAGCACATGGGTGGCAGATCAGGGGAGCATGGCTCAGCTCCTGGCACTGAGGGTTTGTTGCACTCCGGGTTGAGGGGTGAGAGCCAGCATGTGCTTTTTGGCTCATTGCCTCATCCATAGGTCCCCCAAAACCTCCATCAGTGGCAGAGTGGAGCAATGATCCATGTCCCCTCCAGTCCCTGCAGTGCAGCAGCTCACAGGGCCACACAACTTCTTCATTTGGTTGAAGGCCACCCTGCCCAGCTGCCTCCCAAGCCCTGCCCTGGCTCCTGCTGCTGCTCTCAGCCACCAAGCAGCCTCAGCACCACTTGGGTGCACGAATGAACCTCCCCAGCTGTCACAGAATCACAGCACAGTGGTCACTGGAAGGGACCTGTGGAGATCCAGTCCAAGCCTCACAGGTTCATCTAGATCAGGCTGCACAGGAACAGGTCTCCAGAGAAGGAGGCTCCACAGCCTCTCTGGGCAGCCTGCTCCAGGGCTCTGCATCCTCACAACAAAGACTTTTCCCCCTGTTCTGATGGAACCTTGTGGGTCCCAGACAGTGCTCATTGCCCCTTGTGCTAGGCACCACCAGCCCCAGCCTCTCAACCTCCCTTCAGATATTTACATGCATTGAGAAGATCCTTATCAGCTTGTCCCTGAAGCAATGAGGCTCCTGATGTGCTGCCTGGCTGCCTCGGGGGCTCTGCCCCCTGCTTGGACCCGTTGCCCCAATTTCATCACATTTACCATGGAATGAAGAGCCAGAGACAGGCAGCAATGAGAATACTGCCCTGCTTTTGCTCCTTGGAGGGAGCTGACATGCGAGCACACATCAGCCAGCCTGGGAGAACCAGCAGCTCCCAGCAACCAGCTCCCCCAGATCAACGCCACCCAGCAAGAGAGAGGTTTGTTCCCTCTCCTTATTTCCCTGTGCCAGTAAACACAACAATAAATAGCAAGCTGCAAGAGGCAGATGATTGTGTGGTGAAAGGTGGAAAACATCTAAAAATGATTTAGAGCAGTGAGGAGAATAGGAAGAGAGGGCTGCAGCTCATCTTCTAGGAGGAGGAGGAGGAGCTGCTTGGCTGGTGAGAGGCAGCAGAGGCAGGGAAGGGTTTCCTGCCTGCTCTGCAGCTCCTTGCTCTGGGTGATGCTCAGGTCCTCATTGCAAGGGTCCTGACGTGGGACCACACCAGCTCCAGCGATGGGATGGGAGCAAGGCCAGCTCCAGAGGGGCTGGATCCAGCATCTTGTAGAGCTGCACAGTAGCAGGGACCCAGGGCAGGGTCCAAGCTGAGGAGAGATTATCTGGCTGCCATTTCAACACGCTGGTAAATCACAGTGATGGAAGCCATATGCTCTGCTGGGAAGCATCCATCTCGTTGCCAGGGAAACATCCTTCCCCTTTGAAATGGCAGGCAAAGGCTCACAAAAACCTGCTCTTAACTCTCTTTTCTCAGGCACAATCCAAGTCCCCCCGCAGCCCCCCCAGTGCTGCAGCATCCTGCTGGCTCCTGCTGCGGCAGCTTCACTGGGAGCAGAAGGGAACACTGCCAGGCCATGGGACCCAGAGCAAGCCTGCCCCAGCCTGACAGCAGCAAGACCCTGCCTCCAACTGCCAGCCCACTCCCAAGCCACTTTCCAGAGTTTGCTTCCTGGGGCAAAAGCAAAGGGTCACCTGCCTGGGTCACATCAAGCAGCTCTGCTGCAGATGCATGGTACAGACAGTGCCTGGCCAAGCACAGATGCGCCCAGCTGTGGAGCAAGGCACTTCTGCAACGAGGGAATAACCAACAGCAGGAGCATGGCCTGGGTTACTGCTGCTGAAATCCAATCTCTTGCAAAGCAGCAGGTACCAGCAGGTTCCACTCATTTTCTTACCCTGCAAACTGGGGCAAGCTGCAGCCAAGCTTTGGGCTTGTAGAGAAAACAACCAACCCATCCCTGAGCTCAGCAGCTGGCTGGAGCTTGTAGCTGGGCAAGGGACCTCTGCTCTGCATCTGCACCTTCTTGCTGCTCCTTCTAGGCCAAAGGTACAGAAACACAGAACCATTCAGGCTGAAAAGGCTTCAAGATCATTGAGTCTCTGCTCTACCAACCTGACCAGGTT
This sequence comes from Melanerpes formicivorus, assembly GCF_026170545.1. Taxonomy (NCBI): domain Eukaryota; kingdom Metazoa; phylum Chordata; class Aves; order Piciformes; family Picidae; genus Melanerpes; species Melanerpes formicivorus. The sequence goes on along the minus strand of NW_027142371.1, from coordinate 15,961,280 downwards.
TGGCTTGCTGGCATTTTTACCAGCTGGTTTTTGCTCTGGACCCCTGGAGCAGAACACGTAACCCAGCACGGTGGCAGTCACAGCATCCAATGCTCTCCAGCCTATCGGTGCCAATGAATTTGTGTTAGATCTCCTTCTAGACAGAAGGCACAAAGGTACAGTCCCATGACCACGCACTGGGACAGAAAAGAGGACTTCCTTCTGCAAAGATCTCACTTCTCCACATTTGGAATCATAAAGCTGTTTCATTAGAAAAGACCTCTAAGGACTTCTTTCTTCCAATTTCAGCCCCTCATGACCCTTGTTCCCATTGTGTTAAACTCTTCTCATTTATTGTAAATCCCACCAGCAGAGGAAGCCAACTGTTAAGTAAGAACTGGAATCTTGTCTGTTCTGATAAGTATCTGTGCTCAAACCACCACAGACTGTATTAAATAATTCAGAGCCTAGGAAGGCCTAACAGGAGAGGCTGAAGTCTCCTTGTCTGCATGGGGAATGGTTCTTCCTGCTGGAGGAGGGACAGGCTGGGGTTACAGCACAGGGAGCAGGAGCCTTGGCTTACACCAAAGGCTCTCCAGACTCCTCCACACCTTGGCTCCAGTCCTGGGAAACTCATGGGATCGCCCCAGGGGTACAGATGAGCTTCAGCCCATGCATGGCTCAAGACCAGGACCCTCATCAACCAATAAATCCTTCTAGAGTAAAATAAAGCCTGGCACAAAACCACTGCAAGGGACACCAGTAACCAAAGCCACTAACAGCATCTTACATGGCAGCACAATGCCACCCAGGATCAACATCACAGAATGGGTTGGAAGGGACCTTCAAGATCACCCAGTTCCAGCTCCCTGCCAGAGACCAGGTTGCTCAAGGTCCTGTCCAGCCTGGCCTTGCACACCTCCAGGGAGGAGGCATCCACAGCCTCCCTGGGCAACCTGTTCCAGTGTCTCCCCACCCTCACTAGGGGCTGCTGACTTGGCTCTGAACCCAGGCAGGTGGTGCAGAGCTCACAAGCAGCGGTCACAGCAGGAATTCTCCACCAGGGTCTCCTGCTCCTGCCAGAGCTGGGCAGGAGCCACCTTCCCTTCCTTCAGTGTCAGGAGCAAGGTCTCCCTGGCAACTCACCAGCCAGCTCCCAGTTCTCTCAGGCTGTCTGGGAATGATGTCACCAGGCACTGTAAATATCAAATGTCCCTGTCATGGCCCTGAGCTCTCCTCCCTCCCTCCCGGCTGGGAGCCGCGAGTGCTCTGCGCTGCACAGGACACCCACGGTGCTGAGGAGCGCTGAATGGGTACAGCCAGGTAGGATCCTGAGCTACAGCATCAGCAGCCTGCTGCTGCTAGACCCAGGCAGGAGCAGCTCTGTCCTGGTTGTGTAACCCAGCCTCACAGGACCTTCCCCATAATTACAGGGCCTTTCCCTGCAGTCCCACGGGGACCATATGCTGCCTTCATGAAAGGATGCTTGGAGTTAGCCTCCTCCCTAGCACAGTTTCTCTGTCTCCCCTAGAAACAGCAAAGAGAAGGAGGAAGGGGGGAGGGAATAAAGGTTTAATTAATCTTCATTTCATTTCTGCTGTGCTTTTAGCAAATGAAGAATAAAGAAGCTACCCCATCAGGTCTGTGCTACCTCCCTGGGCTGCCCTACTCATCCCTGTTCCTCACATTTGAGGTGAAGCTGCCAGCAGCCCTCTGCAGCCAACACAGAATGCCATTGCAGGAGCAGACTGGGTTCCAACCACTCTTCCAAACTCAGATCCCACTGGGATGCAGCTGCAGGGTGGATCACTGAGTAGTTTGGGTGGAAAGGAACCTTCACAGGTCACCCAGTCCAACCCCCTGCAGCCAGCAGGGACATCTGCAGCCAGAGCAGGCTGATCACAGCCACAACCAATCTGACCTGCAGTGGTGCAGCTCCCACCTCTGGGCAGCCTGGGCCAGGCTCTCCCCACCCTCAGTGTCAAACATTTCTCCCTTCTCTCCAGTCTCAGTCTCCCTCTTTCAGATAGGTGCTGACAATCCATCAACTTAATTTCCCTGAGGTTCTTAATAGCCATCTCCTCATGTGGAAAAGGGCCAAAAGAGCAAGGCCAGGTAGGACTGGGGCTCATTGGGGAGGATGAAGCAGGTTCTCTGCAGGGAACTGTGTTGGGCCAAAGCTCTGCACAAAGCACAGAGCCACAGAGGCTTCTTTGCTCTGTGGAGTGCTTGCATAGAGGGGTGCCAAGAATGGCAGATTCAGTGGGGGTGCTCCCCGGGTGCTCAGGTTCTTACATATGGATGAGTTAAGCCCAGGCAGCATCAAGTCCTCTCCTACTACAGCAGGTCTCCCAGATCTGGCCACTCCAAAGCACAGAATGGAGACCTGAGGTTGGGATGTGTCTCACCTGCTCGAGGATGTCTACATCCTCACCTCCCAGAAGCAGCAGTGGGGCAGGCACACAGAGTTCCCATTCCCTTCAGGCACTTTCTTTACCTTCCCCTGTACTCACAACCTCACACTAGGAAAGGCTAATCCATCACCAACTTAAAACCACTTTTCAGACCTCCATGCTGTTATTTATCCCAGGCTTAGATGGAAGATCAAACAATTCACAATCTAAGCCTCAGCAGCTAGCTCTGAGCACGCTCCAGCACGACTTGAGATGTTCCCACCACCCACAAACATGCATCAGGGGGAGTTCAGCCTAAGGGCTTAGAGGGGCAGCTCAGAGAAGGTTTCAGACTAGCTCTCATTTCTGTGATGGCAAAGAAAAACATCAGCAGTAACAAAAGGTCAGTGCAGAAGCTCTTCCTACCCCTCATTAGCTGGAGGAGAAGAAAGAAGCTGCTAAATAAGAATAAACATTACAAAAGCATCTTGATGTTGAAGTGAGGGACATGGGAAACAAGAACTCCTCAGTGGCCAACTCTGTGACCTGAGAACTCACACAGAGCTCAGGAAGTTCGCTGTTCTCCAGGTGGTTTTCCTTCCTACAAGCAGCAGCCATAACTGAGGGGGGAAAACCAACACAAAAAGACAAAGAGCCACAGCTAAGAGGGGTGAGCACGCAGGAGCCAGGGGACCAAGCCAGGAGGGCACAGTATGTTTCCGCGGCGCTGGGACAGATTAAATGCGTTGTCCCTCAGGCAGTGGAGCCCTCACCAAGTGGCAGCAATTTAGTGTAGACATAATGACATCAGGACTTGTCCCTCTGCCTCGGGGTGAGGTTTAATTGAGTGTGAAGTCAGCTTGTGGATGAGTGCTGCCATCAGCGTCTGGCTTCTCTGCAGCTCCCCAGAGAGATGGTACCTGAGGGGCTCTCCTTGCACCCTCAAGCTCCCAAACTGATATACAACGAGGCAGCTTTCTGCAGGGCCACCAAACAGGCTGGAGATGAGCCTGAGAAGGGCCTCCCCAGGAGAAATGACACAGGGACATTCCTCTGGCACTGGCAGTATCTCAGAGGAGCCTGTCTGCGTTTCCCAGGGTGCCTCTTCTGATACCCCTGGAGAATGACAGCACCTTGCAAATCTCTCTTCTCTCCTGATTAAGAGAAATCCCACCAGCCAAAAACTCAACATCAGCAAATCAGCCTCAGTGAAGAAAGGAAGGAACAACTCCTGCTTCCTCCTTGGTCATGAGCCACTAGAACAAACATCATAGAATAGTTTGGGTTTGAAGGGACTTTAAAAGGTCCCAACTCCCTGCAGCCAGCAGGGACATCCCCAACTAGAGCAGGTTGCTCAGAGCCACATCAACCCTGACCTTGAATGTCTCCAGGGATGGAGTCTCCACCACAGGCAACCCATTCCAGTGTCTCACCACCATCCTAATGTCCAATGCAAACCTCCCTTTCTTCAGCTGAGAACCATTCCCCTACCCTTCTCTGGTTGAAAACCACTGCTCCTGGGTCTGGACAGCAGTGCACCGTGTCCCTGCAAGGTGTCCTAGCAGACAGACAAACATCCCATGCAGATTCCTACCCATGCTCCAGACGACCATGTTCCTTCAGCCAGGAGACAGGACCAGCAGCATCAAGCTTCCAAAGGCTGAAGCCACTTTGAGGGTTGGTTTTGCTGCTCATTCAAGCCTTGAATCTTTATATAGAGTCAGGGCAGGATCCAGAAGCGGAAGAGAGACACCCACTCCCAGGAGTGTCACACAGACTGCAATAAATATCTCCCTGCCTAAGGAGATGACTCAGGGAGCTCACTAGTCCTCCTTAGAGCACAGATCCTTGCTAATAACCCCCAGGAAAATTGGAGGCCAGCCCAGCAAGAGGTCACCTGGACAAGGCATGGCATTCCCAGCCCTGCAAGATGCAGAAGAAGAGGATGAATGAACCACGTCAAGAAATCAGTGTGCAGCACTGAAGCCATGGCCACACCAGCACAAGCCCTTCATGCAGCTTATCTGACTCAAGGCCAAGGAGTGCTCATTACCAGAGAGAGGTTTTGGTTCCCCCTGGACATCCTGGGAGCATCCAGGCATAACCACCATAGGGCTTGAAGGGGCAGGAGGCAACATGGCCCTGGTTGGTCCCTCTATAATAGATATTTACATCTAACTCCTTCCCTTCTGGGTGAAAGATGGGAGTGCTCTGACATCCATTGTTACCTTCCTCAGACCGGATAGCGAGCCTCTGAGCATCACAAACTCAACTGACAGCCACTTTGAGACTCCAAGTTGTGCAAGAGCTCATAAACAAGCAGCAGAAAGTCTCCCAGCAGTCATTTCACTGCCACAGCTGACACCTGAAGAGGGAGAGTGCCAATAAGCCATTTCACAGCCCTCTCCACACTGCATTTGTAATGAACACCAAGATCACAACAAACCATCCCAGCATGGGTGCTCTGCCTACCCAGGGAAGATGCTGCCTTCCCCCTCCCAGCCCAGTCACCTCTGCTGAGGTGGATTTCCCACCAAACAGGCTGGCCCGTGTCCCTGCCAGGCTGCTCTACCCAAAGCAGACTCTGCTTTCCCCTCCCTGAAGGTGCTCAAGGCCAGGTTGGACAGGAACCTGCTCCAGTGTGAGGTGTCCCTGCCCACGGCAGGGGGTTGGAACTGGATGAGCTTTAAGGCCCCTGCCAACCCAACCCATTCCATGATCTATGATCATTCTTTTGCAGACCCAAGAAGCACAATTAGAAACCAACCCAACAATTGAAAAGCAAACAGAGAGTTGGGCAAACTGTTACCAAGTGGAGCAAAGCCAGCACTGCCCAGCAGGTCCCCAGCAGCAGCTTCTCATCTGCCTTTGCTGTTTGGTGTGAGGTCCTCACAGCAGGGACTGCCTTGGTTTGCTTGCTGCATAGAGGCTTCTAGACTGCTCTAGAGCCCAAGTCTTAATAGGAGCTGCTGAGGGAGCTGGGAGTGTTCAGCCTGGAGAAAAGGAGGTTGAGGGGAGACCTTCTGGCCCTCTACAGCCCCCTGAAAGGAGGCTGGAGCCAGGTGGGGGTTGGTCTCTCTTACCAATGAACAAGAGGAAATGGCCTCAGGTTGCACCATGGGAGGTTTAGGTTGGCCATGAGGAACAATTTCTTCCCTTGAGGGTTGTCAAAGTCTGGCCCAGGCTGCCCTGAGCAGTGGTGCAGTCCCCATCCTGCAGAGGTTTCAGAGCCATGGAGATGTGGTGCTGAGGACCATGGTTTAGTGGTGCCCCAGCAGTGCCCCAGGGTTGGACTTGATGATGTTGAAGGCATCTTCTAAACAAAAGAGTTCTATGATGGCATTTCCAGCAGGGCTGCTTGCCCACTGCTGCAACATCAATGGAGAGCAGCTTTTTGTTGGTATTTAACTACCCTGTGACTGAGGCTCTCCCATTCCCGTTGCACCACTGTTAGTCTCTCCAACCATAAGCACCCAAGGCTGCAACCAGCTCACTTCTCAGGTACTCAAACACAAACTACTACATTCACCCAGGAGACAGAGGTGTGCATGAGTCACCTCTGAGTCAGGGCTGCTGCCAGCTCTTTGTTAATTCCTGGGCATCATAAACACTTCACAGAGAGTGACAGCACACCTGTGGAAGCAGCACTGGGATTGCCTGCCCTGCCACGCTCACCCATGGCAGCCGCAGCTCAGCTGCCACCCCAGCAGTGTTTTGCTTTAGCAGAGTTACCTTCTCAGGCTGGGAGAGCTCTGGAGGAGGAAGCAGCACTGCCAGGCAGTTCAGGGTTTGTTTGCAAATGAGGCATTTGTGAAACCCTGGGAAAGACCCTCCAGAAGGCAACAACCTCTGCCTCTTCCAATCTTGTCCTGGCTGGAGAAGATGGAGAGAGGCCACCCCCTACCCCAAGCAGGGACACTCATTCCCTTGCCTGTCCTCATTTCCCTGTCCCACCCTTCCTGGGGAGGCATCAAAAAGAAAGGAAGAACACAGCTGTAGCTGTTTAGGACTTCAGCATTAACAAAGCTTGATTGCCTTCTGATTTCCCCTGGGTCTGGGCCTTCAGCCCCTCAAGAGCAGAGCAGGCTTTGCTAGAAAGGTTTCCTCCTCAGAACTGCATCTCAAAGATGGCTGAGTGAATGTGGACCTCAGATCCTGGTCATCCCATTTCAGTGTGGACCAGCACCACCTCTCACCTTGACTTTACCTGGCAGGGTGCCCACAGTGTAGTTCTGGCTCTAAACATCCCACCTCAAGCTCCTGCAAGCTGTGGCAGGAGGTGGGAGATGGCTCAGCTCACTTCAGTTTGAAGTCAGGCCCAGCCCTGTCCCTTCTCCTTGCTGCCTGAGCTCATCCCACACAGATTTCACCTGGGGATATACAGGGGAACTGAGCCTCCCTTTGTCTCCAGAGAGAAATGAGCATCTCCAGGAGGCAGTCCTGCCCCCTGAGCCTGGGTTTCTGTGAGGAACCCAGCAGGCATCTGAGCACCACCAAATCCTGGCCAAAAGCCCATTCCACCTGCATCTTCTGGAGCATTGCACGTCCTGAATCAAAGCAAGTGACTGCTCAGTCACAGGGCTGGAAAAGCCAGGGAAGCTGCACCCAGTGACTCTGATGAAGCTTTACATCACCTCCCTGCAGCAGCAGGAGCAAGAAGCAGATCATCTCACAGGTCTTCTGCTCCCCATGCCTTGGGAAAGGCTGCCAAGAGCCTGCCCTTTGACATCCAATCCACCCAAAAAGTCACTGGACAGATGCTTATAAACAACAAAGCTTTTCACACATCTAAAAAGCATCTTAAGTGGCTGGAGAGATGCCAAGGGGAGACCAGAGAGCATTCTGGAGGGATGCTCCAGTTTCTTTCATTTATTGGCAGTTAGACAGCCCAGAAATGTGATGCAGCAGCTCTCCCCATGCCTGCCAGAGCCTTGGGTGAGATACTCCCCACCAGCCAACGCTGCATGGCATTAATTCAGTGCCTCAGAACAAACACACATGAGCCCCAAAAACCACCTCCAGTGCAAGCAGCACAGGAGGCTCCTTCACCACCCAGGAAAAGGCCAGGAGAGCCTGGGGTGCTGAGACACTGGAATAAGCCCAGGGAGGTTGTGGATGTCTCCTGCCAGGCCCAGTTGGATGAAGTCTTGAGCAACCTGGGCTAGGGGCAGGTATCCCTGCCCATGGCAGGGGGTTGGAGCTGGATGAGCTTTGAGGTCCCTTCCAAGACAACCCATTCTGTGAAGCTATGGCCTAAGAAGCCAGCCAAGCACCTGGGCTACCTTCAGTGCTTACAGAGGGCTAAGTGCTGCTCAGATCCCAGAAGCCAAGTACCAAACTTACATTCTTTTTATCCCAAGAAAACCCCCTAGTGCCTGACACCACAACTGCCTACCCTGCTCCTCCTGTCCCATCAAACAAATCACTCTTGATGTCCCTTCCCTCTGCTGCAATGCATAAAACCAAACCTAAACCCCAAAGCAACCAAGCACTCAGTTGCTGCTGAGTGCCTCTCCGTAAGCACTGCACATCTTGCCTCTGCTGCAGCATCTGGGGCTTGATTTTTGGGTTATTGCTTCTTATTTATAATACATGGAGCCACAGCAGGCTTCATCTGGCTGAGGTGTGCTGCAGCACAAAAGGAGGTCACCTGGAGGATCAGCTTGTTTTTCCTCCCCTGCATGTCAGTGTGGGGTGCCTGTGACGGCTGGAACATGACACATTGCAGCGACTGAAATCAGGCTGCTCCCACCGAGCTCTGACTAAGCAGCTGGAGAGGAGCTCATGAGGCATCAGCACTGTGAAGGTCTCCCTGCTCTCCAGGGCAGAGGGCATCAAGACTGTAGGTCAAAGCCCAGCAGGTCCGTGAAACTCAGCACGTGGGAGATGTGTACAGGAGGTGAGGAGGACAACACAGCAGGTCCCTGAACGGCACCTAGTGGATGGGCTGAGTTTGGTGGCATCAGACCTGCCAGCAACATCCCCAGCTCACCATGAACCACACAGTGCCTGGGGATGGACAAAGGAAGCTGTCAGACTAAATTCACCCTCAATTAGCAAATGCCACTAAAAGAGTATGAAAATTAAGTGGAAAATGAAAACAGAAGCTTGCCTAAAAGCCAAGCCCAGAAAGAAGGTTTGGGTCCTTCAGCCCCCAGGGAGCAGCCATGCTTCCACCAGCCCCTGGGACCTCCAGAGCAGCAGCTGCACCAAGCCTCCATCCTCCCACAGTCCTAGCCATGGCCATGCCAGGATTTGGGCAGCACAGAGAGGAGACATTCTGGAGAGAGAGGTGGCTGCTGGCTGGGGGAAAAGGAACAAAGCAAATGGGATGTGGATGGCACAGGGAAACTCTAATAGAATTAGATGGGGAGGAAATGTTCTTCCTGACTATAATTTAAGTCCAGGCACTTGCTTAATTAACTGGATGTACGGTGCACAGTATGCAGATGAAAAATGCACCCAAACTATTTTTATCTCAGTTAGAAAGATGCATTGAGGCTGTACACTCAGAGCAGGAAAGGCAGGAATTACAGCGGTCCTGAGCCTCTGAGCACAGGCTGCTCTCTGGCTGCTGTCCCAAACCCAGCCCCTCTCCTTAAGTTCTGGGACCAAAGGTGCTGCTCACCCAGGGGATCAGCAAACGTGTCTCCAGCTGCATCAGGCTACAGGGGTGCCCAGTGGCAGTCCTTTGCTCAGGCTGGCACAGAACACAGTGGTGCCTCCTAAAGTAAGGTGGCAGATGGGACCAAAAATCACTTTCCTGCACTGCAGCCCTTCAAACTCAGCACAGGACAGGTTACAGTCACCAAGGTAAAATGACTAGAAGAAAGCAAAACAAAACACCACAAAGCCATTGAAAGGAATTAAATGGAAGAGTTTTGGAAGCAAAAATGCCTCCCTGAGCAGAGAACTAACTCAAGATGTAAGAGCTAAGCCTGGCCTGATACTTAGACACAGCTCAACTGTTCAAGTTCCAGCTCAGCCTCGAGCAGAGTGAGGCCATGTGCTGCATTGCAAAGGTGCTGTCAAAAAAGAAAGGGTTAAAAATAGCAAAGCAAAGATGCTAAGAGAAATACTGAGATGAGGCAGAGAGGAAGCTCAGGCCTCTGAAACCCAGCTCTGCTCAAACGTGGGAGCACCAGCAGCAGCTGCCCATGGGGCTGTGCAAAATGCTTCTATTCTGTATAACCTGTACACACACAGCTGCCATGAGCAGTACCCAGTGCAGGAAGAGGTATTGAGCATACAACTGAATCATGACAGGAACACAAAGCACAGCTCTGGCTCACAGGGCTGAGGGCTTTGGCTCACAGGGGCAACATCCAAGACGAGACCCAGCTCATCAGCTTGGGGCTGGGGTAGGTGGGAGCTGCTCTGAATTTCTCTGGTTTCTTGTGCATGAAATGGTGCAAGGGTGAATGAGCAGCAACAGGAAGAGGCAGGGAAAGAAACTGCAGGATTGCAGCTAGGATGCAGTGCAGGAAAGCAGCGCAGCTTGCACAGGCAGCTCAAGGCAGTGCAGTGCCAGCCTGGGAGGTGTCGCTCTGCAGGAGGCACTGCTCAGAGGTGCCTACACACGGGCACCTCTCAGGTTCATCAGGGCCTCTCCATGCTGGAAGAGTCTCTATAGTTTGTGTCTTGGCCATTGGGTGAGGGAAGCTGTCTGAGCAGCGCAGCAGCCCCAGAGAAGCTCTGCATCTATGCACAGTGGATGTATAAGCATCTCGACAAGCCAAAACCCAGCCGTGCAGGTCTGCCTATCACACCACACTGCAAACAGATCCTAAACCTTCATTCAAGAACGTCCCTGGGAGAAGCTTAAGTAGAGAAATTAGAGGCTGGGGTGAAGGGGCTGAGCAGAGTCTACAATAGCAGCAGGAGGAGGCTCCCTCATCCCCAGCCTCCTGCAGGATTCCCACTCCTGTGGCATGACACCAAAGGTGCTGTGGTGCTCAAGGCAATGGCCAGCTCGGGGGTGTGGGCAGGACCCCAATAGTCACCAGGACACTGAGGTGACTCCAGCTCATCCATACAAACTTTATGACCTTGAGCCAGTCTCTTCATCCTCCCATATCTTCGACTACACAGCCACTAAGCTTTTTATCTGTCCTGTCTGCCTGGATTAGTGGCTTCTAGCTGCAGATGGCCAGGAAAGCCCCTCCCTGCCCCATCCAGACACACAGAGCTGGCAGGGGCATGCCAGCTCCAGAGGGCAATAGCTGGTGACTTTGTGGGACTTTTACCACATCCTTCAGCTCTTTAAATAATATCTAAGCAAGCTGCCATGGCTAAACAGGGCACATGAGGAGCCCAGAAAACCTCCCCAAACGCTGTCAAAAAGTGTTGTAGCACCTTCAGAGATGCAGGAGCTGTTACCAGCCCTGAACTCAGGCTCCATTTCCCAACAGGAGCATGGGTGAGGGTCATGGGATGGATTTGTGGTGATTACATCTGGCTGCTCAGGTACCCATTCCAAGATGAGTTAGGAAGACCGCAGCAGGCACAAGTCAGGTCATAAGCCCAGGAGAATTGCATCCACTTGGGCTGGGGTTGGGGGGAGGCAGCTACATGGTGGCAGCCAAGGGGCATCCCAGCCTGGCACTCAGCACAGGGGACTCATAGGAAAGTGACCTTTGGGGAGGTCTGTTTGGGATGCCCCTACTCCTACCCCATGAGGATTGCTGGTTGCCCAAGCAAATGCCACCACAGAGAGCAAAACAGGTCAAAAGTTAAGACAGCGCAGATGACTAAGTCAAAGATGCTGACAAAGCTCTCAAACCAGTCCTACTCTTTCCACTTGGCTTCCAGCCCCTTCTACCTCTTCCAGTGCCACCCCAGTGTCCCCAGGCTGGTGGTCTCACCTGTACCCAGCAGCACACAGCTCACTTTGCACACATCCCCCCCAGCACACACACCACTCCCAGCTGGAGCAGTCTGTCCCTCCACACCAGTCTGGAGGATTTTGCCACACCAACCACTGACAGCTCCAGAGGAGAGGCCTGAGCATGAGGAACACACAGGACTCCCAGTGCTGGGCTTCACGCTCCTCATAGAGACAACTGAGCTCCAGAGGCGCTCTCTCTCCTCCTCTCCCATTTCCCCAGAGGGATGAGCTCCCGACAAGGACCCCAACTCACTGCAGTGCTCAGCAGAGCTCCCCCTTCCTCCCAGCCAGCATTTCACCTCTCCAGCACCCCTGGGAGGCATCAATGTACAAAATGGCTGAGGACCAGAAAGCATCTCCCAGCACCTTATCTGAGAACAGCACAGCAGCAAGAGATGAGGAAAAACAAAACCTAAAGCCCTGAAAAGCACCGAAGCAACTCTTGCTGGGGCTGACAGAGGCCTTTGCCAGGACGAACAACATGCAAACCAAAACCCCCATCAGCACCAAGGGAAGGAGCACCCCAGGCCTGCAGAAGAGCCTGGTGGGACTGTAGAAAGCCCCAGAGGGAAGGGAGTTGCAGCAGCACAGCAATTTATCTTGACCCTCCCTCTGCAATCCTCTGAACAAGGGGAAGTCATCTGCGCTCCCTCTGCAGCAAGGGCTTAGAGCTGGGCAGTCAGGTCAGATGTGGCCATTCCTGGCTAAAACAACAATAATAATTTTAAAACAATAAAAAAATAGGGCAGAAGGGAGATTTGTGCACCCTGGGACTGCTCCTTTGTTTACCAGCTCCATCGCTGTGCAGCCAGCAAGCCCCAGACACTGATTAGCATTTCTTTCTAGACACATCTCCAGTTCAGCAGCTTCCCACAGAGGGACAAGAAATACCTCCAGAGCCAACGCACAGCCCCAAACCCAGCCCCAGCCCCAAGCCCTTCTCTATCAGACAGCAGCCAAAGATGGGGCTGGGGGAGGAAAAAGCACCTGGGGGGGAAGGGGGAGCAGGCTGGGAGGGAGAGACAGTGTCTGAGCAGAGCTTTTTTGTTCCTCACAGCATTGCTATGGTGATTCGAAGCAAGACGGAGGAGCACCAGTCCCTCCCCATCACTCCCGCTGCTCCAGCCCCCCCGCACCGACCACATGAGCAGCCCCTTCCCCCGCAAGCAGGAGAGGATAAGGAAGGGGGGGACCGGTGCATTGCACCTCTCCGGGGGAACCACCCCCCCCCCCAAAGCTCTGTAGGAGCTGCTTGTCCCAACCCCCACCCCCACCCCCCCCTCCTTTCCCAAATTCCCATCTGCCCTCCCAAACCATCATCCTCGCACACCCCATCCCCGGGCTGCCCGGGCACCGAGCGGCCAGGGGTGCTGCTGGGGCCCGGCACGGCAGATGGGCAGCTCCCGGAGAGGAGGTGGCGATGTGTGCGGGTGTCGGGGGTAGTCAGCATTTACCACCCTACAGCATCCCCACCTCCCGGGGCTCCCCGGCCAGCCCTGGCACCCATCATCCCCTCCCTGCACCCAGTCTGCAGCTGGAGCATCCTTCCTCCTCGGGATGCATTTTAGGGGGTGGGGTGGAGAAGGGCAGATCCAAGCTGGGTGGTGGAGGAAGGTGGCGGTGGGCCTTTCGAACCATGGGGTTTGCCCCCCACCCTTTTACTCACACGTATGCGTGGTAAATGAAAGCCCAGCCCCGCGGTCGCTCCAGCACATTGTAGAGGAAATTCTGCAGTTTGCGGTAAAAAGCATTCCTTTTGGGGGGCTTGCCGCTGCCCGACACCCCCGAGCGGGGCTTGCTGAGGATGCTGCCCCGTTTGGTGCTCTCAGAGCCGGCGATGAGGAGCGCTCCGTCCCGGGTGGAGTCCGGAGCTCCAGGGTCCAGCCCCACGAAGCCCACCTTGAGCTTCTTCTCAGCGGCCGGCCCCGGGTAAACACCTCCGTTGCGGGATTTCTGCACCATGGTGGCGGTCGGGAAGGGATGGGGAAGGTGTGTGGGTAGGTGGATGGATGAAGGTTGTGGGGCTTTGGGGTGGCGGGGGAGGGGGCTCCGCCCGCGCTCCCCGCCGCTGCTGCGCGCCCGGCGCAGGCGAAGCCGCAGGAACCGGCTGCAATCTGCTCCTCCTGCACCACCCCGCCCGCCGCCCGCCCCCTTAACCCTTGGCTAGCCTAGGCCTCCCTCTCCACCAGCAGGTTCTCGCACTCCTCCCCTCCCAGATCCCCAGCACCCCCTCAAAAATCCACGTTTCCCATCTTCCGTCCGAGGGACCTGCTCTGTCCCCCCAAACCCGGCGTCTGGCATCATCCTTCTAATGGGGGCTCCAGCATGCTCCCCAAAACAGACCTCCAGCACACCCCTGAGAAGAGGAGGCTGAGGGGAGACCTTCTGGCTGGAAGGAGGCTAGAGCCACTTGGGGGTCAGTCTCTTCTCCCAAGGAATAAGAGGTGGGACAAGAGAAATGGCCTCAAGCTGCACCAGGGGAGGTTTGAGTTGGCCCTGAGGAGCAATTTCTTCACCCAAAGGGTTGTCAGTGCTTGGAACAGGCTACCCAGGTCAGGGAAGGTTCTCCTCCCCACCTACACTGCCCTAGGGAGACCACATCTGGAGTATTGTGTCCAGTCCTGGGCTCCCAAATTCAAGCGGGAAAGTGAACTACTGGAGAGAGCCTGGTGGAGGCTGCAGGAATGATTAAGAGACTGGAAGATATCTGATGAGGAAAGACTGAGTGACCTGGGGCTGTTTAGTCTGGAGAGGAGAAGACTGGGGGCAGACCTTCCTGCTGTTTATATGTGGAGGGTGGTGTCAGGATGGGGTCTGTCTCTTTCCAGCAGTGCCCTGTGGCAGGACAAGGGGCAACAAACAAACTGGAAGGCAGGAAGCCCCACCTCAAAATGAGGAAAAGCTTTACTGTGAGAGTGCTGGAGCAGGCTGCCCAGAGGGGCTGCAGAGTCTCTTTCTCTGGAGGCTTTCCAAACCCACCTGGATGTGCTCCTGTGTGGCCTGCCCTGGGTGACCCTGCTCTGGCAGGGAGGTTGGACTCCATTTCTGGAGGTCCCTTCCAACCTCTACCATTCTGATTCTTTATGAGCAGCACAGTTCCTGTGCCCCATTCTCTTCCATGTGCAGCTAGAAGAGAAGCCATCTCTGCAAGGCAGGCAGAACACTGAAGCTGGGTTAAATCCTGGGGAAATAAAGGCCCAGCAACACCCAACAGAGCCTCAAGAACATCAGGGAATAAACAATCCAGTGAGGGGCTGCTCTATTCATTATTTGTGAGCACTTGTAAGGTCGTTAGTGCTCCTTAATTGGGTGGCCAATTACAAATGTGCCTGGCACTAACGTACAAAGTGCATTATTATAGATGCAGCCACGCAGCCCAGCAGCAGGAACTATCCCCCATCCACACACAAAAGAGGCCAACAACAAACAGGAAGCAGTTTTCAATTAACAAATTCAAGATTAGTTTGTCAGCCCTAGAGGGGAATCCAAATTCTTTGCTCTCCTCTCTGCAGATGCCAGGGGACCTTGGTTCACTTGAGAAGCCGAACTCCAAAGGCAAGGCAGCCTCCTGAGCAAGGGGCACCAAGGTAGCCTCCTTGCATGACCAGGGCAGTCCCTTGGAGATGGAAAAGGCCTAATTGGGGTCGAAGACCCATTCCAGCCTCACCCTCTTGTTCTCTTCACCTCAGGCTCTCAGGGCATCTAACTCCTTCTCTGCAGATACTGTGCCAGGGATTGGCACTGCAGGTTGCAGCTGAGTGCTCAGAAGCAGCAACGCTGCACCTTGAGTGGCAGGAGAGCATGTCTGGGGTCCTTCCATTGAGTCACACTGACACCCCCAGGGTATGGGTTCCCATTTGCCTCCCCTGTGCCAGCTCCCAGGAGCTCTCCTCTGGTCCAGCCTGCACAGCACCTAATGAGCCCCAGCCCTGAGAGTGAGGCCCTCAGGCACTGACCAAGCCACGGTGCCCTGCCTGGGGTCTGCAGCAGGCAGTCTGGAAGGTGAAGGTTTTGTGCTGCTGCTTCTGCTGGAGGGTGGAAGAAGAGACACAGACACTCCCCAGTGAGGGCTCCTGAGGCACTGGGAAGGTGCTTGTCTCTGATCCAAGGACACTTTGTCTGCACAGACAGACAGGAGCAAACCTGCTCTTTGCTCTCAGCACTACTGCTGGCCTTAAACCACAAGTGCCATGGCAGAGAGCTTAGCCCTGAAGGGAAGATGAACTCTATCAAGCTATGCTAAGCTGCAGTCTCTCCATGCTCTGTCCCCTGGCAGGTTCTGAGATGTTGTAGGAAGTGACTGGTGTGAAAGCTGTGGAAGGACTCCAGGGATCTATTGCTGTTGGAAACTCTGAACCAGGGCCTCCTCTCCATGCCCAGCAGCTGCTGGTGTGTGTGAACTGTGCTGCTCCCAGCCTGGGGTTTCTCACTGGCAGCTTCCTTCCAGAGCTATTTTCATAGCCTAGAGCAGATGGCTGCATCTTCTCTTCTACAGGAGGCTACATCATCCCACCAGAGCTAACCCAGGAACGGCAGGAACAGCTTGGTTTGCCTGCACTGAGTGTCCACCCAACTCCTTCCACTGCTTCAATTAGTCCTCATGTCACAGACCCTGAGCAGCAAGTCCAACCATTCTCTAGCTCTGCCCAGGCTGGTGCTAGACCACAGCCCTCAGCACCACATCTCTGCCTCTTTTAAGCACCTCCTGGCAAAGGGATTCAAGCACTGCTCTGGGCAGCTTGTTCCAGTGCTTGAGAACCCTTTCAGAGAAGGATTTTCTTCTCATGTCCAACCTAAACTCCACCTGCTGCACCTCGAGGCTGTTTCCTCTTGTCCTGTCACTTGTTCCTTAGGAGAAGAGACCAACCCCCACCTGGCTCCAGCCTCCTTTCAGGGAGCTGTAGAGCACCAGGTGGTCTCCCCTCAGCCTCCTTTTCAGGCTGAACCACCCCAGGTTGCTCAGCTGCTCCTCATAAGAGTTTATCTCCAGGCCATTCACCACCACCACCCTGTGCCCTTCTCCCAGCAAAAAGCCTGCAGGAGTCCACAGTTCCTGGTTAGATTTAGTCTCTTCCCTGCCTGGCTGGCAGGAACTCTTGCCAATAGATGCCAGACAATCCTTGGTTTTGCAAGCAGGAGCCCTGACCCAAAAGAGGTTGGTTCATACAAGGAATTCAGCCTGAAGAGTGAAGTGTCTCCAGCTTGAGGTTGGGCTCTCAGGGCAAAGTGTTTGCAAGACAGGACTTGGACTTTAACTTTTTGTACATGAGTGGAAGAAAGCTGCAGAGGGAAGATGAACAGGCAAGGGGACACTGCTGGGTGGAAGGATGGGGAGATTTGGGTACAGCTGCAGAGAACTTGTAGGGTTGTAGGAGAAGGAATTGTTTGGAGGAGAGCACAGGGAGGTGAACTGGACCTGCTTGCTACTGCTGTCATCTGAGCTGCAGGGAATGGCTAGAGACAGAAATTGGCTGAATAAGCTTAAATTAGATTGAAGACTTGTCCTGTTTGTGGGCTCGAGGAAAGGACTAAAAGCACATTACAAACCCGGAGCCTCCAAGGACATGGGGTTAACAGCAGCTCCGGGAGCTGGAAGTCTCCTTCCCAGAGCCACCCACTGCTTGGCCTGAGCCCCCTGCTGAGGGCAAGGCAGGGGCTGCAGCCTCCTGTGGCCAAGCACAGATGGTCTCTCCAGCCCCTGGGGCTGTGACGACCAAGACCAGGGATGAAGACACTAGTGCAGAAGAACCACCTCAAGAGCAGAGGTTTTCAACTGGGCAAAGGCCTTTCCTAGCACTCAGCTCCAAGCACTGCATCACCTCTTTTGATTGTGTTTATTTTTCACCAGCCCAAAGTGAAGGTGCCCCAGATGATTATCCTGTTTCAAGCCAGTCCAATAGTCAGCAGCCTCAGTGCCAATTAAGTTTGTGTCAATGTTCATAGAAGCCCAGAGAGAGGCAAGAGGACCTCCTGACTCCTTCTTGGAAGGGAAAGGGGTTCTTGAAGTGCATCTCATCGACATTAGACAACAGAGGAGGTGCCCATGAGGAGACCACCCCTTCCAGCCAGTAAAATGCTTCCATCACAATCTGCAACCAGCACAACGGAGCCAGGCTTGGCTCATCCTGGTGCTGTCAGAGCCACTCATTTTACAGTCCATATTTACTGGGTGCAAGGTCCCTGTGCCATCATCCACCTTTCTGTCCTGTTCTTAGCACCTACTTCACTGGAGGCTTCTCCAGCAAGCCCCAGGACAAACCACAGCACGTGAGAGTGGCTTGAGCTTTGCCTGGAGCTGAAGCCCCCCCAGAGGGCACTGGGTTAGCCCAAAAGGCAGACACAGACACACACACTCCTTTCTCAAGTGCAGAGCTCATGTGTTGCCTTTCTAAGGATGGTTACCATTGCCAAGGTCTAAATATCCATTCGTGATGGGGAGGTCTGGCAGGCAAGATGACCAGGGGCAGCTACTGGACATGGAGGAGAAGTGAAGGGGGAAAGGTGAACTGTGTTGAGCTAAACTGGTTTTACACTCAAAGCATCAACTAAGCTCCTTGGGGGCTGCTGTCCACCTTGTTCCTCCTTGCAACCTCTCTGCTTCTATCCCATTCAGCCCCCCACAGACCTTTCCCCTGCAGATTCCTCACCTTCCAGGTCTCCTTGCCCACCTCTGTGTGCTGCTTTCATTACCCTCAGCTCTGGCTCTTGCCCTAGGCTCCTTTGAGGCCACACACAATCCTCTTGCTTCCTTTCTATTGTTACCTTGGAGGTATTTTTAGCCAGGGCCATGTTGCCCCTGAGCCTTCCTTTTCCCAGGCTCTCTATATTCAGCTTAGTCATTCCTCACATCTCCCAGGGCTCACATTCTTCCTCCTGACCTCCTTGGTTTCTTGCCTCCTCCTCCTCCTGCACTTGCAAAGGCCAAAACCACATGACTCAAGCTGTCATCTTTGTACCCTTAGACCTCATTCCCCAAGACAAGGATGCTCCAGAGCCTCCTCCTGCCACCTCCAGGGCCACCATGAGCTCTTTGGGTTGATCCCTCAGAGATGTGGCTTGACCTAGAAGGCTTCCCATCAGCAGCCCCTTTGCCATCTCTCCAGACCAGTGCTTTGCTCTTTACAACACACAGCTGTGGTGCAGTAACACTCACCTGACCTCTGCAGGAGCTCTTCCAGACTCAGCAGGTATCCACAGCTTGGAATCCAGCTCAGGACTGACTCTGCTCCCAGTGAAGCACCGCCTCAGGACTGTAGCTGCATCCTGGCTAGGACCTAGTCCCACAAAACCTGGGAGGTGTTTTGTTCCCATTCAAGCACCTGCCTCCCACTGGCTTCAAAGCTGAATTGAAACCTGCATGAATATTTAGGGCCTGAAGGCTGGCATCAGAAAGAGAAAGCCCAGACTGAAATAGCTCACAACTCTGACACATCCTCGCTGAGAGGGGAACGGTGCAGGAGCAGAGTGGAGAGATCTGTGCTCTGTTCAGCTGCAAGGACGAGTCAGGGGGAGCCACCTGAAATAAATAGGCTCCAAATGCTGCCAGGTGTGGTGTGTTAGGAGGGGAGGAACCTCCCAGAGCTGGGCTGCACCACACCTGCAATGAGGATGACAAGGGGACTGGGCGGGAAAACTGGAGATGCTGGGGCAGGAGGTGGCATGGGATGGGATCTTTGCTCTGTTGGGAGCTGTGCTGGATCCCTGGAGGGGTGGGAGGAGATGAGGCTGTCCTGCTCATGCTGGGGACAGCTGGGGTGGTTTGGCCCTTGAGGAGAGCACAGAGATGTGGTTCAATGCCCTGGTTAGGAAGGTCCCTGCGAGCAGGAGGTGGAGATCAGTGGCCCCTGGGTGTCTTTAGAGAGGTAACAGCTCTGAACCTGCATGGAGGGGAAGAAAACCAAATGTCTTTGTTCTTCCAACCTCCTCTGGGTTTTTTGATTCTTGGATTGTTTGGTTTGGTTTTTTCCCATGCTGAGATGTCAAAATGCCCAAGTTTGGCAAGGAGGACAACCAAACCCAGTCACCAAAATGAGGAGAAGCTTTCAGGCTAAGTATTTTCTCTCTTCATTGTTGAGTGAGAGCTTTAAACCCCTCTCAAGTGTACCATGTCTCCTTTCCAATTCCTTCAGTCAGGTTTTTTTTCTTCTCAAGAAAGGTAAAAAGCTTAAATCTGGGGTTTAATTAGGAGAGTTGCTTTAGATTCCCATTTCAGGTTATAGGAAACACAATTTTCTGCTGGGAGCCTGCCAGTCAGACCTGGCTGCCTCCCTGCTCCTGCCTCTGCCACCATGCCCAAGTGACATAGGCACAGAACAACTCCTGAACTCAAGTCATGGTTTCCCTGCACCCAAGCTCTTGCTGCAGGCTTCAGCCTGGGTCCCTGGGAAACCACAGGAGCGTGAAGGGACTGAGGGCTATGATTTATTCATCTTTAACCTGAGGTCCTCAGGGCAGCTGGGGGTGTGCATGTGCACCTGCCTCCCCATGCCCTTCTTCAGAACCTGCAGAGCTTGTGGGCAGTTTTAACCTTGGTTCACTACAGGGACTGGGGGCATTTCAGGTTGCTACAGGGGGAAAGATGTGAAGAGGAGGAGGACAGAAACCCTGGAATCTCCCTGCTGAGGGAGCTGGTGATGGATGCCACAGGTGTGTGGACATCAGAGACCCTACCACCTGACACTGAACACCCCTGGTCCTGCTGCTCATGAAACTGCTTCTTGAGCATCAGACTTGGTGGTTAAATCATGGTTGGACCTGATCATGCAATCATAGAGTGGCAGGGCTGGAGGCGATCTCCAGACATCACAGGTTCCACCCCCACTGCAGGGCAGGTCACCTGGGGCAGGTCACACAGGAGTGCACCCAGATGGCTCTTGAAAGTCTCCACAACCTCTCTGGGCAGCCTGCTGATGATCTTGAAGATCTTTTCCAACCAAAACAATTCTATGGTTCTTTGGGGATTCCTTTAGGACCCCATGTGGGGAGCACTGGAGAAGCAGTGAGCCCCTGCTAGACCTCTCAGTGCCTGAACATTGGGCAGGGCAGGCAGGACTGTGCTGGAGGGACAGGCTCACAGACTCACAGACTGATTGAGGTGGAATGACCCTCAAGGTCATCTTGTCCAACCCCCTGCAGTGAGCAGGGACATCTCCAAGCAGAGCAGGCTGCTCAGGGCCATGCTGTGCATGCAGGATGACATTTCCTCGCCTCATGCCTTATTTTTATGCAGCCCCTGTTCTGCTCTTGCAACTTTGCCTTGCTCACAGTGGCCCAGAGGAGGTTTCTGTCTTCTGGGCATCCGGAGGCACTGGCTGTGCCCACAAAAGCTCTCATTCAGCATCTCTGTGTACTTGCCTGTGTGTGCAGACAACAGGCAGAGCAGGGCAGAGCATTTATAAATGGGCTGTGCTTGTGTCCTGACAGCAGCCTGGCAATGGCTCAGCTGCCCAGGCCACCCTGCAACAGGGACTTCACCTCTGGCCTCAGCCACCCTCCCTGTCCTCTCTTCTGCTGCGTGTTTCCTGTGGTCCCCATGGAGATGGCTGGAGACATCCTGAGGCACCAAAGCACATTGGCATGCAGCAGCAATCACCTAGTGGGAGCTGCTCAGAGCGTCAGAGACCTTGGGACAGCTCTGTTAATCTCCTCCTGCTGGCAGGGGCTGCCCTTGCTTGTCTCCACAGTCCTTCGGGTTGAGGCAGGAGGAAAAGTCCATTCTGAGACCTTGGAGCTGGTGCAGGTTGGAGAGGATCTTCCCACCAGGCTGATGTGTGAGTGGTGGCAGGGGCTGGCACAGACAGCAAACCACCCTGCATTCCCCCTCTGTGCTCAACCAGGATCAGAGCCCTGCAGCCCTACCTGAGCCCCTGCTGTCACACTCACCATCTCCCCACAAAGAGGAGATGACCCCCTGGAGTGTTCAGGGCCAGGCTGGATGAGGCCTTAAGCAGCCTGGTCTGGTGGAGGGTGTCCTTGGCCATGGCACAGGGGTTGGAACTGGATGAGCTTTGAGATTCCTCACAAGCCAAACCATTTTATGAATCTCTGATATCTGGAGGTCATCCTCCTCTTTTTGCCCTTCTTGGAGCTCCATCCCAAGGGCTGGCTGCCTCCAGACTCATCACTCCTAAGTGCTCAACGGGCAGCTGCTTGCTGAGCTGGCCTGGGTGACAGAGAGCATTTAGCAGATATAAGGCAGGAGAACAGTGCCAAGGGAGGGATGATTGGAAGTCACTTGGCGTAGGCAAACCCAGGACATTCTAAATGTGCAGGCAACCTGACACATGGAAGGAGTATTTGTGAAAGGAGCTGAAATGAATGACTTGGTGCTGCTGCAGAGCCTCTACAGAGCTGTGGATCAATGAGCAAGATGCAGGAGGGGGCAGGCTGGCTGGGATCTCAGCCCAGGGCTGTGTTGCAGCTCAGGTTTCTCCTTCACCAATACCAGCACAGGGGTGAAGGCAGAAGCCAAGGGGAGGATGGTGCATGGTACATCACCCCAGGCAGGGCTGCTGCTTTGTGGTCCCCAGACTGTGAAGGTACTTCAGGCTCACACCAAAGGTGGGCCTGGCTTGCTACCCTCCCCCCGAATTTCATACAACCACAGAGGCAATTCAGTTGGACAAGAACTTTAAGTCATTGTTTGTAGCTCTCTGGGGCAGGCTTTGGCCACAGGTGGCTGATGCAATTCCTGCCCATGCTGGGTGGAGAGATACCCACTAGTAGCACAGCTTGGCAAGGTAAGATGCATTGTGAGAGTGCCCAAGGAGAGGGCAAGCAGCTGCTGCTGGAGCACAGCCCTCAGGCCAAGATGTTGGTCAGTGCTGAACTCACTTCCTGAGGTCACAGAGGAAAGGACTTTGTGCTGCCTCTGCATCACTTCCACTGCAGGTGATTCAGCACCTTTGCCATCAGCAGGAGATGGCAGAGCCCACTGGGGTGATGCTGGTGCTCAGGCTGGGTACAGCGTACCTTGGCCTCTCTGGCAGCAAGTGGCATCAGCTCCCAAGGCAGCAGGAGTGTATGGAAGCTCAGGGGAGCTTGGCACTTGGCATTCCAAACTAAACCTGTCCTCTGGGTGCATCCCTGTGCAACCTGCTCCAGGCAAACCTGCTTTAGCAGGGGGGTTGGACAAGGTGACCCCCAGAGGCCCCTTCCAGCCTCCCCATGCTGGGATTCCTCCATAGTGCAGTGTGTTTTCCAATGCTGTTGACATGCTCCAGGTGTCACCAAGGGTTTGGAGTCAATGTGAGGCAGGCAGGACCTCACTGTCCACGGGAGGCTGGTGAGAGATGAAGGGAGCACTGGGGAAGGAGCTGCCTTACCCAGGGAGGCTTTCCTTGTGTCCAAGGTGCCATGCAGTGCTCCTCAGCAGCATGGTGACCACCTGCCTGGGGACACGTGCTGGGGCTCTGCCCAGGCAGATGAGGAGTTGTGGTTGATGATTGAACTTGTCTCCAAGTGCAGAAGGGCAGAGAGTGGTTCAAATTCACCCAGCTCAGCACCTGCAGCATGGATTCCACTTGCAGTCTTGCTGCAGGCTTCATAAATGTTTCAGAGCAGCCCAAAGTGCCTGCTGAGTCGCCAGTCAGCTCGGGTGGGTTAAGGAAACCTGCCTTAAATTATTAACAGTGCACAGCCAGCAGCACAGCCCGTGGGGGAGAGGTGGCAAAGGAGGAGAGGTTCTTCATGTCTCCTTCTCCAGAGGGTGCCACAAGAGCAGCCAGCACCAGGCTGGGGGTGGGCAGAGGTGTCCAGTCACATCTTGGAGGCTGGCCCTGTTTACGGGGTCCTGCATGTCTTGTTCATGAGGTATTCACAGTGAGGGTGGTGAGACACTGGAACAGGCTGCCCGGGGAGGCTGTGGCTGCCTCCTCTCTGCAGGTGTTCAAGGCCAGGCTGGATGAGGCCTTGAGCAACTTGGGCTGGTGGGAGGTGTCCCTGCCCATGGCAGGAGGTTGGAACTGGATGACCTTGAAGGTCCCTTCCAACCCAAACCGTTCTGTGATTCCCTTTTCCACAGGGGACCCCAGCGAGGCAGCAGTGCTGTGCACAGGGACTGCCTGCACCGTGGCCACGATGGCTGCTGCTCCACATCCAGCCCCCCCAGCACCTCCCTCTCTGCCTCTTCCAGGTCCCTTGATTTCTCAAACCACCTCTGCAAGATCCAATCTTCAGCAGTGCAGGACAGGCAGTCCTGATGCTTTTTGACTTTCCTACAACCTCTAAGTCATTTCTCCTCCCCCCCAGCCCCAAGCTTTAGTTTTCAGGTAGTAAATCACAGCTTCAAACTTGGTCCCCAAAGAAATGACACCATGCACTCTGCAGCTCCCGAGGCTGTTTCCTTCGCTTCCTTACGGCCGGGCTTCGCAGCGCCGGGGCCGGGCTTCGCAGCGCCGGGGCCGGGCTTCGCAGCGCCGGGGCCGGGCTTCGCAGCGCCGGGGCCGGGCTTCGCAGCGCCGGGGCCGGGCTTCGCAGCGCCGGGGCCGGGCTTCGCAGCGCCGGGGCCGGGCTTCGCAGCGCCGGGGCCGGGCTTCGCAGCGCCGGGGCCGGGCTTCGCAGCGCCGGGGCCGGGCTTCGCAGCGCCGGGGCCGGGCTTCGCAGCGCCGGGCTGCGGGTCTGGGTTTCCTCTCCGCGACAGCTGCTGCAGAAGGACTTCGGTTCCACGAGATGGCATCGCTGAGGCTTCTGAGAAGCAGCATCCCCGCGGGGTCTCGGGCAGCTCCGCGATGAAAACGCCTTCAAAGAACGGAAGCTGCTAGGAGAAAAACCCCTCTGAGCTGTTGGTTGTGAGGTGCCGGTGCACCTGAGCGTGGCAGGGAGGAATCCGGGAAGTCAGAGGTTTAAAATGCATCTCACCAGCACAGCTCTGCCTGGCCCCTGTCGTGGTCCACACAGCACCCAGCGGCCTGCCCTCAAAGCAATTGGAGTTCACTGCCAGGGCTGCTAGAAGCCCTCTGTGGTGGCCCAGCTCAGGGTGGTGCTGGGTTCCTTGAGCTTTTGGTAGGACTCTAGAATGGGTCACCTGTGCCAGACAAAGATCCTTTCCAACCACAGCAATTCTGTGACTTGGGTGTGCAAGAAATGTGTGGCTCTGGCACTTCAGGACATGGTTTAATGGCTGTGGTGGTCTTGGGTCAAAGGCTGGACTCAGTGACCTCAAAGGTCTTTCCCAGCTGGAATGGTTCCATGATCCTGTGACAAGCTGTGGCACTGCTGCCAGCTCACAGCCAGAGCCGTCCTGCTCCAGCAGAGATGCTGATCTCTGTGGCCCAGGTGCCTGCTTGGAAATACCCAGGAAGGGGCACAAGCCTGCTGTGCTGGCTCAGGGACAACATGTCTCAGGAACTGGGAAGCGTAGGAGGAGCTGAGCTTAAACTATCAATGGGAAAAGAGCCTCCTGCCATGGTCATGCTGTGCCTGGAGGGATCCCCAGGTCCCTCTCCAAATGGTGGCATGCCAAGGACATGGAGCTTCATAAACCCCAAATGCTGCAGAGACCTTGGGAGTCAAATCAGTGTCTACAGGATGAGGCAGGTTGCTGCTGGGGGCAAGGAGAGCTGCACAGTCGTGGGGAAGGCAGCTCCATGGCTGGTATGTGTCTGCTGTTAGACCAGGCGTGGGATGGGGACAGTTGGAGGGCCAGGGGTGATGGCTTCATGCAAAGCTCTCTGTACCCCAGCTTGGTGCAGGCTCCTTGAGGCTCTGCCTGGAGGCAATTTGCTCTGCAGAGCATCACAGGTTAATTAGGATCATTAAGTGCTCCTGAAACACAACCAGCAATGATGTTTGTGCCTCTGGA
Organism: Melanerpes formicivorus; assembly: GCF_026170545.1. Lineage (NCBI taxonomy): Eukaryota > Metazoa > Chordata > Aves > Piciformes > Picidae > Melanerpes > Melanerpes formicivorus. Next base: position 15,936,220 of record NW_027142371.1, on the reverse strand, counting down.
GCTCTCCTGGGAAGGACCTTGCATGATGCCATCCTTCATGGAGCCTGTGCATGGCATCCACTGCCAGCATTGTGACCTCAGCACAACCAGCCTCGGGGTGCTCCAGCACACTGCTAACCCCACTCTGAGGAGCAAATGCCCCCTGGAAATGTCCCCAGATGGGGTGGGAGCAGCATCCTGGCACCTCCTCACTCTACATACAGAATCCCAGCATGGTGGGGGTTGGAGATCATCCAGTCCAACGCCCCTGCTCCAGCAGGGTCACCCACAGCAGGTTGCCCAGAACCACAATGTCCAGGTGGGTTTGGAATGACTCCAGAGGAGACTCCACAGCCTCTCTGGGCAGCCTGCTCCAGGGCTCCAGCACCCATGGCAGAGCCTGGCCCAGCGCTGTAGCAGGGCTCCTGTGCTGGCAGACCCAGCCCAGCTTTGCAAATCAGCACCCTGGGGGCAGCACCCACTGCCTCCCACATCTACCAAGCACAGACACAGGCAGGTATGCCACGCATGACACGTGGATGGCACATGGGCAGCGCACAGAGTCCTCCTGGCTCCTTCTGCAGACATCTTCCTAGAAGATGCTCAAAACATCTTCTCACACTGCAGCCCTGGGAACGTGGAGGACCTCTCAGATGGAGCTGAGCCTGTGGCAGAACCCAGGGATAAAGCATCAGAGCTTTCTGGCATAACCTGGGGAACTGATCAGGTTCAGCCTGGTTTGGTTCAGCTGAAATCTGGGATGGTGAAGCTGAGTAAAAGAGAGAAGTGGTAAGAGAGTCAAGTGGCTGAGAGAAGCCCAGGGGCTGCATTAAAAGCATCTTTCCAGCTCCCAGCTCTGTGAGGAATAATAGGTGAGGAATAATCAACTGCTATGGATACAGGGCTTGGAATATGAAACCTTGCTCTTGGAACATGAAACCTGCTGCACTAGGACAAAGATCAGTCCAGGTGCCAGGCTGTGACAGCCCTATGAGGGAAGAAATTGTTCCTCATGTCCAACCTAAGCCTCCCCTGGGGCAACTTGAGGCCATTTCTTCTTATCCTGTCCCTCGTCCTTTAGAAGAGTCTGACCCTCATCTGGCTCCAACCTCCTTTCAGGGCATTGCAGAGAGTGCTGTGGCCTGGGGGGATCCTCCTCTGTGGTGCAGAGAGAAGGTAGCCTTGGGCCCTTCTCCCCAGAGGGTGAGGCATTATAGGGAACAAAGATGACCCTGGCAGCCCTTCCAGGAGGCGTGGGGTATGCTCTGCTCTCTCCTTCACTGGCATCACTCTAGTGGCTCAACTGAAGATTATTTTGCATGGGAAAATGATAATAAATCTAATAAGATATAATCATTGATATTAGAGGGCGGAGCAGGCCAGGGAGAACACCAAACTCCAGCAGCTCCTGCTCGAGGCTCGGGCAGGCAGCCCAGACTCTTGCACAGGCCAGGGGACAAGAGCTGGCTGCTACCTGGAAGAGGTCTGCCCAAACTCTCCTCCTTTCCAGGCCAGCCCCCCGTGTGCCCACCCCCAGCACCTGCTCTGCGTGGGACACCACCAAGCCCCTCCCCCCCCAGCCCCTCAGTGACAGACAGACAGACAGAGCTCCACAGCTGTTGGGTTTGATTGGTTCTGTTGTTGCTCTGGGGGGGTCGGTTGGTTGGTTTTGGGGGGCGGTTGTGTTTGTTCCCCACTGTGGATGTTGCACCAGTTTTATTGGTAAAATCAAGATGAGGGCTCACAAAGGCTGGAACATGCTTTTCCTTTTAAAGAATTTCCACTGGACCTTAATGGTGAGCATCCAGTCGTTGACATACAGACTCTTACAAGCTGATGTGCACACATGCGCCCGGGGGAGACGGTGGCAGCGTCCTGGTGGCAGGGGTGGTTTCTGCACGGGGCACTGGGTGCCCACGATTCATTTCCCAGCCTTCTGGGCCTTCTGGGCAGACTTGGTGACCTTCCCAGCCCCACCACTCTTCTTCTCCACGTTCTTGATGACCCCCACGGCCACGGTCTGCCGCATGTCACGGACAGCGAAGCGGCCTGCGGGAGGGAGGGGTTCAGACATTGATTCGTGCAGGGAAGGGGCTGGGCTGGAAGGGACCTGAAAGCTCACCCCCTTCCAACCCCCTGCCATGGGCAGGGGCACCTCCCACCAGCCCAGGTTGCTCAAGGCCTCATCCAGCCTGGCCTTAAACACTTCCAGGAACCAGGTGTCCACAACCTCTCTGGGCCCCCTGCTCCCCTGCCTCTCCCCCCTCGCAGTGAAGAGCTCAGATGGGGAAGCTGAAAAATGTTTCTGCATTCAGAAACTGTCAGAGTTTGGTCACCTCAGAGGAAAGATCTTGTTGCTCCTAGAGGGAAAACTCAGCCCTGCCTTTGGAAGCCCAGCTCAGCAAAGAACCCAGCCCAGCCCATCAGCCCTATAGGTGCCTGAATCAGTTTTGCACCCCCAGGATGCTCCCAGCTCCCTCCCCAGTCCATCTGGTGGGGAGCACTGGGAGAGGCTCAGCACGCCTGCTGTGTGCTCCTCCACAGGAGGCCTCAGAGGAGCTGCTTCCTTACCAAGAGGTGGGTACTGGGAGAAGCTCTCCACACACATGGGCTTGCCAGGGATCATCTCCACGATGGCTGCATCCCCTGACTTGAGGGACTTGGGGTTGTCCTCCAGCTTCTTGCCGGAGCGCCGGTCGATCTTCTCCTTCAGCTCGGCGAACTTGCAGGCGATGTGCGCGGTGTGGCAGTCGATGACGGGCGAGTACCCGGCGCTGATCTGCCCAGGGTGGTTCAGGATGATCACCTGGGGGACACAGCAGTGTCAGGGCAAGCCTGGCAGAAGCAGCATGGTGGCAAAGCCTGTATCATGGAATGGGTTGGGTTGGAAGAGACCTCTAAGGTCACCTAGTTCCAAGCCCCTGCCACGGGCCAGGACACTCTCTACTAGTCCAGGCTGGTCAAGGCCTCATCCAGCCTGGCCTTGAGCACTTCTAGGGAGAGTGGCAGGGTGGCAGCAGCAGCTCTGCTGACCTGAGATGTGAACTGGGCTGCCTCCTGCGGCGGGTCAGACTTGCTGTCCCCGCAGACGTTCCCGCGGCGGATGTCCTTCACAGAGACGTTCTTCACGTTGAAGCCGACGTTGTCCCCGGGCAGAGCCTCGCTCAGGGCCTCGTGGTGCATTTCCACAGACTTCACCTCAGTGGTGATGTTCACAGGTGCAAAGGTGACCACCATGCCGGGCCGCAGGATGCCAGTCTCCACCCGGCCCACGGGCACCGTGCCGATCCCTGTGGGGACAGGGGCAGGGTGGAGCAGAAAGTAACCTGCCCAGGGCCAGGGCTCGGCCGCGGCGCAGGTGAGATACCGGCACTGGTTTGTACCACAAACCACACCTGCTGCGTGCCCAGGACCCAGGTTTAAGCTTTAAGATCATCATTAAGGCCTTCAAAAGCACCACAAGCCCCTTTGTACCCAAGCTGGCAGAAAGGAGTGGCACCAGAATCAGAAGGCCCTGAGCCATCCGCATGCCCTGGCAGCTCTTCCGCTGTAGCAGCTGTGGCACCTCCTGCGTGGAGGGCTCATTGCAGTGGGCATGCAGCAGCATGCTCCACATCCCTGACAGCCACACCACAGGGGGTTAAATGAAGAGGACTTTCTGTACCCTGTGTCTCCAGCAGGCTTTGGGAGAACCACCTTTGGAGTCAGGTGAAGAATCATTAAGAGAAATAGCCTTGCAAAAAGGCTGGGGGGGTTGGCTGGACCCATCTGCTCCTTCACATCCACCCTGCCTCCAGCTCCCCTCTTCCCATGGTGTCTCTGCTCTCTGTGGACCTGCCTGATGGCAAAGCCCTCCCTCTTTGCCCAGCTTAGCCGGGGGGGACACAGACCTGCTCAACACCTTCCATCTCCACTGCAAACACAAGACTGGGTTCAAAAACCTGCTAACCCCCATGGCCAAGTCCTGCCTGGTTCCTGCAGCACAGATGTCCTTGGAAAAGTGTTGAATAGGGCTGGAAAGGGCTGTGCCCACCTGACCCAGCAGCTGGGTGAGTCAGCAGGGCTGCCTGCAGCTGCCAGCTGGTCAGGGAGCTCATGGGGTATTTATAGCCCAGCAAAGTGTCCCCATCACTGCTCCAGAGGCACAGGCCAGCCACTGACCTCCCCACATGGCTGGCCCCGTGGCTCAGCTCAGCAGAGGGAGGTGCTGGTGATGGACACCAGCACTTGGGCAGCATGGGCAGATCATGGCCGAGCTGCTGGGCACCAGCCTCGCCGGTGGTCCTCCCTGCTGCTCCTGTCCTTCAGATGGGTCCCAGCACAGTTCTTGCTGCCTCCAGCTGGCCCTGCAAGCTGTGACCTCTGGGTCACCCAAATCTGCAGCCATTTTGGTACCCTGTATTCCCTGGGGACAGCTCCCAGCCCTGCTGCTCCTCTCCAGGACACCTTTGAACACATCTGCCTCCACCCCAGCCAGCCCAGTCTCGAGCAGGGGCTTTGCCCTGGGCTCCCACCCTGCTCCCCAGCACCCTTAGTCTGAAGACTCCAATCCCCCCAGTCCCCCAGTCCCTGGGGATGTCATTCCCATGTTCCTAGGGAACAAAGACTGCAGTCAAAGCAGAGGGCAGAGGGCCAGTGGCCAGGCTCTTGCTCACCTCCAATCTTGTAGACGTCCTGGAGGGGCAGGCGCAGGGGCTTGTCTGTGGGGCGGGTCGGGGGCAGGATGGTGTCCAGGGCCTCCAGCAGGGACACGCCGCTGGCATTGCCTTCCTTGCGCTCCACCTTCCAGCCCTTGAACCAAGGCATCTACAAACACAGCAGCAACAGCACAGCCTGAGTGTGCCTGTCCTCAGCATCCAGAGGGCATCCCACCAGGGCAACCTTCAGAGTCACTCCAGCCGTGCCCAGGCTTTCCCTGCGGGCTGGAGAGCTCTTGCAGCTCCACAGCCCTGCAGGCCTACCTGCACCCCTGTGCTCAGCCTAGAGGTGTGCAAAACATCCACTGAGAGGAGGAAAAGGATGGGAGTGGTTAAACCCAGCAAACTCAGAGCTCCATGTCCAACTCCAGCCCATGGATGCTGTGCCAGCTGCCTGGCTCCTGCTCTCCCCACAGGGACCTCCAGCCGAGTGCCAGCAAAAGTGACCCAACCTTTGGGTCTGGGAGGGACTCCTCCTTTCGAGGGAGGCCCCAGACAGAGCACTGCTCCCTGCCCACTGCTGCTGCTGCCCCTCTAGGGGTTGGATTTCAAACTGGTTTGGGAGGAGGCTGGAAACACACAGGGGCTGCTCTCAGCTCCTGTTCTGAATTGGAACCTTGAAGATCCTGCCCTAAAGCTTACCCAGAAAAGGGCTGACCATGCTCATGGCTTGATGCAGGGAACCACAGCACTTTCACAGGGCTCTGCTGCACATCTGCCAGCTGTAGCAAAACCTGGAGCTCACTGGCAAGAAAAAGTCAGTCCTGGGTCTGGGAGAACCCTGATACAACAAACAAAGATCAGGGTCTACAGGTCACAGAATCGTAGAATGCACTGGGCTGGGAAGGACCTCTAGAGATCACCCAGTCCAACCCCTGCAGTAAGCAGGGACATTCCAACCAGAGCAGGCTGCTCACAGCCCCATCAAGCCTGACCTTGAATGTCTCCAGGGATGGAGCCTCGACTGCCTCCCTGGGCAGCCTGTCCCAGTGTTCCACCACCCCCATATTAAATAATCTCTCCCTAAAGTCCACCTAAAATCCACTCCTCTCTAGTTTAAAGCCACTGTCCCTTGTCCTAGTGCTGCTTGCCTCTGTAAATAGTCTTTCCCAGCTTTCCTGGGAGGTCCTTCCCCTTTCTCTGCACAAAGAGGTTCAGCCCTCTCAGATGTCAGATGCTGCCTGTGTGCCCCAGCTCCATCATTATGGGCATGGCTTTTCCTCAGGCACCCACACCAGTGCCAGAGAGCATTGGGCATGGGGGTGAACAGGACCCCAAAATGTCCCTAGTTTCACAGCCAGCCCTGGAGGACACAGCTGTGCCAAGGCTGGTTCCCTGCTACCAGTGGGGAAGAGTCAGGTCCATCCAGGACACTCAGCCTGCACTGGCTGCATCCAGGGTGGTCTCCTTCGGAAGGTCACATCCAACACTGTCACACTCCTTGGTGACAGCAGCAGGAGAAGCCTGGGGACAGGACACTGCAGCAGTTGCCATGCAGCTGGCCCCAGGTTGGTGACCTGCTGAATCCACCCTGCTGGTGACAGCTGCATGTGATGTGCAGGATGACTCAGAGCTTCCCTCCAAACCCCAGCCAGGTACCCATGGGAGCAGCTCCCCTGGCAGCCAGCAGCCCACGGACTCTGTTCTTGAGGGTGGCAGCCACCATGTGCCCACAGCTCCCATCCCTCTGCCCACACATGGCTTGGGGACATCCAGCGACGGCAGCCTGTGCAGCCCAGCTGTCAGAGCTGTCCTCTTCCTTCTGATGGTCCCCTCAGGAAGCTTCTGACATCCCAAGAATCAGCTAAAGATGCACTTTGACATCTTCTGGGAGCAAATCCACCCTGGGAAGCCTTGGTGCGGCCCCAGGGTGAGAAGCAGCTGCAAAACCTGGTTTGTGTTGCCTCCCAGAGCCACTCAAGAAAACCTCTCCTGGAGTCCCCAGGTCTGCCCCCCAAAGAGCAATCCCTGTCCCACCATTGATGTGTCAAAGGATGATTTGACCAAGCCCCACAACCAGATGGAATCCCAGAATCCCAGCATGGTTGGGGGTTGGAAGGGACCCCTGGGGATCACCCAATCCAACCCCCTGCTAGAGCAGGGCACCCACAGCAGCTTGCCGGGAGCACAATGGCCGGGGGGGGTTGGAAGCTCTCCAGAGAATGAGAAGCTAAACTGCAGGCTGAAGCCCCATAAAGAGCAGCAGACCTCCAGCTCTGCTGCACCCCAATTGCATTCTACAGAGCACTCATCCTGGCCTGATCCTACTGCCCCCACGAGCATCCCAGAGCGCTCAGCCCAGCACTGAGGCTGCAGCCCCAGGCCACCACAGTCCTTCACACCACAGCCTCCCAAACCACACTGCATGGCAGCAGAAAGCTGGCCTGATGTAACAGCCAAACAGCTCTGCAGAGTCAGACCCTGGTGGAGGAGCAGCCCAGCCACAGTGCTCTGCAGTTGGCTCTGTGCTGCTGAGCAGCAGACGTGGGCTGGAGCTTCCCACGCCGAGCTGGCTGCAGGCTGATGTACCCCCACAGCTCACCTGGAGGTGACAGGAGCTGCAGGGACATCATGGCTCTAATCCTCACTCCCCTGACAGAGGGACAAGTCACTTGACTGCCTTGTGCTTGAGTGAAACCCTGCCAGAAACTGGGAGTGAAAGAAGTCAGAGCTTTTTCTGGTGAGAAATGGGAGGAGAGATCTACCCCAGCTTGCCTACACGAGTGGCATGGGAGAGGAGCCTGACCCACTTCAGGGTCCTGGCAAAGCAGGGCAGGGATGTCTTGGGGACCACAGCATGGGGAGGACCCTGCCCCCTCTCCAGCAATGCTGATCTGGACCTCTGGCCAAGCCTCACTGCCAGCTCAGGTAGCTCCAGGGAGCCCACCCTGGGGCCAGGTGCTGCCTCACAGAGGGGTCAGTGATTTCAGCCCCTACCTTCCCTTGGGCAGCACATCACATTGGGAACATCCTCTGTGAGCCATCCAGTGAGCCCCATCCTGCTCCAGGCCTCCCCTCTACAGCCTATTAATAGAAGAATTGTCCAGGATCATCTTCCCAGCCCAGCAGCTGCTGACATTTGGAGCCTGTCTGATCTGAGGCACCCAGGAACTATGTGGCTGGGCTTGGCATGGCCGTGGGTGACCTTTATCCCAGCTCTGCTCCTCAAGGGACAGGAACCTTCCAAGCACCCCAAAAATGTCTTCCTTCCCAGCCAGCCCCAAGTGCTGCCTTTCTCCAGCAGGGCTGTGAGCTGTTTCCTGCTGGTGTGAGCTTGCACTGCAGGACTTCCCCAGCTCATGTTCATGATCTCTGACCTCCCTCAGTTACTGCTGGACTCATAATGTTGTCTCCCTCAGCACTGAGCCCTGACCCCATAATCCATGAGTGAAGTCCTAAAGCTCCTTTAGGCATCGGATTTCCCAACAGTTTCACAAGAGGCTGCTGGAGGATTCTGCTCTGAGCAACTTGCTCAAGGTCACCCAGCAGGACAGCAAGGACCTTCCTCTGGCCAGAACTTTCCAGACCATCCTTTCTTTAGGAGACAAAAGCTGGGGTTGCTTTTTAATCCAAACCAGCTCCAGCTCTTGGCAGCCTGTCTGCCATGAGGCATCCATCCTTCCTCAACTGTTCTTCAAGTCTTTTGAGGAGCAGCTGAGGGAGCTGGAGCTGTTCAGCAAGGGGTTTCAAAGCCCTGGAGATGTGGTGCTGAGGGCCATGGGTTGGTGGTGACCTGGCAGTGCTGGGCTAGTTGGGCTGGAGGATGTGAAAGGTCTCTTCCAACCCAAACAGTTCTATAACTCCACGATTCTTTCTCCCCTGCTTTATAGGAAATGACAGCAAAGACCCAGCCAGAGCACCCTGGCTTTCTGTCCCCACCATGCCCAGTGCACACAGGCAGCTGAAGTCCAGTGGCCAAGAAGCAGCCCCAAACAGAGGCTCCAGGAAACCACAGGCTTGGTATGGGAAAGCTGGCAGCTCCTCAAAATGGAAAATCATCCTGAGAGCTGAGATCACAGCGCTGGAACCAGCACTGGTGAGGAAGGGGACCTGGCACCCAGCCCAGCAGCAAGGAGCTGTGCACAGTGGGGGCCATCCCAAGCCTGGGACCAGCTCCTGTCGTTTCCCTCAGAAAGCAGCCTCAGAGCACTCAGGAAGGGCCTGATGAGAGTGGGAGTGGCTGTGGACGGCTCTGATGTCACCGTGGGTGTGCCCATGGGACACCTCCAAAGCACATCCCTGGGGCAAAGCCATGCAGCTCATCTCCTCAGCTGCTGGGGTTGCCCGGCCAGGGCACAGCCAGCAGCATGCCCAGGAACAGAGAGCCCTTTCAGAGCCCTTCCATCCCAGCTCAGCTCACCAGAGCTACGTGCCCAGGCCCTGCCGCTGGCGCAGGCCGGTCACGCACGGCAGCACAAGCGGCGTGCCCGTGGCTGGCAGGGCACGGAGGGCAGCTCCAGCCTGCAGGAGCAGGGCTGGCAGGGGAGAAGCCCAACACAGCACAGACTTACATTGGGAGAGGGCTCCAGCATGTTGTCTCCGTGCCAGCCCGAGATGGGCACGAAGGGCACCGTGGCCGGGTTGTAGCCGATCTTCTTGATGTAGGCGCTGACCTCCTTGACGATCTCGTCGTAGCGCTTCTCGCTGTAGGGGGGCTCCGTGGAGTCCATCTTGTTGATGCCCACGATCAGCTGCTTGACCCCCAGGGTGTAGGCCAGCAGGGCGTGCTCCCGGGTCTGCCCGTTCTTGGAGATGCCAGCTTCGAACTCGCCCACGCCAGCAGCCACGATCAGCACCGCGCAGTCAGCCTGGCAGGAGAGAGCCAACGAACCGCTGCTGGCAGCACCCTGAGAGCCTTCAGCAAGCCCCAGCCGAGCATCACTCCTGGCTTGGACAGGTCCCCTGCCAGCTGCTACCCACAACGCCGCTACCCACCTCACAATTGACCCAGGAGCACTACTGCAGACCTGCCAGCCAGGGGTGCACAGCCTGGCTTGAAACCAGGGTAGGTTTGTCCAAATCCAAGGGCCACATCTTGGTCGTCCAGGGCTGAACAAGCCAAGGCCCCACCTACAGCCCTGAAGTCTTGCAAACCATCTCCCAGGGTGGTGGCTGAGATCAGAGCCATGCAGCCTGTGTTCCTTGGCTTTCTTCTGGACTCAGAGCCCACAGCAGCTGTCTGGCTTTGACAGAAAGCTGTGCCCAGCCCAGCTGGCATCCCAGTGGGAATCAATCTGGGCATGCAGAGAGGCTCATCCAGCACCCATCAACCACAGAGAGATGCAGGAATGTCCTGCAGTATGATGAGGGAAGCTCCCTCTGCCCTGCAAGGCTAGAGCATGGAGTTTGGCAGGGCAGTGTGGGTGTGGGACAAAGACAGAAGCTAAGGAAGGAGAAAAGATCCATGGAGTCTCCTTGGCCAAGAAACCCCAGGGCATTGTTGGAAGTTTCTTGTACACCTCAGCTGACTGAGGCTAGGACAATGTGGAGATGTCCTCACACAAAGGCCTGCAGCTCACAGCATCCCACCTGCCAGAGGCCATATCCATCCCCACTTCCTCCATGGCTGGAAGGAACCTGCCTGTGGTGCCCCTTCCACCCAGGCCAGCAGGGAGGTGCAGGAAGCACAGGGTGCTGGGGCTTCCATCTACCCAACCTCTCGTGTGGACCCTGCCCCACACTCCTTGATGCCTGCTGTCTCAACCACCCACCTCCAGGACTCCAACAGCACCTAGGTGACCCTGGGCCTGTCAGCAAGCCTCAGCCCCCATCTCTGGCAGCCTCCCACCCGCTGACCACCATTTCTCACCTGGGAGGTGCCAGTGATCATGTTCTTGATGAAGTCCCTGTGGCCAGGGGCGTCAATGATGGTGATGTAGTACTTGGTGGTCTCAAACTTCCACAGGGAGATGTCGATGGTGATGCCACGCTCACGCTCAGCCTTCAGCTTGTCCAGCACCCAGGCGTACTTGAAGGAGCCCTTCCCCATCTGCCAACACAAAGGCAGGAGCTGGTGAGGAAGCCAAGGCCCTGGCACTGCTGCCAGCAAGCCATGCTCCAGGCCATGCTGCGACTGCTGAAGGCAAGTGTCTCAATTCTCTCCTCAGTGCAAAGGTAGCTGTGATCCCTTGGCCATCAAACACAGCTGAGAGGAGATACTGCTCTCAAGGTGCTCCTCAAGAGGATGGAGGAGAGCTGTAAGGTGAATTTGTGAGGCTGGATGGACAGGAGCTGGGGCCAAGGATCCAAGAGGTCTCCTCTGTCAAGCACCACAGTCCTGCACTGCTGCTGGGAGGTTGTGCTGCTCCAGAGCTGCACAGCAGCAGGGGAAACCTCCTTGTTGCATCTGAGTCTATCAGCTGAGGCTGTGTGACAGCTGGCAGGTGGGAAAGGGCACTGCTGCAGGAGCAAGCCCACAACTGACATGGGGGTGGGAGGAGAATGGGTTAAAAGGCAATGAAAAGCAGAGATGGTTGCTATGAGCAGAGGAGAAATGTGATTGGGTTTTGGCAGTGTGAATTCACATGAGAAGCTGCTGGGAGCTGCCCCCAGCCCAACTGTCGCTGCCACATGGCCAACATCTCAGCCAAGCCCGAGATGCAGAGCATCACACTGGGGGAGATGAGCTAAGGCAAATCCCTGCCCTGTGATGGAGCCCTGAACCTCCTCCTCCTTCGGGCTGCTGTCCTCTGACATCAGAGAGAGCTGCACTTCCCCCTCCCCCAGCATGGAGGTGGTGCTCCCAGCCTGAGCTGGGATCCTGCCAGCCTGAAGACAGGGCAGGACAAGACAGCCCTCGCTGACCACAGCATGGAGCCTGGCTGAAGCCAAGGGCTAATGGGCAGCAGTCAGCAGCTCTTGGCTAAAGGGCTTGTTAAGGTGGACAATGGAATTTGGGTCATTTGTGCATGATTTAATGGCACTCCTGCCACTGTGATACCACTCTCACATCCCTCCCTCCCTCCTTCCCTGTGTTCTCCTCAGCCTGGAGCATCAGTGCCTGCAATTCCTTCTGGCCAGTTAACCACCAGCCCAGGGGGCAGCGCTTCCTGACTGCAGGCAGTGAACACTTCAGGGCTGATCCTCACCAAGAACTGAAGCCACCCTGCCCACACCATGCTTGGGGGCTGCGCTGCATCTGCTCTCCCTTCCCGAGCTGGAGGCCAGCAGCAGGAATTAGCAGTGCAGGCATTTATGTAACAGCTGAGCACTGGGGATGACTTTGCAGCTCACCCCAGAGGATTAAGGGAAAAAATCCTAAAGCCAGGGGCAAGCCTACCCCTCCTCAGAGGGGATGCTGGCCTGAGAGGGTGATGTCCCATCCCCATGGTGCAGCTGGAAGGTCTGAAGCCTGCAGGAAGGGGGTGGAAAAATCCAGAATCCAATCTCTGCTCCTAAGCATCCTCCTGGCATCAGGCTCAGTGAACAGGAGCTGGGAGGTTAACCCTTCTCAGCATGCACATCTCCTGCCAGGGGAGAGGGAGGGGATCCCAGAATCCCAGCATACTGGGGTGGGAAGGGACCTTTGGAGATCATCTAGTCTAAGCCACCTGCTGAAGCAGGGTCACCTAGCTCAGGGCTGATAGGATGTGCTCATTTACTGCTGGAAATGGTGGAGGCACTGAGGGAGGGTGCAGGACCAGCTCATTTCAACCCTACTGTTCCCTAGAAGGGTTGGACCAGATGATCCTGGGGCTCCCTTCCAACCTGGCACTCTGTGATCCTGCCTGTGACTCTGGGCTTTCACACAGTGCATTAAGGACAGGCAGCTCTGGGGCAGAAGCTCAGCCAGAACATCCCTCAGCCTTTCACCCATCACCAGCCCTTCCCTTCTGGTTGGGGAACTTGAGGCACAAAGCAGATCCCCACCTCTGGGAGCCAGGCAGGAACCAGCACCTTGCTGCAGGCAACCACATCCCTCAGACAAGCACTTCATGTGCAGCCCACCCCAGAACGCAGCACCACACACAACAGGAAGGCAGAGGAGAGCTCTCTGTGCCAGCAGCTCCCTGCTCTCACAGGGTGTATTCAGTTACCCAGAGCTGTCGGTGCACACCACGAAGGCAGAGCCAGGGCATTATCTAGCTCTGCACAATACCTTCCCTGTTCAGGGCCAGGACAAGCCTGGCTCCCCTTGGTGGCTCCCCAGCAGCAGGCCAGCTTGCTCCTTGGGGAGTCAGGAATGCTGATTGCTTTTTTAACCTCCTTGGGAGGTTCTGTTACCCTCTGCCCTTGAGTTGCAAAGAAAACGGAATCCTTGCTTTTTTCTCTCACAAGCCTATCAGACCTTGGCTTTGGGGGCTGGGAAGAGTTGTTTTATTGTTTGGGGTTCTGTTGGTTTGGGGTTTTGGGAGTTTTTTGGGTGCAGGCAGGCCTCCATTTCCTGTGAATGCCACCTAATGGAAGCAAACCAACCCCAGCTCTGCATCAGAAAATGGAGTCTGTAAGCTCAGTCAATAGGCTATTAATAGCAGCTCCCAGTGCCTGCGTCTCCTGGCAAGGCAGTGAAAGTGTCTCTTCAATTAAAATAGCTGCAGTCACATCCAGGATCACCTCAGCTTGCCATGCCCCCAGCAGTGGGTGAGGGGGGAGATGCATAGAGGGGTACCAGGGATCAGTTTGGAACAGCAGGGAGAGAAATGGTTGGGTAGGAGCTGGGAGCAGGGCTGCCTGGCAGCAGAAGGGGCTGGTTTAGCTCGGATGCTCTCAGCAGATTCTAAGGGTTAAGACAGACAGACAGACAGACAGGAGCACATCTCACAGGGACTGGAAGCTCTGGAAGCCTTTTTTTTTTTCATAGAAAGATGGGATCCAGTCCAGAATAAAATCATCCTAATAATGGAGGGATGTCTGCATCAAAGCTTCTCAGGAGGATGATGACAAAGCCTTCTCCTGCGAGAGCAGCTCTGCCCCAGCAAGGCTCTTCCTGCCCCCCCAGCTCTAGAATTTACCATCATTAATTGCTCAGCTCTTCAATTCACCTTTTCCTTCCCCAGATTATTGCTTCCTCTTTAATCCCTGCCTTTGCCAGATGCCAGGTGCTGGGTGGTGCTTTGCTGCCTCCATTGTAAGGGTTAAACAAAAGGATTTAAACTAAGGCTGCTGCTTCCTGCCGGCTCTGCTGCATTGAAGGCTGCCACTCGAGCCAGACCCCGGAGCAGACCCCCAGAGAAACAGGGAGCCTAGGTCACACCAAGGGGTCCTGCTGCTGCTGCACCTCCTGCCCAGCAGGGACTGGGAGGGGATGCCTCGCAGTGCGACTCGGGGGGCACTGCAGGAGGCAGCGAGGGGCCAGCAGGCTTTGGAGGCTCTTCTCCTGCACAACCTTTGGAAGGAATTTCATGCCCTGAAACACGGAGGGTTGTGGCTCTGCCAGGATCCTGGTGGCCACCACCAGTTCCCTAACCCACCGTGCAGGCCTGGCGGTGCCCCCGCCCTCGCTCCAGCCCGCAGCAGGGAGTCTCCCAGCCCCGGAGCAGAGGGTGGCAAGCGCCCAGGTGGCCTATTTTCCCAAGGCCACAGCAGTCATCAAGACCCAGGGGTGCAGAGAGGAAAAAATAGGTGGGGGCGAAGGGAGAAAGAGGAGGTAGGAGCAGGGCAGCACCAGGAAAGGAGGGGCATCGCCCTGAGCCTCCCCGCGGCTGGGAGCGGGGGGCACGTGGGGAAGGGGCTCCTCACCTCAGCAGCCTCCTTCTCAAACTTCTCGATGGTCCTCTTGTCAATGCCCCCGCACTTGTAGATGAGGTGCCCGGTGGTGGTGGATTTCCCGGAGTCCACATGGCCGATGACCACGATGTTGATGTGCGTCTTCTCCTTCCCCATGCTGCGGGGCTCGGCGGGGCTGGCCGGCGCGGGCGGGCAGGGCTGTGGGCACGCAGCTGCCTTCGGGGGGAGGCTGCGGGGCGGGAGGCAGGCACGTCACGAGCACCCCACGGCGGCACCCCCAGCCCTCGGGGGTGGCTCTCCGCCCTCCCCAGCTTCCCGCCGGACCACGTGCCCCCGCCCGGCCGGGGGTACCCGGCCTCGTCTGGCAGCTCTGCCCGTGCTGGGATGCAGCCAGGCTATTTCTGGATGCCACAGCCAGCCTCCGAGTCTCAGCGAGATGCCATGTTCTGGGTGTCTGCCCCTTCACCACCCTCCTGGAGACCCCCAGCTCCCAGGGCTACGTCATTCATGCCTCGAAGGTGCCCTTCCTCCAGCTCGGGGCTGCTATTGCTGCCTTCTGGGTCTTTCCAAACCTGAGGGCATCTCCTCCATGTTGTGGGTGCCCTGGGAGGAGCTGTGGGTGCCTGTCCCCGCAGGGTGCCCACACCGCTCCCGAGCCCTGCCCGGCTCAGGTGACAGCATGGAGCCCGCAGAAGGGGGTGGACAAGAACAGCCCTCAGAGCAGGGCTGCACAGAGCTGGGGGTGGAAAGTACCGGGGGGGTGTTCATTCTATTTCGCTGCCGTGAAGCTGGCTAAACCAGCGGGAAGGGGGCAAAAATCCCCCGGGATGTGTACCCAGGAGCTTTCCTGGCATCTGCCAGCGTTGCCATGGCTCTGCAGCTGCTACACCAACCCCAGCGCAATTAGGAGCTTTAATTTGACCTTCTAATAAAATCCAATTTTAGGAATCTGCCTCCAAAAGTAAAGGAGGTCAGGAGGAGTTTGATGCTCGGCGGCGGTTCAGTCATGCGGGTGATGACATCCCCCCGCCAGCACCCCCCCCCCAGCCCTCCTGCCCTGTCCCCTTGCTGCCCTTGACCGGCTCCAGCCCGGATCTGGCCATTTCGCAGCTCCATCCCCAGCACAGCCCAGTTCTGGGAGCAGGGTCCCTGTTCCCCCCATCTCCCCCACCCCATCTCGGGGGTGGGAGATTTAGGGGCTCTTTAGGAACTGAGAATTTCTTGGGGTCTGGGGTTTTGCGGCCCCCCCACCCCCAAGCAGCGAAAAGCTGGGGAGAGGCGGTGGGAATTTTGTCATTTCCCACCTGCGAGAAGCACCTGCGGGATGAAGGAATGGTCCAGCCCCATCCTCTTCCTCCCTACGCTGGGGTAACCCCCCACCCCATCGCACACAGCACCCGCAGCAGGGTTTCGGTGTTCACTGAACCCCTGGAGCAAGACATCACCCCCAAAAAAAGCCCTTCCGAAGCCCAGTCCCTTTGCCCGTCCCCGATGCGGAGCTGCCCAGCCGGGGCGGGGGGTGGGGGTCCCGGAGCTCTTACCGGAGCGGCGGTCGGGGCGGCAGAGGCTGCCAGCTTGGGCTCCGGCGGCTTTATCTCCCCGGGAGGGGCCCTCCTATTGACGGCGGCAGCGCAATGCAGCGACCCCCCCGCACTACGGCAATGCGGTACCGGGCGGGGGAGGAGGAGGAGGCGCCGGGGGAAGGAGGAGGCAGGAAGGGAGGGAGCAGGGAGAATCAAGGCGTGGGGAGATGGGGATGGGAAGGTGGAGGGATAGGAGAAATGGAAGCGGGGGTAGATGGAGGATAAGGATATGGGAGGAAGATGAAGGCATGGAAGAAATGGAAGGATGGGAGGGGGAGAGATAAGAAGGAAGTGGAAAGTGGGGGATAAAGGGATGGGAGGAAGATGGAAGGATGGAGGAAATGGAGAGATGGGAAGGAGGTGGAAGGATGGGAGATAAAGGATAGGAAGAACATGAAGGGATGGAAGAAATGGAGGGATAGGAGATGGAGGGATGGGAAGAAGATGGAAGAATAGGAGATAAAGGGAGGGGAGGAAAACAGAAGGGGGAGAGGTGAAGGAGTCAGAGATGGAGGGATGGGAGAAAAGGAAGGGTGGAAGGTGAATGGATGGGCAAGATATGAAGGATGGAGGGAGGGGAAGAAGGTCAAGGAATGGGCAATAAAGGGAGAGAGTCATAGAATGGTTTAAGCTGGAAAAGATCTTTAGGATCATCCAGTCCAACCCTTAACCCAGCACCACCAGGGCACCACCAACCCCTGGCCCTCAGCACCACATCTCCAGGGCTTTGAAACCCCTCCAGGGATGGGGACTCCATCACTGCCCTGGGCAGCCTGGGCCAGGCATTGACAGCTCTTCTGGGGAAGAAATTGCTCCTCATGTCCAACCTAAACCTCCCCTGGGACAACTTGAGGCCATGTTGTGGACCCCCTATGGGAGCCTGGGGGTGAATGGACAGGGCTGGAACTGGAGAGAGATCCAGGGCCACTCAGTACCCCACGCATTGCTCTGCCCACAGTGGATCCAGTGATGCAGGACTGTTTTTCCCATGTGTGCTGGGATGAGAGGGGTCCCTGAATGGCTCTGGGGGCAAACACATCCCAGAGCAGAGTCCCACAGGCACTGACCCGAGTATCTGCCTCTGTGGAAATGCATCAGCTCAGGGACAACAGCAAAGCAAAACAAATAGAGCAAAGCAAATTGCTGCACCTGGCTGCTCAGGAACCCGTGCTTTCTTAACATCATCTCATGTAATGGGAGGGGGATTCGGGCCCCAGGAGGAAAACCATCTCCTGTAGCAGTACAATGAAACCTCCTTTGCATACAAAACAGTAACTTGTGGTGGTTATTTATAGACCATAAAGCTATATTTTGATATAAAGAATATTTATACCTGTGTCAGCTGTGCAGTCACAAGGCCAGTGCAAAATCTTCTGTGTCCCAAAGCTAAATATGGGTCAGATGAAAGCTAATTTGGAACCCAGCTCTGTGAGAGCCCAGGCCACCCTTCCTCCCAGTGAACTGAACAGCTACACCAGGTTCTCTTAGGTCCTCTTATGATGGTGCCTCTCCCTTGGTAACCTGAGGGCTAAGAGCTTACCCACAGAATCATAGAATTATTTCAGTTGGAGAGGACCTCTAAGATCATTTGGACTGAACTGTTCCTTGCTCTCAAAGAGAGGCTTTATTCTTCATGAACACTGGAGTTAGAATCACAGAGCATTGTCAGGGTTGGAAGGGACCTCAAGTTCCAAGCCCCCTGGCCATGGGCAGGGACACCTCACAGCACAGCAGGTTGCTCACAGCCACCTCCAGCCTGGCTGCAAACACCTCCAGGGGTGAGGATGAGGCTTCCACCACCTCCCTGGGCAACCTCTGCCAGTGTCTCACCACCCTCCTGGGGAAGAGCTTCTTCCTGACATCTAATCTACATCTCCCCTCCCCCAGCTTGGATCCATTCCCCCTTCATCAGTATTTTCTTAGAAACATGCCAGGAGATCTCTCCTCACTTTTTGCAGCACTTCTTGCATGGCACAAAATGAACCAAGGGCCAGAAAGGATGAAACCAAACTTCCCAGAGGAAGGTTCTAGGGCAGCACTTAGAGGGATTGCCCCAGCTTTGGTCTGGGCTAGGAGGAGCAAAGTTCTCTCAGGCAGGGATGTGCTGCAGATGAACTCAGAATGGTCTGGGTTGGAAGGGTTGGAAGTGCAGGAGGGATGAGTATCCAAAGCCCTCATTCTTCCTGTCCATCCTTTAGTGCTTTGCCAAGAAAGGATCTCTTCCTTTACACACAAGGGCTGCAGGCAGCCTGAGAACTGCCCTCAGAAGGACAGAGGCTGTGTTTGCTGATGGAGACTTCAGCCTTCAGAAGATGGAGCAATCCCAGGCTCCTCAGCTGCTTGGGAGCATGGGATGGAGCTCTCCTCCTTCAGGGCTTTCCTCAGGAAAGAGAATTTGAACTTTCCAGGCAGGGCAATGAGAAATGGGCAGTGCAGTGTGCTTGGCTCCTACAGTGAAACAGAGCCTGACAGCCCATGGGACTATAAATAGTGTGGGACATGAGGAGGAGGAGAGGGCTCTCAGACGTGGATAATCCTGGCTCTGCTAAGCCACCTTACACCCAGCCTCCAAGAAGCTTAAAGCCACAGCTGTCTGCCCAGGTCTGGCCACTGCCTGCAGAACAGGGCTTCACCACACACATCTGCACCAGCAAGCTCAGCTGGCACACACCTGAGTGGAACTGGTGTCCCTCCTGCCAGCCTACCCTTCAATGTTCATCTACAGAAGATACAGGAGAGCAGAGCAGGCAAAATCTGAGGGCAGCTGAAATTTAGCACCTCAGCTGGCTCCAGATTCAGGTCCCAGCTGAGAGAGTTGGGGCTGCTCAGCCTGGAGAGAAGGTGGCTCCAGGGAGACCTTAGAGCTGCATTTCAATATCTGAAGAGGACCTACAGGCAGGCTGGGGAGGGACTGCTTAGGAGGGCTTGGAGAGGACCAGGGGCAGCAGTTTGGAACTGGAGCAGGGCAGGGTCAGGTTGGACATCAGGAGGAAGTTCTGCACAGGGAGGCTGGGGAGAGACTGGGACAGGCTGCCCAGGCAGGTGGTGGAGGCCCTGTCCCTGGACACATGCAAGACCAGACTTGATGTGTCCCTGGGCAACCTGATCTAGTTGGAGATGTCCCTGCTGACTGCAGGGGGCTTGGACAGGATGATCTTGGAGGGTCCCTTCCCACTCAGAGCAAGCTGTGAACCTGTGAATCCTTGAAGCAATTCCCATCTCTCCCGTTTAAGCTTGACTCCCCACAAGCCACCACCAAATGACCTGGGGGTCACTCATGACAGCACAACCCCCCCCGAAGGGATGGGCAGGCTGCACACATGCATGGCAAGCCCTTTCATCAGCACTTCCACCCCCTCCAGCCCCACAGCCCCCAAGTTTAGCATCTGATGCTTCTCCCAGACATAATAATTGAGATTGTTTTAGTTTAATGTTTTTTTTCTCCTACCAAAGAGGCCCCTCCCGGTGTGCCTGGGAGGAGGAACACCCTGCAGTGCTGGTAATTGGTATGTATCTGGGATGAGAACACCCCAGGCTGCCTGCTGGGATTTGCCATCGTGCTGGGGGTGTTCCTTTCCCTCAGCAACGTGCTCAGCTCACTCAGCACTGGTGGGGCTGTCACTGAAAACGCCTCAGGTCTGCTCTGGCAGCAGGAGTTTGGGCAGAGCAGACAGCAGCCAAGGGATGCCTGCCCTGATGTCAGTCCTGAAGCTCTGCTCTAACCAAGGAGAAGTTGGGGCTGGACACCAGGATAGCCACAAATTGCTGTGCTCCTTCCTTCTTCCCATGAGAAGAACAGAGAGATTTGTCCTGAAAGGAAGAAGTGCAGCAGCCATGGAGAAGCAGATCAGTGATGTGCAGGGCAGTGGCTGTCCTCTGAGGAGCAGCTTCATGCAAGGGCTGAACATTGTCAGGTTTCCTTCTTCCCACACTCAGGCTTCCAGTTCCTCCCACACCAGTTTTGGAGGCTTTGCAGGAGCTTTGCATCCAAATGTCTCAGCATTTGCAGCACCTCAGCATGCTGGGGTTGGAGCAGGCCTCTGGAGATCACCCAGTCCACCACCCCTGCTAATGCAGGGCTCACCCACAGCAGCCCAGGACTGCAGCCAGGTGAATCTGGAATCTCTGCAAAGAAAGTCTCCACCACCTCTCATTTCCATCTGGTGGAGGTGGCCACCCTCTCCTTGTCTACACCACAGGCATCCCATGGCAACCCTGAGCCAGTGCCAGCACATCCAGCAGGCCTTGCAGCCCAGTGAAGCCCCAGCTTGGCCAGGGTTAAGACAGGATGAGACTCCCTGCTGCACCTCCCAGAGGTGTCCAGAGCAGGTGTGCAGGGAGCTGGCTTTGAGGTCAGCCTTTGCAGGCCCTGTGCTGTGCCTCCCTGTGTGTTTGTCTAGAGCACTCCTGGGCCAGAAGAGCAAATGGGAGGTTTCAGGACACTTCTGAGGTGAGCAGGTTTCCTCAAGCTGTAGAGCTGGTGAGGGGAGATGAAACAGCAATGCTGGGGCAGAAAGGCAGGGAGGGAGCAGGGGAGCATTCTGCATTCCTGCACTCAGCACATGCTGCTGATACCTTTAAACTGCAGCCTGGGGGTTAAAAATAAGCTTTGGCAGTCACAAGAAGATGTCCAAGCCCTGCAGCCACCTGGGGATGGTGTCTGGTGTCACCCCTGAAGGGGCAGCATGAAGAGTGTGGCCAGCAGCTGGGGGCAGGGGTTAGGAGGCACCCTTGGGTGCACATCCCCAGCAGCTCCTCACCTAAACTCAGATTTCCTCTGAAGATTTTAACTCCTGCCCTGCTCTTCTCCTTCCCCACTGTCTTTCCTCTCTACCTTCCTGCTTCCCAACACACTGCTGGCAGCAAGAGGCTGTGAACAATGCATGTGCCCAGAGCAAGCTGCTCTCTGGAAGCAGCCAGAAGAGACTTTGCCATGCTCCCAAATCTCTTTAAACTCCAGATCAGGAGGAAAGTACCACTGGAGTGCCCCTCCTCAGAGACACCCCTGGCATCTGATGTCTGGATGTAGCACCTGCAGGGGCTGTGAGAAGCTGATCCTGCAGATCTCCCTGTGTGCCAAGGAGGGCACAGACCCTGACTGAGGCCAAATCCAGGGGAGATAAGGAACCTTTGCCCTGGGGTTCAGTGCTGCTTGCAGAATGCTGGGTTGCTCCTGGTCCACACTGGTTTCCCACCAAGGGAGCCTGCACCAAGCTACAACAGACTGCTGTGTTTGTTTTGGCAGCTCTGCACAGCTCCCAGTCAGAAGAAGGCTGCATTCATCCTGGGGATGGCTTCTCATACTAAAGCACAGCCTCCCTGGCTGCCCATATCTGTGATTGCTTTGGTCCAAGGGCTGTTAATGGAGATGCTTGGCTATGAGCACAAGCTCTGGATGCATTCATAGTGAAATATAGATCAGGGAACCTAATGAGAAAGCTGCTGCTGAGCCAGCCCCCATCACAGCCCAAGGATTTATAAGAGTGAGGAATTGGTTTGCATGTGTGCAGTGAAATCTCCTTCCCAGATGATGGCAGTGACTGGGGGGACATCTCCCCCAGCCCCACAGAGGAGATGCTGGTCTAAGAGTTTTCTGTGGGGAGAGGGATCCTGCTCAGTGCTGCTGCTGGTTTCTCCACAATGCTTTTTCCACCTTTCCCAGAGGAACAGCTGGGACAAGGCTCAGGAATTCACGGAAAGCTTCTGGATTCCAGCAAGCAGCAGGCTTCTTTCAGCTGGAGACCTCTCCTCTGCACTTGGTGGCTTTCTATCTAACTCCCCCCACAATTTGCTCATTTGCAGATCAGAGGCAGAATTTTGGGGAGCTCCTGGTGCCAGTTCCCTAAGGCTCTTGGGAAAGCAACCCTGGATGCCAGCCCTCCTTGGCACAACCTGCAGATGAGAGCAGGGCTGACCATGGGTTTGATTTCTTAGAATCCTGGAATCACTGAATGGTTTGGGTTGGAAGGGAGCTTTAAAGGTCATTTATTGCAACCCCCTTCAGTCAGCAGGGACATCTCCAACTGGAGCAGGCTGCTCAGAGCCCCAGACCACCTGACCTGGAATGGTTCAGGGATACTGCACATCTCTGGGCAGCCTGGGCCAGGCTCTCACCAACTCAGTGTCAAACGTTTTTTCCTCATCTCTTACTGAATCTCCCTCTTTGAGTTCAAACCACCTTCCCTTGTCCTGTCCCAGCAGGCCCTGCTCAAAGCCTGTCCCCAGGTCTCTGATCAGCCTCTTTATGCACTGAAAGGCTACCAGAAGGTCTCTCTGGAGCCTGCTCTGCTTTAGGCTGCCACTCTAGCTCTGTGAGGCTGCAAAGTCCCCGGGCAGAGATGCCCCTGCCGTGGTGTCTGGGGTGAACATTTCGGTTGGTTCTTCTCCATAGGTGGCAGCAGCTGCCTGCCCAAGTTCCAACCCAGCAGTGCAGGAGCAGAAGGGCAGAGGCTGAGCACAGGCTGTCCCTGCTCCCTCCTCTGCAGTGAGAGGTCCTCGGCAGAGAAAGAATTAAGCCAAAGCCTCAGGATCCAGCTGTATAGCACTCCAGAGAGCTCAGTTCTGCAGTACTCCTGTGCTGGGAGGGAGCAGAGGAGTGCTGGGAGGGAGCACAGGAGTGCTCCTGCTGACCCAGGAGGGAAACTGCTGAGTGCTCCAGCACAGGGTGCTGGGAACTTTCTCACCTTCTGGGATGTCACACTGCCAGGAGGAGTCTGGCAGCAGCATTAAGCCTTGTTGCCTGGGCCCTGGGGTGCCCCAGTGTTAGCTAACACCCATCCATGATGCCCTGTGTGAGCTGGTGGAGCCCAGAGGCAGCAGCTCCTTCGGCTCCACAGCCTTTGCTGGCTTCCAGCTGTTTCTGCCAAGTACAACATGAAAGGTGCTCACAACCAGCAGGTAACAAAAGCTAATTTCCAGCTGTAACGTGGAGCCCAGAGAGCCAGGCTTAAGAGAAAGAAGAAAGGGAAACACAGAAAGCTTGCTCCAAAGCAAAGGGTAGGGAGAGCCAACTCAGAGGCTCTAATGAGAGGAAGATCAAAGAGAAAAGATATCCAAATCCTGTCATCCACCTGCTTCTAAACCAACTGATTCTTGGTCAACACCAGTGAAATTCATCTTCCTCCTCAACACATTCAGGACAGACTTTGTGCTGGATACTCCTTCCAGCACCCCTGGGCTCCTCTGTCCCACTGCATCCTCAGGGAGCAGTGGCTTTGGCTTTGGGAGGGAGAGCAGAGCAAGGCAGCTTTTGTCACTCATCTGCAGGAGGACCCTGATCTCCCTGCAGCAGTGCAGCCCCAGTTCATCCCCACAGCAGCGTCCCCTGCCCCCCCCCAGGGCTGTGCCACCAGCCCCAGACCGGGGCGTCAGAGGTGTCTAGGAAGTGTTGGCTCATCTCTGCTCTGTCATTAATTAAAGCAATTAGCCCACTCAGGCTCGGTTCAAAACCTTCCTGTACCCACTGGGGAGAATCTACTCCACTGCAGAACATATTTTCCATAGCAATAAACT
Source organism: Melanerpes formicivorus (assembly GCF_026170545.1). Taxonomy (NCBI): domain Eukaryota; kingdom Metazoa; phylum Chordata; class Aves; order Piciformes; family Picidae; genus Melanerpes; species Melanerpes formicivorus. Next base: position 15,912,783 of record NW_027142371.1, on the reverse strand, counting down.
CATTGCTCTGGAGGCTCTCAGGGGGCTGAGAGGTACAGCTCAGCAAGGGCTGGGCAGGAACCTGAGCCCAGGCCAATCTCCCCAGCTCATGCTCTGGGGCTCTTCCTGCTTTGAAGCTGGTGGGGCTGGGAGTCAATGCTCCCAGCAGGCCTGGTCTGGGCGCCCAAGGGACCCTGGAATCAACCCCCTGACCAGAGCAGATCACGAGGTTGCATGCTAGGAATGAACACAGCCACGTGGTTGTCGAAACTGCCAGCTGGAATTTGGGTACTCAAAGTCCACCACAGCCTCCAGCCAGCTCCCTCCCTGGAAAGAGCTGAGTCAGCACCCCCCATGGGGAAACTGAGGCACGGCTGGAGGGACTTGGCCTCGAGCTGGACCACGCATACTCTCGTGTTTGTCCTCAAACCTCCAGGGTAAACTTTGACAACAAACTATTTATTTACAGCCTTGTGGTGCCAAAGCTTTTCCTGACACACAGGGAGGGCACCCAGCCTGGAGTGTTGCCCTGTCCTGTGGGCCAGGAGGGGGCATCTGGGGACATGGGTCACCTGGAATGTCCCCAGGCTGGGGTGGCTTGCTCTGCTGAGAAGCACAGCTCCAAGGGCAGCTCTGCCCCTTGGTAGCTCCTGGAGCTGTGCAAGGGGATCAATGCCTTCCTGTAAGGAGGCAGCACTGCCTGCCTTGGAGCTGGCTGCTTGGCTCTCAGTGTTGAACAGGTAGCTCCATAACCAAAATCACTGACTGGGGCAGGGATGAGTTTGTGCCAGAACCACTATAGGCTGGAAAATGGGTTCCTTCCTGTCTTGAAACCATAAAATGGCCCAAGCAACACCCTGCTTCCCAGCATTTCTTCCACTCAAGAGGAGGAAATTGTTCCTCATGTCCAACCTAAACCTCCCTTGGCACAACTTGAGGCCTTTGCCCTGTTGTTATTAGAAGAGATCAATGCTGAGCTCTCCTCCTAGTGCTTCACTGATTGCATTGGGTTGGAAGGAACCCTCCAAGGTTACCTTGTCCAACCCCCCTGCAGTCAGCAGGGACATCTCCAACCAGATCAGGCTGCCCAGGGCCACATCAAGTGTGACCTCCAATGTCTCCAGGGACAGGACATCAACCACATCCCTGGGCATCCTCTTACCACTCTCGTGATGTCCCACGTTTGCTCCTGACCTTTGGGGCTCAGGAAGAGCCCAGCTGTGCTTCTGATTCCCTTTACAAACCCTGACTTTGCTAACAGAACCATGGCACTGTTTTGGTTGGAAAAGACCTTTCACAGAAAGGGGTTGGAGGGGACCCCCAGAGACCACTCATTCTAACCCCCCTGCCAAGGCAGGATCACCCAGGGCAGGTCACAGGAACACATCCAGATGGGCTTTGAAAGTCTCCAGAGACTCCACAGCCTCGCTGGGCATCCTGCTCCAGGGCTCTGCATCCTCACCATGAAGTTTCTCCTCGTGTTGAGGTGGAACCTCCTGGGTTCCAGCCTGTACCCATTGCTCCTTGTTCTGTCACTGGGCACCACCCAAAAGAGCCTGCCCCCTTCATCCTGACAGCCACCCCTCAGATATTGATAGACATTGATCAGGTGCCCTCTCAGCCTCCTCCTCCTCAGACCGATCAGCTCCAGGGCTCTCAGAATCTTTTCGTAGGAAGAGGTTCAAGTCCCTCAACCATCCCCGCAGCTCTTGAGGATGATGGAGTCCAGCCCTTACCCCAGCACTGCCCGGTCACCACTAGCCCATGTCCCTCGTCCCCTCATCTCCACGGCTTTGAACCCCCTCCGGGCACGGCGCCTCTAGCACTGCCCCGTGCAGCTGTCGCCTGCCGCAGCTCAGTCTGTCATGCGGCAGACACCGGGGCAGCTCCCGTCACCGCCCACACCCCCCGGTACCCCGGGGCCCGGCGGCGCATCCCGGCCAGCCCCCCCCGCGGCGCACACGGCGCCTCCGCCATTCCTTCCCTGTGGCCACCGGGGGCGTGTCCAGCCGCGCCCCCTCCCCTGATTGGTGGCACCACCTCTTGGGGGCGTGGCCAGACGGGCTCTAAGGACGGGGGTGGGGCAGGGGCTGGGCAGCGCCGCGGCCGAGGCCGGGCGGTGCGGAGCGGACGCGGCCTTCCCTGGCCCCCCCCGCGGCCGTAGTGCCCGCCAGCCGGACCCCCACCCCTTCCCCACCACCACAGCCGCCCAGCACAGGTACTCGGCTACCGGGAGGGCAATTTAGGGGGGTGTAGGGGGGGCTGCACCGAGTCCCTTGGGGTGAAGTTTATGGGAGGAGGATCCGTGCCTCAGTTTCCCCACTGAGGATGGTTAATGGGCACGGGGATGCTTGGAGGACATTCTGCAGGGGGACAACCGCCACATGGGCACATCGTTAGGGTAGGGAAAGCCTCATCAGGAGCTGGATGCCTCGGGGGGTGGTGAGGGTCCTGTGGTGCTCGATCCCTGCGCCCAGCTTACAGCTCAGATCGGTGTTTTTGCTGCCCCGCCGTATTTTGGTGGGGATCGGGGTTCTCCTGCACCCCCAGGGGACTGTGGTTTGCGCTGGCAAGTGTTTGAGCCTGTTTGGAGCTGTTTTGAGACCATGGGGTGTGGGAAGAGGCAGCATCTTATCGGGGGGTGCCTTGCACCAGGAAGAGAAAAGTCTGTCCCCGGCTCCAGAGCGGCCAGGGAGGGCGATTTCCATGCCCGTGCTTGGAGCAGACGTGGCAGGAGGAGGGATGTGTTGTGCAGGATGGAGCAGGGCTGGCAGCTTTGCCCCTAGCTCGGAGGCAGTGGAGGCAGTGCTGGAGGCAGGCTGGAGCTGGAACTGCAGGCTGCAGAGCCCTGGGTTTGTGCCCCAGGCTAAACGCTCCTCTGCTTCTTATGCAACCTCTGCCTGAGGCTGGGTGAGTCCCAACTGTTGATACAAGGAGGGGAGCTGGGAGGGAAAACATCCCTGTGAGCTGAGGCTCGCCAGGCACAGCTTGGTGCTAGGAGCTGTTTTCCAGGGAATTGTTTTGGCTTTGCATGTAGCTGCAGATTTAAGCTGTGCTTGGCACCACGAGCCCCCAGCCCCGTGCCCAGTCAGTGCCACTGCCTGGGGCAGCTCTCTGCAGAAGTCACCCTGGTGCCACTTAAACTCCTGGAGCTTGCTCACCTGTGGGCAGAGGTCAGGTCCCGAGTGGGTGGGAGCTGTGAGGACCACGCTTTGCCCCCTCCCCAGTGAGTGTCCCTTTGCTTGCAGGTGTTTAGATCTGCACAAGCACCAAGATCAAGAGCCATGGCATCCATCCCATCGAGCGGCTCGCTCATGGCAACCCACAACTACCACAGAAGTAAGGGCTTTGGGCTGGGGTGGGTTTGGGGAGGGTGGGTGAGCAGGCAGGGTTCTCTGCCAGGTTGCAGGGGGATGTGGCTCCAGCAGAGATGGAGCTGAGCTCAGGGATGTGCTTTCAGCTGAAGCTCCACCAGAGCTGGCAGGCTCCTTGCTGAGGAAGGGGGCAACCAGCAGCTGCCCCTCCTGCTGCTCAGACCCCTCTTGGGGTCATGACAGCCCCTGCTCAGCTGTATGAGCTGGAGATGGGCTCTGCAAATTCCTTCAGTTCTTAAGATTGTGGGTGAGGGGAGGTGATGGCTTCAACTGCATCTTGCACTGCAGGGGGGGTGGAACTCGATCAGCTTCAAGGTCCCTTCCAGCCCAAACCATTCTGTGAGTCCATGGGCAAACCAGTCTGGGTTGAGGGTAGCCACTGGGGAAGGCCTTGCTGGTTTAGGGAGTTGCCTCAACCAGAAAGAATTGAAGTGTTCCCCTTGAGCTGAAGCCAGTGCCAGGCATGTACAGCTGGACCAAACCTGCATGAGTTAGACACAGGAGCCTGCCTCCTCTTGGCCTCAAGTCATCTGCAGAGGCCTCCTGGACGTCACCTACAGATGCAGAGCCACTAAATAATGTCCTTGGGGTTGCAAATGTTTCCCCACAGAGGTGCTCAGGTGCTTTGCTGCTGCCTGCTCCTGGCCAGACTGTAATCTCTGCAGTGTTGCCTTCCTCCTGGTCTTTACTGGCCTGGCACTAAGGCTGGGCACATACCCGAGCGAGGCAGTGGTGGGCCTGGGCTGTGCCACCCCCGGGATGGCCACACCATGGCTCTGGTGTCTCTGCAGGGCGCTTGAGCTCCACATCCAGCAACAGCTCCTGTGGCAGCTCCGAGTACTCTGGGGAGGTCATCCCCCACCCCCCGGGTAAGTGCTGCCTGCCTTGGGGCCCTGGGCAGACTGCTCCCAGCCCCTCCTCTCCAGGTCTTGCTGGAGGTGACCCAGCCTCTCGTGGGGTGAGGCTGGGGAGCTTGCAGGGCTGCCTGGGTTACCCTGACCTGGCCTTTCCCTGCCGCTCGCTGTCCCCAGGCCTGCCCAAGTCTGACCCTGGCCACTGGTGGGCCAGCTTCTTCTTCGGGAAGACAGCCCCCCCGGCCATGACAACTGTGTCAGAGTCCCTGGAGAGGTGAGTGCCTCCCTTGGGTGGGGTGACACGAGGGGATGCCGGCGCAGCACCCAGGTGGGGACGCCCCTGGGGGGCATCCTGCCCCCATGGGTGATGTCTTCTCGCAGCCCTTTGCTGCCCAGCCGAGCAGGGATCGCCAGTGCGCTGCCGCTGACCCTTCTCTGCTCTCTTGCAGCCTGGGAGCGCCGCGGGTGGCAGCAGGAGCGGCAGCCTGTGCCCTGGTGCCGGCCCCGGCAGGGGGGCGGCGGCGCCACACCAGCGAGCCCAGCTCGGCGCCCGCGCCATGAGCGCCCCCCGGCGGCGGGCACAGCCCTTCCCTTCCCCCCCAGCTTAGGCAGGCTGCTCCCAGCAGGGCTGCTGCTTTGTGAGGGAGCAGCACCCCTGATGATTCCACACCAGCCTTCATACTCTGCTCTCGGTGCAGCCCCCTTGGCTTCCCTCCTCTCCTGCAATGGCAACAAATAAACTTGAGCAGCCCTTCCACGCACGGGGGGTGGCTGTTCCTCTGGGCTGGGAGGGCAGAGCAGTGCTATGGGGGGTGGTGGGGCTGGGTGAGGAGGGGCTGCAGCCTCCAATCAGAGCAGCAAGGTCACAGAACCATGGAGTTGTTTTGGTTGGAAAAGGCCTCCACGGCTGCGCCCAGCCACCAGCCCAGCACCACCTGTCCCAAAGTGCCATGGCCACAAGCTTCTTGAATGCCTCCACCACCTTCCTGGGCAGCCTGCTGCAACCCCTGACCGCTCTTACAGGAAAGAAAGATGAACCTGAGCCTCCTGTGACACAGCTTGAGGCCATTTCCTCCTGTTCTATCACCTGATGTGAGGGAGGAGATCAACCCCCCCACACCCCAACCTCCTTTCAGGAAGTTGTGGGGAGCCAGGAGGGCTGCCCTCAGTCCTCTCCAGACTAAACACCCCCAGGTTCCTCTGCTGCTCCTCACCAGCCCTGTTCTCAACCCTTCACCAGCTGTGTTGCCCTTCTCTGGACACACTCCAGCAACTGAATGCCTTTCTTGCCTGGCAAAGCTGGGTGGCACAGGGCTGTGCCAGGGTGACTCACTGGTGTTTGTGGTCTGCATGTGAGCGAGGTCTGGCTGTGTGGATGCTGCAAAGCCTTTCCCCACCCTCTTCTCCTCTCTTGGCTGCACAGCCTCTCCCTGCAGCACTGAAGTGATTTTGCTCCTCAAGCACATCGCTGCCCTGCCCTGCTCCAGGCTCTGGTGGGGTGGGAGTGGGTGCCTGAGCTTGGTCAGTGCTGGGAGAAGGACTGGGTGCAGAGTGAGCCCTCAGCAATGTGGGGGTGGGGGTGAGGATGGTTTGCATGTGGCTTGCATTTTGTGGGCCTGGAGTCAGGCTGGAGCTCGTGGTGTGCTGGCTGCCCAGGGGTGCACTGGGCTGAGCAGCTCTGGAGCTCAGCTGCTCCTTTACTGCCCTAAGTGGTGTTTTGCTTGATTTCTGCCTTGAATTAGTCAACTTGGGCCTTCTGTGATCAGCCTGATAGGAAACAAGAGCCTGCCAGTGCCTGCATGCTGAGAGCAAGGTCTTGTTCCTGCTGGAGGCAAACAAAACCCTGGCAGGGCTCCATTTAAAGGTGCCAAATCTTCCTGCTCTGGACTGCTTTCAGCACCAGATATGGAACAATCCCTGTGTGCCTCTGCTCTGATGGCAGCTGGGGGCTCCTGAGCCCATGTGGGCTGGGGCAAAGGACAAAGCCTGGCCCAGGAGCAGCTGGGGGAGGGGGTGGCTGCTCTGCTTTTTGTCCACGCTGCAAAGGCATCTGGGGTCACTTCCCACTTTGGAGGTTGTTTGTATTAGGGAAGTGTGTTGTGTAAGCTTTGCTCTGAGCTCTCTGTCTCCAGGCAGCAGTCCTTGTCCTTAGGCCAGGGGCTGTGTGTCTAATCTGGCCCTAGGAGGGAGCCAGGGCAGCACTGGGACTTCTGCTGCTGCTCTATTAGCTTCCAAAGGGAATGGCTGCAGGAGGTTCCCTAGGGCCAGCAGCCCTGGGGGCATGATTTGGCCCTGCTGAGGCTTCCAGCACCACCTTTCATCCCCAAAAGGGCTGTCCAGGCCTGGCCCAGGCTGCCCAGGGCAGTGCTGGAGTTCCCATCCCTGGAGGGGTTTCAAAGCCCTGGAGATGTGGTGTGGAGGCCATGGTTTGGTGGTGGCCTGGCAGTGCTGGGTTGATGTTGGGCTTGGTGGTGTGAAAGGTCTCTCCCAGCCAGAACAACTCTCTGATTCCAGCTGGTTCCCTGTCTCCAGTCATGGTGCTGCCTGCTGTGCTGGGGCAGCAAGAGGAGCAGCAGCCAGACAAGCAAAAGGTCTCCCTGTGCACCATCCCCCTCTGCAGCCAGCCCCACTTCCCACTGAGCTCACTCCCAGAGGGGCAAGCCCCCTCCTCCCATGCCACCAACCCCCACGAGGGACACAGTTCCCCTCCCCCCTGCTTTCCTGTGCCACTTGAGCAGCCTCTGTGTTTTGCCTGGTGATCAGCTCACACATTTGGTCCACAACCAGGCAGGGGTTTACTTGCAGGGGGCTCTGTGCCACCCCTGCCACCTGGGGTGAGAAGCATTCCCTTCCTTGCCTGCCTGGGGAGTGATGAGGTTGCTCCTCCAGCCAAGCAGCTTTGCCTCCCCCTCCTGCTCCAAAGGGCAACGTGGGACCTTAAAAATAGAAACAGGCAGCTCAGAGCCACCCCAGCCCCTGGCTCAGGCCGAGCCCACAGGTGGGGCATGTGCCAGGGAGTGTCCCCAGCAGCAGGGCTGGCAGTGCCACTGGGGAAGGGTCTGCAAAGCAGTGGACCCACAGCAGTTCTGCCTCATGGGAACAGCCTGCTCCCTGCAGCGGCCCCGGTTTTAGGGGGGAAGCTGCAGCCCCCAGCCCTGGCTGAGGTCCTGGGAGCAGCTGAGGCAGTCTGGGCTCCCACCCAGCCCTGGCTGCTTTTAGACAGCAAGCAGTGACTTAGAGAAATGCCAAACCCCGGCTGGCCCTGCTGGAGAGCTAACCCCGGCGGCAGATCTGCTCTGAAAGCAGCTGCAGAGGAGGAAGGGAAAGCTGCTGTGGGTAGCACCGTGTCCCCACCTCTGCCCTCCACACCTCCCACCCGGGCGGCGCCACGCGTGGCCGATGGCTTCGGTGCGAGCGGGGGAGACCTCGGCCGCGCAGGCTGCTCCCCGCAGCAGCCGCTCCCCGCAGCAGCCCCCCAGCCCCTCCTGCTCTGCTTCAAGGTGAGCTCCATCTGGTGGCAGCCAGCCCTGCACGGCTGAGGCCTTTGCACATCTCACACCGAGCGCTGGAAAAGCTCTGCGCCCCCCGCCCCCTCCTGCCGTGCAATAAACCCAGCAGTGGGGCTGCCGAGGGGGCTGCCGAGGGAGCTGGGGGTGTTCAGCCTGGAGCAAAGGAGGCCGAGGGGAGACCTTCTACAGCTCCCTGAAAAGAGGCTGGAGCCAGGTGGGGCTTGGTCTCTTCTCCCCAGCAACAAGAGAGAGGACAAGAGGAAATGGCCTCAAGTTGTGCCAGGGGAGGCTTGGGCTGGGTATCAGAACAGTGCCTTCAGCCAGCAGGTCACCAGGCAGGAGAGCAGGCTGCCAGGGGACCCCATGCCTGCAGGGGTTTAACAGCCCCTTGGCTGATGTGCTGAGGCCAGGCTCTGCTGTGTGCAGGGTTAGGTTGACTCAAAGACCTTATGGTCTTTTCCAGGCAGCTGACTCTGTGATTCTACAAACTTAACTGCCCAGTCCCAGCCCTGCTGGTGTTCCAGTGCCACCAGCCACCCCTGCTGCCAACAGCTGAAAGGGATTCATCAGGAGGCTGTGCCAGGCTGCCTTTCACCCACTGCATGTCATGCCACCAGTGCCCCAAGCTTGACTCTGCTCAAGCAGCCAGAATCAGGCTGGCCCCAGAAAGGTTTTGGCACCTCTCCCAGTGCTGCTTTTCAGTGAGTCCTTCACCACTGCCAACCACAGCCCAGCCTCCAGCAGTCAGCATGGGCAGGGTGGGGGAAAGCTACCTGGCTGCAGCAAATGGGGACAAGAAGCTGAAGGTCCTTCTGTACTGGGGTACCCTGTGAGCAGCAAGGAGCTGGAGGTGCTGGGAGCATCCTTTGGCTTTGCACCATGGGTGTGAGGAAGAGCAGAGCAGGGTGAAGCACCTGGGCTGAGCAGATGTTAGAGATTTGAACCCAGAAATGAATGTCCCTTGGAGCAAGCAGGGTGAGGAACCAGAGAGGAGCTACCAGGGGGTGGGCTGAGGAGCACCAAGGTGTAATCCACACCCAGACAAAGAGAGACCAGAGACAGGAAGATGTTTGTGGTGACAAGAGCAGGACTGGCTGAAAACTACTGCTTACAGGGCTGGGAGGGGAGCACCATGGTGAGGGCTGAGTGCCCAGGAAGGAAGGAAGGAAAGGAGGGAAGGAAAGGGCAGGGCAGGGCTGGTGGATGCACACAGGTTTATTGATAAATACACTGAACACACACTACAAGAAAAACCAAGCCACAACTGAACACAACCTGCAAACCTTCACATCGGCCTGGGGGCAGCAGGGACCTCCCACCCTGCTGGCTGGCTGAAGATGTAAGCTCTGGGTGATGCCTTCACTGCCACAGGGCTTCTCCAGACAACATGTTACACAGCCAGGTGCTGGCAATGAGTTCTCCACAGCCCACTGCCTTTTCCCATGGCCACTTCCTTGCTTCCTGACCAAGAGGGACCATGAGCTGGTTTGAGGGGAGGATGTGCTTACCCTGGAGCCTGCTCAGAGGGCAAACCAGAAGGCAGGAGCTCCTTGGCAAGAGCTGGCCTGGAGGGGCTCGTGCAGGAAGGGTGGAGGACTGGGGTCCCTCAGGAGAGGGAGCTGAGCAGCCGTCTGTAGATGCAGCCCAGCCTCTCCTGCAGGGCCAGGAAGGTTGGCCGCTCCTCGGTGCTGCCACTCCAGCACTCCAGCATGATGCTGTAGACCTCCGGGGGGCAGGGGCTGGGCCGGGGCAGCCGATAGCCCCTGGTGATTTGCCGCACGGTCTCCTGGTTCGTCATTCCTGCAAGGAAGGAGAAGATGCCCCTGAACCTACTGTCCCCAGAGGAAGCCCTGAAGGTGCACTTGCAGAGCACCAAGGAGTCACTGGTGCTGCTGTGGAACGGAGTTGCTGTGCCACAAGACTGGCAGAGAGGAGGTTTGGAACCATCCAGCCCATAGCACCCAGCTGCCTCCTGCCCCCAGCACTGAGGACACTTCAGAGCAGTCCCCAGAGTGCACAACAGGGAACAACTTGCTCCTGCCCTTGGAGCTGCCTCCACATTCCCTGTGCAATGCATAACCTGGCAGTCCATGGCGTGCTGGCTCCTGGGGAGCATGGGCAAGCTGCCTGGGAGGGGGCTGGAAGGGGCTGGCAGCTCTACCTTCATAGGGGATCTGGCCGTAGGTGAAGACTTCATAGAGCAGGATGCCATAGGACCAGACGTCGGACTTGAGGGAGTAGGTGCGGTAGTTGGCTGCCTCTGGGGCTGTCCACTTCACTGGGATCTTAGTGCTGCTGCTGGTGGAATAAATGTCATCCTGAAAAGCAGTGGGAGATGGTGTGATGAGCACAGCCCATGCTGCTGGGGCTGGGAAAGGGGCTGGGGGGCTGGCTGCAGCCTGGGACAGGCTGGGGGGCTGGGAAAGGGGCTGGGGGGCTGGCTGCAGCCTGGGGCAGGCTGGGGGGCTGGGAAAGGGGCTGGGAGGGAGCTCAGCATCCTGCTGACCAACCTTGAGGAGCCGAGCGAGTCCAAAATCAGCGATTTTGCAGGTGAGTTCCTCCCCCACCAGGATGTTTCTGGCTGCCAGGTCCCGGTGGACAATGTGCTTCTCCTCCAGGTACCTCATTCCATCTGCCACTTGACAGGCGATGTTCAGCAGCTGGGAGGTGCCCAGGGACTTCCCTTCAGGACCTGTTAGCCCAGATGACCCAAGTGTTGGGAGTAGTCCAGCAGCAGCTGTTTGGGGTGCTCTGGTAGGAAGGAAGCCTTGTGCCAGCAGTGTGAGACCAGGGGAAGATGGAAAACCTTACACTGGAGGTCCTGCCTAACCGTGGTGGGTGTCCTGCCTGGGCAGCTCAGCACAGCCCCCTGCTCCTCAGGAGCAGGCCATGGGTGAGCTCTGGAGAGTCTCTGTGCCTCAGCAAAGGTGCAGATCTCCACAGCTCATTCAAAGCTAAAGGTGACCTTCTGCCATGCAAATCTCCAGCTGAGCTTCTCAACCTGTCCTACCTGCAGGCTCCAGCTCCTCTGGCACCAAATGCTGCTGGAGCCTCAACTGAAAATGAGGTCACTGTGGGAGAGGAAGGGGATTGTCCTAGGCAGAAAAACAGGTCTGGTGGGAGTGGTTTGGCTTGGCTTGCTTCTTTGCAAGACTGATTACTGGGTCAGGAAAAGAGAGGCCAAGAAAAATAGACTGACAGCCAGGTGATGAGTGGTCCATGGCCTGCAGGGAGCTCTGCACAGGACCAAACCCACAGTGCCAGCCCAGGGGAGCATTGGGGCATCTCATTCCTAACAAAGACAGCTGCCCAAGCATGGCAGTGGGGCTTCTGTACACTGCTGAGAGCTGGAAGAACATGGGTGATGGAAGCAGGAGGGATGGAGGTCCTTACCAACACTCTTGGCCTCCCAGAGACTGATGTGGACCCAGCTCACACAGAGACCAAAGGGATCATACCAGACTATGGCTTTGGGTCTTGGTGTCACCCAAGATGGTCTCTACAGAAGGTGCTCCTGGGCTGTTCTGCATGCTCACTGATCTAAACAGGACCCAAAGTAGTCTTGTGCTCTCTTAGGGTCTCCACTGGGGTTTGTGGAGCCATTCTGGGGCACAGAAAGCATCCCCAGAGTGCCCCAGGATCCTGCAGCCTGTGGTGCCAGCTCAGGTGGTGCCAGCTCAGGTACTCACTGTGGAGGTAGCTGTGGAGGTTGCCTTTCCTCATGAGCTCAGTGATGATGTACACTGGCTCACCCAGCGAGCAGACAGCATGCAGCTGGATCAGCTTCTCATGCCTCAGGCGCTTCAGGTTCTGAATCTCCTTGGTGAAGTCTTCTGCCTTCATGTCAGCTGGGGGAGAAAGCCACCGTGGCCTCTGTGAGCTGCTCAGCACCTCCAGCTGACAAAAACAGCTTTTCCTTCCTCACAGGCACCTTTGCTCCCAAAGGTCATGTCTGCACATCCCGTGGCTCAGATCCAAACACCCAGGAGGTGTTTTCCACAGAGCTTTGGATCCCATTTTCCAGATCCCATCAGGATTTGACTTACCACGGACCCACTGGGCTTGGACTTGTCACAAACCCATCTGACTGGACTTGCTGTGACTTGTTAGCAGCCCACTTGATCAGGCTTGGTGTGGCCTCACAAATCCACTGGGTGAAGCCATGTTAGAGAGGTGCAGCCCAGCCGGGGACGGGGCCACAGGAAGCCCAGCGGCTGCTCCCCAGCTCCTGCCACACTTTGCTTGGGCAGACAGACACAGTCCCGGGGGGCTGGGGGACAAAAGGAGGCCAAGCCCGTGGCAGTGAACAAGAGACGCAGCTGGCCACTCTTAACCCCTTCTGCTGCACCTACCTTTTATGATCTTGATGGCCACTGGCACCGTGTTCCTCCACAGCCCTTCCCACACCTCTCCGAAGTAGCCCTCGCCCAGCTTCCGCCGCAGGCTGAACTCCCAGCGCGGGCGCTCCCAGCCGTCCCTCTCGGGGGGAGTCTGAAACGGGCACCGCAGGCTTGCAGCCGCTGCCCAGCGAGGGCCAGCTCTTGCTGCCCACCACGGCCTGCTGGCCACAAAGCAAGCAGCAGGATGTGATGCTCTACCACCTTCGTGGCTTCTCCCTCTGCTAAGTATTCCTCCAGGGCATGAAGCATGTGGAGCATCCCCTGCCCTACCTCTGCTGGGGCCCAGCATGCACAAGGGGGCAGATCTTTGGAGGTCACATGAAGCATCAGGAATTCAGGTCACAATTCACTCCTCAGCAGACCTCAGAGGTGGCTTTTCTCCAGTGCCACAAACACATAAGGAAGATTGAATGAATGCTGTTGCATGTTAAGGCTGATCTTGACTTCAGCTCATCTCTTTTATCTTACACATTTCAGTCTCACCCTGGGCTCATTTACAGGTTTAATTGTTATTTCTGAGTCATAATCAGTGGATGGAATCTAATCAGGAAATGAGCTGGCAATTAGGGATTAATGCTCTAATTGGATTGATGAGTGCCACCCTAATTGGCATGAAACCGATAGGAAGGCTGTGGTCTGGCTGTGCTGGGGGGAAACACTGGTTGGAAGTGCAGGCATTTCCAGACTGGATATCAGAGAGATTGGTAACCACATGGGCAGGGAGGGACCTTGACAGGCTGGAGAGGTGAGCCCATGTCCACCTCATGAAGTTCCACAAGGCTAAGTGCAAGGTCCTGAACCCGAGCAGGAGAAATCCCAAGCACAGATACAGGCTGGGTGATAAGCGGACTGAGAACAGCCCTACAGAGGTGGCCTTGGGGGTGCTGGTTGATGAGATGCTTGATATGAGCCCCTAGTGTGCTCTGGCAGCCCAGAAGCCACCCATGTCCTGGGCTGCATCAGAAGCAGTGTGACAGCAGGTCGAGGGAGGTGATTCTCCCACTCTGCTCTGCTCTTGTGAGACCTCACCTGGAGCATTGCATCCAGCTCTGGATCCCTCAACACAAGAAGGACCTGGATCTGTGGGAGAGGGTCCACACAAGGCCATGAAGATGATCAGAGGGCTGGAGAACCTTTCCCATGAGGACAGGCTGAGGGAGTTGGGATTGTTCAGCCTGGAGAAGGGAAGGCTGCAGGGGGGGTGGGAATAGATGACCTTTAAGACCCCTTCCAACCCAACCCTTTCTGTGATGATTCTGTGGTTTCAGAAGAGCCTTGTGCAGTGTGGCTGCTCAAAGACAAACTTCAGTGCCATGGCCTGCCCTTAACACTGCTGATAAAAGGTGATGCTGGCAGCTCCACTGGTGGTCTGTCCTAAATGTAGTTTAAGCCAGCTCAAGTCCCAGTGGACAGACAAATTCTTTCTGTTTTTCCCTAATCCCTCTCCCCTTCCCTGCCCTGGCCCTGGCTGGGCGCTCGGCTGAGCCGAGCTGCGGGGTACGCACCGCGGGGCTGCAGGGCTGCAGCAAGGGGCTCTGGATGACCTTCCAGTGCTTGGTGTAGAAGCTGAGGAGCTCCTCCATGTCGGGGAAGGGATGTCCCTTCTGGATGTAGAGGCTGCCCCCAGGGCTCTTGCAGATTCGGAAGTGGCTGACCTTGGCATGGTTCCGCACTGTGGGAAGCCCATTCCAGGGAGAACTCAGCTCAGCCACCACCAGCTCCCTCCAGCTCCCTTGATCACCTTCCCCTTCCCCCCTTTCCAGGCATTCACTCGATTAATTCCCTCTAAAGCAACCCAAATCACCCCCTGGGGTTACATCCCAATCCTCATCGCAGCCTTTGCTCCCACCTCCTGGCTCAGAAGGCTCCTGGACACGGGCAAGTGTGGCTCATCTGGACCAGAGAGGCGATGCCTAATTAGCAGGGACAATTTCCCCCCACCAACGAACTGCTTGGAGAGCAGTGGAGCTCACTGCTCCTGGAGGTGGATGGACCAGCAGCAGGTGGAGCTCCTTCAAGCACCTCACAGCCCATGGGACTGAAACCCTCTGGATTCTGATTTCTCTACATGGGAGGCCCTGGTAATCTGGAGGGGCAGCATATTGTTAGGCACCCCTCAGATGACAAGAGGGATGGAAGAGAGGTTGAGATGGTTGGGGTTGTTCAGCCTGGAGAAAAGAAGGCTCTGGGGAGACCTTAGAGCAGCACTGCAATATCTGAAGGGGACGTACAGGAAGGCTGGGGGGGTCTGTGGGGATAGGATGAGGGGCAATGATGAGGAGCAGGGGAGACTTAGGTTGGACATCAGGAGGAAGTTCTGCACAACAAGGATGGTGAAATACTGGAACAGGCTGACCAGAGATGTGGTGGAGGCCCCATCCCTGGAGGCATTCAAGGTCAAACTTGATAGGGCCCTGAGCAAGGTGCTCTGGTTGGGGATGTCCCTGCTCACTGTGGGGGACTTGGACAAGATGACCTTTGGGAGTCCCTTCCAGCCCAGCCCAGTCTGTGATTCTATGACAACAGCCACTGGAATGAAATCCTGGGAGTCAGTGAAACAGAGGCATCATTAAGCTGCTGGGAATTGTTTCTGGCTCTCATACCTTGGGCAGGAGCAATTCACCTTTCTTGGCTGCAGTAACCCAGACCTGCACCCATGACCTTCCCACTCACTGCTTTACAAGCGGCCAATTAATTCCCTTTAAGAAGCTGCTGTAAAACCCTTTAAATCCCACATTTTCCACCCCATGCTGACCCACCCCTAAGGAACAGGCTGCTGCTTCCTTTCCCTCTGCTAATTTCCCCTGGGTAATTGTCACCAAATTACCTGAGAGGGAGTACTCCCCCTTGCTGCTCTCGCTGTCCCGCACCAGGAAGGAGCCGTGCTGGTTGGGGGCTGAAAGGAGCAGCTGCTCAGCTTCGTTTCGGCTGATCCTGCTGAAGTACCAACTGGAGAAGCGGAGCAGAGGGGGCAGTGAGGTGTGAGGGGACGCCCCAGGCACCTTCTGAGCACCTTCTAAGCCAGGGAAAGGAAGCAGCTCCCTCCACTCACACACAGGGGAACTCGGCTGCAGCCTGCCCAAACATTTCCCATAGTGGGGCTAAAGGGGACCAGATGGGACTGAAGCAGCAAGCTGGCCCCATGGGCCTCACCACTGCAGCCCCAGCATGGTACACTCCAGACCAGATTTGTCTCTCTCCAAAGTACACACAGGAAAGTGAGGGAGGGCCTCTCCCACCTCACCAGCTGCAGTCACTGTCCCTGCACGTCAGAGCCCTTCCCAGGCCCACCCTGCTCCTTTCCTTTACCCCAAGGGGAGTGCCTGGGAATCCTGCAGGCTGGCTGCACCCAACCTGTGCCTGCACTTCCCATCCCTGGCCATGACTCAGGGCCCGGGACAGAAGGAGCAGCAATGTCTCAGGGCGCTTTGCCCAGCATGTCAGGACCAGGCTGCCTTATGCAACGAGGAGCCTGGGCTTCTCCCTGCTGACAGAAGGCTGAGACATCAACCTGAGCTCATCTTGGGTGGCACAGGCACTGACAAGGAGGGATCCCCCAGCCCTGGACAAGCAGGAGCTGGATGGCAGCAGCCACACCATGGTTTGGCCCTGCAAAGCTCTGGGCTTCCCAACAGGTTCCAATCCAAACTGCTTCTCCCCGTGCTCCTGGACTCTTTTGAACTGCCAGGGTTCAGGTACAACATTTGTCCAGCTCTCTCCCTCCCTGCTGCCTCCCCTTTAATGTGGAGCAAGAGGGAGAGGAGCAAGAGGGAGCAGGAGTCCACTTACTCAGCACCATGACTGAATCAGTACACACCACCACCCCATGTCCCAGTCCAGAGTCAACTCATCCTGTGTGAGGGTATGAGCCCAGGAAGGGGAACCAGCATCTCTGCCCTTCAGAGCATCCCCCAGGAAGGGGAACCAGCATCTCTGCCCCTCAGAGCATCCCCCAGGAAGGGGAACCAGCATCTCTGCCCTTCAGAGCATCCCCCAGGAAGGGGAACCAGCATCTCTGCCCCTCAGAGCATCCCCCAGGAAGGGGAACCAGCATCTCTGCCCTTCAGAGCATCCCCCAGGAAGGGGAACCAGCATCTCTGCCCTTCAGAGCATCCCCCAGGAAGGGGAACCAGCATCTCTGCCCCTCAGAGCATCCCCCAGGAAGGGGAACCAGCATCTCTGCCCCTCAGAGCATCCCCCAGGAAGGGGAACCAGCATCTCTGCCCCTCAGAGCATCCCCCAGGAAGGGGAACCAGCACCTCTGCCCTTCAGAGCATCCTCAAGCCCTTGCTTGCTGTGCTGACTACTTCCACCCCTCTGCTGGGAGCTGCAGAAGCTTCATGGCAGGGATGTCCAAGGAAGAGCAGATCCTTCCTTGGTCCCATCACTGCTGATGGCAAAAGCAGGGCATAGAACCATAGAACCAGTTTGTTGAGAAAAGTCCTCTAAGGTCACCAAGCCAACCCTGCTCTGTCCTTACGCCCATGCTCCCGCCGCAGGCCGCCCTGCCCTGCGCAGGGAGATGCTGCTCTGGTGCAGCTTCCGTCCCTGCTGGCTCCGTGTGTTACTTACGGCCGGCGAGCAGAGGTGCCCTGGCTGAGGCTGGCCACGTAGGCAGCAGGAACGTAGCCCATGGCCGGCTCCCCCAGCAGCCGTCGGGCAAGGACGTAGTCTCCTTCTTCTCGGAGGACACGCAGCTTGTCCCCCGCACTGACGCTCAGCTCCTCCTCACTGCGGGCTGTGAACGCGTACAAAGCGATGAAGAGGGAGGACTTGGGGATGAAGGAGACGGAGCTGGGCTCTGAGTGCAGGGAAACCGAATCAGAGCCAAGATAGGCCAGGGAGCAGCTCTCCTGCACGGAGCGGGGACGGAGCTTGTTCCAGAAGGATGTCAGGAAGGTCAAACGCTTCCGGACAAACTGCTCCATCCCTGCTGGAGGTGGTGGGTGTGCTGGTCTAAGGCACCGAGCTTCTGGAGGTGAGCAGCGGGGCCGATCCCGGGCTCCTGCCGCCGCCGGGGTGCCTCATGCCGGCGTCCCGTGCGCGTCTGGGCGCTCGCCGGCAGCTTCCCCACCGATTCCTACTTCTGAAAGTGAAACTGGTTGTGCTGGTGGGACGAGTCTGCAGCTGGGATGAGTCTGCCGGGGGGACGAGCCTGCAGCTGGGACGAGCCTGCGAGGCGGGAGTGCCACGCTCAGACCCACAGGCACATCTGGGAGCCGGGCACAGCTGGAGCCGGGCTGGGTGCTCTCCAGGAAGCAGAACAGCTTTGTGTCTGCTAATTACTGCTGCACAGGCTGCTCTCCTAAACACAGCTCTCCTGACAAGTGGCTGACTCCAGCTAATAGTCTTGCTGGTGTGGGAGGATATTTTCTTTCCCACAGGAAAATAATTGCATCCACGAATGTGGGAGAGCTCAAAGAGAATTAAAGAAACAACCTCAGAAGAGACCTGAAGTAGTTTGGATATTTGCTGGGGGGAGCTTTGCTGGCAGGGGGGCTGGAACTAGATGATCTTTGAGGTCCCTTCTAACCCAACCACTGCTCTGTGATGCCATGGTTCTGTGTTGTGGGATTTATAACAGAAGATCCTTTTCCCTTTTGATCTGCAGTGACCTGCCACCAGTGTTACCCCACTGAAGCATTCACCTCCTCCCACTAGCTCCCCACTGCAGCAGATCTCTAGCAAACTCACCCCCCAGCTCCACCAGGATCTGATGCTTGCTCAGCCTCCAGCAGAGATGGGTCCCCATCAGCATCAAGATGTCCTTGGCTGATGCAGGGTATGGATCCTCCCTGCCAGCTCCCAGCAGCCACAGGCATTGGCTGAAGGATGTAGATTTCCACCTCCCATCCTGCATGCCCTCTTTAAGCCTCTTCAAGTTCCCTGCTCTGGTGAAAAATCCCAACTCAGCCCCTGCCTGGGATTTGTTATTTAACTGTTCTGTCTAATTAGTGGGAGTTTTGTGCCTGGCAACTCCTGGCCTTGAGCCCAGCATTTCAGTCCTCCTCTGCTTGCAACCAGTCTGGGTAGCTCATTTTGGATGTTCAGTTGGGTTTTGAAAGAGGTTGTTCAAAAGAAATCCCAATGGAAAGTTAATTGTAAGGGTGTAAGCTCCTGAGTGCAACCACCAGGTGTATGAAGGACACACTGGACCCATCCCTGGGTCAGTAGCTCTAGGTCTGCCCTGTCCTGCACCTTGGGTGCATCACCATGGCCAAACAACCTGCAAAAGCTGGATTTCAGTATCTGGATTTAGGGGTCAGGCCTTTCCTCATCCTCCTCCAGACAGAGAAGCCCAGGGCAGAGGTCAGGAGCACACAGAGCTCCCTGAGCCATGCCCCGTGTGATGCTGCACAGATGGGAACTGGGCAGGGGGGGAAAGTCTGTAATAAAATATTTGGCTCCCTTCTTCTCCAAGTAGTAGCCAGAAACATGGGTGGTGCCCCCAAGATCTTCCCTGAGGTGCTCAGCACAGCCTCCCCCTCACTGGCACAGAGGGATGTGCCATTGCTCTTTGTCTGTCGGGGATGGGAGCAGAGGATGGAGCAGAAGGGTTTGCAACATCCCCTCTGCTGTCCTTCTGTAGCACTTCCTCACCTCCTGCTCCTCACATCAGGAGGAACCTGGGCTGCTTGGTTATGCAATTAGAGGGGATCTGATGAGATCCAGCACCCCCTGTCTATGCCTTTACTCTTTTGAATGGGGACTTGGTAGCCTTGTGGCTTGCAGAAGGAGTCTGGAGACTGATTTACCTTTATTGACCTTGGCCAGACTGGGCTCTCTGGTGGTACAAGGGAGAGACAAGGGCAGCTGGTGGATAACACACAAGGCTTTGGATCTTGATTTGCACCTAAATGAAAGAGGACTTGAAAATGACAAACAACCCTGAGGACTAAATGCTGCCTCTGAGCTGGGCTCTCCAGACAGGCACAGCACACAGTCATCACTGCAGCCCTGTGGCAGCACAGCACACACAGCTCAGAGTCCCATGCCACGAAGCAGCTGAGAGATCACAACCTTTCCCCTGGTCTTTTTTCTTTATTTGTTTATTTTCCTATGAGGTTCCAGGAGCATCCCTGCTGCTTTGAATCCCTTTGGTACTATAAAACACCAAACAGTAGAAAAGAAGGAGAGAAAAACTGAGCCTCTGGTCCTTGTGTTGTGGGAGGGAAAGTGGGAGTGTGAAGGAAAAGTGAGAAAGATGAGGAAGGCACAAATGCACCAAGTGTCTTCTCTTTAGTCCCTGTGACCAGCTTCCAAGGATGTATCAAAACCAGTCTGTCCACAGGTCTGAGGCTGTGGTGGCTGCACAGGGACCTGAGCTCTAGCACCACTACAAAGCACCTCCAAAGAGCAGCAAAACCAGAACACCTCTGCACTAGAGCTGGTTTCATGGTCCTGGTTTTGTTGCAGAGCACCTGGGAGGAATAAACAGAGCCACAGCACATTCATCCGTGCCTCAAATGCTGCACATCTTGCTCCCCAGAACTGATGGGCAGGAACCAGCAGCTCCCCTCCACTAACAAGAGCACCCATTGCATCTAATTATCTGAGAGAATTCTCTCTTCCAGGTCCTGCTAAGCCTGAGCTCAAAATACATCAGCCAGCAAGGAGCCTTTCTCGGGGGGAGACACAAATTCCATTCAACTGCTGAAGAGGCAGAAGGTGTGAGGCCATGCCAAGGAAGATGCTGTCGAGCACTGGGCACACAGTGCAGGTCACTTGCAGGGTCATGTAACCAAGGATGTGCCACTTGTTATCCAATGAGTGGGAAGCAGAACAGCAGACCGAGGGCTCCTGTGCCTGGCATTGCCTCCTGGAGCAACACAACAGCTGGGAGACTTCCCCAGCCCTTGGCTTCACCTCCTCACTGCTGGCAGAGCCTGTGAGCCCACACCAAACCGTGCTTGCCAGGGCCCTGAGGCTCCTCTTGCTCATTCTGTTGGCATGAGAACGTGGCTGGAGGTTGTTTGGGGTTTGATGTTTGTTTAATCTTATTTTTGTTAGGTTTTTCCAGACATCTCCTTGGCACCAGAGTGCATTTGAGAGAGGTTTTGCCTCTCAGTGAGTTGTTTTAGTTGGGTGCCCGTGGAGCATCTCAGACAAGGGGCTGTGGATGATGGCAGCGTTGCGTGGGAAGCGCAGCGGAGCAGAACGGTGACACCAAAGCAGCTTCAGGTATCCTCCGTGTCCTGGGGACTGTGGAAGAAGCTGGCTTCTCGGTGCCATCAAGGAGGGCAGAGCCCATTCCAGGAGGCTGACAGGGGCAGGAATGGTCCAAGGGCTGAAGAGCTCCCAGTCAGTGCAGGTTTGACACAGGCAGAGACAGAGCTGTCCTGGGACAGGGAGTGATACAGGAGGTGTGAGAAGAGGCAGAGCACGGTGGGGGCTCATGGCTGCTATTCCTGAAGCCTTTAGGGGTGGATTAGGCTGGTGGGCAGCAGGAGTGCAGGTCACAGGCACCTGAAATGGCACAAGGAAGCAGAGCAGCAGCTAGGGCAGAGCAAGGTATTGGTATTGTGTCTGGGAGATCTGGAGCAGGCATAAGAGCAGCATGAAACCCGCAGCAGCCACTTACACCCTCAAAACCCTTTTCAGAGACCCTCTGAAGACTAAAGGGCTTGCCCCAGAGGTCCCATGGGGCCCCTGCTCTTCAAGGATCTGAAGTGATGGCAAGGAAAAGCCAGCTCAAGTATCACACTGCAATGGCTGTCAAGTGTCCTGAGGTCACTTTCTCTTTGAGTGGAAAATCCACGACGACCAACACAGCAAATCTGAGTTGGCAGAGTGTGGCCAGCCCATAGGCTTCTGCTTTCTGCTGAGACTGTCAGCACCATGCAGCCTTTGCTGGTCCTGCCCTGTCATCTGCCTTCCAGAGGATGCTTCTTCAGCTACAGACTGCCTGGCAGGACAACCCTTCTGCAGAGCTCCTCTGCTGCTGCTCCTGGAGTGATCATTTGCAACCACTCAACACCTCCTGCAGACTGGCAGGTGCCAGTGAATCGCTCATCCTCTCTCCCAAGGCTGCAGGGAGCTCCATGGGAAGCAGAGGGAAATCAGTTTGTGCTTTCCAAGCCCTTGAAGTCCAGCAGCTTTCTGCCAGCACCTTGCCACAGCTGAGCAGCAGCAGGAGGCCTCAGGCCGGGGGGTGCTGCCTGGGGCTTCAAACAGCCAGCGCAGAGCCTCGCTCCCTTGGCTCGGGCTGAGCAAACAGAGGGCTGGAGCCTTCAGCAGAGGTGCTCAGTGACACAGATGTCAAGGGGGAAACCTCTGCCAACATGTAAGCAAATGATGGATTGCTCCATCAGCCCAAATGTCCTTGTTCCCTTCAGGAGGAACCAGTCCATCTACTCCATCACTGAGCTTTGTGATATCTCTCCCCACACAGGTCCTTTGGAGACTGTTGGATGTGGGGTTATGATATTAATTGTTGTTAGAAGAAACCTCGGAGAATAGGCCTGAGAGACCTCACCCAGTGCACCTGGTCCATCCTATACTTATGTCTTTCCCCATCTTTGCCAAACCAGTTCTTAAAAGGCCTCCAGGAATGGATAGACCACAAGGTCCCCAGACAACCCATTGCAGTGAGTCACTCTTCAGTGCTGGCAGAGGTGTCTCAGCTGCTGCACTTAAGCCCTATTACCATGTCCCATTCATCACCTGATTGCTCCATTCCTCCCTTCACCAGCGTGAAGACACTGAGGTGTCCCACTGCATGCTCAGCCCAACCACACTGACCCAGCTCTGGGACCCCAGCCCAGCACAAAGCTACTGACCTTATCTGGCAGGCATCACGGGCAGCTCTGTCTCCATCTGTCTCCAGTCTTCCTCTGTCCATGTGTGCTGATGTGCCTCTGCTGCCACCTCAGCTGGCCCTCTACTGCATTCACCTGGGGGGCACAAGGAAGCAGCAGCTCAGAGGAGATCAGAGATCACCTTCAATCTGTCCCAAATACAAGAAGAAAGAGCTGGCTCAGGTTACTTTCACTGAGGCTCAGCCTCGTGTCTACCCACAGCTGGCAGAGCTCTGAGCTCACAGAGATCAGCTTCAGCTCTTTTCTCCTTGCTCTACCTATTCTCTACCCACCACTAGTTGCCTGTGATGGGATGGTTGCTCTTGGCTGCAGAGGACACACAAGTCTCAGAGGCTGCCTGTGGCCAACAGCTAATCCCTGCCACGGGGCCACTCCCTGGCAGACAAGCACTGGGCACAACGTTGTACCTGTTTCCGTAGGGCAGCGACTGTCCTCTCCAGCTCAGCCACGAGGGACTGGAGATCCTCTCTGGAGGAAGGGCTTGGAGGGGGCACCTCCTTCCTGGGGTCAGAGAGAAAAGGTCCAAGGGGTTAGGCAAACAGCAGATGTGAGAATCATTCTGCCTTCCCCAAGCAAGCACCACACAGAAGGGCCCAGCTGCCAGAATCACCTCCCAGGGAAGCCAACCAAAGCACCACTCAGCCCAGACACTGAAATACCAGAGCTGGGCTCTGCACTACAGCACTGGATAACTGAGCTCAGTACCTGTCTACTGAATCACCCCTGACCTCCCCACTTCAAAGGTGTGAAGGGGCTGAGAGATCACAGCATCATAGAATGCACTGGTTTGGAAGGGACTTTGGAAGGTCAGTTTGTCATCCCTGCAGTCAGCAGGGACATCTGCAACTAGAGCAGGCTGCTCAGGGCTCCATCAAGCCTGACCCTGAATGTCCCCAGGGCTGGGGCCGCCACCAGCTCTCTGGACATCCTGTTCCAGTGTCTCCCCAGCCTCACTGTGCAGAACTTCCTGCTGATGGCCAACCTAAACCTGCCCCACTCCAGTTTCAAACCAGTGCCCCTCGTCCTATCCCCACAGCCCCTTCTGAACAGTCCCTCCCCAAAGCTTTCCTTCTGCTCATGAAGCGGAGGTCAGAAGTGGTGATACTACACCTGGAGGAGGCAGGCTCAGTGCTGGCAGGGTTCTCTTCTGGGTAGCTGAAGCCGGGAGACCTCTTCCTTCGGAAGCGCTGGGACAGAGCCCTGAGCTGCCCCCGTGTCTGGCAGTCTTGGGGAGGAAGGGAAAGCCTGCAGTGAGCACTGGTGCCCAAAGCAGAGCCATGGATGGGCATTGCAGGCAGCAGAAGGCAGCACTGCCCTCCACCACACAGCCCTGGCAGGGCTCATGCCAGCAGGGAGGAGGCAACAGAGGTGTGAGGCAGGGCTGGCATCGCACATGGGTCCCCATGTCTCAGCTGGACTTGTACCCAGGAGGCAGCACAAAGGACCAGGGCAGGACCTGTGGCTTGGTGGCAGTTTGTCAGCCTCCCCCTCCCAGGTGAGTCTGCAGGGTGGCACATGGTGGGGATCAGCATGGCTGCATCTTGCACTCTCTTCCCTCAGCCTGCTGCCAGAGACAGAGGTTCTCAGCTAGATGGACCTTTGGCCAGGTTCAGTGAAGCTTCCCAGGGAGGTGTCGATGCCCCAAGCCTGTCAGTGTTTAAGAGACACTTGGCAGTGCCCTGAATAATCTGCTTTAATGTTTGGTCTGCCCTGAAGTGGTCAGGATGTTGGAGTGTGATTGGAGGTTGTAGATGATGGTTGTAGGCCCCTTCCAACTGAAGTAGTTCAGTTCAGTACAGCTCTAGTCCAGTCCAGTCCAGTCTATTGCACTCCATCCCACTCCATCAAATCCTTCTCCTTCCACCCCATCCCATCCTTCTCCTTGCATCCACTTGCTGGCACATGTTTCTCATGGTGTTGTATGAAAGCAGCTCCTGGCACTTCACATGAGCTGATGGCATGTGACAAATGCCCCCCAGAGCCATGCCCACAGCAGCTGGTGCTGCAGCAGTCTCCTTCCTTACCGTCACAGCAGTCCTGCCACAAGCGGAGGTCCACCCCGGGAATCTCTTCACAGCCCACCATGCCCTGTGGGTATGATGCCACCCTGAAGACATCTCTCTGGAGCTGCTGGATGTGGTCACTGTTGTCACAGATGACACGAGCAAGGGATGTCTGCCTGAGCTGAGTCAGCTGTGCTGGTGTGAAGACCCCAGGATTCTCATACCAAAATCTGCAGAGGGTTGTAACCACAGAGTGACTCAGAAGTAGGAGAAGACAGGGAGTGAGGCTGGGAGAGGGAGAAGAGTTCTCCTTCACCTCTCTGGCAGCACCCACGCCCCTCAGAATCACAGAATGGTTTGGGTTGGAAGGGACCTTATCCAACCCCCCCTGCCATGGGCAGGGACACCTCCCACCACCCCAGGCTGTTCAACCTGGCCTTGAACACCTCCAGGGAGGGGGCATCCATAACTTCCCTGGGCAACCTGTGCCAGTGCCTCCCCACCCTCACTGCAAAGGATTTCTCCTTCATCTTCAGTTTAAGTCTGCCCTCTTCTAGCTCAAAGCCTCTTCCTCTCATCCAAGCCCTTGTAAAAAGTCCCTCCCAGCTTTCTTGTAGACCCCTTCAGGTACTAGAAGGCTGCTCTAAGGTCTCACTGGAAAGAGCTTTTACACATCTTGCCCTTTTGTGAACCCTTGAACCCCCTGAAGCTTCAGGGTGCCACCATCTGCAGGTCCAGCCCCTTGGAAGGGAATCTCAAGGCTGAGGTAGCTCTGCTGTAGCAGCTGAGACATGGGTGAACAACTCTCTTGCCCTAAGTGCACGACCAGGCAAAGCTGTGTCTCATTCAAAGGCAGGTTGGATGGGGGAGCAACCTGGTCTGGTAGGAGGTGTCCCTGCCCATGGCAGGGGTTTGGGACTAGATGATCTTTAAGGTGCCTTCCAACCCAAACCATTCTGAGATTCACACAAGCAGCAAACAGGGATTGGAAGGAAGCTGCTGTGGACGGCAGCAGCGTTTGCAGGGGACGCTGAGCACATCCTCAGTGTCCTGCAGTGAGTGGGAAGCATTAAATCAGGAGGAGACTCACTGGCAGTAACTGTGGCACGGCCTTTTGCAAAGTAACCGGTCAAAGGAGACTCTTTCTTGTATCACAGGGCAAGAAATGGAGGACATGCCCCCAAAGAGGCAGCCACAGAGGCTGGGTTTCCCCTGATGACAATACCTGTCTCCATCCCTCAGCCTTCTGAACTGTGTCGTTAGCAGGCACATCAGCGTTGGGCCCACTCTGGTACCAGGGACAAGATCCTCCACCATCAGTGCTGGAAACAGGTCAATATTTTTGGTAGTTCCATATAAACTGCAGGGTAACACAGAAAAAGAAGTTAGGAGACAATCCAAGAGTGCAGACAATGCAAATCTGATCCCATCATGGGAATCTGTGCACAAGGAACTCCTCTTGGACACCGTTTCCAGAGGTCTTCTGTACAAGACAATGAGATAAGGGCCTGCCCTGGAGAGAGGCAGCCAGTGCAGGTGGGAGGTACTTTGGTCTCCCTGGAAAATAGCTCCAAGGCTCAGTCTGCTCCCAAGCTACACCACAGCAGGGCTTGATGACATTCCACTCAGAACCACACTGATCACTTAGAGAGACATCATTTGTCCTACCCCATTCTTACACCACAGCTATTGCCCTATCTTAAGATCAGTGGGGAGCAATATCTGAGGAGGTTATGTGGTTGGTGTCCTGGGAGGAGCAGGAACTCTTTACTGACTATCTCCAGGGACTGTGATGCTTCCAAGCCCAGGCTGCAGTACCTCCTGAGTTTTTCCCTGATCTCCAAGTTCTTAATCTCATTTCTGAGGTCCTCAAACTCCTGTGCAGATGAGAGGTTGCAGAAGACCCTGAAGTCGTTGTAAGGGGGGATGCCATGGTCTCGCCCTCTCTGGATGTTGATGGCAGCCAAGTCCAGGGAGACAGAGTGTGCCATGGAGAAGAGCTTCTCTGTCAGCTCCATGTTGAGGAGTTCGGAGGGGACCCGCATTTTCCCGGGCACCCCAAACAACCCACGGAGGAGGGGGTCGATCCCACCCTCCTGTGTGATCCTGAAAGGGGAGAAGAAGGCCTTGTGCAGGGGGATGTGGCCTTGAGGGATGGGCTGGAAGGTTTGGTTGAGGCGGTACAGGATGGGGTTGATCAGGGTGTGCCCGAAGCGGAAGGCAGCAGTGGCAAAGGCATTCAGAATCCCTGCGTTGACGTTGGGGTCGTAGCCTTTGTACTCGCCCAGCATCTTCATCCCAGCTTCCCCAAGGACCTTGGGCAGCCAGTGGGCATAGGTGATGTGCTGCATTTGTGCCCCCACGATCTTCCGTGCCTCGTGGTACAGGAGGTCCCCGTCCCAGTGGGGGTTGAGGGCCGACAGCTCGGCAGCCAGGCGGTTGTGCTCGCGGAACCAGAGCGTGTGCATGGCCGTCAGCCCCAGCTGCTCATTGGCACGGTGGTCCCCCGCCAGGAAGCACGGCACGGGGCTCTCGTTCTCGTCCCTCATGCACTCGGTGGGTGGCCCCACAGCAAAGGGCAGGAGATGCTT
The DNA here is from genome assembly GCF_026170545.1 of Melanerpes formicivorus. Classification (NCBI taxonomy): domain Eukaryota; kingdom Metazoa; phylum Chordata; class Aves; order Piciformes; family Picidae; genus Melanerpes; species Melanerpes formicivorus. The sequence goes on along the minus strand of NW_027142371.1, from coordinate 15,886,255 downwards.
CCCCGAGCTGGGCACCGCCTGCCCTCGCTTCAGCAGCCCCTTCTGGCCGCTCAGGTCCCGCAGCTCCCGCGACTCCTGCTCCGTGCTGCCGTAGACGTTGGAGGCATCGATGTACGAGGTCAGGTGGTTGATCTGCTCGCGGGCATAGACGGAGTTCATCAGCAGGGAGGTCATCCCGCTGCCGCAGACGGGGCTGGAGCGCACGAAGAACATGCAGCGGCCGCTGCGCACGCGGGGGTCGTTGGCAGGCACCGCGACGGAGAAGCAGGGGGGGTCGTTGCTGCACACCTGGCTGCAGGGAGCTCCGTCTGAGAAGCGAGACATGCTGATGGCTGCCACGGTCTGGTCCATGTCGTGGTCCAGAAACTGGCCCCACTGCATCAGCATGTGTGTGAACTGGGCGTCGGGGGTGATGGTCTCAGTGCCAACCATGGCGGTGGAGACCAGGCGAGGCAGAGGAAGGGGCAGGTCCCTGGCATCTCCTGCCAAGGAGAACCCCCGGGGCAGGTTAAATCCGTTCTGGTAGGCGGGTTTGAGGAGCCTCTGGAAGGCGGTGAGCGATGCACCCCACATCGGGTGCTGCAGGTTGTTGCAAGAGCCGTCGTGGGTCCTGTACTTCTGGTGGAAGCAGACGTCCGAGCAGTTGGGCATGCGGCGGTGGGCAGAGCAGCCAGAGAGGTTGGCAATCATGGCCAGGTAGTGAGGGGACACCAGGTCGTTGTAGCGGTAGCCTGCGAAGGCAAAGCACCAGTCAGACCCTGCCTGCTGCAGCCATCTGCATCCTGCCACCCCACCTCTGGCCCCCGGTGTGAAAGGTTCTGCTGGGGCTGTCCAGGTGGGCACAGGCAGGGCAGGTCTCTGGGCATGGTGTTGCTGTGCAGTTTATGGATGGCATCAGGCCCACAAAGAAGAAAAGAAGGGGAAGGATTTAGACTAAGCTGCATTGGGGTGGAAACCGAAGATGTGAGTGGTGGACCAAAGCGTGGGGGCGGTCTCAGTGTCCATTCTAGGCTCATTTTACACTCTCTGGGTTATTACTGCACCCTGGAGCTCCATCAGCCACCCAAACCCTACGTGACAAGCAGCAGGGAAGCTGTGGGTGACTGCCTGAAAGCACTGAATAATGCTGCACTGTGAGGATGCTGACAGGCAACCAGGAGTCCAACCAGCTCAGACAAGACCTGCAGCCTGGAGAGAGACTCCTCACACCCTGGAGTGCATCCGGGCTGGCAGAAGTATCTATGGGCCTCAGAGGTGCACGCCTGCCCCACGGTGACTCACATGGGTGGGTAGCAACAGGCAGCAAGCAGGAAGGTCTCTTGTACCAAGGAAGTCCCAAACACCAGTCTTGGAGTCCAGCTGCTGGCTGCTTGGACCTCACTAAGTTCATTTGGTGTTGCACTGCTTTGCTCTTTGTAATCCTGCCTCAATAAAAGGAACCTGAGCAGCTGGATCCCAGCTGAGCTTGCAGCCAGGAGGTCTAAGTGGTAGAGAGAGGAGAAAGTCAGAAGTGGTCTCTCCCTTCCTCTACTCCAGAGTTTGCAGCATTCTTCTCCCTGCCACTTGGAGGGCAGGAAACCTCTCTGACCACACTGAAGGTCTCCACAAAGGCTCTCTCAGGTGGTTAGATGGTTTTAGAGATTAGAACTTTTACAGACAGACCTGAAAGAGAAAATCTTTCCATCTTCTCCATAGTCACAGCCCTCCAGCTCTCAGGAACAACATGGGATGGAAGAGAGACCACCCAGACAACACAGGTCCTGAGAGACCCCAGATCTCCCTGGGCCTTTTGGTACACCGTTGCCCTTCTGAGCTTTATGGATGTCTGCACACTGCTGCTTTAGCTTAGTCCCAGGCAAAAGGTTCAGAAAGGGAAAGAGAAAGCTCTCCCACCCGTGACATTCATGTCCACGATCAGCCCTTGCTGCACGTGCTCCTGGATCAGCTGCAAGGTCCTCTCAAAGATCTCTCCTGCCCTGGCTGTCTCTATGGTGTAGGGGTCCCGGGGGTAGCGGAAGAGAGCCAGCAGGTCATTGGGAGTCTTGGGGCGTCTGTTGGAAGGAGTTAAAAGTGAGGCAGGAACCTTAAAAGAGAGACTTCACAACATCCTTGGGCTTTGGATCAGCCACAGTGTGGCCAGCAGGACAAAAACTGGGCTTGGTTTTGGGCCCTCACTCCAAGGAGGGCACTGAAGGCCTGGAGCATGTCCAGAGAAGGGAAATGAAGCTGGGGAAGGGTCTGGAGAACAGGGCTGGGGAGGAGCAGCTGAGGGAAGAGCTGAGGGCTTGGAGAAAAGGGGGCTCAGGGGAGACCTTGCTCTCTGCAACACCCTGAGAGAGGGCTGGAGCCAGGTGAGGGTTGGTCTCTTCTCCTAAGGAATAAGCAATAGGACAAGAGGAAATGGCCTCAAGGGGAGGTTTAGGTTGGGCATGAGAAACAGTTTCTTCCAAAGAAGGGTTGTCAAGCCCTGGAACAAGTTGCCCAAAGGAGTGGTGGAGTCACCATCCCTGGAAGTGTTCAAACGTCATGAAGAGGTGATGCTCAAGGACAGGGTTCAGTGGTAGGCTTGGCAATGTGAGGTTATCAATTGGGCTCAATGATCTTGGAGCTCTGCTCCAGCCTTAAGGATTCTGCAGTTCTCTGATGCTGTGAAGTGCACATCATGGAGCTCTGTCACCACCTTACAGCTGCATGGAGCTGTCCTTTGTAGAGTGTCAACAGCAACAGGAGTAACAGCTCCTTGCACTCTTCCCCACCTCTTCCCTGCCCCAGGCTCCCAGCGGGGGGCGCTCCTGGACTCACCTGCTGAAGAGCTCTGTGCGTGTGGCATTGATGGCCTGGTCCACGCTGCTGATGGCTTCGCGTAGCGAGGTGGCCACAAACGTGTCCCCACTCCGGCCTCTGTCTGTGGCTTCCCACAGCAGAAAGAAAGGAAAACAGATCCTAAATGATTTGTCTTCCAAGCTCCAGGGAATCTGTCTGGCAGCAGCAGCCCTGAGCTAGCTCCACGGCAGGTCGAGCTGCAGCTCCATTTGCAGCGTCAGCAGCATGAGTTGATTGCTTCCAACAGATATGCTGAAGGAGACTGGAGAGAGTCCAGGGGAGGCTGGGAAGCTGCTGAGGGGCCTGGAGCAGCTCTGGGAGCAGCAAAGGCTGAGAGCCCTGGGGCTGAGAGCCTGGAGAAGAGCAGCCCCAGAGGGGAGCTGAGCAATGCTCAGCAAGAGCTGAAGGAGCTGTGGGGGGCAAGAGGCTGGGGACAGACACTCGTCAGAGGCAGAAAAAGGGGCAAAGGGCACAAACTGGAACCCAGGAGGTCCCACCTGAACAGGAGGAGAAAGTTGTTTGGTGTGAGGGAGCAGAGCCCTGGAGCAGGCTGCCCAGAGAGGCTGTGGAGTCTCCTTCTCTGGAGAGCTTCCAACCCCCCCTGGCCATGGTGCTCCTGGGCAAGCTGCTGTGGGTGCCCTGCTGGAGCTGGGGATTGGACTGGGTGAGCTCCAGAGGTCCCTTCCACCCCCCCCATGCTGGAATTCTGGGATTCCGTTAATTAGTTCCTCCCTCCCAGCAGAGGCAGCGACTCCAGGCATGGCAGCAGCTGGGCTTGCAGAAGGAGGGTTGTGAGAACACCTTTGGCTTTGCAGGGAGCAGCTGCAGCTCAGCTGAGAAAACAGCAAGGAGCAGCTGGGGGTGCGTGGGGCTGTCACTGTGGAGAGACTCCAGTGACATCTGCAAGGGACCTGGCTGCAAGCAGCTAAATACCAGAGCTGTCTGGCCAAAGTGCCCACACAGCAGAGCCCTGCCCCCAGGAGAGCAAGAGAAGGCTCAGGAGGCCCACAGGAGGTAGCCTACCAGTGATGGTGAGCTGCATGGTGCTGGAGGTGAAGCCAAAGGGGTTTCTTGCTATGCACTCGTATCTGCCCTGGTCAGCCACGCCCAGGTCTCGAATGGCAAGGGTCCCGTCCTGGCCGATGTGGAACTTGCCACTCTCTGTGATCTGGATGCCCTCCTGTCGCACAGAAAACCTCTCAGGGGATGGAAAGCTTCCCACGGGCCCTGCCCGTCGGAGCCGCAGCTGGGTGCGATGAGCGAGGTGGCCAGCAGATGTCAGCATTGCTCTGCAGAGAAACCAGAGCGCCACCCGCGGGCCCCTGCTCTGCCGGGACCCGGCGTTCAATGCCGCCACGGAGGAGCCATCCCGCTCCCAGGGGCTGCTGGGCTCATCTCTTACCTTGACCCAGGTTATGGTGGGCCGGGGGTCTCCTTGGGCAGTGCAGGTAATGGCAACGTCCTGGCCTGTCTCTGCCACCACGTCTTGGGGAGGGTGAAGGAACACAGGTATCACTGTGGGGAGAATCATGGAACCACTAGGGCTGCAAAGCCCCCTCAGGGCATCCAGTACAACCTTCAACCCAACACCACCATGGCCATCAACCCTGTCCCCAGGTGCCATGGCCACAGGTGTCTGGAATACCTCCAGGGGTGGGGACTCCACCACCTCCCTGGGCAGCCTCTGCCAGTCCCTGACCACTCCTGCAGCAAAGACATTGTTCCTCACATCCAGTCTAAACCTCCCCTTGGCAACTTGCTGCCATTTTCTCTTCTCCTATCATTAGTTACTTGACTGAAGAGACCAACTCCCACCTCCCTTCAGGGAGCTGTAGAGAGCAATGAGGTTTCCTCTCAGCCTCTTCTCTAGATGGAACAATTCCAGAAAAGTCAGAAAAGTGCAAGGAATCCACCAAGGAAAGGAGAGAAATCTGAGAGCAAAGCACCTCAGCATGGGCAGGGCAGAGCTGCTGCACTGCTGCTCTTGCCAGGGCTCTTCAAAGGAGTGCATGGTCTAGAGCAAGGAGGTGGCTGCCTGAAGCGAGGAGGTGCCCAGCCAGATGCCAATCACATCACAACGACCACGGTTTGAACAAGGCTGATCTGCAGTTAGTCTGGGACCACTGACCCTGCTCTGGCAGGCTGGGCAGACCTCCTCTGCCCTTACCCCCTTGTTCCTCAACAGTGTCAGCAATCATTCATCCCCTGCTTCCCATGGTCTTTTGGCTGCCATTCACCCATTCCCAGTCCTGGCAACCTGCCCTGGGAGGGTGACCTGGCTCAGTGCCCTGGGAGGGCATCAGCCACCTCTCTTAACAGCCTGGGCCAGGGTCTCAGCACCCTCAGTGCCAGAGATGTCTTCCTTCCCCCTAGGGGTACGTCCCGGAGCCCCTGTTGCCCCAGCCCGGGCGGCTCACCTGCAGGGGTCACGGAGAGCTGCACCGGGAGGGTCCTCACGCCGCTGGCGCTGCTGGCGTGGCACTCGTACTGCCCCTGGTCGTGCAGCGCCACCCGCAGCACCCGCAGGGTCCCCGAGGCCAGGACGCTGTGCCTCCGCTCGCTCGGCAGCGGCCCCCCCTGCCCACACAAGGGTCGTTACTGGGCTGTGGGATTTCTCTTCCCCGCACTGCAGGCGTTGGGGGCACAGCCACAGATCTCATTTGCTTCCCAGCGTGCCGTCAGCCACCCTGGAAAACCAACTTCACCTTGCCAGGGGAGGACCTTAGATGCTGCTCTTCCCACCTGAGGGATGTGCTGCAGCAGGGAGGTTGGGCTGGGTGATCCCCAGAGGCCCATTCCAAGCCCCTCCGTGCTGGGATGCTGTGGTGATGACTGAAGCACAGAATTGTTCTGGCTGGAAGGCATCTCCCAGATCATTGAGTCCAGCCCTCAGCCCAGCACCACCATGGCCACACATCTCTGGAACACCGCCCGGGGTGGGGACTCCACCACCTCCCTGGGCAGCCTGTGCCAGTCCCTGACCACTCCTGCAGCCAACCAATGATTCCTAATCTTGAGCCTCACCCTCCCCTGGCACAATTTTAGGCCATTTCCTCTTGTCCCATCACTTGAGACTAGGGAAAAGAGGCCAACCCCCACCTTGCTCCAGCCTCCTTTCAGGGAGCTGTAGAGGGAAGTTGTCTGAGCAACTGGAAGGGAGCTGCTGCCCTTTTTCCCCTCCTTGCTCTTTCCTCAGTGCAGGCTGCAGCCTTACCGACACCTGATGGGAAGCAAATCTGTGTTCAGCTACACAAAGTGCTGCTTACCCAAACCAATGGAAGCACTCAGCTCTGCTAAGTGGGTGCTTTGGTTTCCTTTGCTTTGGGACCTGCATTGTTTCAGTATTTCCTCCATTTAAGGAGAAAGTTCACACTCAAAATGCTTCAGCAAACCCAAGCAAAACAATGAGAACCTCTCAGTTCTGTGACATTTCCTTTTCATATTCTGTTTCCCCACCAAGCAAGGGCTCTGTTTGTTCAGCCCAAGCACCACAAGGAATCAGAACCCTCCCCACACTGCCAAAAGTGGCTCTGAGCTGAGGGGTGCTCCATCACTTCTCCTCTTGTCTTGCTCTTAGCAGCCCTTCTGAGGAAGTGCTGCAGAGCCTGGTTGGTCTCTGGCTGCAGAGCAGCTCTTGGCCCTGCTTCTTGTCCCCATGCTCCTTTCCACAGCCTGCAAGAGGCACCTTCTGAAAGCTGGGCAGTGCAGGAAGCCAGGCTAAAGGAGATGGAGAGCATGCTGCTGGAGGGGAATTTCAGCTGGTCCTTCTCAGCTCTGTGTCAGGGCCATTGCTGTGGGAGCTGGAATACAATAGCCATGAATTCTCCACAGCACTAAGCCATTAATTATGGCTTGTGAGGCATAAGGGAAAGCTGGAGGGGCTCTGGGCCAAGCATTGTTGGCTCCAGGCCCAGAAAGTGTTGGATGGGATCAGTTCTGTGTAGCCAGTGCTAACAAGCAAATGAGACCTTGAAAGTCCACCACCACCTGTTGGCTAAGCTAGGAGGAACCTCAGAGACGTGGCAGTGGTGAGCACTGCTCTCTGCAATGTGCCTCCCCAGGGGAGCAAACCCATGGCAATGATGGAGAGCTGGCACATGGTGAGAGCCTCTGGTCTGGAGTGTCCAGAGGTCAGGAGCCTCCACAGGAGGCAGTTTGAGGGTCTCCATGGGTTTCATGCTGATGAAAACCAGCACACCTCTTCCTTCTGACACAGCAGTTGAGTGTGTCAAAGAGCTCAGAAGCTCCTCAGTGTTTGACATCACCCTTGATGATCTGTGACATCCCTCCTGCTGTGACTAGGTCTGTGAGCATCTCCAGCTGTCCTGTGTCACCAGGCAAGCCATCCCCCTGGCCCAGCAGCTCAGCTGCTCTCACCCCCCCCTCCAGAGAAAGAAATGGTGAGTCACAAGTGAAGCAGTACCTGCCCTCGTCCAGGTGATCACAGGAGGAGGATGACCCTCAGCAGAGCAGGGGAAATCCACACTTTGTCCCTCAGTTGCTGTCTGATCCGTGGGAATGAGGAGAAACCTGGGAGAATCTGGAGGGGAAAGCAAGGACTGAGCAGCAGAAAAGACTCAGGCAGCAAGTTTGGGTTAGCTCCCAGCTCATGGGAGAAGAGCCAGTGCCAGGGCTTAAATCCACCCCCTGCCCCACCCCCTGCCCCGGCAACGCCACCTGGGGCTCCTCACCCTGCACTATGATCCTTGCTGTGGCCTGGATGGAGCCCTCGGTGTTGCTGGCGTTGCAGTTGTACTGCCCCTGGTCTTGGAAGGTGACATTCTGGATGAAGAGCCCTCCAGAGCTGGAGACAGCAAAGCGAGGGTCCTGTGGCAGGGAGGAGCCAGTGCCCAGGGTCCAGCTGACGCGGGGCGGGGGGTGCCCGGAGACCCCGCACTCCAGGGTGACGCTCTCCCCAATCAGCACTTCAGTGTTCTGTGGCTGGATCACAAAAGTGGGCTTGGCTGGAAGGAAATGAGCCCTCTCAGAGACCAGCAGCTCTGCTGCCCGCTCACTTGTGGGCAGAAGGTGTTTGGCCTCCTCATGCAACCCAGCTGGCACTCACCTGGCTCCTCCCTGACTCCAGATCCTCACTGTGAGCAGTTCCCTTGCACTCCTTCCTACCACCTCCTCCCTCCCAGTGCCAGAGCCCCCAGCTTCTGTGTCCCCATCACCCTTAACCCCCTCCCAGCCTCCAAACACCCTCCCCAGCCCCAAATTACCTTCAATCTCTATTCCTCCAGTTTCCCACTCCCACGATGAACCTCCTAAAGCTCAGCCCACCCCATCCCTTAGGCAGTCTCCTTCCCACACCACACCGAGAGCTCCCTGGCCCATACAAAGCTGGGACTGGCTCTGGCTTGGCTGCACTCCCAGCCCCAACCCTCCGAGGGGTGCCCAAGGCTGATTACTTGGGGGGCCAGAGTAGCGCAGCACAACTCCCTGCGTCTTGGCCTCCCCAGCTATGTTCTTGGCCATGCACTGGTAGACTCCTTTGTCTGACTCCTTGGTGTTCTGGATCATCAAGGTACCATCCTGCAGCAGGTTCAGGCGAGTGTCATCTTTCATGTCAATCTCATTGCTGGAAAACAGCCACAAAGAGGCAGGATCTGGATGGAGCAGGAGCTGATGGTCTGCCCCTGAGCCCCCAGGAGCAGGGGGACTTGGCAGGCACTGGTGCTCCTTGGGGATACTTTGAGGCTTCCATGAAATGTATGGCAAGAGTGGTGATCTACAGCACTGAACATGAGCTCCAGCTCTGGCTTACAGCCTGGGTGAGCTGCTGCTCCCCTCCCCACTGACTGCAGATGACATTTATGGCCATGAGGAGAGCACTGAGCACTGAGCCATTGTTCAGGGCAGCCTGGCCCAGAGAGCTTCTTCCCAACATATAACAAGGAATTAGCATTGTTATTTCTATTCAAATGGACTCAAAGGCCTCAAGAGGGCACAAAGCTCTGAGCAAGTCACTGGGGGACCCCAACACAGCCTGGACTCCAACCCAAGAGCTGTGAAACCTCTTCCCTCTCTGCAGTGGCCTGCAGCCCCTGGGTCCCAGCCTGCAGTGGGTCAGGTCCCAGTGCTGCATCCATCTGTGCCAGCACAAGGGACCCTGGGATGGCTGCAGAGGACTGAGGAGGAGGAGGGACCTCTTCCTCCCCAGGACAAAGGTTGAATCCACTCTGCAAAGCAATCTGCTTGCTGGGCATTTACTTGACCCCCCTGGCGTCCTCTCACTGCAGCCATAGCTCGTGTGAGGAACGTTTGTTATCATTCCTCCTCTCGCAGTGCTGCCTTTGGGAGCCTGCCAGCACTTCCCTAACAAACCTTCCAGGGGGGCTTCACTCAGCCATACACTTCTGCTCCCTGCTGAAACCCTGCCTGGAGGGGAGTTTGCTGAAGAAGCAAACATGGATCATTTTAATTCACAACCAAGCCCTGCTCAGGCTCCCACAGACAAGCAGCTCATACAGCAGTGAAGTGACTTCGGTTGCACAGCTGCTGCAGCACAGAGGGTTTGGTCCTGCAGCATTTCCCAGGAACACTTCAGCATCTAGCAGAGCCCTGTATCTCTGGAGTGTGGCTGCATGGAATGGGGATCTCCAGGCTGCTTTGCAAGGCCTGTCCTCCAGGAGAGCACCACAGGGATTTATTCTTTCCCCTTGGGGAGGAAAAAACTACAAAAGCCAAACAGTGCTGAGAAAACCCCAGAGAGGAGAAGCATCCCAGCAGCTAAGGAAGGGCAAGGATGATGCTGGCTTAGAGCAACACAGAACACTCCTTGGATTTTTCTCTTGATCAACAGACAATTGCTTGCAGCCTGCAGAGTGTTTGTGGGGAAGCTGTAAGCCCTTGGCACCCACTCCAAATGCAGATGAAACGTTCCAGGTTCAGAAGCAAACAGCCCCTGGGTCAGGTGGCCACCAGAGAATGCTGCCAAAAGGGAGGTAAACAAACCCCATGGACTATTGCTGGGCATTCCTCTTTTCATGTTGCAGCAAACAGCTTCTGTGGTGAAGAGCTCGGTGCCTGAAGAGCTCTGCTAGCCCAGGGCTCCTCCTGTGTGACTTACTTGTTGTGCAGCCAAATAATCTCAGGCTTGGGGTTGCCTTCTGCCCTGCAGGTGAAATAAACCGTGTTTCCCAAGAGGACATCGACATCGTGGGGCTCAGAGGTGATGCGAGGTCTCTCTGAAAGAACATCCCAGCATCAGCCAGGGCAGAGCAGCACAAACCACCTACAGCCCACTGAAGAGAGGCACAGGACAATGGCCACAAACTGGAGCCCAGCAGGTTCCATCTGACCAGGAGGAGACCTTCTGCTGTGAAGGAGCAGAGCCCTGGAGCAGGCTGCCCAGAGAGGCTGTGGAGTCTCCTTCTGTGCAGAGCTTCCAACCCCCCCTGGGCACTGTGCTCCTGGGCAGGCTGCTGTGGGTGCTGGGCTGGAGCAGGGCTTGGACTGGGTGAGCTCCAGGGGTCCCTTCCAACCCCTCCACGCTGGGATGCTGTGAAGAGTCTACTTCTTGGATCACAAGTCCTTGGCTTGGCACTTTATCCCCAACAAGACCATCAGAGCAGGACCAGACCCACCCCAGCCCCACAGTACCAAAAGCTGTTCCTGGGCAGATTTTCTGCCCTGTGAGCCATGCTGGGTTAAGGTGGTGCCAGCAGCTCTGCACTGACTCAGATATCAGCTGCCTGCATCGTTGGAGCTTGATGCTGAATTATGCAGCATTTGTCTTTCCTGGCTGGCACCACACCAGCCTAAAAGCCTAATGCCAGCCAAATCTTCCCACCAGGTGCCCTGGCTAATTTTCAGGCATCCCACTGTGTGCCCCTGCCTAAACCAGAACAAATTTACATTAATGGCTGTGCTGTGGCAGCAGGGGGGTGCTGGGGGCAGCTTGTTGTGTGCCACATCCCCTTGCAGTGTGTCCCACGCCGTGTGTCTCCCACTTGCTTCTCTAGACCCTCCCCAGTCCCCCTTCCTTCAGGTCACAGACCCTTTTGTGCCACAGTCACAGAATGGCAGGGGCTGGAAGGGACTCGTGGAGATCATCCAAGTCCCCTGCCAAGGAAGGTTCACCCAGGGCAGGTCACACAGGAGCACAGCCAGGCAGGTTTGGAGTACCTCCAGAGATGGAGACTCCATCACCTCTCTGGGCAGCCTGCTCCAGGGCTCCAGCAGCCTTCAGTTAAAGAAGTTGCTGTGTTTAGATGGAACTTCTGACATTCAAGGTTGTGCCTGGCCCTGAGCACCACTGAACAAAGCCTGGTCCCATTCTCCTGCCACCCACACTTGAAGTATTGATCAGCATTGATGAGGTCCCCCTCAGGCTGCCCTTCTCCAGGCTAAACAGCCCCAACTCTCTCAGCCTTCTCTCATCACAGAGAGGTTCCACCCCCCTCACCAGTTCAGCTCCTCAAGGAAGAAGGTAGGAAAAGAGTGGCAGGAGCAGTTCCCAGGCCAAAGCCCGAGCTCACAGGCACAGGGGGTAGAGCTCACTCACCACAGTTGAAGTCCTGGGCAGTCAGGGTGAGGATGGAGCGGCCCTGCAGCTCCCGCGGAGCCTCGCAGGTGGCAGCGGTCTGGATGCTGCCCTGCTCTGTGAACCTCTTCAGCAGCTCAGCCAACCACATCAGCTCACAGTCACACAGCAGGGCGTTGGAGTCCAGCCTCCTGCAAGAGCAAGGAGCAGGCAGCTCACCTCCCAGCCTCCTCCTGCTGCCTCCTCCTGCGGGACACAGCAGGGGACCAGGAAGGATCACTCAGGATCACAGAGGCTGGAGAAGCTCTCTAGGGCCATCAGCCCAGCTCCACCATGGCCACTAAACACCAAGATGCACCAGGGCAGGGTTAGGTTGGAGTCAAGGAACAATCTCTGACCCCAAAAGGATTGTCAAGGCCAGGAACAGGCTGCCCAGGGCACTGGTGGAGTCTCCATTCCTGGAGGGGGCTTGAAGATTAACCTCTCCAACCTGAGCCTCCCCTGGCACAACCTGAGCCTCCCCTGGCACAGCCTGAGTCACAGGGCAGTGGGCACAAACTGGAACCCAGGAGGTTCTACTTGAACAGGAGAAGAAACTTCCTTGGTGTGAGGGAGCAGAGCCCTGCAGCAGGCTGCCCAGAGAGGTTGTGGAGTCTCCTTCTGTGCAGAGCTTCCAACTCCCCCTGGGCACTGTGCTCCTGGGCAGGCTGCTGTGGGTGCTGGGCTGGAGCAGGGGCTTGGCCTGGGTGAGCTCCAGAGGTCCCTTCCAACCCCTCCCATGCTGGGGTGCTATGAACTGGACTCCCCAGGTTTCAGAAGGATGTTTTGTGGGCTCAAACCATTGTGAGGACTTTTCAGCAATGCTCATTCCTGCAGCACTGCTGAGCTGTAAGCAGAGGGCAGTTGGATATAATCAGTCACTAGCATAATGAAACTACTAAGTGGTTAAATCAGCTCTGGTGTCCAATCAAAACTGTTTCATGAGCTCAGCAGTGGCCTCAGAAGTGCAGCAACTAAAAGCTTTGCCAAGCAGGCACATTCCTGCCCCGGCCCTGGCCCTCTGAACACAAAGATCTGCTCCTTGCAGGCACTGGTTCTGACTTACAGGCGTTTGAGGGACTCCAGCTGAGAGAAGGTCCCTGGATGTATCCTGGAAATCCTGTTGTTGTGCAAGAATCTGCAACAGGAGAGCAACAGGGCCAAGCATGGCTGAGGGTTTGCACTGCACAGATGACAACAGCCCAGGTCACAGCTCAAGCACAAAAGCTGCTCTCCAACATGGGGCTGAGTCCTGGAGGGCTCTGTGCTTCTCTCCAGGAGCTGCTGGGATCTCCCTCACTTGGGCAAAGCAACCAGACCGAAGTGGAGAGAGGGTGGGGATTGGAAAGGGTGACTCAGATGTGATGTAACAGGTTGAGACTGGAACCTTAGTCTGCTCCATGCTCTGCAGAGGGAGGAGAGAGGGCACAAAATCCCCACAGGCTGGACCCACCCTGTGTTTGCTGTGCCTGTCCCAGCGCCAGGCCAGCAGGGCCCTTCTCTCCCCCCGCAGATGAAATGATCTCACAGCAGCAGCCACCGAAGGAAGGCTCCAAAGGACACAGGGCAGCTCGTGCCAAGGGACAGGAGGACAGCTCATGCCCAAAGGACAGCTCATGCCCAAAGGACAGCTCATGCCCTGGGCTCAGTGCAGTTATTAACCCAAAGCCATGAGTAAATCTAACTCAGACAGCAGCCTAAGCTGGGCTTATCTCCCAACCAAGGCAAACTCTCCCTCACAGAATCACCTCCAGAAGGAGCTCTCTTTTTCTTGGGAGATTCTTCTTCTGACTTTATTCCACCCCAGTGTTTTGTGCACACTGCCCAGCAGTGAGTAGTGTTGACCTTCTGGTCTGAGCAAAACCTCATCTGGCCTGGGCAGCTGTAGGGCTTCCTGCAGCCTTATCCCTGCTTGGGTGGAAACGTGGACAGAGCACAAGATGGGAAATCCCCTTTCTGTGCTCCCCGTGGCAAGGACACAAATCCCTTCTCCAGGGAAGGTCTTCTGGCTTCTCATTTCCCTCCATGTTTGAAGATCATGCTGCCCAAGCTGTTACACAAACCCAAGGTTTTACTCCTGCCCCCTTTCTCCTCACCCCTGGGAGAGTCCCAGCTTTACTCACAGCCTCTCAAGCTTAGGCAGGTCACTGAAAGTCTCCAGCTCCAGGCTTTCCAGGTTGTTGAAGTGCAGGTAGCTGTCACATGGAAAATCACTGCAGTTTAATTTGCTGCCTTACAGACTGCAGTTCAAAAGACAGAAGCTCTTTCAACCCACAACACCCACCACCTGGACACCACAGCCCCCAGGGCAGATGGAGAAGCCAGGATGCACTTTGGAGCCTCCACTTCTGCCATGCAAACTGAGCAGCCCATGCTGGCTTTCCCTACCCTGTCAATCAGTTACTCTTGATCAACACAGGGGAGGACAGACTTGCTCATCTCTGGAGCTTCAGACCACCACCTTCCCTGGGGAGGGTCCTGACCCTCTTAAGGGCCAGGATAAAACCACTGTCCGTGGAGAGCCAGCAGCAGCTGCTCCCACCTGAGAATCTTCCCTGTCTTTTCCCTGTACCTTGGCATTCCCCAGCACAGCCTTGGATCATCCCTGGGGAGGAAGAAACAACCTTACTACAAGGCAGGTGGTGCCAGCCTGGAAACTGTGACCTTTCTGAGGGGGAGCCTGGACTGGGAGAGAAAGGACCTGAACAACCTGAGAGAGCTTTGACATTGGTCCTGCCTGCTGCTGAAGGTGGGACTGGAGACAGAATTATAGAACAGGTTGGGTTGGAGGAGACCTTTCAAGCTCACCCAGCCCACCCCCCTGCCCCCAGCAGGGACATCCTCCCCTGCAGCAGCTTGCTCACAGCCTTCTCCAGCCTCATCTTGCACAGCTCCAGCCATGAGGCCTCAGCTCCCTCCCTGGGCAACCTGCTGCAGGGTTCCAGCAGCCTCCTGGGGCACAACCTGCTCCTCACATCCAATCTCAATCTGCTCTGCTCTGCTCTAAGAGGGGGTCCCAGCAAATGCCACCTCCCAGCAAGAGCAGAACCCCCTGGGAGCAGCTGCCTCTGGGCTATTCTGTTTCTGAGCCCAGAACTGGACACAGTACTCCAGGTGTGGCCTCACTGGGACAGAGCAGAGGGGGAGGAGAACCTCACTCATCCTGCACCCCAGGATACTATTGGCTTTCTTATCACACAGGCACTGATTTCACAGTGGACTCTGATTAGCCATGGCTCTACAAATCCTCCTGCTAGTGGAGCACTGAGGAATCTTGGGCTAAGCTTCCACAGGTCTGCTTGACTTGGAACAGGAGGATTCATGACAAATGGTCCAGTACCAAGAGACTCAGAACCTGCAGCAGAAGGCAGTGTGCTCAAACAAGCCTCAGATGTCTGCTGGCAGAGCTTTGGCCCTTGAGGAGAGCATCTGACATTGTCCATCAGTGGGTTCTGCTGTTGCCTTGTGCAGGGACGCAGGGCAGGGGCGCAGGGCAGAGGCATGGGGCACAGGCAGAGCAAAACCAGTTCTGTTGGAACCACTCCTGCTGAGACTGCAGGCAGATGGCCTTTGGGGGGTGTTTGTTGGGCTTTATTTCCAGGCATCCAGCCTGGAATGCTCATTGTTCAAACATCACTGCAGCCAGCACCATCTCTGGGAGCACAGCCCAGCCAGATCCTGCTCCCTCTGCTCTCTCCCAGGCCTCCTGGCTGAGCTGGTTGATGAAGAGCCAGCTTGTGCACAGGGCTGGTGGCACTCCTGCTATTGAGGCCACAGAACAGTGCTGGGACCTGCTCTTCTCAAATGAAGCCAATGTAGCCTTGCAAACCTGGATGCTAAGACAGTAGAAGCTTCATCCTCTCCCTTGCTAAGGCTCTGGCACCTTCCACCCTCGGGAACATGACCCTGGGGTCCAGCAAGCTGCTGGATCAGCTCTGACACACCTCACATTCAGCACAGACAAGACCTGTGTGTACTTACAGCTGCTCCAGGGAATGGAGCCCGTGGAAGGCATGCTGCTGGATGCTCTGAATTTCATTTTTATAGAGGTAGCTTTCAAAAGAAAATGAAGGAAAAAGGATCAGGCTGAGCCAGGAGACAGCTATGGACCTCAGCCCACAGCAGAGCTTGCTGGGTGGGTCCAAGAGCAGTGCTTCATAGCTGTGGCATTGGCATCCAGAAATTCTGAGCACAGAAACTGTGTCCCTGGCTGGCACAGATCAGAAGTTCAGTCTCAAAGAGGTTAAGGAATGTGTTGAGCTACCAACTCACAGGGACTTCAGGCTCTGCAGGCCCTCGAAGGATCTCCTCGCAATGTGCTGTATCTGGTTGTTGTTCAGCAGCCTGTTCAAATCAAGAAAGACAAACACAGCTGGTGAAGCCAGCCTGTCAGAGGCTGGGGGCATGGCTGTGCCTGGATGGCCACTAAACCAGTCCTGAACCTCTGCTTTGCAGAGCTGAAGAGGTTGGTCAGGCAGAGGCTAGACTCTCACACCAGCTGAGACAGCCAGCAGGTTCCTCCCCCAGAGGTGCCAAATGCTGCCAGGTCAAGACTTCTCTTGCCTTTTGCCACAGTGGTTTTCACCCCAGAGTTACCATTTTGGCCTAGAAATGGATGAGGGCAATGAGGACAGGCAGAAGGAAGTGGAAGTGAGGGAGAAATCAAACCACTGCTGCCACTCTTAGAAGCATAGAATGAGCTGGGCTGTGGACAAGCAGCTGGAAGAGGTTAAGGCAGAAAGCTGCTGGCAGGTTCCTGCCCAGCTGGAAGCAGAGGCTCAGGGCACAGACAGCTGAGGTTACACAAGCCCATTTCTCTCATGAGGATGCAAAAATGATCTCAAGTCCTTGGAAAACACCATCCTGCTTTGGCAGCCAGGAATGCTGAGAGCAAATGCAGCCCCTGAGCACCAACCCAAAGTTTATTTGATGACTGAACACCCAAGGACTGGGAGTAGCTTGCTTGAGAGCAGCACAGGAGAGAGCCTCCTGTCTGTTTACCCAGAGGACAAAGCAGAGGCAGCAGCTATGCAGACTTCCTGCCCTGCCCTCCATCACCATGCTTTCATCTCCAGCCAAGCAGCTTGTTCTCTGCTGTCTGATCCTTGGCCCCACTTCTGAGCATGCTAGATGGGCTGAGAGATGGGTGCCAGCTCCCCTGACCTCCCCAGGGACACCACCACCCAGCCCCTGCCACACAGCTGGCACTGGCCACTCGTGTCACAGGGGACAAGAGAGAGCAGCCAGGGGGCAGGGTGACAGCAACAGCCTGGGCAGCCTCAGGCACCAAGGTGCTCTCACCTCCTCCTCTCACCCCTCTTCCTCAGTGCAACAGCTTCAGGCCAGGCCTGGAGCCCAGCTGCAGTGTTCCCTCCCTGCATTTCAGTGCTGTTTAAAAGCATTACCCTAAGTCTGGTTCGCTCTCTTGGCTGCCCAGGCCAGTCCAAGGGTGTAGTCAGTGACCCCAGGCAGGGCTCTGGCAGCTCAGCTGGCGTGCAGCAGCTCTTATCTCATCGTCTGATGCTCAGACAGATGTGTTCCTCACCCAGGCAAAGGCCAAAGGCCTATGGCAGAAGCCATCTCCATTTCCTGCCTCAGGATTCCCCTCTGTAATCGAAGGATTTGTCCTGGCAGCCCCTCACAAGTGAGACAACTGATGGAGTCCCTCAGCCTGCACAGACTCCAGCTGCTGCCTGCAGAGAAAGCCACAGGCAGCTCCTGCAAACACCTCAGGAGGCTTGTGCTGGGTATGGATCCCAGCTTCAGTCAGTAGGAACCCCCCCAAATTCCTGCTGAGGGTCTGCTGCTGAGCAGCACTGCTGAGAGCAGCCACCCTGGCAGGCTGAAGCTGGAAAGATCATTATCAGCTCATGGAATGGGCTGGCTTGGAAGGGACCTTCAAGATCATCCAGCTCCAACCTCCTGCCCTGGGCAGGGACACCTCCCACCAGCCCAGGCTGCTCAGGGCCTCATCCAGCCTGGCCTTGAACACCTCCAGGGAGGGGACAGCCACAGCCTCCCTGGGCAGCCTGTGCCAGGCTCTCCCCAGCCTCACTGTGCAGAATTTCTTCCTCATCTCCAGTCTCAGTCTGCCCTCTTCCAGCTCAAACCCATTGTCCCTTGTCCTGTTGCTACAAGCCCTTGTCAAAAGCCCCTCTCCAGCTTTCCTGTAGCCCCTGTCATGTACTGGAAGGCCACCAATGGTGTGGCATTGCCCCTCGTGCCAGCTGGTGAGTAGCTGGACTCAATCACAGAGCTTTTACTCCTGAAACATTCTTCTGGGAGGTTTGAGAGCCACAAGCACCACGAGATCCAGCCCTGATTCACTATCAGAAGCTTTTACATTCAGCTTCCTTTAGGTTTTGTGTCCTGACCACCCCTCCCTTCTCCTTCTCCTTCTCCACCCTCTCGCTGGGCTGCCAAGCACAGGCCTGAGTTGCATTCAGTGAGTTCTCTGCTTCGAGGAGTGTTTGAAATGATGTGGGAGTTGAGAGCTCAGGCTCAGACCATGCTCTCTTGACAAACCACATGCTGCAGTCATGGGCACATGGGGGGTTGGAAGCTCCCCAGAGAAGAAGATTTCACAACCTCCCTGGGCAGTCTGCTCCAGGGCTCTGCACCCTCATAGCAAAGAATTAGTCTCCTCCTGTTCAGATGGAACCTCCTGGATTCCAGTCTGTGCCCATTGCTCCTTGTCCTGTCCCTGGGCACTACTGAGAAGAGTCTGGCCCCAGCCTCTTGTTCCTCACCCCTCACACATTGATCAGCATTGATCAGATCCCCTGCTGCCCAGTCCCTGCTCTCCAGGCTCCTCTCACTGCCCAGCTCCCTGCAGCCACTGAAAGGCTTCAAAGGTTTCCTTATCAGGGTGGCTTCTGAGCTGCCCAACTCAGCCACAGCACAGCCCCCTGCCCAAAAGCAGACACAGGGCAGAAGCTGCCCCAGACTCTGCTGCCCTTCCTCTGGCAGCAGCACTGCAGGGAAGCCTCTTTCTAAAGTGTTTGTTTGCTTCTGCAACACATTCTGAAGGCCCAAAGCAGCAAGCTGCAAGCTCAGAGCTCTGCATGTGGAACCTGAGCTTCTCTGTCCTCCAAACCCTCTTTCAGCTGCTCTGGCCAAGCTTCCCCAGCAAGTCTCTCAGGGGTTTGAAAGGATTTCTTCTCCCTATTGCATGAAGACCTCTCTGAGTCCTCAGGCAAAACTTTACCATCTATGAGACATCAGCAAATTCTTCAGCTCTTGTCAGTTTTGATGTGGAATAGGACAAAACAAAAGCCCCTGCAGAGAAACTGGCTTGGGGAGGGTCTGAGGTTGGCTCCTTAGCTGTTGGGGTTGGCTGCTACAAGTGTGAGGAGGACTGATTCCTCCAGCTTTAGACACCAGGAGCTACAACCACCCACCCACAGGAAAGATGTTATGGTGGTAGAACAAGAGGGAATGGCCTTGAGATGCAGCAGGGGAGGTTTAGGCCGGGCACTAGGAAAAGGTTTGGCAGCTCTGAGCAGGGCTGTAGGGCAGGCATGACAGAGGGCTAGCTCCTGCCTGCTCAGCCAGGCTGCATGTCTGCCCCTGGCTTTAGGCAGAGGGGCAGGAGTCAGGACTCAGAGCACTGTCTGGGTTAGAAAAGCTCCAAGCTCACCCACTCCAACCAGCGACCCAGCACCACCATGGCCATAAACCATGGTGCCAAGTGCCATGGCCACAGGTTCCTCGAACACCTCCAGCCATGGGGACTCCACCACCTCCCTGGGCAGCCTCTGCCAGTGCCTGACCACTCTGGCAGTAAAAAATGTTGTCTGATCTCCAGCCTAGCCCTCCCCTGGCACAGTTTGAGGCCATTTCCTCTCATCCTATCACCTGATACTGGGGAGAAGAGACCAATCCCCTCCTTAGGCAACAGAAGCCTGGCAGCTGTCAGGGACCTGCCTGGAGCAAGGCAGTGGCAGGCAGGAGCTGGGAGCTCTTGCAGAGCTCAGCAGCTTGGGTGGAGCTTCTCTCCAGCTCCAGGCCTGCCAGCAGCCTTCATTCCCCCCAGGGTCCAGCTGAACCTCGCCTGCAGCCCTGCTAGGCTGCTGCCAAGCATCTGTCTGCAGCACACACAGATGACATCATCTGGAAGGGTTTTGGGCTCAGGAGAGCTTCAGGGGTGGAAGAGCAGGGCTGGAGATCAAGATGCCTCAGCAGAGCTTTGTGATAAGGTAAAGCCCTGTGGACTCAGGCTCTACTTTCTCCCTCTAGGCATTTCAGCCTCATTTATCACCTCTCTGACCACAGCTCAGATGAGAGGAATCCAGCCAAGGTATCCTTCCTCTCTGCTCTGGTTTGGGAATTAAGCACCACGTGGTGCTGGTCAACAGCCTGCCAAGGGCTGCTCTGTGCTCTGGAGGAGCAGCAGCACTGGCAAGGAAGTGTTCCAGCAGCCTACACACCTGAGCCACGAGCAGGGACTTGGGTGCCCAGGGTGCTTGCAGCATCCTGCAGCCATGGCTTGGCCAATCAGTCCCACAGGGTGCAACAAGCTCTGGCAAAGGCTGGCTGTCAAGTGGCAGCTTTCGAGCAGGGCTGTGTGATGAAGCCCTGCTGTGCCCCCCCTGGAGAGGGTATCCCCCCCTGTGGGGTCCCTGGATGGAACTTACAGAGTGCTGAGGCTCTTGAGTCTCCTGAAGGCTCCAGGCTGTATCTCCCTGATGTGGTTGAAACGGAGGTCTCTGAAAGCAGAAAATGTGATCAGCTGCAGAGCAGCCTTCAGCAGTGAGGGAGGAGGGGAGAAGGGCTCTGGGGGGAGCCACAGAACCACAGCATGGCAGGGGGTGGAAGGGACCCCAAAAGATCACCCAGCCCAACCCTCTGCCAGGGCAGAGTCACCCAGCGCAGGGCACACAGAACACATCCAGGGGGGTTGGAAAGGCTCCAGAGCAGGAGACTCCACACCCCCCTGGGCAGCCTGCTCCAGGGCTTAGCACCCTCACAGGGGCAAAGTTTCCCTTCTGTTCCCCTGGCAGCTGCTCTGCTCCAGCTTGCCCCCAGTGCCCCTTGAGCTGCCCTTGGCCGTCCCTGAGCAGAGCCTGGCTCCAGCCCTGCACAGCTTTATGCCCAGCACTGAGGGCAGCCCTCAGGCTCCTCTGCTCCCAGCTCCCTCAGCTGTCCACGCAGGAGATGCTCCACTGCCTGCAGCAGCTTTGGGGCTCTTCAGTCCTACCAGGGCTACATAAGCTGGAGAAGTGGAGGCAAGGCCCAGGGAGGGGAGAAGGAGCAGGAACAATGCTGTGGTCTACTCTTGTTTGCAAAGCAGGCCAGCAGCCAGGACAGGCCTGGACTGACACAATTCCATCTCATAGGAAACTGAAGAGTGAAAGGAGCCAAAGGATCCTTTCCAAGGCCTGCTGCTCACACCCCAAGTGCCATTTGCCATGCACCTCCTCCTGATCTCAGAAGAATGCATCTCTCCTCACAGAGCCATCCTCTAGCTCCTGGGCAAAATTAACTCTGCCCTGGAATGGTTAAATGTGATCAGGTCACCTCCCAGAGCAAGCATCCCTCCCTGTGCTCCAGGGCTCAGGCCAGCTTATCACTGCCTGCACTTCACATCTGTGCCAGCTGCACTCAGGATTAGTGCAGCCCAGGGGACTCTGGCAAATTTCAGGGGCTGCTCACAGCTGCACCAGCTTGGAGCCCTAAGGGGTGTGGGGTCTGGATTGCTGAGGGGATCATCAAATGAGGGCTAAGTGGTTTAGGCTGAGTAACCAGGCAGAAACTCTCCCATGGGGAACAGGCACTGCTTGGACACCTCCTGAGGTGAATCACAGAAGGATTTGTGGCTGCTTCTCTCCCTCCAAAGCACACTGGTGAAGCTGCTTTTACTTTTTCCTCCTGCCTTGCCCTGATGTCCCACACTGAGAGCACACACAGCACTTTCTTGGTTCAAGGCACCCTTTTAAGAGGTAAAAACCACATCAAGATGCCCCCTGAGCAGCCTGGGCCAGCAGAAGGTGTCCTGGCCCAAGGCAGGGGGCTGGGACTGGATGATCTTGAAGGTCTTTCCAACCCAAACCATTTGGTGACTCTCTGCTGATTAGTCCAATTTCTGATGACAAGTTACAGAGCACTTGGAGGCAGAGGTGGAAACCAGGATTCTATCCCCAGACAGAAGTTCAACCCTTGTCTTCAGAGGAGGCACCAAGAAGAACCATGGGCTGTGGAAAATGAAGGTTAGAAAGAGGCAAACTCATCACAGGAGGCTGGAAAACTGAACTGAGAGTGAGGACCCAGGGAGCTAAAGGATCTCCAAGCAAGTACTTGAGAGCAGAATCATAGAGGTGAAGCTCTCCAAGGCCATGGAGTCCAACCCTTCACCCAGCACTGCCAGGGCACCACTGAGCCACGGCCCTCAGCACGACTCCACCACCTCCCTGGGCAGCCTGTTCCCATCCCTGACACTCTTGCAGTGAAGAAATGTTTCCTAATCTCCAGCCTAACCCTGCCCTGGTGCAGCTTGGGGCCATTCCCTTTCATGCTCAGACTGTTCTGTCCCCTGTACTCCAGGCAGCAGGAAGAGGACACCATGGGGATGTCCCTGCCCAGCACAGAACACCCCTGGGGACACAGGGGAGCCCACAGCCTCCTCCTTTCCAGTGCATTAAGCAAACCCCAGGAGGTTTTGCTCATCCACAATGGTTTTTCTCCTCCAGACCTAGCCTTAGCCTGGAGCTTAGCTGCTGCTGAAGGCCATGGAGGGCTGCACTGGGCAGGCCATGGCTTTCTGTCTGCCTGAGAACCTTCCCCAGAGCTTGTGCCCTCTTCCACAGGAATGTTTGTTCCTCCCTGTTCCCAAAGCACTCTGGAAATGTTTCTTTTCCTGAACAAGGAGCTTTTCATGGGGACCTACCACACAGCTGCTCCCATGCCAGCCCCTTCCAGCTGTGTGAGCACCAGCAGCTGGGCTCCCTCACTCCCTCCTGCTGCTTTCCACCTTGGAATGTGCAAAATGGGGAGAATAAACAACCCCCCCTGTGATTTATCCCTCCCCTGTGATTGCAGGGCTGGCAGTCTGGGACTAATCACAGAATCATGGCATGGTTTGGGCTGTAAGAGACCCTTAAAGCTCATCCAGTCCAACCCCCTGCAGTCCCCAAGGGACATCCCCAAGCAGAGCAGGCTGCTCACAGCCACAACCAACCTGGCCTGCACTGGTGCCAGGCATGGGGCAGCTCAGGCCAGGCTCTCACCACCCTCAGTGTCAAACACTTCTCCCTTCTCTCCACTCTGAATCTCCTCCTTTAGTTCAAACCATCTCCCCTCGGCCTGGCCCAACAGGCCCTGCTCAAAAGTCTGTCCCCAGCTTTCTGATGGATCCCTTTGAGCGCTGCAAGGCCACCAGGAGCTCTCCCTGGAGCCTTCTCCTCTCCAGACTGCCCAACCCCAACTCTCTCAGCCTGGCTCACAGCAGAGGGCTCCCAGCCCTGCCAGCACTGCTGTGGCCTCCTCTGGACCTGCTCCAACAGCTCCAGGTCTGTGCTGAGGGCTCCAGAGCTGCCTCAGCCCTGCAGGTGGGGTCCCAGCAGAGCACAGCAGTAGGAGATTACAAGATACCTTTCTCCAAGGAAGAAGGAAGCTGCTGCTGGAGGATGTCAGGTCCTCTTCTACCTTCACACACACAGTGCCTGGAATCCTGGGACAGCAGCTCTCCTCCATCACACAGTCCTGACCCCTCCAGACAGCACCAGCTCAGGTGGCTGAGCAGAAAATCCCACCAAAGCCTCATGCCAAAGGACCACAGCTCTGGCAGGACATTGGGATGGGACATGTGGATCATCTGGGGTCACCTGTTCTGGCTGCTGGAACTCCTAACCCCATCAGAGCCTCTCCAAGGATGCCAGAATTTGTGAATGGATGGGGAAAGCTCCTCAGGGAACGGCACTTGGATCTTGCTGACTCTCAGCTGCTGCCAGAGCAGTCACTCCTGAGAGTGCTCTGCTACCTAATGAGCAGTGAGCAGCACAGAGCCTTCCCTGGCTTTTGAAAGAAACTTCCACTGCTGGTGAATCAATTTAGGCTTTTACAGAGCCCTCTGTCACTATGTCAGCTGAGCAGATTATTAGCTGCCAGAGGTGTTCCAGTGCAGCTCCATGGAGGTTATTGGCTTGGCTCCATTGAAGCAGCTTTGGAGTTCCAAAGGTTGTGCCCAGCAATGGTGCTGGCAGTGCTGGACCATTCCACCCAGGGCTGGCTGAGCAGTGGACAACCACCCATTGGCAACCAGGACAGAGGGGAAGGACCTGGAGCTGCTGGAGGGGGTGAAGAGGAGGCCACCAAGGTGGCCAGAGGGCTGGAGAACCTCTGCTATGGGGGCAGGCTGGAGTTGGGGCTGTTCAGCCTGGTTAAGAGAAGGCTCCAGGGGGACCTTAGAGCAGCCTTCAAGACCCTGAAGAGGGCTGAAGAAAGCTGGGAAGGGACTGTTCAGAAGGGCTTGGAGTGGTAGAAGGAGGGGCAAAGGTTTGGAACTGGAGCAGGGCAGGCTTAGGTTGGACATCAGGAGGATGATCTGCACAGGGAGGCTGGGGAGGCACTGGGACACTGGAACTGGATGTGGCTGAGGCCTCAACCCTGGAGACATTCAAGGTCAAACTTCATTGGGCCCTGAACAACCTGATCCAGTTGGGGATACCTCTGCTCACAGCAGGGGGGTTGGAGAAGGTGGCTTTTGAGGCTCCCTTCCAACCCAGTGCAAGCTCTGAGTGCAGGTGGAGGCATCGAGGCTCCTTTCAGTGTTTCCCAGGGAAGGGAGAGTGTGAAAGACATCCTGAAGACAATTCCAGAGTGAAATTGTCCATAACTAATCAGCCCCAGAACATCCATCAGAGGAATGCTCATTTCTCTTCCTTATCCACAGAACATCAGAGTCAGCTCTGCAGGTTCCTCTGTCCTGCCAAACAGCTTCAGTCTTGTCAGGAAGGAAAAATTGCCTTGCTGGGATGGCAGTGAAGTCTCCTGGACTCACTGTCATCAGCTCCCCAGCTCAGGAATGTCCCTCCCACACAAGGGCCTCCAAATGGCTTTAATAAATGACAGCCTTCATCCCCAGATCCCTACATGGACAGCTGAGCATCACCATCTCTGCTCAGCAGATGAGGAGACCACAGGGAGGCTCAGTGCTGGGGGCTCTGCCAAGTCCTGGTTATTTTGGGGTGCACTAAGCTGAAGGCATCAAGATTTCAGAGTGGAGAGGACAGAAAATAGGCTCAGAATGGAAAAGCAGCACCCAAGTGATCTGCTGAGGGCTGAGGCAGTGCTGGGAGCCTCCTGCTGCAGCTCCCTCACTGCACACAGCTGGCTGGGCACTCGGGAGGGCACAGGAGATTGTAACTGAGCAAGCGCCACAGGGGTGCCCCAGAGCACCCTTTGGAGACTTCAGCTCCCACAAAGAGGGCTCAGCTACCCTGCTCTGCTGAGAGCCCACCTCCAGCACTGGGGCTGCTTCTGGTGCCCCAGCATAAGAAGGACAGAGAAATGTGGGAGAGAGTCCAGAGGAGGCCACAAAGATGCTCCAAGGGCTGCAGCAGCTGTGCTATGAGGACAGGCTGAGGGAGCTGGGGGTGTTCAGCCTGGAGAGGAGAAGGCTCCAGGCAGACCTAAGAGCTGCCTGCCAGTAGCTGCAAGAGGGACTGCTCCCAAAGGCCTGCAGGGACAGGAGCAGGGGCAGTGGTTTGAAATGAGAGCAGAGCAGACTGAGACTGGATGTGAGGAACAAGCTCTGCACCAGGAGGCTGCTGGAACACTGCCACAGGTTGCCAAGGGAGGGAGCTGAGGCCTCATGGCTGGAGCTGTGCAAGGTGAGGCTGGAGAAGGCTGTGAGCAAGCTGCTGCAGGGAGGATGTCCCTGCTGAGGGCAGGGGGTTGGGCTGGGTGAGCTCTGGAGGCCCCTTCCAACCCAGACTGTTGTATGATTCCAAATGCTCGAGGCAGCTGCACCCCCAGGGGGTCAGGATGCTCTCCTCAAAAGATTCTGGGAGGTTTCTAGGAAGGGAAGCATGCTCTAAACACCTTCCCTCCCCATCCTCCTTCTGCTGAAGGGACTTCTATATAAACAGAGCATGCAGAAGGCTTTGGTCACCTCAGAAAGGTTTAATGAGGATTAAACACTGCAGTGCAAGGAGCCAGGAAGAGCTCCCACCTGGCAGATGCAGAGTGTGTGGGAGTGCATTCGATGGCTGCATGCAAGGCTATCACAGGCAGCGGAAATGAGTAATCCTCTCTTCAACGCGAAGAGCACGACAGAGACCACAGGGGGAGCAGCATTTCCAAGAACTCATTTGCTCTGTAAACCTTTCCCCAACAACTGCAGAAAGTCCTTGATCAGAACTCTGCCCCTTCAGGCTGTGAGCTGCAGCCCATCCTCCTACAGCTTCCCTGCTGCAGCTAACGACCCCAGGGAGGAAGAAAGGGGCTGAGTGGCCACCAAACAAGCAGCACAATGGTGAAAGGAAGAGAAAATCCTTGTCAAGCTGGCCGTGCTTACCCTGCCCCATTAGCAGCCAGGCCTGTGAGCAATTGGGTCACCTTCAGTCGGTGCCAGCCATGCATTCAGAGCCCTTTGCTTGTGCCCTCAGCTCCCCTCCCCAGCAGCACTCCCTAGGAGCAGTGCATCAGTGCAGAGAGCAGACCAAGCCAGGGATCACTGGATTGCAACCCATTAGCTGCCAGCCAGAGGGGAACTTCTTTCCATGAATTTCTTCTCCTCATGCCCACAGGTCTCCAAGTTTATTGTTTTCAATCTCAGCTGTAGGACAAACAGCTCAGAAGGCTACAGGCCTACTGAAATGTTCCTGGTGCATGTTTCACAGCTGTTCCCTCCTTGGGCTGCTGCCTGGAAGAGCTGCTTGAATCCCAGCAGTGACCAGCAGATCACATCTGGATAATCAAGTTCCAGTTGAGCAGGCAGCAGCCAAAATACCTTTGCAGCTCTGCACCACGAGGTTTTCACAGCTTCCTTCTCCGTACACACAAAGCATCCCTGCCACCCTGCTGCCCTCCTGGGACACAGCCAGCAGCATTCCCTAGGAGAAACAGTCCCTTGCTAAACCCAGACCTCGGGCCAGACCCTCAGCTGCACCCAGCTGGGACTGGGAGGGAAGGAGGGGCATGGTGACCAGAAAGGAGCCAGTAACAGCTCATCAATCCTGGAACTGGTTCCATGCCAACCCCAGCACCGCTGGGAGAAGGCTGCTGGAAGCGAAGCCAGCTGGCTGCAGCCCCCAGGGGGCCATCTGCCAGGGGGGCTCCTTGGAGCACAGCCTGTACCAGCTACAAGGCTTCCCCACTCTTCCAGGGTTGTTAGAGAGAGGGTGGCACAGAGTCACGGGGGGCAGGCAGGCCCAAACTCCCAGCTTCAAAGCAAACTCCCTCTGGAAAACGCAGCTGCTCTGTGAGGGAATCGAGCTGGGGGCTGGGGCTGGGGCTTGGCTCTGCAGTCCCTGCCTGGTCCTGGTCCTGCTCCTGCTCACACCAGAGGGCAAATGTGGAAAAGAGCTCAATCCCACACATTCCACTCAGAATAACTCCACACACAGGACTGCTCTTGCTCTGGTGCTCAGCCTTCCCCAACACAAGGATCCTCCCGGGAGGAAGGTCAACACACCAGAGAGCTGTGGCAGCCAGGGGCTTGGGTAAGAAGCATCCTTTGATCCTTCACAATTCAAATGTTTAGTGCTTCAGATGCTGTTCATCAGGGACACAGCAGGATGCTGGCTGGCAAAGGCCTCTGCATGCACCAGAGCTAGAAGGACTTTTCTTGCCACACATCACACAAAGGCACAGGGTCTGCCAACAGGGAACACTCCCCAGGCTCAAGTGCCTATCCACGGGGATCTGTGCTCATCAGCCTGGGGTTTGGTCACAGCTATGCAGACAGGACTAGAAGAGGATGTTGCAGATACTCTCTTCAGCAAACACTGCTCTGTGGATGCAGTTTGCTCATTCTGGAGCATTACTCTTTTCTACCTCACACCTATGCCCCTCAGCAGCCTCAGTCCTGTTTCCCATTCCCTGCTCTGCCCTGGGGTTGGATTACAGAACCACAGCACATTAGAGGCTATCTTGCTAAAATCAGAGAGTGGAAGGGTTTGTCAACCACTCCAGTGTTTCAAGATGCAGGGGAATAAGGAGAGCAAAAGTTTGGTGACAGCTGAGTGAGTCAGACTGTGCAGGGTGGTGTAAAGCAGGTAACTGCTGCCCAGTCTCCAGCAGGCCACACACTACTGACCAGTCCCACACTACCCAGTCTGCAAGAAGCCACAGAGCACTGAGCTGTTCCACCACCAGCCTAGGGAGGAGGCAAGTTCAGGTTCCCCCTGTCAGGCTCCCCCTGTCAGGATGACTCCTGGGTAGCCCAGCTGCCATCAGGGTCCCACCAGCACGGCTCTGGCAGCTGCAGCAAGCGTAGACATCCTCCTGTCTGCCACCACTGCTGCAACCTCTGTGACTTCCAGCTGCCAGAGCAGGTCTGGGTGGCAGCATCCTGCCTACATCAGGCTGCTTAGGCTGTCAGCAGCGAGGATGCACCAGGGAGAGACGTTCTGAGGAGCAGACATTTGGTGTGTGACAGGCAGAGGGAGAAGCTTCTCTAACTGCTGTGGAAAGCACTTCCCAAGTGACTTCAGGAGCTGGTTAAGCTCAAGCAGGATGAGTGCAAAGATGAACTTTTGACAAGTCTTTCCTACTGCTTACAGAACCAAGGGATCAGCCCAGAGCAGCACAGAGGGAAGAGTTCTGTCCCTTGCCACTGCATCTCAAAGCTGCCTTGAAGTTAAGAATCACAGGGAAGTGCTCTTCTGGACCTGTCAACTGTTCAGGAGGCTCCAAGCATTAACTGCCCCTTTTTTACCTCCACCTTTCCCATCCAGACTCAGCCTGCAGCTCCCTCACCACCAGCGACTCTGTCTGACTTCTCAAGGGCTCCTCTGTCACCAGTTTGGTTTGTGGACCTCAGACAGAAAGTGTAAAGGCAGCACCTAAAGGCTGGCTTAGAAACGCTGTTGGCTGTGCCAGAGAGCCTTTGTTTAGCACAGGCGAAGTCGGAGCCGCTGCACTTCCCTCTCCCCCGCACACAAAGCCTGCTCCGATGTCAGCTCTGCACCTCTCTGTGAGCTCAGTTTAACATTTGTGACCTTTGGTTCTCCAAAGGCCTCTTCCAGAGACGTTATTCTCCCCACACTCCTCACTCCCTTGCTTGCCCTGGTAATGGCTAACCGAAGCCAAACAAAGCACTTTCTGTTTCACGTCTTAAAGGCACCAAGCAGTTTGTGATGCAGGCAGTGCTGCAGGGGAAAAACAAACCCACGAAGAGAGGATAAAAAGCATCTCCTTGGCCTTGGCTTTTTCCTCCTAGAGCCCAAGAAGGCAGTAAAATGAAAGAGGTACTCACAGTACGCTGGTCTGGGGGGGGATGTCGGGGATGCTTTCCAGCATCAGATGCATGCATCTCACTGTAGTCCTGAAGCACAGGCAGCGACTGGGGCAGGAGCAGGAGAAACCGGGCAAGAGGAGCAGGCACAGCAAGCCTGGGAGAGCTGAGGAGGTGAGCAGCATGGTGTTTGCTGCACCGGATTTGCCTCGGCTCTGAGCTGCAGGGAGCTGACAGGGAAAGGAAAAAAAGGCAAAAGAAAAGAGTTTCCCAGAGCGAGGTCCGGGAGGAGGAGGGGACTCATCAGCATGTGTTTGTGATTACACTGAGGCAGTTTGACAGCCCAGCCACCCACCCTCTCTGCCATCACTGGTGGTCAGCCTGTTCCCACCCCACACACGCTTCATCTCAGGTCCTGAACCCCAGACTCTGTTTGGGTTCAGTTTTGTCTCCTTACTTACTCTGAAGGGCAAATTAACTCCTCACCACCTCCTCAGGCACACGTCTGAGTCTTCATGGATAGTGACCACGAGATGACCCTGGGCTGCCAGAGCTGAGCAAGGATGCAGACGGCCCAGGGTCAGGTTTAATAATGGCAAAGGTTTGTCTCAGCACACTGAGGACTGTGTCTTATCTAGGAGCCTGCCAAAGCCATCAGGCAGCGGGGCTCTGAGGTCAGAGGCTGTCTCCTATTACATGGGCTTACAACATCCAGCAAGAGGAGGTCTCCCGGCACTGGTGGGAGCAGGAAAAGCTACAGATAAGAGACATTGAGAGGGAGATCATCAACAGAGACAAAAAGCCTGCAAATAAAGAAGGAAAGAAAGAAAGGAAAAACCCAGCCCACCCCCACCCCCTCCCCCCATGAAGTACATCCTGCAGTTCCTTAGGCAAAGTCAGAGCTGATTTGTGTCAGACAGGCTCTGAACCAGCAGTGTCTTTCCCAGGATGTCTCCCAGGAAGTGGTGAGGTTCTGCAGAAACTAAAGAGGGCTGAGGGAAACAAGCTCTGAAATCAACTGGGCCTGACCTGGAGGGAATGCAGAGCTCAGCCAGTTTCTTCCACAGGAGGATAAAGCTGAGGTGCAGGAGGGACAACTTGTCCCCAGGTGAATTACAGAGTGGTAGGGGTTGGAAGGGACCCCTGGAGATCACCTTGTCCAACCCTGCCAGAGCAGGGGCACCTGCAGCAGCTTGCCCAGGGTCACAGTGTCCAGATGGGTTTGGAATGACTCCAGAGACGGAGACTCCACTTCCCTCAGAGTGAGGAAGTTCCTCCTGATGTTCAGATGGAATTTCCTATGCTCAGCTTTGTGCCTGTTGCTTATTTTCCTTGGCTGGGTACCACTGAAAGAAAGCTTGGCCCCTGGCACCCACCCTTTGAGTATTGATCTGCATTGATGGGATCCCACTCAGTCTTCTCTTCTCCAGGCTAAAAAGCCCCAGGTCCTCCTCTCATAAAGGAGAAGCTCTGGACCCCTAATTCATCACAATTTGGGCTCAGCAGGAGTGAGAGGCATTAACCCTCACTAGGACAGAAAAGTGCTTGAGGGGTTCCCAGCATGGCCTCACCCAACCATTCCACATCACCTGGAAGAGCAGCCAGAGGCTTCCCACATCTGCTTTGGGCTGGGGGCTACAAGAGAGGGAAGAAGGCAACACAGCACTTAACGGTGTGACATTTAAACCTCCTTGGTTCTCTTCTCCCTTCAGATTGTTATCTGAGCATTTTGGGGACGAAATGTTGGGGTTTGGGGTCTCAGTTACACGTCATAGGTGGGAGATGTATTCTGTCCAGCTACCGAGGGCGTCATGCTGCAGGCTTCCTGCACCTAGCCCTCGGGGCATCTGCTCTTTGCCTGCTCTGGCATCGCTGAGCTCCGAGGAGCTCGGCTCGGCTCCTCCCAGCGCTCCTGCGGACCTCGCTCATGCCTTGAGCGGAGCGTCCCCTAGCGGCCATCCGGCCCCCGCCTGCGAGCCCCGGCTCCGGCTCCAGCCTCCCGCGGAGGGCAGACAGCTCCGGCTGAGGGACAGCTTCCAAGGGCAGCTTGAGAAGCGAAGTACACCGAGCGCATTCCTCATGTGCAGCACATGAGACAATGCAGGCAGCGCCATCAAAGTCCCCGGGACTTAAGCCACGTCCTCCCAGCCTGGTTGCTCCCTATACCATCTCTTTCCAACCCAGACTGAGCTCTGTGAGGATACAGCTACCCAGGAGCTGCTCTGTGAAGATAACCAAAACTGCTCTCTTCAAAGCACTCTTCAGAGTTTAGGGTGCTCACGACCATCGAGGCTGCACTGAGTGGAGTGTGACCAGCAGGACAGCAGAGGGAATTCTTCCCCTTTACTCTGTTCTGCTGAGACCTCACCTGGAATACTGCCTCCAGTTCTGGTGTCCCCAGCACAAACAGGTCACAGAACTGCTGTAGAGAGTCCAGAAGAGGCCACAAAGATGCTCCAAGGGCTGGAGCAGCTCTGCTCTGAGCACAGGCTGAGGGAGCTGGGGGTGTTCAGCCTGGAGAAGGCTCCAGGGGGACCTTAGAGCTGCCCTCCAGTACCTGAATGGATCCTGCAGGAAGCCTGCAGAGAGACTTTTCCTGAGGGTGTCTGGAGACTGGACAAGGAGGAATGGTTTGAAGCTGAGGCAGAGCAGAGTCAGACTGTAGCTGAGGAAGAAGCTCTTCTGTACAAGGGTAGTGAGACCCTGGAACAGGCTGTCCAGGGAAGCTGTGTCTGCCTCCTCCCTGGGAGTATTGAGGGCCAGGCTGGATGAGGCCTTGAGCAGCTCAGTCTAGTTGAGAGCTGTCCCTGCCCATGGAGGAGAGGTTGGAGCAGGTGACCTCTGAGCTCCCTCCCAACCAGAGCCACTCCAGGATCTGGCTGCTCTACAAAGACCTTGCTTCTGCCTGCATCTTGGGGCATAAACTCTGAGCTCTAAACAAATCTGCACAGCCAACCCCTTCCAGGTTTATTCCTGCTGCTGGCCACCAGCCAGGTGTCTGCAAGGCAGCTTGGGAATCCTAGATCAGTGCCTGGCAGTTCCTGGGAGGGCTGAGGGCATTTCCTGCTGCTTGGTGGGAATGGGATCTCCAGCCAAGTCAGCAGATTGAAGTGGGAACAGTTTGAGTGCAAAAGGCAAGTTCTGGGACCTGTACACCTCCCCAGAAGCAGACCTCCACTTGAAGCATAGCTCACCTGCCTCCCCCTCTGAGAGCTGGGATGTCTGTGAGATGCTAGGGAACACCTTCTGCCTGCACCAATTCATCAGTGTTGTTTCAAAAGGACTGTGAAGCTCTCCCCAGGAACCAGAAGTTCACTCCTACACCACAGCACAGAAAGTCAACCCTCCTGGCCCCTGTTTAAGCATCTCCAGCCTCTGCTGGACAGGCTTTTTACACCAGCAGAATGCCAGGCAGGAAGCCTGGGGCTGGTTTGCAGTTGTGGGGCTGTTTCCTCTCACTTCTGCCCCAGCAGCAACATTTCATTAGAGTAGGGTCCCAGAACTGTGCTAGGAAGGGGATGAAGGGGACCTGGAGTAGGGAGGAGAGATGTTTAATGTAGCTGACACCATTTGTGTGACACAGTCAGAACCTTCCAAAGCAGAAGAGGTTTGGTTTGGTTTTCCACAGCAGAAAGAGATTTTCTTTCCAGCAAGCATCACATGAAGGAAATCATTAAGAGTGAGCTAGTCCTGTGTGGGTGCAAGAATGGAGGTGATGACCCTGTGGAACTCACTCTGCTCTGGTGAGAGCTCACCTGCAGGGCTGTGTCCAGCTCTGGACTCCTCAACACAGGAAGGACCTGGACCTGATGGAGAGGGTCCAGAGGAGGCTATGAAAATGCTCAGGGGGCTGGAGCAGCTCTGCCACAAGGACTGGCAGAGGGAGCTGGGGGTGTTCAGCCTGGGGAAGAGAAGGCTCCAGAGAGACCTCAGAGCAGCCTGCCAGTAGCTGAAGGGCTCCAAGCAGGCTGCAGAGGGACTGCTCCCAAAGGCCTGCAGGGACAGCACCAGGGGCAGAGGTTTGAAATGAGAGCAGAGCAGATTGAGATTGGAGGTGAGGAGCAAGTTGTGCCCCAGGAGGCTGCTGGGACACTGCAGCAGGTTGCCCAGGGAGGTGGTTGAGGCCTCATGTGTGGAGCAGTTCAAGGTGAGTCTGGGCAGGGCTCTGAGCAAGCTGCTCCAGTGGAGGATGTCCCTGTTGCCTGCAGGGGATTGGACTGGGTGAGCTTTGGAGGTCCCTTCTGACCCAAACCATTCCAGGATGTGCTGTTTGCTGCTGTGATCCATTCCCTCTTCCAGCTGAACATTATTCTCAGTAGCAGCAAAATGGAAACTTGAACATCAGCTCTGAGAAATCTGCATCCATGAGGTGCTGACAGAGCACAGGAGGCAAGAGAGCAGCTGCAGCTCAGAGTGACTCCAACAAAGCCCTCAGCTTTGCTTCAGGCAATGCCTTGAAGTACAGAAATGGACTAAATGACCTTTAGACAGCTGTTGTCCATAGGTCTAGCAGTGAACTCACTCTGTTATCCTCCTGATCCATTCAACCCAGAGCAGTTCTGGCTGTGCCAATTCCAAACCACTGCCTGCACAACTCCATTCCATAAAGGTTTGGAGATCAGCAGCAGGGCAGCTCTGAGAGATGACTTTCTGAGGAGCTCACCTAAAGCTCTGCAGCTGCACCACATTTTCAATGCCTTTCTTCTCCTTTCCCCCCTAGTGTTTCAATCAGGAAAATAAATCCTTCTCCACAGAGCATCCTGGCCACAAGAAGATGCAGAGCCCAGGCAAGAAGGCAAAAAAGTCTTTACTGAATTCGTTGATACAGAAACACCTCTTGGAGTTGAAATTGAGTAACACTTGTGCATGCCTCAGGCCAGCCTCCCTCTGGCTTCTCCAGAGAGCTTTGTTTGGGTAGCTTACACACTACTGATTAAAGCAGCTTCAAGTTCAGGTCTTTCTGCATGTGGCATCAAAACCTGAAAGGAAGTTAAAATGTGAAAATGAAGAGGAAATCAGAGCAGGGAATAACTCCCCAGGCAGCCTCCAGACTCTGCAAAGGCAGCAGTGCTGCAGTTGATCCACAAAGAAAGCCACAGTGCAAGAGTCTGTGCCCAGGGGAAAGGGCTCCAGCTGCCCTTCACTGCCAGGCTGGGAGCACCCCCAGCTCACAGCTCTCACATTCCTGCTGTGGGGCTGTTTGGGTCTCTGGGGTCTGAGGATACTCTGACAACCCAGAACAAAACCTTCCTGTGTCAGTATTTATTCAGTCAGTAACTTCCAGGGCAGAACAGCAGTATTTGTTTGGGCATCTTGTGGAAAGTTACAAAAGTCCAGCAAATGCAATTGAAAGCAAAGAAAGAAAGGCAAACCTGGTGAAAAAGCTGCTGAGAGATCTTCTGACAGCTGGGGGGGGATGGGGGTGAAAAGCCAGCAGGGATAAATGAGAGAGAATTCTCCCAGCACCGGTCAGCTTTAACAGGTTCTCAGCAAGACCTTCAGAGAATCACAGAAAGGTTTGGCTTGGAAGGGAGCTCAAAGCTCACCCAGCTCCAGCCCCCTGCCACGGGCAGGGACACCTCCCCCCAGCCCAGGCTGCTCCAGGCCTCATCCAGCCTGGCCTGGAACACCTCCAGGCAGGGGACAGCCACAGCCTCCCCGGGCAGCCTGTGCCAGTGTCTCCCTCCCCTCACTGGAAAGAATTCCTTCCTCATCTCCAGCCTCAGTCTGCCCTTTTCTAGACTTTCCCATATCCAACCACAGAACTGCCCTGTTTGAGCAATGAAACTCCTGAGGGAGCAAGGTGCTTCGGGGTGCCCTGAGAGCAGAAGTGGAGACTTGGGACAGCCCACAGCCATGCCAGGTGCCAGCAGCCACAGGGCAGGCACCACATTATCTGACACTCTTAAAAACACACCCAGAACATTAAGAGAAAGGAAGAGTTCTCCACCTCAGACTCAGACATCAAAGTCATCTGTTTATTTTCAAGCCACACAGAGCTTGGAGTCCCTGCTCAGCACGGAGCAAGCAGTGCCAGCAGCACAACTGACCCAAACCCCAGCGGGTTCGTGGCCGCTCCTCATCCATTCCTCCTCACACAGCCAGGTGCCAGAAGCTGCCAAAGTGACACCAGCTGAAGCCCTTCTGCCGGGGCAGTGCCTTACCATAGCTTCACTACCTACTGAGAAGGGAGTTTTAGCCCCCTCTGAGCTGTAGGGATGTCTGACATCAACAGAAGCCTGAAGGTTTCTCTCCAGCCTCTAACGGTTTAGGTAGATTCCTCCAAAGGCTGATCCAAACTTCTCTTCCTAAACCTATCTCCTTCCACCACCATTTCAGGAAGACTTGGGGATAAAAACTGAGAGCTCACATCCACAGGACTGCAGGGGGCAAGGTCCTTCTGCATGAGCCTGGTAAAACATCTGCTTAATCACTGCAGGAAGAGCACTGCCTAGCAAGGGGACCAACATCCCTCCAGCCAGGAGCGTGGATGGTGTGTGCATGGCTGTGCTGCAGCCACCTGCAGGGTGCACACACACACAGCAGCACCAAGGACTGCACCACTGTGGCTTTCTGGACTGTTCCCAGGTTCTACACACCCTCCACAGAGCTCCACTTGGCTGATTCACCAGGACACAAAGGGCTCTGCTCAGCCCAGCAGGTTGCATTCTGCTTTCTTCAGCACAGAAGCAAAATCCACAGATTCTGCTTTCACAGACAAGTTTTCACCACCTCTCTGCTCTGCTTCCCCTCTCTACCCTCCTCCCCACCCAGAGTTCCTCTGCAAACATCTCCACAGACAATAGCCCCAACCCTGACTCTCCCAAGCTGATCAGGTTTGCAATTCTCCCCCTGCCTCCATTGCTTTAACAAATGAAACCAAGCAAGAGCTTTGCCTCTCTCAGAGCAACTCACCAGAACAGCTGCTTCCCCACCAGGAAAACCAGTGCCCCCTGAAACATTTATACTCCTTAACCTTCTACTGACAAATTAGAGCTCATTTCTAAGCAAAACTGAGCCCAAGCAGCGAGGAGCTGATGCTTCCCTCCTGCTTCAGAGCCTGGATAGCACCGAGGGTAACACCGAGGACTCCTCCCTTCCTGTCAGCGTTGTGCTGTGCTCAGGTGACTGGAAGGGGCAGGATCTGCCCAGGTTTGCTCTCACTAATCATCTTCAGCCTCCCTTACACACAGCCCACAGGAAAGCTGTGGCAGGTGCAGAGGGAGGGAGCAGAGACAGCCAAGGTCTTCAGGGAACTGCTTGAAAGGATTGGAAGCTGCAGCACAGCAGAGCAGCCAGGAGGCATTTCATGTCTCTGCACAGTCTCAGTGAATCCAATCCTCCTCTCCACCAGCAGCTCAGCACTTCACCAACTTGCTTCCTAAGGAACCCCTGCTGCAGGATCAAACTCTAGCACACAACCCAGGAGATAGAAGGAACTAAACAAAAACTTCAAAGCTATCGAGTTTAAGTGCACAGGAGCCACATTCCCCAGCCAGCCTACTGCCTCGGGTGGTCGTTTAGCAGGCAAGCAAGTGGTATAGGTTTGTCAAGCCCTAAGTAGCATCTCCTGCCTACTCCCCACTCTCCGGGAGGAGGGAATTACTTCTCCCTGTAGTACAGCAGGTAGTACTTCAAGGGGTCAGGCAAAGGCAGGCTCAAGACCTTTTCCCTCAGAAAGTTCACAGGGGGCTCTGGCTTTAGTTCAGAGGGTTTGGGATCCTCCTCCTCGGTGTCCTCGCTGTTGTTGTTGTCGTCCGAGGGGCTGGAGATGCGGCTGGCGAACACCTCCTTGTCCAGGAACACGATGGTCTCCAGCCGCCGGCGGCGCAGGCGGCGCCGCTTGAACCGCGGGGGGCTCTTCAGCCCGGGGCCGCTCCTGCTCAGGGCCTCCTGGTGGATGATCTTCTTGATGGTTCCTCTGATGGCTATGCGAGCCAGGTCCTGGAGGCTGCGAACAGCCACGGGGGCTGAAACAGAACGAGGAGAGTGAGCAGGTAAGGGGAAACCTCCCTCCAACGCAGGGTCAGAGAACGGAGGCGCTGCGGAAAGCCTGGGGCTGGAAGGGAGCTCCACCGACCACCTCCAACCCCCCGGCCAGAGCAGGTCACCCACAGCAGGTCACACAGGAATGCATCCAAACAGCTCTTGAAGGTCTCCAGAGAAGGAGACTCCACAACCTCCCTGGGCAGCCTGCTGCAGGGCTCTGAACCCTCCTGGTACAGAAGTTTCTCTTCACTTTGAGGTGGAAGTTCCTGGGTTCCAGTTTGTGTCCCCTGCCCCTTCCCCTACCACAGGACACCACTGCAAAGAGCCTGGCCCCTGCTCCTTGCCCCCCACCCTTTAGATAGAATCAACATTAGTCAGATCCCCTCTCAGCCTTCCCTTCCCCGGACTGCACAGCCCCAGGGCTCTCAGCCTTAAGTTGTATTTGTTCGACATTAAAACCAGGCCACTGGAGTTCCCTGCTGGGGTTCCAGAGCCAGCTCCATTCAGCTGCTGTCAGCTCTGATAAACTGGGCTGGAGGCTGCCAAACAAACATTTCATGACACTTTTCTCTCATTAACTGAAGAATGGGATGAAGGACAAACTCCACACTTGATGTCACATCATGGAATCACAGAATGGTCTGGCTTGGAAGGGACCTCCAAAGGTCATCCAGTCCACCCCCCCTGCAGCCAGCATCCTCCACTAGATCCTGGTGATCATTTGGAGATACAGGTGTCTTACAGACTGCACAGGTGCAGGCTCAGTGACTGAAGCCATGGCTGGTTGCTAACTCAGAGAGGGTTTATTTTCCTGCTGGAGATAACCAGACCTGAAATCCAATCAATTCTTCCATTAAATAATTCTTCCCCTCAGCAAGGCCAAGTTCTTCACTTCTGAAAGTTCAGCCTGCCCTTCAGCAGTTGCTTCAGACCCGAGTGGGTGAAACAAGGCTGGAAACCCTTTGCTAGGTGTTAATCACAGGCACATACAATAGGTCATTGTGTTAAAATCCTTCCCACCACCAGGGCTTGGAAAACTCTTCTGTCCTCAGCACCTCTTTGCTGCCAGCCTGGAAGTGCACAGCACAACTCCCGAAGCTAAAGAGGCAAAAGCTCTCGCTGCACACACATCACACCCATCTCCTGACATGCATCGACACTGCACCACAGAGCTCTGTCCTCTGCTGGGAGGTGAAAATCCTTCGACCTGAATGAAGGAATCAGAGAGACAATGCATGGAACATGCACCTGCACCACAAAGCCACCAGGCAGAGCTCGCTGAAACAGGCACTGAAAGGACCTCAGCAGCGGGAGGGCTCTGCCTGAGCTGCCTTTTGTCACGCAGACACCTTCCCGAATAGGAACAAAGCCTGACTAATCCCTCCATGGAAGTGTCTCTGCCTGCACGAGTTCTTAAGAGGCCCTTCTGCAGGGCAAGCTTAATCTGGAGATTGAGGCCACTGCCTACGACCTGCGTTTCAAACAGCTCACCAAAAACTGCTCAACTTGTCCCTCCCTCAAGCACTGCAGGTCCAGAATCATTCTGAGTTCTGGAGGGGAGAGCCTCTGGGCAGCTGAAGATGTTTGCTGACAGGGAGTGCTTGTGTATGTGTCATCCCCATGGCCTGAGAACCGTGACAGTCATCAGCCTGGGGCAAAGCAGCTGTCCCTGGGTGTGCAAAACCAGATTCCCACCAAGCTCAGGAGCAAGTTCACAAGCAATCACAACCTGAAATGAGGATTCTTGCACCAGGCCCCCACAGTTATTTTGTGGCCTGAAATTGTGCCAGGGGAGGCTTAGGTTGGAGCTCAGGAGAAAAACTCTTTCCTGAAGAGTGGTCAGGGACTGGCAGAGGCTGCCCAGGGAGGTGGCGGAGTCCCCAGCCCTGGGGGTGTGCAAGAAACCTGTGGCCCTGGCACTTGGGGCCAGGGCTTGATGGCCAGGGTGGGGTTGGGCTGATGGTTGGACTGGAGCCCCTCAGAGGCCTTTTCCAACCCCAACAACTCCAGAGTGACAAAACTGCTCAGAGCAGGAAGCAGCTGAAGTAATTCTCCCCTGAAGGATTCACAGGGATATGACAGCTGAGGAGGCAAGGTGGCCACCAAGGCCCCAGAGGCAAGGGAAGCTCCCCCCAGCCTGGAGGGTCTCTACTCACGCAAGTGCACGAGCCTGGACTTCCCTGAGTCTGCCTGGCTTGGCTGGACCAGGGGAGCAAAGGACACAGCCAGGATCTTCTTGGTCTCCCAGGCAGAAGGGCCAGTACGAGTGATCTTGGTCAGCTACAGCACAAGAAGGAGAGGATTGAACACTGTGAGAGTGGCAGGCAGGGCTCTGCACTCACACACAGGCAGACACACAGGGGCACAGGCAGGCACCCACAGGGGCACAGGCAGGCACCCACAGGGGCACAGGCAGGCACCCACAGGGGCACAGGCAGGCACCCACAGGGGCACAGGCAGGCACCCACAGGCACAGGCAGGCACCCACAGGGGCACAGGCAGG
Source organism: Melanerpes formicivorus (assembly GCF_026170545.1). Classification (NCBI taxonomy): domain Eukaryota; kingdom Metazoa; phylum Chordata; class Aves; order Piciformes; family Picidae; genus Melanerpes; species Melanerpes formicivorus. The sequence goes on along the minus strand of NW_027142371.1, from coordinate 15,847,015 downwards.
CACACACAGGGGCACAGGCAGGCACACACAGGGGCACAGAGAATGAACAAGCAATTTTTCTGCCTGGACAAGTGGTGAAAGCTACAGGAGGAAAAGTTTAAGTCACCAGCAGAGACTCTGAGGCTTTTCTGAGGACCTTGAGAACTCCTGACAAGATTAACCCCAAGGAACTCCGTCTGTGGCAACAGCAGTTTGGGTCCCCCTGCTTCCCCAGATCTTACACCCATGGAATGATTCCACTTGGAAATGCCTCCAAGGCCATCATGCCCAGCACCACCAGGCCACCACTAAGCCATGACCCTCAGCACCCCTCTCCAGGGCTCTGAAACCTCTCCAGGGCTGGGGACTCCACCACTGCCCTGGGCAGCCTGGGCCAGGCCTGGACAACCCTTTTGGGAATGAAATTGCTCCTCCTGTCCAACCTGAGCCTCCCCTGGGGAAACCTGAGGCTGTTTCTTCTCATCCTGTCACTTGCTGCTTAGCTTCAAAAGCAGTCACTTCACCCCCACAGAAAGAGGTTTTGCCCACAGCATTTCTGAATCAGTTCAGAAGGCAAAACCAACTCTGTGATGCTTCTGCTTTCCTTACATGATCCAAAGCCTCAGGAGCTTGAGGCCCTGCACTGAAGGGCTGATTTCAACAGAAGCTGAACAACACAGCCACTCCTCTGCTGTCCTGAGGCAGCTCAACACAGCTCCTGTTTATTCCTAAGCACTTCCTGAAGCTTGCTGGGTTTGCAGTGTGAGAGACACTCAGAGCAGCTAACAGCTCCTGCTCAGGCTGCTTTACCAGCACCACCCAGCAGACATCCCCTCAGCAGTGCCAGCTTCCCAGCTGGTTTCTCATCTCTCCTTTATATCCTTCCTTCTACCTAGCTGAATCTCCCCTCTGTTAGCTTAAACCACCTCCCCTTCTCCTGCTGCAACAGATGATGCAGCTCGCAGCTGATGCAGCATGCTGGCAAGTCTTTGCAGCATGGGAGCTGCTTTGCAGCAGCAGGGGGGCTGCTTTGCAGCATGGGAGCTGCTTTGCAGCAGCAGGGGAGCTGCTTTGCAGCACAGAAGCTGCTTTGCAGCAGCAGGGGAGCTGCTTTGCAGCACAGAAGCTGCTTTGCAGCAGCAGGGGAGCTGCTTTGCAGCCGCAGGGGAGCTGCTTTGCAGCACAGAAGCTGCTTTGCAGCCGCAGGGGAGCTGCTTTGCAGCATGGGAGCTGCTTTGCAGCAGCAGGGGAGCTGCTTTGCAGCATGGGAGCTGCTTTGCAGCAGCAGGGGAGCTGCTTTGCAGCACAGAAGCTGCTTTGCAGCGAGCAGCCCAGAACCAGGGACAAATGGCAGAGCCGGGGCGGTGGACTCCAGGCCTCCCTCAACTGCTGCAGAGGGGCAGGCTGAAGGAAGAGCTGCTGACCAAACTGAGAGGAGGATAAAGAACTGGAAGAGATGTAAAGATCACTCAACCTTCTCCTCCAGAGGCATGACAAGAATCCCCCCCACTTTCAAGAGGTTCTTCATGTAGTCCTCGTGCTCCTTCTGGACGCCAGCGCCGCAGTAGACGCGGTCATACTGCGTGCAGTCCGGGGAGATCTCCAGGCAGTTGCCAGTGACAAAAGATGGCTCACAGAACTCAAACCTGGCAGGGAGGGAGACAGGAAGGGAACAGGAACCTTACAACTGAGCAAAGGAACTGACAAAAATGAAACCATGGAAAAAGCAACCAGAGAGCAGTGTGAGCTGGAAGGGACCTCCCAGCAGACCAGCCTGCTCCAGGCCTCAGCCCTCCTGCCTGTGAACACTCACAGCCTTGGAGCCTCCAGAACTCCCCTGGGCAAGCTGCTCCTGTGCCTCACCACCCCCATGGGGAAGAATTTCTTCCTTGTGTCTCATCTAAACTGAGCTTCTCCCAGTCTGCAGCCACACCTCATCCTGTCCCCAGCTCTCCTTACCTCCTTCCAACACCTCAAGGCTGCTCCAAGGCCTCCCCGGAGCCTCCTCTTGTCCAGGCTGCACAGCCCCAACTCTCTCAGCCTGGCCTCACAGCAGAGAGCTTCCAGCCCTCTCATCATTGCTGTGGCCTCCTCTGGCCCTGCTCCAGCAGGTCCCTGTCTGTACTTTGCTGAGGACTCCAGAGCTGCCCCAGCACTGCAGGGGAGGTCTCAGCAGAGCACAGCAGAGGGGCAGAATCCCCTCCCTGCCCCTGCTGCCCATGCTGCTGGGGCTCAGCCCAGGACAGGCTGAGGATGGGGCTGGGCTGGGAGTCCATGCTGTTATCTATGCAGAAGCAGCATCCATGCCAAAACACTTTCAGTCTGCTGCCAGCATCAAGAGCACTCAGCCCCTGCCATCAGCAGCTCTCCAGTACAGCAGAAACAGCACCAGGCTGAGGAGTTCAGATTCCAGCATGTCACAACTTTCATTCTCTTCCTCCCACAGAGGAGCACTGTCAGGTGTCCAGAGACACTTCCCTGTTGGAACACACTGAGAGGGATCCAAACCCATGACAGGCACAACCTTCCTGGCTGAGGCTGCTGCTGGCAGTGGTTATCTTGCTGCAAAGTTATTACTTGTGACAGCAAACTGAGGGCTCTAAGGAAGAGCACAAACCAAAGGCCAAGCAGCTTTAGTACCAACTCCATCATCATAAAACTACCTTCTCATTTTAAGCCAGCCTTTGTCTTCCCCTCAGATAAAATAGGAGTCCAAGACAGTGATCAGTTCATATCCTTCTGACAAGCAGACCCCTGGTCACAAACCTAACTGCTGTAGAATCAGAGAATTGTTGGGGTTGGAGAAGCCCTCTGAGATCATCCAGCCCAAGCATCAGCCCAACAGCACCCTGGCCACCAAACCATGGCCCCAGAGCCACGGCCACAGGTTTCTTGAACACCTCCAGGGCTGGGGACTCCACTCCCTGGGCAGCCTGTGTCAGTCCCTGACCACTCTTGCAGGAAAGAAACCCTGCCCTGGCACAATTTCAGGCCATTTCCTCTTATTCTGTCACCTGAGAGGAGGGGGATGAATGAGACAAACCCCACCTCACCCCAACCACCTCGCAGGGAGCTGCAGGGAGCAGAGATCTCCTCTCAGCCTCCTCTTCTCCAGGCTCACAACCCCAGCTCCTGGCATTACCTGCCAGTTTCCAGCTGTTACCTGCAAGTGCATTTCCAATTCAACAACCCTCCCCAGCTCCCCCTAAGCTCTGCAGCTCCCCTCCTAAGAGCACTGAGCACTCTCCTGCACCACACAGAGCAGCAGCAGAGGTCACAGGCTGCAGCTCAGCAAGCCCAGGGAGCCAGAATCCTCAGATCACCCTGGATGCAGAGCTGCCACACAGCAGCAAGAGCTGCTGTGGCCAAAGCCAGTGCAGAAGGGGGAGGCAGGATCCCCTGCTCTCACCTGTCAAAGCTGTCACTGGTTCTGATGAAGAAGTCCAGCTTCTGCTTGGCGTACTCGGTGACGTCGGAGTGCAGCTCCACGCCGTGGTTGACGCCGAAGGGACCTGCGGGCGCAGCGCGCTGAGCAAGGGAGAGCCAGCACACAGCACCTGGCACACAGCACCTGGCACACAGCACCTGGCACACAGCACCTGGCACACAGCACCTGGCAGCATGGAGAGCCCTGGGGTGCCCCCAGGACAGACTGCTCCCCCAGTGCCCCAGTGGGGCCTGCAACCCTTCACCTGCCACCTCTGGTTCTGAACCCCGTCCTCTCAAGCAGGCAGGGAATCCCTCTGCAGGAGAGATGTTGATGTTCCTGCTGGGAAAGTGACCCCCTGGAGAAAATCCCAGGGGAGAGCACTGACCTCTGTCTTTTAACCTCCCTCTAAAAGAAAAAACTTCCTGCTCTTTCTACACCCTTTTACATGGCAAAAGCCTCAGGGGAAGCAGAAGGGCTACCAGACACTGTCCCAGCAGCAAAACTGTGCTGAGGAACACAGAAGCTGTTCAGCATTTCACAGCCAGAACTGACTCCATAGCTTCCAAAACTACAACAGAGTTCAGAAGCCTTGGGGTTACCTGCTGGCATCCTGGGTAACCCCAACACATCACTAAGGGGAGGTGGGAGTGAGGCTCCATCCTGACCACAGCAAATGTTTCAGCAGCTAGAACTGGTGATACCTCCCCAGGAGGGAAACACTGAATCACAGACTGCTTCGGGTTGGCAGAGACCTCTGCAGGCAGGGGGGCATCCCCAAGCAGAGCAGGTTGCTCACAGCCACAACCAACCTGGCCTGCACTGGTGCCAGGCATGGGGCAGCTCAGGCCAGGCTCTCACCACCCTCAGTGTCAAACACTTCTCCCTTCTCTCCACTCTGAATCTCCTCCTTTAGTTCAAACCATCTCCCCTCGGCCTGGCCCAACAGGCCCTGCTCAAAAGTCTGTCCCCAGCTTTCTTCTGGCCCCTTTATGCACTGCAAGGCCACCAGGAGGTCTCCTTGAAGCCTTCTCTCCTCCAGGCTGCCCAACCCCAACTCTCTCAGCCTGGCTCACAGCAGAGGGCTTCCAGCAGTGCCAGCATTGCTATGGCCTCCCCTGGCCCTGCTCCATGTCTGTGCTGAGGACTCCAGAGCTGGCCCCAGCCCTGCAGGCAGAGTCTCAGCAGGGTGCAGCAGAGGGGCAGAATCCCCTCCCTCCACCTGCTGCCCATGCTGCTGGGGATCAGCCCAGGACTGGGCTGGCTCTGGGCTGGGAGCACTCTTGTACCCTGTGGTCATTTGCTCTCCACTCTGCAGCACAACTGCTGACTGAGACACATCAGGCTGACTGCAGTTGTGTAACTGCACTGTGATGCTGTGTGCCCCCTGCAGATGTGGGCACAAAGCCAGCTCCAGTTCATGGACTGCTTTCCAGAGGTCATCCCCACCCCTGTGCTGGGAGGAGTCAGAACTGGATCTCAAACATGCTTCAGTCTAGACAGGGCAGTGTGGATAGGAGCCTGGCATGGAGAAGGCTGCTCCTGGGGGCATGCTCAGCGCCAGTGTGACGATGGCACTGCTGCCCCTGGGCTGGGCTCTTGCTTGGGCAGAAATGAACCCAAGTTTGTGCCCAGGCTCAGAGGAATCTTCTACAGCCACTCATGTGGCTACACTGCCCCTTCTGAACTGACACAGCAATCTGGGTCCCATCCAGCTCCAGAGAGAAGGCTGCGAGGTGCTGGTGAAGGTGCTCCTCATGCCCCTGCCTGCTCCTCGGTTTCAGCCCCTGAGGAACGCTTCACTGCCACTTCCAAAACCTCTTTTTCCACCTAGTGCAAACGATTAAGAGGACTGAAAAGTTATTTACCCAGGATGAGTCCAACCATAGAGCTCAGATAACCAGTGCCACTGCCAAGATTCAGAAAGGACAGCCCTGGCTGCAGGTCCAAAGCCTCCATCACCTCAGAGTAAATGCACGGCGCCGAGAGATGGATGTTGCCGTGCTTCCAGGCCAGATCCTTGTAGGCATTGTCCTTGAACTCCTCCAGGTAGTAATCGGCTCTGTCGATGGCTCGGAAGGCCTGCTCCACCAGCTCCGTCCGGATGTACTGCGCCTCCTTCAGGTTGTCAATCAGCTCATCGTTGTCCTCGCCGGCGCTCACCGCACCTCCCATCCTCGGCAGCTGGCCTGCAGCCCTGAAACTGACAGAGCCATGAGGAAGGTGAGGCACAGAACGGGCAGCTGGCCTCGCCGGGGCACTCTGAGACCTTCAGGCGCTCTAGGGACCAGCAGCAGCAGCTCACCAGCCCCAGCAGCAGCAGCTCACCAGCCCCAGCAGCAGCAGCTCACCAGCCCCAGCAGCAGCAGCTCACCAGCCCCAGCAGCAGCAGCTCACCAGCCCCAGCAGCAGCAGCTCACCAGCCCCAGCAGCAGCAGCTCACCAGCCCCAGCAGCAGCAGCTCACCAGCCCCAGCAGCAGCAGCTCACCAGCCCCAGCAGCAGCAGCAGCAGCAGCAGCTCACCAGCCCCAGCAGCAGCAGCAGCAGCAGCAGCTCACCAGCCCCAGCAGCAGCTCACCAGCCCCAGCAGCAGCTCACCAGCCCCAGCAGCAGCTCACCAGCCCCAGCAGCAGCTCACCAGCCCCAGCAGCAGCTCACCAGCCCCAGCAGCAGCTCACCAGCCCCAGCAGCAGCTCACCAGCCCCAGCAGCAGCTCACCAGCCCCAGCAGCAGCTCACCAGCCCCAGCAGCAGCTCACCAGCCCCAGCAGCAGCTCACCAGCCCCAGCAGCAGCTCACCAGCCCCAGCAGCAGCTCACCAGCCCCAGCAGCAGCTCACCAGCCCCAGCAGCAGCTCACCAGCCCCAGCAGCAGCTCACCAGCCCCAGCAGCAGCTCACCAGCCCCAGCAGCAGCAGCAGCTCACCAGCCCCAGCAGCAGCAGCAGCTCACCAGCCCCAGCAGCAGCAGCAGCTCACCAGCCCCAGCAGCAGCAGCAGCTCACCAGCCCCAGCCCCAGCAGCAGCAGCAGCTCACCAGCCCCAGCCCCAGCAGCAGCAGCAGCTCACCAGCCCCAGCAGCAGCTCACCAGCCCCAGCAGCAGCTCACCAGCCCCAGCCCCAGCAGCAGCTCACCAGCCCCAGCAGCAGCAGCAGCTCACCAGCCCCAGCAGCAGCAGCAGCAGCTCACCAGCCCCAGCAGCAGCTCACCAGCCCCAGCAGCAGCTCACCAGCCCCAGCAGCAGCAGCAGCTCACCAGCCCCAGCAGCAGCAGCAGCAGCTCACCAGCCCCAGCAGCAGCTCACCAGCCCCAGCAGCAGCTCACCAGCCCCAGCAGCAGCTCACCAGCCCCAGCCCCAGCAGCAGCAGCAGCAGCTCACCAGCCCCAGCAGCAGCAGCTCACCAGCCCCAGCAGCAGCTCACCAGCCCCAGCAGCAGCAGCTCACCAGCCCCAGCAGCAGCAGCTCACCAGCCCCAGCAGCAGCAGCTCACCAGCCCCAGCAGCAGCTCACCAGCCCCAGCAGCAGCTCACCAGCCCCAGCAGCAGCTCACCAGCCCCAGCAGCAGCAGCTCACCAGCCCCAGCAGCAGCAGCTCACCAGCCCCAGCAGCAGCAGCTCACCAGCCCCAGCAGCAGCAGCTCACCAGCCCCAGCAGCAGCAGCAGCTCACCAGCCCCAGCAGCAGCAGCAGCTCACCAGCCCCAGCAGCAGCAGCAGCTCACCAGCCCCAGCAGCAGCAGCTCACCAGCCCCAGCAGCAGCAGCTCACCAGCCCCAGCAGCAGCAGCTCACCAGCCCCAGCAGCAGCAGCTCACCAGCCCCAGCAGCAGCAGCTCACCAGCCCCAGCAGCAGCAGCTCACCAGCCCCAGCAGCAGCAGCTCACCAGCCCCAGCAGCAGCTCCATCCACCCCTACCCGGACAATGAAGACCACAAGGCAGCAGAGCTGGCACGGAGCAGCTGACACGGGTGGGAAAGCCACACCAGACACGTGCAATGCCTGCTTCAAACACCACCAAGGCTTTACTACCACATCAGCTTTTCCACTGAAGCCTTTTATATCAAGGATTATTCCTGTGCTCACAGGCCGTTTTTCACTGCAAATCCAGCCAGCAGTGCAAGTCTGGCTTGCCTGTTGGAACTCCTGCCACACAGGGACTTCCTATCCCCAGCAGTGCTGGGGGGAAACTGAGAGACTAAGGCATGGGCAGAAAGAAGCTGAAAAGTCTCCAGTTTTCTTTTCACAGAGGTTAAAACAACTCAGAGCCAGAGAAAAAGCTTCAGCAAATGCAGTTTGACACAACTCATCCTCAGAGCTGGAGCCACCCTCACTGGTAAAGCACTGGCAGCAACAGCAGAGTTTCCCCTGAAGCCTGTGGAACTCCTTAGGGCTGAACCCTGAGATGAGCCAACCCTCAACATGGAAACTCTTCAGTGCCAGATCTATGAACTACAAACACTTCTGAATTCACCAACATGGTCACCTCCAGCAGCCCAGCCAGGCTGGCCCACATGGAGGGAAGGGAAGTAAACACCTTCCTCGGCTGTGCACTGCACTGAGCAGAGCTGCAGGCTTCCTGTATGCAACACCTGCAGGTTTGGGAGGAAAAGGGGGAGGGGGAGAACAGCTCAGAATTTAGCAGCCCACACTAACCCAGCTTTCCTTCCCTTCCCATGTCTTAACAAACTAAACCCTTTGCAGAAAGCAGGAGGTGGTTTATTTCTGAAGGCACTGCTTTCCTCTGCTCGCAATAACCACCGAGGCAGCAGCTCCAGAGCTCATTCCTGCCCAGAGCTAAATTGTTGGGCTGTGTTTGTTCCAGTCAGCAAGAGCAAATTACACACTTTCAACTCGCAGAGGAAACAAAGGAAAGCTGAAGGAGCCTGAGGAAGTGTCACAGCCATTGGAGTAGCACCCATCCTACCTGTGGAGACACACAAAGCAGGGCAGGCTCAGGCAGGGAGCTCCTCAAGGCTCAAACGCAGCAATCCAGCTCAGGAAGAAAACCTAAACAGAACTCCACCCCTCCCCTTTCTGTACTTACTCCTTCATCTTCCCTGCAATAAAGTGATTGTCTTTTGCCACTTCACAGGGGAAAGGCAACCAGCTGAATCCCTAGGTGGGTTCAGCAACCACCAGGGCTCTTTGTTGTTGTTCTCCTCTCTGCACACATCCAGCTGCTCATCCCTTTGCTCAGGATGCTTTATGCAACATCCTGCACTCACTCCCTTCCCTGAGGGTGCTGATTCCCTTGACTTTCCTTTGTGTGTTCTGTTCTTAGGCTTCCTGGGCTCCTTCCACTCCAGCTCTTTTTGTTATGAAGCACACATTCAATGATGTAAATTTGAACCTGAGGTGTGCGCTTTTAGACCCAAAGCAGGAACCAAGAGGTGTGCCTTCAACAGTGCTCTGCTCTGGCTCTCACACGAGCTTTCCCCACTGCACACACCTGGGACAAGTGGTCCAACCTGGTGTTAGCTCAGCTAAGAGATCAGCAACTGCTCCTCCATGCTGCACAACATGGGAGAGCTTTTCTACCGAGATCAAGGACTATCCAAGCCTTGGCAGGTGTCAGAGCCTCCTGAAACACTTCTACTGGTGAGAAAATGCACATTTTAGATGCAGAAAAGAGAACTCTGAAGTGTTAATTCCCCTTGGGATAATCCCACACACTGCTCAACCTTGTTTCCCTTCTCCTGTTGGAGTAGGGCTTGGTTTTAACCAGCTTTTCAAGATCTCTCCCTCCACAGGATCAAAGCTCACAGCAAAACAAACCCTGCCCATCAGCTGCTCCCAACGCAGGTGTCCAACCGAGCAGCCTTTCGGTGCTGAAACATCTCAATTACATGTTGCAATCTTTCCCTTCAACCAAACCAAAACAAACAAAGGAGAAAGGGAAAAGCCCCAGACAAGTCTGAGAAGAGAAGCTGCCTTCAGAGGCCCGGAGCAACAGGCTGGATGTAAAGCGATTGCCTCCAAGGCAAACAGCGGCAGATGCACAAGGGAAGACTGCAAACAATGCACAGCTCTTCACCCCAGCACGTTCCCAGGGCAATCCCTGCTCTGCCGTACAGGCTGCAGGAGGCACAGAGGTGAAGCTGTTTGCCGCTTAAAAAAGAACTGCAGCTGGCAGCGTTCAGCCTGATCCCTTCCAGCCCTCTCAGGCGAGGGTTAAACGACAGCCCCACAGCACAGCTCAGCCACCGCCTGCTGCAGCCCCGGAGAGCGGCGGGGAGCGGGAGGGCGCTGCAGCCGAGCACGGTGTGGATGACCTCCCTCGCTTCCCCTGCACCGGCGGAGCCCCCGCGCTGCCCTGGCGGGGAGCAGGTGTCACGGACACGGACACGCGGGGAAGGCCCTGGCCCCACCTCAGAGCAGCTCTCGGCAGCGGCAGGAGCCGGAGCGCCGGAGGAAAGCCGCGGGGGGATCCGCGGCCCCAGGGGCAGCACCGAGGGGCAGCGTCTGAGGTCCTCGGGGGGGACGCAGCGGCCCCCGGAGCTCAGATCGGACCAGCACCAGCCGCAGCTCCGCGCACAGGATGTCTCCCCGCCCGCAGCCGTACCTGATCCGCGGCACGGCTCGGCGCGGCTCGGCGCAGCTCGGCACGGCTCGGCACAGCGCGGCGCAGCTCGGCACGGCTCGGCACGGCTCGGCACGGCTCGCCCCGGTCCGCCCCGCTGCGCCCCGGCTCGCCCCGCGCCGGCCCCGCCGCGCTCCGCAGCTGTAAACACAGCCCCAGCTGAGCGCCCGAGCCGCCGCTGCGCGTGCGCGGCCTGCACCACGGCCAGCGAGGGGGCAGCCGGGAGCAGACCATCGCGGCCCGGCGGGGGGCGCTCTCTGGGCGCTACCAGGCAGGGCCGGGGGGCGCAGGCTGTACCACCGTGGGACGGGGCGAGGGGAAGCGTTGAGTACCCGAGGGGTGATCTCCTTGGGACACTGGTGAGCCTGCGGTGTTTCCTCCTGTTCAAGATGGACAATGCTGTCCTGGGGTGAATCGAGAAGAGCGTGACCCCAGATCCAGCCTAAATACAGTCTGGGAGTCTCTTCTTTCCCCGTCAGTCCCACGGCACAGCTCCTGGGAGGCTCTCCCCACCCCAGCGTGGCTACGTTCCCCCAGCCCTGCCCCACCTGCCCTGCCCTGCTTGCCGGCTCCCAGCACAGGGCTGCGTTTCGCCGCCTGCTCCTCCGCTCAGCAGCCAGTTCTCCCAGTGCCCCCAGCCCTCATCCCCCGCGGGACACCTCCACAGCCATCCCCCCTGGGACAGCTCCGGCTCGGGGCAGAACCTCCCGGGGTGCGGGAGGGGACTCCCGGAGCAGCCTGGCAGTGGGAGCCAGCGAGGAGCTGGGGAGATGCCAGCCTCCAGCTGGCACATGCAGTCCTCCCACTACTGCTGAACCTCCTGTGTGCAGCGTGGCCAGCGCCAGATGTTCTGATGTCGTCAGTCAGGCTTGGGAAAGAAAAAACAATCATGGGAACACAGGGGAAAAAATAAAACCATTACTCCAGGAGCTAATTGATGCTCTGCACTCTGAGCCTGTGAGCACAGCCCGGGGAGCAGGCTTCACTGGGTTTCAGTGGCTCTTCCCCTGCAATCATAAATGTCAGATAGACATTTACCAAGGAGAAAATCAGCAAGATGCTTATTCAAAAGTGATGTGGCAGGCTGGGGAGGGCCCAGAGAAGAGCCACGAGGATGATCAGAAGGCCAAGCGAGCTGCCACAGGAGGGAAGCTGCGGGAGCTGGCTTTGGACAGCCAGCCATGGACCAGGACACAAAGAGTGGTGGCCAAGAAGATGGAAACTCCCTTTTCCCAAGGAGTCCCATGGGAAAGACAAGGGCTGATGGGGACAAGTTACTCTGGGGAGATTCTGGTTGGAATCCAGAAGAAAATACCTCCCCATGGGAACAGTGAGACTGGAATCACCTCCCAGGGGAAGCAGTGGGTTCCCCTCACTGGACAGTTTCAAGACCCATCCTGAGGAGGTGCTGGCCCAGCGCATTTCAACCAGAATATGACCTAGAAAGGTGGTACCAGGGGGGGCCCTTCCAACCTGATTCTGTGGCTCACCTGACTCCAGGGGCTGGAGCTTGACTGAAACATGGAATGTTGGGAGACTTCCATTTGTGAAGCTGAGGATTCCTGTCCCCTGACATGGTCTGGCTGAGTGTTGGGCACCTGGTTTAGATTTTACCTCCCCATGTAGGCTTTTCTGGTGGCTGTATCCAACCTGGCAGGGCCTGGCAGGACATGGGGAAAGTTGGCTCCTGCTACCCACCTCAGACTGAGAGAAATCATCCTCGTAAGTCCATGTCTGTCTTCATCTGTGACTGACCCCCACAGTGCTGCACCGTCTCTGTGACTGCTGGGGCTGCAGGTGGAAAAGCATTATCTGGACTAGCCTTGGGTCTGGGGTCTGGGCCACCTCACTTTAACTATGCTACTGCCTAGAAGGGTTGGACCAGACGGTCTGGAAGCATCCAAGGTCAGACTTGATGTGGCCCTGAGCAGTCTGATCTGGTTGGAGCTGTCCCTGCTGACTGCAAGGGGTTGGACAAGATGACCTTGGAGGGTCCCTTCCAACCTCTTCCACTCTGAGTCCTTGGGGTCCCTCCCAAGCTGGCATCCTGTGAGTCTGTCACTTGATTCCGAGTGTGGCAATGAAAGGAGAAGGAATAACCTGTACACAAAGTGCCTTGATTGGACTTGAATTGTGACAAAAGAATTAGCTGTCCTGCCAGCACAGCCCTGCAGTGAGCAAAGATGACAATTACCCTGGGAAATGAGAGCCACACAGGAGACAGTGAATCAGCATCTGAGATGTATTTATGCTTGGAAGTGATTATCTCAGCTCCCTTCGTTAAGGTGGTAACAGCAGTCGCTGCGAGCAGGCAGAGGGTGCAGGATGTCTGCACTTCCATTCTGCAGAAGGCAGCTGCCTGGGAGAGTGGGATTAGTGCTGAAAGTCCTCCTTGCTGATTCACCCCAAACAGGCTGTGGGGATCGTGCTCACCTCACCTTAACACAGAAGGCACAATGGCCATGCAGAGCCAATGCTGCACCTCACACTCTGCCTCCAGCTCTGGTGTCCCCGGCGTCAGAAGGGCACAGAGCTGTTGGAGCAAGTCCAGGGGAGGCCACAAAGATGCCCCAAGGGCTGGAGCACCTCTGCTACGAGGACAAACCTTGCTGTTGTCCTTCCAGCTCATCCAGGGCTTTGTTTTACATGAGTTGTGGTCAGCAATGGATTAGCAGCTCCTGCATCTGCCTTGTCCACAGGCCCTTGTCCTGAAGAGCCCCAGCAGCTCCTGCGAGTGTTAAACAGCAGCCTAGGGCTGGGACAGCAGAGCCTGGCGTCCCTGATGGCGTCCCAGCGTTGTTCTATTGCCCTCTCAAGCACCACCAGGTGTCACCAGCAGCACAGGCACTGCTGCGGGCATCCTCCCGGGCAGGGCTGCACCGCCGCGGGCATCCTCCCGGGCAGGGCTGCACCGCCGCGGGCATCCTCCCGGGCAGGGCTGCACCGCTGTGGGCATCCTCCCGGGCAGGACTGTACCGCTGCGGGCATCCTCCCGGGCAGGGCTGCACCGCCGCGGGCATCCTCCCGGGCAGGGCTGCACCGCTGTGGGCATCCTCCCGGGCAGGGCTGCACCGCTGCGGGCATCCTCCCGGGCAGGGCTGCACCGCTGTGGGCATCCTCCCGGGCAGGGCTGCACCGCCGCGGGCATCCTCCCGGGCAGGGCTGCAAGCCCTTTGCCCCACAGCTCTACAACTCTAGCTGTAAGAGTCGGACCTCCATCCATTGATGGCTGAGAGACTGAGCTGCTGAGCAGTGATTTTAGTGAGGGCTTTCCTTATTTCCCTGTTTTACACTTTTCTCCTTCCTTTCCTTTAAACCAATCTCTTTTATATGTCTTTTTAAAACACCAGTCAGTGTAAGTTAACCTCCAAAGGTGATCTCAGCAATGGGATGTTAGACAAAACAGGATGGTTTCGTTCATTTGAGAGAGGAAACAGTCAAAATGCCTTTTGGCAGCTAAGTGAGGGCCTGGCAGGTCCAGCTGGTGGCTTCGAGGAGCCAGACCTGAGGAGCCTTGGGGGTCAGAGGGTTGTCCAAGGCAGCAGGGCATTGGTGAGAGACAGGATGACTCACACAGAGGAGCATTAAGTCTCAGGGTTGTGTGTTGGAATCATAGAATCACAGAAGTGTTTGGGTTGGAAAAGTCCTCTGAGGTCATCCAGTCCAACCAACAGCCCAACCCCACCATGGCCACCAAACCCTGGCCCCAAGTGCCATGGCCCCAGGGTTCTTGCACACCCCCAGGCATGGTGACTCCACCACCTCCCTGTGCAGCCTCTGCCAGTCCCTGACCACTCTTGCACCAAAAAAAATGTTCCTAATCTCCAAGCTAAACCTCCCCTGGCACAATTCCAGGCTGTGGTGCTGAGGGACATGGTTTAGTGGTGACCTGTCAGAGCTAGGGTTAGGGTTAGGGTAGGGTTAGGGTTAGGCTACCCACTTGCCTCACATCATCAGAGGGCTCTGTGAGCACTTGCTGAAGCAAGAGGCAGAACATATGCCTTGATTTCCACTGTGCATAACCACTGCCACAAGAAAAACAGGGCCCACACAGACCTGGATTCCTCTTACTGACCTGGGTCAGCAAGGGAAAGCAGCCAGGAGATGATGCAGCCTGGCTGAGAGCAGGAGAAAGCATCACTGGAGGTCCTTGCCCACGGAGCAGCAGGGTGCTCCATCTCTCGCTGCTGCCAGGAGCACCTGGAGCCCCACTCGGTGCTCTGCCTCTCTCTGCCCCTTCATGGCCTGTCTGCCAAGATTGAAGAGAGGTTTGACACAAAAGCCTCAACCCCCAAGCATTCCATTTTTAGGGGGGAGGAGAAGGATTCCTGCATCTTCTGAGAGATTCATAGATTTAATAAACCAAATGTGGTGGATTCATAAACAACCAAATCAGCAGAAGAGAGCAGCCAGGCCACAGTGCCCTGCTGCTGCTGTGGTGCTCCTACCTGTCCTGCCACAGACTCCTGCCAGCCTGCACCAGCCACAGGGCTCGTCCACCTCTCAGCCACCCTGGCTTAGGTGTTTCCGAACCCTCCCTTCTCCATCAGTAAGAAAACATTTCCAGATACCACATGGAAGGTTATTCCTGGCCAAGATGTGCCTCATTTGATCTCCTACCCATATTATCCTCTAACTTGAATCATTCCCCTTCCTCCCACCCTCAATGTATTTATGAGGAGTAATCATATCCCCTCTTAACCTTTGTTTTTCCAGGCTACCCAAGCCAAGCTCTTTTAATCTCCTCTCCTAAGATAGGTTCTCTCCTCTGCTAATCGCCCTGCCAGGCCTTCCCTGCACCTGTTCAAGGACAAATTCATCTTCCCTCTTTCCAAAGAGAGGCCCCAGGACTGCTCACAGTGTCCCACACCAGCTCCTGCCAACACCAGGACTGACATTTCTCTGTGTCTGTCACAGAGAAGGTTTGCTGCAGGAGTCCTTGTGCACAGCAAATGGTAAACAGATAGAGATCCATGAGGCACCTGAGGAAAGGCTGAGAGCTGGGCTTGCTCAGCCTTGAGAAGAGAAGGCTCAGGGAGACCTTATTGCCATGGTCCAGGACACAAAGGGTGGCTTGCAGGAGGGTGGAGACTCCCCTCTCCCACAGAGTCCCATGGAGGAGGCAAGGGCTGATGCTGCTCCTGGGGAGATTCCAAGGGCCTGCAGAAGACAATGCCCCAGGAGAGCAGTCAGGCACTGGGATGATCTCCCAAGGGAAGCAGTGCAGTTTCAAGACTCAGCTTGCCAGGGTGCTGGGCCAGCCCAGGGTAAAGGATGCTGTGACCTAGAAAGGTTGGGCCAGAGGATCCCCGAGGTCCCTTCCAAGCTGGCGTTCTGTGTAACCAAGAGCCATAAGGAGATCATTGCTGCAGCTGGCAGCACATCCTGCTCCTTGCAGGCCCTTTGGTGGAAGGTTGTCCACATTTTGCTTACCCTGGAGGAGCATCAGGAGGTGCTGAGGGAGATCTTCTCAGTGTTTCACTCAGCTCTTGCTCTGGCAAAACTCTCTTTGAAGTCATGGCCAAGGGTTTGAACTGCAAAGACAGAGAGTCAAAAGATGAGAAGCATTCTGCATCCATCTCCCCTCCTTTCTTGGGCTTGAATTCAATTCCTGTGACCCAGGCAGGCAGTTCAGCCTCTCTTGAGGAATGCTCCTTTAGTGGCTCTGATGGGAATTTAGCACCAACAACTGAGCTGACGAGCCCCAGTGAACAGTTTGTAGCAGGAGACTGAATTCTATCAGCACTCTGCAGTGCCAGGACTGCACTGTGAGCTCCCAGCTGAAAGGGATGGGGGCAGAGGGAGAAAATGCCAAGTTTGGCAACTCCCTCACCAGGATTCAGCTTCTTTGTGGGCAGACCTCATCTGGAACCTGGCTCAGCTGACAACATCAGAATTTCACCTGCTCTGGGTTTATTATTGCTTTCTTCCACCCCCCCGCCCCGGCTGATGCTCTGCATTTTCTTGTCTCATTGTGATAAGGGCTAAGAATAAGGACTGGAACTGACTGGTGGCATTGATAAGAGAAATGAAAGGGCAATGACATGGTGCTGGGATAGAGCCTCTGCAGTTGGCTCTGCCCCTGCTGGATGTGTGCAGGGTGGGCAGGACAAAGGACAAAGGTGCTTGTGCTGACAGTTGCAAATTAGTCTGTTGTGAGGCAGAAACTGAGGTTAGTGCTCTGCAGATATGGTTCTGTTACTCTTTGGTGACAGCAGAGATACCTTGCAGGTCTGTGCTGCCATTCAGCACTGAAGCAGCCTGTCTGAGTCACCAGCAGCTTTCCTCTCTCTTCCCCTCTCATCTCCACCCTGATCAAGGTGCCACTGCAGGCTCACTCTATCACTCTATCTGCTCTGAACACAGCCTGGTGTCACTACACCACAGTGCAAAGGCTTGGACCAGCTGGTCCAGGGCTTCTCATCTTCAGTACCTGGAGACTGAGCTTCATGCTTGTCTGGTCTGAGCTGCCCAAACCTCACACAAGCCTCTCCTTTGTGAAAGCCTGGAGAAGCCAGAATGTTATTTCCTAGCATCCCAGCATGGGGGTGTGTGGAATGGACCCCTGGAGCTCACCCAGGCCAAGCCCTGCTCCAGCAGGGCACCCACAGCAGCCTGCCCAGGGGCACAGTGCCCAGGGGGGGTTGGAAGCTCTGCACACCAGGAGACTCCACAACCTCCCTGGGCAGCCTGCTGCAGGGCTCTGCTCCCTCACACCAAACAACTTTCTCCTCCTGGTCAGATGGAACCTCCTGGGTTCCAGTTTGTGCCCACTGTCCATCATCCTGTCCCTGGGCACCACTGACAAGGGTCTGGCCTCATCCTCTTGCCCCCCACAGCTCCTTTAGATCCCCTCTGGGGCTGCTCTTCTGCAGACTCTCAGCCCCAGGGCTCTCAGCCTTTGCTCCTCACAGAGCTGCCCCAGGGCCTTCAGCATCTCTATAGCCTCTGCTGGACCCTCCAGCAGTTCTCTGTCTCTCTTCAACTGCAGCAGCCCAGAACTGGACTCAGTACTCCAGATGTAGCCCCTGACAAGAGTCTGGCCCCATCCTGAGCTGAGCAAGTGCTGAGCCCCAACGAAGATCCTGCTGCCTGCATCCCTGCAGCTGCTGGAAGCAGCCCTGTGAGCAAGGGGCAGCATCCTCCTCCTGGTTGCCATGTGGCCAGCAGAAATTTGGGGTTGTCTGATGTGGGTAAGCAGCCTGGCAATAGATTCAGCACCTCCAACTGGAGTGGAGTGACAGATGGGAGCTGGGCTCTGGCTTGCATGGGAAAGGCTGCTCTCAGCAGGGAGGCAGTAAGTTTCCCACCTAATCTTCTGTAACCTTCAGACTGCTAACAACTGTAAGAGGAGAAGCAATGAGCAGTTATTAAATTAATGACTTCATCCCCAAGCTGGTAATAAATATTTTACAGTTTTATCTCTCCACCTTGTGGACTGACTAAACTGTTTATTAATCTGCCTGCTGGATTTATGTTATTTAATTGCTGAACAGCCTGAGCATGGTTGGGGTGGATTATTGAATGCTGAAGCTCAAGAGTCATAGAAAAGGCCTTGAAGATCATCAAGCCCCACCAGTAACCCAACACTACCAAGTCTGCTGCCAAACCCTGGCCCTCAGCTCCACAGCTCTGAA
This sequence comes from Melanerpes formicivorus, assembly GCF_026170545.1. Lineage (NCBI taxonomy): Eukaryota > Metazoa > Chordata > Aves > Piciformes > Picidae > Melanerpes > Melanerpes formicivorus. The sequence continues at coordinate 15,829,395 of NW_027142371.1, read as the reverse complement.
ACCCCTCCAGGGATGGGGACTCCACCACTGCCCTGGGCAGCCTGAGGAGCTGATCCTTGGTGAGTTTCAGGCCAAAATCAACTCCCCTGCAGTGCTAAGGCCATCTTAGCCCCTGTCTGAATCCAGACCCTTGGACCTTTGCTTTGTGCTCAGTTTGAATGGACTCTGGAACCTGTTGGAAGCAAGGAAGAGGCAGGGAAACGTTTAGGGACCAGCTTCAGTGAGGGCATGCTGCAGTTAGCTGCAGCCACCATGCTGTGGGGTCAGACACCATACCCCAGCATGGCCAGGTCCTGCTGGGAGGGACCAGCTCTGTCTGCTAGTCCTGGGTCCCAGGAGAGCAAATCACAGAACTGTTTGGGTTGGAGAAGCTCTGTAAGAGCTTTCCATGGGCTCATGGAGCCCAGCCCCCAGCCCAGCACCACCATGGCCACCACCCCCTGTCCCCAGGTGCTGTGGCCACAGCTTTCCTGAACCCCTCCAGGGATGCCTGTTCCAATCCCTGACCACTCTTACATGAAATCAGCCTTTCCTGATCTCCCACCTGAGCCTGCCCTGGCACAATTCAGGCCATTTCCTCTCGTGCTCTCGGCTGACACTGGGGAGAAGAGGCCACCCCCCACCTCACTGCAACCTCCCTTCAGGGAGTTGTGAAGAGCAATGAGGTCTGCCCTCAGCCTCCTCTTCAGTCCCTGCTCTGTCCTTCGCTGGCTCATGTTTCTTTGGATCACCAGAGGCAGTCACTGGCAGTCAAAGGGATGTTGCAGCCCCAGAGCTGAGAGCAGTGCTCGTGGTTGCTGCATTTCCTTGCTGACAGGGCCTTTAAATCTGAGCCCACCCTTCTTAGAGCAGTTGCTGAGTTATTCATCCCAGGGCAAGATGGGGATGAAGGCATCTGGAGTAAGAGAGCTATTTGTCTGAAGAATGCATCATGCACTGCTTCCCTGCAGCCCCAGTCCCACGAGCCCCTTGCAGAAAGCAGAAGGTCGTTTCAGGACAGAGCTTCTCATGACAGCGCAGGAGAAGTGAGCCTGTGAACAACTGCCAGCCAGAGCCTTCCAGCCAGCCAAGCTGCACTCACTGCAGGTGGGGAAGGAGCAATTTCCAGCCAGGGGCTGCTCCATTGTCTGCTCCATTGTCTGCAGTGGTGTCTCCAGCCCCACAGAATGCTCCCCAGTCTCAGCATCATCTTCCTGTGGCCCAAGGAGGGGAGAAGTTGGTGCCAAATAGCATCTCTGAAGGGCAAGGCTGCTTTCTCTCCCCAATAACCTGATGGAGAATGAGCCAATGTCCCCAGGTGCCTGTTTTTCAGGACCCATGGCTGCAGGAGACATCGCCCAGAGAAGCTCTGGGGCAGGAGGATCAAAAATCAGTCCAAAAGCTGGGGAAGAAGCCTCTTTCTGTGCACACCCAGAAGCTCCTGGCTCTGGGAGAGGCTGGGGAAATATGGACAAGTGGAGGGTCAGGGGGGCAGGGGGGAGGGATGGCTCGCTAGCAGCTCGCAACAATCAACAGCAGCATCAGTGAGGCTCAAGGATGCCCTGGCTGGTCAGTGATTTGTGGAGGTGGTGTGGAAACCACCGTGTGCTGACAAGAAGCTTTTCCCCTGCAGCCTTGGAGCCAGAGACCTGCTCTCCTCCACCGCTCAGCTCTTCCCCTGCATGGGCTGGAGAGAGCTAAGAGCTCTCCCAGGCACACCTAGGAACTGCCAGCCTCCCCTCTTACACCAGTTCAGTTCCCTTCCCGGCCGTAAAGGACACCAGTGCTGAGCAGACGTCCCCCAGCGGTGGCTCCCGGGGCTGCCACCGAGCCCAGCCCGAAGTGCTGCGTCCTGCAGCACAGCCGGGTGGGTAGCAAGGACGAGACAGAGCCTCTGCTACCTCCATGCCCAGAGCCAAACGCTGGCACAGGGAACAGCTCAGCAGTGCAGAGTCGAGGAAAAACCACCGAAGCATGAAGCAATCATCTGCCCTTCAGACAACCAACCTGCAGCCCCTCAGGGGAGCCCTGGCACCAGCCTCCCTCCCTCCTCTCCCTTTCAGAGGTGCAGCCCTCAGCAGAGGTGGCAGAACTCCAGCAGCTCCCAGCTGTGCCCAGCGAAGCCAGCCCTGGAAACACCCCGGCACGAAGCAGGACCCTCTGCAGGAGGGGGCCATCCCCACCAGCTTGAGGAATGGCTTTAACAAAAGTCTTCTTCCTACACAAAACTTTGCTCCATTTTCCCCCTGGCTACAGTTCTCAGCCTTTGGCCTCCACTTCCCTCTGCCTTTCACCCCTGAGTCTCTCGGACACCACCACCACCTCCTGCCACAACCCAGCAGCACTTGAGCCCCTTCGGGGGCACAGTCAGGAAAGTTCAGCTCAGTTAAAGAGGGAATTTAATTGCTTGGTGATGAACCTGCCTGAAATTCCTGTGTGACCCAAGCCAGCTCCCAGTGGCCTGGATGTGATTGACCTCAGCTCACCTTGGAAGCTGCAGCCAGGCCAGGGCGGAGCTCAGCGGCGGCAGGGATGATCTTCCCAACACAGAGAGCTGAGGAATTCTCTTCACTGCCACGGCTTCCAAACATCAGTTCTGCTTTGTTCTTCCAGCAAGGCAACCTGTGAACACCATGGGCAGGCAGAGAGCACTGAGGAAATCTTGCCAAGAAAATCATCCACCCTGCAGCTTTTGAAGCTAAACATCCCAGGGCTTGACAGAGCTTACTGGAAACCCAGGAGGGGAAAGGGTCTCTCTCTGGGACCCTTCCAAAGGCTGACATCTGCACCACTCCAGATGACATCTCCTCTGCTCACACACCATCTATGGGAGCACAAGGTGGTGAAATGCTAGAGATGCTGAGGGCTGGGGATGAAGTCTGTGAGGTGGAGGTGCCTGCAGCCCTCCTGCACTGGGCCAGGGGTTGCAGCAACCAACTAAATCAGAACTTACCTCCGCTTGGGCTCTTGATTCTCCCACTGTGGCACTGGCAGGGGATCAGCCACCCACACAGCCAGATGGTGACAGCTCCTGATTGCTCAGCATCCCAGCAGGGTGAGGGCTGGAAGGGACCTCTGGAGCTCACCCAGGCCAAGCCCTGCTCCAGCCCAGCACCCACAGCAGCCTGCCCAGGAGCACAGTGCCCAGGGGGGGTTGGAAGCTCTGCACAGAAGGAGACTCCACAGCCTCTCTGGGCAGCCTGCTCCAAAGCCCTTCAGAGGCAGAGCCTTGAAAGCTGTCAGAGCCTTAGAAGCCTTCAGAAATACCAACCCTAAATCCCTCCCAAGCTCTCCAGTTTGGCAAGGGGGGAGAGCCGGCTCCAAGGAGGAAGAGCACCCACCAGGCAAGGGAGGAACCAGCTGGGCCCACAGCAGGCTTGGGGGAGAATGCTGGCAAGAACTCCAAGAAAGACCACAGGAGCTAGAGTCACAAACAGAACTGGGCTTTATTACAAACAACCCTGCCAGGTACATAAGGAAGTTCTGTCTGCAAAATACATTTCCTGAGGAAAGTAGATCACAGTATTGGTGTTTGATGCTTTGCTTTGCTTGTGGCTGTTGGTCTGTCCACAGAAGAGCCTGCAGCCTGCCAGAAGGTTCTGTGTGACTTCTCTATTGTTTCACTATGCACAGTATTCCTCCACATGGAAAGTACTCACAAGTACTCAGTCAGCACAGGACCCACACACAAACGACAGAATAAATACACAGCAAGAGCAGAGGGCTGCAGGGGCTTGGCCTTGGGGCTCCTTTCAGCTTCTTTTTCTTTATTTCTTCTCCAGACTTAAATATTAAATAAATAATAAATACAGACTTTTATTTTCTTTCCTGTTCTCAGTGCCTGAAACAACAGCAACAAAAAAAAAAGAGAGAAAACAACCAAAACAAAAACCCCCAAAGAAAATCTCTCCCTTCACCTCCCTGCTCCCCACCCCCTTTCCCCCCCCCCCCCCTGCTGCCCACCCCCCAAAAAAAGAAAAGAACCCAAAAACTTATCAAAAAACATCTCAGTTATAAAATTATCTTTAAAAAAAATCCCAGCATTAAAAGAATAAATAACAAAGTATATAAAAAATAACTTGGTTGCATCAAAGTCACAGGGGGGGAGCTGGGGACGGGGGGAGGGGAGGGCAGTGCTTTGTTATCATCATCGTTGTTTATGGTGAAAACGTTTGTGTTGGATCTGCCTCTTGTTTGTGGGGGGTTGAGTTGTTGTCATCATCATCATCATCATCACCATCACTATTTTGCTTCTTTTTCTCCTCTTCTCCAGGGTGCAGTGTCCAGGTTGAAAGGGAGTAGGAAATGAATACATCCTTTAAATTCATCAAATAAATAAGGGGGGAAAACAAAAGCCAAAGGGACAAAAGGAAGAGGTGGTGTTGGAAACATGAATTAGATACATCTGGCCCCAAATGAGATCATTTACAGCACAATTCAAACTACCTACTTGGGGTTCCTTACCGGGTTTGATCTTTTTTCCCCCTCCCCCTTCTCTGTCTTCCCAGCAGTGCAATTTCTCTACTTCTCATCACTACCTCAACTGCAGTCACAATCAGCTTGGATTCTATGTACAGCTTCTGAGCTCTGTGTTTTCAACACCTCAAATTCTTTAGTATTATTTTCATCCTTTCTGTTGTTTGTTCCCCCCCCCCCCCCCCCCCCCTTCCCCTTTCTTTTGTGTTTTTGCACTTGGAATGAGTTCTAAAATGAGTGAATTCGTGGGGTCTGACCCTGCAAACGCTTCAGGATGTGAGCAGCCTCCCCACACCCCCCCTGAACCCAACACGAGTTGAGTTGTTCCTGAGCTTCCAGACCAGACCCAGTGGCCCCTGCCACCGGGAAGCCTTCCAGGGATGTCTCCAAATTGCAGACTGCAACCTAAATCTCTGCAGGTTTGGGTTCAAAGTGACACCACAGGCTTGTCTTTAGTATGGGCCAGCAAATTCCTCCCCAGCTCTGCCCATCCTGCTGCCAGCAGGGACGTGGGATGCAAGATTCACAGATGCGTGGAGTGGGTTGGGTTGGAAGGGACCTTAAAGCTCATCCAGCTCCAACCTCCCTGCCATGGGCAGGGACACCTCCCACCAGCCCAGGCTGCTCAAGGCCTCAAACACCTCCAGGGAGGGGGATTCCACAACCTCCCTGGGCAACCTGTTCTGGTGTCTCACCACCATCACTGTGAAGGTGGAAGATTCAGGGTGCAGGATGTGGGATGCCAGGGTCAGGGTGCAGGATGTGGGACACATCTCACACCTAGACCCCCCCCAAGGAGGGTTTTGTCTCTTTCTGCTTCCAAAGTGTTTGCCAGAGGGGGACAGAGAGTTCTGGGTGGGAGCAAATGAGGAGGACAGCAGAGCCATGGGGTAAGAGCCAGCTGCTGGAGAGCAGTGTCACAGAGACATCTGTGGAGTTGTTCCTGAAGAGCACAGTGGGGCTGCAGGTCCCAGGCTGCTCACAAAATGCTTCTTTGGCAGAATCCCCAATACCTGAAGACTTTTTCCCCCATTCTGTGTTGTTCTGCTTTATTTTGCTGTGTTGTTTGCAGGGTGCTCCTTGCACTGGCAGTTCGAGGCAGGGCATAGAACACCAAACCCACCAGAGTCCCCACTGGCCTGTGGACATCTGTCAGGAGTCAGCGCTGGTGGGGAAGAACTTTGCTGGCCTCCCTCTCTCTCTGTTGTGTTTTGGGGCTTGTTTGGGGCTTTTCTGCCTTTGTGGTTGTTTTGGGTTTTACTCTTTTTCTTTCTTTGTTCACCACAGTCTCAACTGTTCTCTGGCATCGAGGCATGGCCTCTGGGCTGGCCACTAGGAGGGTGATCACAATACTGAAAAGAACCAGAATGGTCATCAGACAGACTCCCAAAAACTCATAGACACTGGACCACGACACACGAAAGGATTCTTCTGCATGGGACACCTGGCACTGGCCTGTCCATGAGAGCTACTCTCATGGTAAGACAGACAAAGGAATACTGTAGTTGCAAACTCCAAAAGCTTCCCTGAGAACCTTTTATCCATTGCGCTTTCCACTGGGGACCCAGAGCTGCTCCCTGGGGGTCTCCTCAGGAAATAGAATTGAGCTACCTCATAATACTGCAGAGTTCCCCTGCCCGGCGAGACCTGAGCGCCCCGGGGCCGGCGCCGCCTGGGCTCAGACTTACAGGTAGCTTGCAGCTCCAGCACTTGTAGCAACACAGAACATAAGTCATGTGTGAGAAGGTGATCTGGACATAGGACCACAGACAACAGGAGGGTTTCAGCCAGTCCCACTCCGGGCTTGGGCCGGGCAGGACCCTGCTCTTGGAATGTTCTAACCCTTGGCTCCGCTCCGAGGGCATGGCAGCTCAGCACGGAGCACGGCCTTGCCCTTCGCCGGCTACCAAGCCCTGCAGCCCGCTGGAGAATGTCACCTTCCATCCTCAGCTGCCTCGTGGTGCAGGTAGAACAACCTCCCTGTTCTCAAGAAGGTCCAAAGTTAAGTAAACGACAACACAGAGTTGGCTCAGGTCCACGTCCGGGGAATGGCCTCTTGCTACCTTTTGGTCCTTTTCTGTTTCCTCTTTTTCTTTCTGTCTCATCCATCACACAAGTTTTGTCACTTGTAAACCTGAATACTTGGAGGGAAAGTTCCATCTTGCAGTCTCTGTTTGCCTGCTCCTCTGCATCCCCTGGCACTACACTTGGATGCCCTTGACGGCTTGCTTGATGCTCTCCAGCAGGTCCTTGTTCTCGGGGTTCTGGTAGCACTCCTGGTTGGTGTACATGTCGGTCAGCGTGTTCACGTAGGCATCGAAGTTCTGCTCACTGATGGGCTCCTGCAGCCACAAAAGCCAAATGGGGTCAGGACTCCAGCACTAAGAGGCTGAGGTGCTGCTTTGCAAAGTCTCCCTGCCAGAGCCTTCCCATCCTGCAGCCCCTGAGCCCGCCAGCTCTGAGCTCCTTACTCATTACAGTGTCAGACTGCTGTGGTGGGAAAAGACCTTTGGGACCCTTGAGCCCAGACATTGTGTAGCTCTAGATAAACCCTGGTGCTGAACCATGCCCCTCAGCACCACTATTATGTCCCTCAGCACCACAGCCCTGCCCCTTAGCACCACAACAGTGTCTCTTAGCACCACAACCGTGCCCCTTAGTGCCACAACCACATCCCTAGCACCACAGCCATGCCTCTCGGCACCACAAAATCAGTGCACTGGCCTCATGAAACTGAGCAGCACCAGGTTGTGGGTGCAGCAGTTTGACAGGCTGGAGGCTGAAGGAGCCACAAAAATGAAGGGCTGGAGGAGGAGAGGACTGCTGAAGCATCACACAGGGAATCAAAGGCAAGGTCAGGCCAGGAGCTCACTCTCCTTGAGCTCACATCTGCCCACGCCAGCACGCTGCTGTGGGTACAGCCTGTGCTGGAGAGGGACCTGGTGGAAACCTTGCATACACCTGACCTGGAGACAAAAAAAAGGAAGGCAGGAGGGAGAAAAAGACCAGGAATAAAATGAGCACAGAAGTCTCGTGGGCATCATTTAATTGGAGTTGCCTGAAGCCTTGAAAAAATATTTGCTGAATAGTTTGTTTGACCTTTGTGTGTCAGACACTTCCCAGCACAAAAAGCACTCAGCCAGCAGTTTTCTGCCAGTGCAGGCAGCTGGGTGAGCGCTATCCAAACCCACACTGCTGGGGGGTGGCTTCTCTCCAGCCAGCCTGAGTCTGAACACAAACCCCCGTGAAAAGGATCCCCAGCAACACTCTGGCACACACGGAAACGATGGGAGGAGGGGGAAAAGGGAAAGAGGGAAAGAATCAGTCAGAAGCTGAAGGCTCTGGTGATAGCCGAGGGCTCAGGAGTTGGGAGAGGGCAGCTCCTCCAACGTCCCCCCCTGCACACACCTGGCTTTGACAGCAGTAATTACATTCCTGGGAACAGAGGGAAGGTAATTAATAGCCTTTTGTGCCTTTGCTGTTTTAATGCAGCCCTTTCAGCCCGCCGCAGCTCTGGGGCAGCTCTGTGGGCTCTTAGACCTTGTTAAATTAAACAAAGCGCAGCTCTTCACCGATGCTATTCTCTGGCTGCCAGCTATTCAAAACCCCAATTGAAGCTACCTGCATTATAATGGGAGCTCTAAGATCTTTCTGACGTTGAAATCCAATCCCTCCTGATCTCTGCTTGTGCTGCCTGAGCCTAAAAGGCGCTGGGTAGCCTCGATAAAGTTTCCTGTTTTGTGATAAGGCTCCCAGACAGAACAATAGACACAAAGGGAGATCGGCAGAAAGAGGACAAGGGAAGGGAGATGGAGTGCAGGCTTCGGAGATAAGGCAAAGCACTGATCTCGCGAAGGACGCTCGGTGTCTGGAGGGACCTTCTCCCACTCCTCAGCTGCACAAAAGCCCTGGCCTTGGCACGGCTCCCTGGGGGCTGTCGAAGCTCCTTACCATGTGTGGAAGGCGGATATTGGCAAGACTTTGGATGAGAGCCTGGCTCAACCCTGAGAGCTCCAGGAACAGGGCTTCGTTTTGCTCCTCGATGATTTTGTTTTCCTCCTCAATGTTCTTCAGGTTCTTCTCCATGGTGGAGATCTACAGAGCAAGGAGCATGGCAGGGTTACCAGCCTTCAGTGCCCACCACCCACGCAAGGGGCTTGGCCACGCACCCCCGGGCTTGGGGGCACACCTGAGGGCACAAACCTGGGACTGCAGTTTCACCATGGCTGCTTCCATCTCTGAGTTGGACTCGTTCAGCTCACTGATCTCCTTGTTCAGCTGCTTGATCTCTTCATCGTTCTCCAGAACTACAGGAGAGGATCACAGAACGGTTGGGGTTGGAAGGGACCTCTGAAGATCATCAATCCTAAACCCCTGCCAGGGCAGGGTGCCCTGGGGCAGGTCACATCAATCCTAAACCCCTGCCAGGGCAGAGTGCCCTGGGGCAGGTCACATCAAGCCTAACCCCCTGCCAGGGCAGAGTGCCCTGGGGCAGGTCGCACAGGAATGCATCCAGATTGGTGCTCCCTAACCTCTCTGGACAGCCTGCTCCAGGGCTCTGCCACCCTCACAGTCTCTCCTCATGTTGAGGTGGAACTTCCTGGGTTCCAGTTTGTGCCCATTGCCCCGTGTCCTGTCACAGGATGCTGCTGAAAGGAGCCTGGCCCCTTCTCCCTGGCAGCCACCCTCCAGCTAGCTACAAACATTCACAAGATCTCCTCTCAACCTTCTCCACACCAAGTAGCCCCAGGGCTCTCATCAGAGAGATGTCCCAGTCCCTTCATCAGCCTCACAGCCTCCAGCATATCCCTGTCCAACTTGAACTGGGGAGCCCAGAGCTGCCCAGAGTGGCCCAGAGCTGAGAAAAAGAAATAAAGAAGAAGAAAAAAAGGAAATAAAAGGAAATGAAGAGCTGTGGGGAAGAGGGAGGTCAGAGGCAGGCAGCAAACGCTGGTGGAAGTGCACAGGCAGTGGACTTCTGCTGAGCTTTCTGTTGCACAGCATCAGCACTCATCAGGCCCTCGCCTTGCTCTGCCACCCTCTGCCCAGGGTGCAGCTCTCACCTGGGGGAAGGTTTTAGAACCATTTTTAGCACTCCAGAGGCCAATGTGGAAATGCAAAAGCCAAGGACAGCACAGCAGCGGCTGGAGGCCACCAGCGTCTCCAAGCACCCTGCAAGGCTGAGTGCCCTGAGACCTCCTCTAAAGTCCTGAGCTTAGGAAGATGCCATTCAAAGAACCAATGCATGTCATGATGAGAAATCATGAGTGCCACAGAGCAAACCAATCCTTCTGGCAGAGTGCAGGTTATTTATAGTTCCAAACTCTCAAAGTATTGAAGTTGAGTGCCTGAACCTTGTCAGATCCCACAGAAACCTCACTGGGAATGCAAAGTGCTGCTGCTGACAAAGTCCCAGACCAGAAATACCTGCAGGATTAAAACCCCTGAATAGCTGAAAGTCACTGAAAGGCTTCAAGGCATTTGTAAAAGCAGCAAGGAGGACTTCAAAAGCTGCCTCAGAGGATCACTTTTGCCTGGAATTTCACTAATGGGATGGTAAAATGCTTTGGGTTGGAAGGGATCTTAAAGATCTCCCAGCCCCAGCTCCCCTGCCACGGGCAGGGACACCTCCCACTAGCCCTGGCTGCTCAGGGCCTCATCAAACCTGGCTTTGAACACTTGGAGCCTTCTGTGCACAACCTGTTCCAGTGCCTCACCATCCTCATGGGGCCTCCCCTGGCCCTGCCCTAACAGCTCCAGGTCTCTGCTGTGCTGAGCACTCCAGAGCTGACCCCAGCACTGCAGGGGGGGGTCTCAGCAGGGCAGAGCAGAAGGGCAGAATCCCCTCCCTGCCCCTGCTGCTCATGCTGCTGGGTCTCAGCCCAGGACAAGGCTGGGGCTGGGCTGGGAGTGCCCAGTGCCCACTCATGTCCGGTTTTTCACCCACCAGCATCCCCAAGACTCCACAGGGCTGCCCTCCATCCCTTCATCACCAGCCTGGGTTTGTGCTTGGGCTTGCCCCAGTCCAGATGCAGAAGCCTGCACTGGAAACTCCTTTACCATTTCACCTGCTCCTTCAGGGTGTGGAGGAGCAGTGCTGGCACCACACCACCCCAGGATCCAAGGAGCTCGAGGAATGGGAGTTTCTAGCCTGGAATATCCCTGAGCAGGTTTTACTTGTTGAAGCACCCCTGGTCTGCAAGGAAAATGAGCTCAGTATCTGACACTGCTGCCAGGCAACAGGAAGGAAAACCCTTACCATCGCTGGTCTTGAACTTGGTGTTGAGAATTTCATCCCCTGAGAGTTTTCCTTTCTTCCCAGCAAAAGTAGCTCTTGGACACCCTGACAAACTGTAAAGGGAGTGAAAATGGGTGTCATAAGCCCTGGGTGCTCACAGAAGCTCGTGCTCCCCACCAGAGCAGGTTTGGTGGAGCCCATGCTGTGAGCCAGCTCTGAAAGCTCTCCATGGCACAAAGGAAGTGCTCTGCCAGCAATGCCACCAACCCTCCTCACTTCTAAAGCAAGAGCGAACAGCACACTGCCTCCTAAAGGAGAGGGGTGACAGGTGAGGAAGGTGAGGTGGATCTGGCTGAGGTGGACATCAGACCTCTAGTCTGGGTGTCAAGGTTCTGCTCAGGCTTCCCCATGGAAGGACTTTCCTGGTTCTACCCAGTCCACATCTCACCACTGCAATATTCAGAGTCAGAGAATGCATTGGGTTGGAAGGGACCCTTGAAGGTCATCTTGTGCAACCCCCCTGCAGTCAGCAGGGACATCCCCAACTAGATCAGATTGCTCAGGGCCCCATCAAGCTTGACCTTGAATGTCTCCAGGGATGGAGCCTTCACCACATCCCTGGGCAAACCTGTTCCAGCATTTCACCAGCCTCACAGTGCAGAGCTTCCTCCTGATGTCCAACCTAACTCTTGCCTGCTCCAGCTCCAGACCTCTGCCCCTCATTACAAGCCCTTCTGAACAGTCCCTCTGCGTTTTTCTTTCTCTGCATGTTTTTTTTCCACCCAGAAAGCTCCAACCTTGCAGCAGCCTGGCTGAGGTCACCATCAAAGCCAGCAGCTCCTGAGCCCTGCACCAGAGCTGAAGGAAGCTCCAGCAGCATCCCCGGGCAGGCTAAGGCACGGCAGCGCCGCCGGCGGTTCCAGCTCACCTCCTGTGAGTGAGGAAGCTCCCATTGGCATGGCCAGAGCCATCACAGCCTGGGGTGGGGCAGGTGGGGCCTTCATTCTTCAGTGACTTCCAGGAAAAGGAGGAGCCGTTGAGGGACCCTTCCTTCTGCCTGCGGGCTGCCAGGGGGCACCCCGAGGCGCTGCGGTGGGAGGCGTACTTGCCGCTGATGTGGCCCAGCCCCACGCAGCCTGGAACAGGACACCTGGGGACAGGCAAGCACCAACAGTTACAGCACGGGAATGCAGAGCAAGGAAACGGGGGAGGAGGAGGGATGAGGAAGCCTGGGATGTGTTTGCATTTGGGGGTCTCATCTGGGCTTGGTGGGAGATGGAAATTAAGACCTATGGCTGCCCCACAGCTGCCCCTCTGGAGAGCCGAAGGGGAACCAAGGTAAAGCCTTCCAGAGGCAGAGACTGCAGGAGTCACACCACACTCACACCTGCAGCTAAAGCAAGGCTCAGCTGAGGGACCTGGGGGTGTTCAGCCTGGAGGGAAGGAGGCTGGGGGGAGACCTTCTGGCTCTCTACAATTCCCTGAAAGGAGGCTGGAGCCAGGTGGGAGTTGGTCTCTTCTCCCGAGGAACAAGGGACAGGACAAGAGGGAAGAGCCTCAGGCTGCACCATAGGAGATTTAGGTTGGCCATGAAGATCAATTTCTTCCCCTTGAGGGTTGTCAAGGCCCAGCCCAGGCTGCCCAGGACAGTGGTGGAGTCCCCATCCCAAGTGCCAAGCCCAGCTGAAGCACAGAGGAGCTGTGAGGGCTGCTGTGGAAGTGCTGACACAACTCCTGCTGGCTCCCAAGGGCATGAGTGGCTCTCAAAGGTTCCTCTTCCCCCCCTGCTCACTAAATGCAGCCATTCAACAGAGCCTGCTGTGTCTATTAAGGTTTCTGCTGTGGTTTGCATTTGTTTACAAGCACGAGTGAATTCTAAATACAGCTAAAAGTTTGTGGCTCAAGGGAGGCTTCTCAGAAAGAAAAGAGAAGAAGAGGTGGAAGTGGGCAAGAAACAGCAAAAACAACTCCTGGTGTCCTCAGCTCTCTGCAGCTCCCTGCAAGGAGGCTCAGTGGGGTGAGGGCTGGTCTCTTTTCCTTAGAATCAGGCAAGGGAGTGAGAGGAAATGGCCTGAGATTGTGCCAGGGGAGGCTTAGGTTGGAGATGAGGAACAGCTTCTGTGCTGCAGGAGTGGTCAGGGGCTGGCCCAGGCTGCCCAGGTGGAGTCCCCATCCCTGGAGGGGTTCCAGGAACCTGTGGCCGTGGCACTTGGGAACAGGGCTTGGTGGCCGTGGTGGGGTTGGGTTGATGTCGGACTGGGTGATCTTAGGAGGTCTTTACCAACCCAACCAATTCTGTGATCCTAGGAAGAGCAATTAGAGACTTGGAGTTCCCCCCAGAGCATCCTCCCAGCTGCTCCGGAGCGCCAGGAGCTGCTTGGCCGCGGGAGGGCTTGCCCTGGTTGTTTACATTTGGTACAAAGGGAGATGACAGCAGAGGTTGGAGGGGGGGCTGGGGGGAGGAGCTGCCCACCCAGCCTCCTCCCAGGGTAATTTGAAAAGTGCTGATCTGGGTTTTAATCAGCTGCAAATGCAGCACAATTCACTTCTAATATCCCTGCCAGCAGGAGCCTCGGTAAATTCATAACATCATTGCTTGTGTGTGATCCCCAGCAAATGGCTGAATCCTCGGGGGAAGCTGGGGAGGGGGGAGGAAGAAAGAGTGAGAGAGAAAGAGACAACCCCCAGCGCTTAGCATGCAGCGCTTACAGCCCAGCCTTTGCATATTTTATGCTGTTAATTTAACTTCCATTACCTTTTCAGCCTTAAAAAATAAACCAAAGCCTCATTGTGCACAGCCAGCCAGGCTGGGTGGCCTCAGCTCCTGCTCTAAATGAGTGCTGTTATGGTTTAAAGGAAGCACCCAGCAGCAGTTCATCACTGGGGCAGCTGTGGATGCCTCCACTTCGACGGCAGAGCTGTGCCGAAGGCTGGGGTGAGCTGGGCCGAAGGCTGGGGTGAGCTGGGCCGAGGGCTGGGGTGAGCTGGGCCGAAGGCTGGGGTGAGCTGTGCAGTCCCTGCTGCAGCGCATCGCCGGCAGGGCGCAGAGCAAACCCAGCAGGGACTGAATGACTTTCTCCTTGGTGCTGATGTGCGCGGCTCGGCCAGGTTCCAAGGGGAGCTCACCGCAGACAGCCTGGATTTGGAGCCAAAGCTCCTTAACAGGAGGCAGAGCCAGGCACACCTTGCACCACGCAGGCGGGGGGAGGGGGGTGGCAGGGAAGGGATTGTGGCGCTGCCTTGGCTGGCACGTCTCAGAGGAGCTTTTGCTCCTCCTGGCTGCATTGAAGGAGGAGAGGTTGCTGCTCCTGCTGTGGGACTTTGGGGAATGTTTTCACATCCTCATGCCACACAGACCCCCCACAGAATCCCAGCAAGGAGGGGTTGGAAGGGACCTCTGGAGATCATCCAGTCTGACCTCTGCTCCAGCAGGGCACCCCCAGCAGCTTGCCCAGGAGCACAATGGCCAGGGGGGAGCAGGGCAGCCTGCTCCAGGGCTCTGCTCCCTCACAACAAACAACTTTCTCCTCATGGAACCTCCTGGGTTTCACTTTGTGCCCCTTGTCCTATCTCTTGGCACCACGAGCAAGAGCCTGGCCCCAGCCTCTTGCCCCCCACAGCTTCTTTAGCTCCTGCTGAGCATTGCTCAGCTCCCCTCTGGGGCTGCTCTTCTGCAGGCTCTCAGCCCCAGGGCTCCTCACAGAGCTGCTCCAGACCCCTCAGCATCTTTGTAGCCCCCACTGGGCCCTCTCCAGTAGTTCCCTGTCTGTCCTGAACTGGGGAGCCCAGAACTGGACCCAGTGCTCCAGATGTGGCCTCACTCAGCAGTATCTGCACCCAAACCCAGTGGTCCTTCTGCTGAGGGAGCAGCAGAGCTGCAGCCTCCAAGGCCAGGCAGCAGGTGGATGGCATCAGCTTCCTAGGAGTCAGTCTGGTGATGCTCCAGCTCTATCTCTTGCCTCCTCAGCTTCCCAGAGCTTACACCTTTAGGGTGGACTAAGAGAAACCCAGTCCCTGATGAGGAGACCTTTATTCTGCTGGGGATGTCCCCAGAGCTCATCCTGTGTTCCCATCCAAGCACCAGCTAGACCACCACCCCCCATGGCAGGGGGTCTGGACTACAAGATCCTTCCCAATCCAAACCTGCCTGTGACTGCAAACCAAAGCAGCCACACAAAAGCCTCTTTGCCTTTGTGCTGGGAAGAAAACTCTCTCAAAGAAACCAGCCTGGGGAAGCTGGTTGGCCTAGCCCTGATGGTGCCAGCCCCAGATGGGGCAGGCAGGGATGAGCAAAGCCACAGCTTCCCACAACCCAGCAGGGAAAATGTGGAGAGGGCAACTTCTCAGCTGCAAGCCTCCAACTGCTGCTAACCCCCCAAAGCTCAGCATCCAGCAGTTCCACAACAGCCTTTGCTGTGGCACCAGGCAGTGGCCCAGCAGTGCAGTCTTTGAGCCAAACCAGGCTTTTTCCCCCCCAGAGTCTCCAGTAGGTTGCTTGATGTTTCATGAGCTCTGTTAGCTCCTGCTAATTATCACAGGGCTCATTTAGCTGGGAGGCTTTCCTTCCTGTAGGCAGGAGAGGAAGGAGAGAGCAGATGGCTCAGCTTTTTCTCGAGGTCTTTCTCCTGGCTGCTGCATCCCAGCTTCCTGCAGCCCCCACAGGGCTGCTTCCTGCCCCAGCTCAGCTTCTGCTCCAGGGCAAAACCTGGATACAAAGAGGTCTTCACCTCTGCCCTTCTGCGAGGGCAAGGTCTGCCCCAGGGCTAAAATGAGGAAGAGAAATGCTTGTGGGGACAGACTGCTGAGCCAAAGGGGCTTGGCCAGGTGCCAGAGCTCAGGAAACTCTTAGAAGCATCAAATCAATTACTTTGGTTGGAAGAGACTTTAATACCATCAAGTCCAAGCCTTAACCCAGCTCTGCTAAATCAACACCAAGCCATGGCCTCAGCACCACATCTCCACAGCTCTGAAACCCCTCCAGGGATGGGGACTCCACCACTGCCCCAGGCAGCCTGGCCCAGGCCTTGACAACCCTCAAGGGGAAGAAATTGTTCCTCATAGCCAACCTGGACCTCCCCTGGTGCAGCCTGGGGCCATTTCCTCTTGTCCCATTTCTTGCTCCTTGGTAAAAGAGACCAACCCCTACCTGGCTCCAGCCTCCCTGCAGAGAGTTGTACAGAGCCAGGAGGTCTCCCCTCAGTCTCCTATTCTGCAGACTGAGCACCCCCTGAGCTTCTGCTCCCCAGCTCTGTTCTCCAGACCCTTCAGCAGCTTCATTGCCCTTCTCCAGACCTGCTCCAGCCTCTCAATGTCCTTCTGGGAGTGAGGGCCCCAGACCGAACCGGGGATTCAAGGTGTTGGCTGAGCAGTGCTGAGCACAGGGGGAGAGCCCCTGCCCTGCTCCTGCTGGCCACAGCACTGCTGATCCAAGCCAAGATGCTGGTGGCCTTCCAGGTGCTGGTCAGAGCAGAGTCAGCAAGGGGGACGTGGGATGGATGCTGCTCTCCCATGCCAACTCCACGTGAGGGAAAGGGGATGGTGCAGAAGGCTCTGGCTGGGAGTTCCACCCAGACTTACTTCATCAGCTCTGGGTCTTCCTTATCATCCTTCGTTGGGGTGATCTTGATTCCACTTTTCTTGGCCCGTGGGCAGCCTGACAGACTGTGGTGGAAAAGAGAAGAGAGTCCTCAGAGACTGGCAGGCTCCAGCCCTGCCTTTGCTGTTCCCCTGCTGCACTCATCTTTGCCTCAAAGCTGGCAGAGGGCTTCTTTTGATCTCTCTCCTTTTGAGGCTCCACATCATGAGGAGAAGCCAGGAGGAGAGGGAGATGGACAGTAATTAATGGTGTGGAGATAAGAAGCTATCTGCTAACAGCCTGCAGTGTTTAATGGCAGCATTGAAACAGAAGGCTCAGATCTCTGTTATTAATGCTCTAAAGTGATAATAGAAGGCATAAATAGGTGGCATTATTAACAGGAACATTGCATCAGCTAAAAT
The DNA here is from genome assembly GCF_026170545.1 of Melanerpes formicivorus. Classification (NCBI taxonomy): domain Eukaryota; kingdom Metazoa; phylum Chordata; class Aves; order Piciformes; family Picidae; genus Melanerpes; species Melanerpes formicivorus. The sequence continues at coordinate 15,812,705 of NW_027142371.1, read as the reverse complement.
CTGACCCTTTGTCTTTCACTCTCTTGAAGGCAGCTCCCAGTCAGATGCTGGAAACATCAGAAATAAATACCTAACTAACTGAAAAGGAGAAGTCAGATTAAAGAGATGAAAATAGGCTTCACTTGTCAGCAGCATTAATGTTTTATTCAGAACTTTACCACTCTGCCCACTGCTGGGGGGGTGGGGAGGAAAATAACCAGAGGAAAAACCCCAAAGGCTGTGAAGCAGCCGTGGAGCAAACCAGAGAGGGGCTCTCACCTTCTGTGCGATGCATAATTCCCTGTGATGTGACCAGAGCCATCACAGCCAGGAGTAGGGCACCTGTGGAGGAAAGGGAGGCTTGGATTAGCCCCGGGGCAGCAGCAGGGGATGGATGCCTTGGGCCAGCTCAGTCCGAGGAGACACCTCGGGACTGGTGACAGCGAGTCAGGCTTTGCCTCCCTGCCCCTTCCCCCGGCAAGGACGAGGGCTGGTGGTGGCACTGGGGGCGGAGGGTGGCTGTGAGGTGCTGGCATGGACTGACAGAAGCACTGTGCTTGGAAAAGAGCTCCGAGATCAGCAAACACAACCACTGCCTGAGGCTGCCAGGGGCACCACCACACCATGGCCTTGAGCACCACACCCAGGCAGCCTCCAAACCCCTCCAGAGATGGTGAGTCCACCACTGCCCTGGGCAGCCCGTGCCAGACCTTGAGAACCCTTCTGGTGTGGAAGTTTTTCCTCATGTCCAACCTAAACCTCCCCTGGCACTACCTGAGGCCATTTCCTCTTGTCCTGCCAGCTGCCACTTGGGAGAAGAGGCCAACTCCAGCTGGCTCCAGCCTCCCTGCAGGGAGCTATACAGAGCCACAAGGTCTCCCCTCAGCCTCCTTCTCCCCAGGCTGAACACCCCCAGCTGCTCCTCCCCAGACCCTTCCCCAGCTCCCTTGCCCTTCTCTGGCCCCACTCCAGCACCTCAATCTCTCTCCCACGCTGCAGTGCCCCAAACTGGACCCAGTGCTCAAGGTGTGGCCTCAGCAGTGCCAAGGGCAATCACCTCTGGGGAGGAACAGTGGTGGGAAGAGGATGTTGGGAGTGTGGTGGGGGCTGCTCTGCAGTGCAGGGGTGCAGGGAGCAGCCTCACAGGAGGGACAGCTCAGGAGGTGTCAATGAGCCAAGAGAAGAGCTCCAAGAGAGTGTCTGACTTCCGAGGAAGACACAAGGGACCGGCAGGGCCCACCCGGGGCCACTGGGCTGGGTGTGGGGGGGAAATGGGCTCCTGACCTAGGCTGGCAGGGCAGAGATGTGTCCTGGAGCCAGAAGGGTCAAAGGGAGAAGGAACACTTCAGCAGGGTCTCACTGAAGGTGCAAATTCTCTGAGTCACTTAGAAATGAGAGCTCTGGGAGGGGATTGTGGCATCTCCTTGTTAGATGCTGCTGAAGTCAAAAGCAAAACTCTCTCTCTGTTGTTCTACCTTCAGGGGGGGCTTGAAATGATGACAGCTCTGAGATCAGACTCCCTCTGCCTCTCAGGATGTTTAAAGAAGGGAGAGAGGTGATCTGGGTTTTGTTTCTGATCATCTGGAGACAAGTCACCCAGCAGAGCCTTGCGCTGCACGCTCCAGCCTGCAGCTCCCTCTTCTGTCGAGGATATTAACCCCTGCAGTGGGATCTGTCACAGGAACACTGCACAGCTTCTCTGAAACAGTGAAGAGCTGGGACTGCACTGCCTGTGACAGCTTCAAATCTGCTTCCCCTCCTCCAATCCCCACCAGAACAGGGCAAAACCCAAACCCAAACCCAGACAGCACTTGGGGAATAGCACTGAAAGGCTTCACAAATGATCACTGTTGTGTCAGAAGTCATCATAAAATGCTTTGGCTTGGAAGGGACCTCACAGACCACCCAGCTCCAGCCCCCTGCCATGGGCAGGGACACCTCCCACCACAACAAGTTGCTCAAGGCCTCATCCAGCCTGGCCTGGGACACTTCCAGGCTTGCAGCCTCCACAGCTTCTCTGGGCAGCCTGTTCCTGTGCCTCCCCCCCTGGGGAGGAAGGACCCTGGCAGGACCATGCTGTGCACAGCTCAGCAGCTTCTGTTCTGCTTCCTGACCTCTGTTCTTCACTTGGATCTCAACCCCAAATTCCCTTTATCCCCCCATGGGGAAGAATTTCTTCCTGATGTCTAATCTCCACCAGCTTCTTGCAGTCTGAAGCCAGCACTCATCCTATCACTCCATGCTTCTGTACCAAGTCCTTCTCCAGCTCTCTGTATCCATTGGCTACAGGATGCTGCAAGCTGCTCCAAGCTCTCCTCTTGTCTGCCACCAGATCCCCGAGGGGAGCAGGGCTGCTGCTCAGCAGGCTCTCAGGGGTGACCCTCTCTGGGTTTCCTCTGGGTCCTTGCAGGGATTGGACACTTGTTCCTGTGAGCTTTGCATGCCCTTCACACTAACTGCTGCTGCCTGGGCTGTGCTCTAAGGTCGTTGGAGAAGCAGCAGCTCAGCAGAGCTCTCTGGAGAGCTCCTTTCCAAAGGGTCTGTAGTGGCTGGCTGAGGGTACTTGGCTCTAACCACGAGAGTCCTCTCCATCCCCTGGCATCTTCTATTAATATCAACTAAGCCACAGACCTTTTCCACCTCTCTCTCAAGGAGCAGGTGGTTAACTAACGTTCCTCCTGCCAGCAGCACCCACACTGGTGGTGGAGTGAGGAGCAGTAGGAGCAGTCCTGGACTGGCACTGCCCTGGGGGTCACCAAAAGGGTTTGGGACTTTACCTCTCACCTTAATGACCAAATAGGTTCCCACCTAACTTGTCTGCTCTTGCCATGCCTCCAGACACCACTGGCTGCATAGCAGGCACAGGACATGTTTGTTTTCATGATGACTCTGTGCACTGTAAAGTCCCCCAAGAGGTATTGCTGCCCATACTAATCCCAACTCTCACAGCAGAGAGCTTCCCCCAGCACTTCTGTGGCCTCCTCTGGCCCCTCTCCAGCAGATCCCTGCCTGTGCTGAGGACTCCAGAGCTGCCCCAGCAGCAGGGGGGGTCTCAGCAGAGCAGAGCAGAGGAGCAGAATCCCCTCCCTGCCCCTGCTGCCAAGGCTCAGCCCAGGACAGGCTGGGGCTGGGCTGGGGGCCAGCTTGTCACAGAGTCACAGAGTGTTAGAGGCTGGGAAGGACCTTCCGAGGTCATTGAGTCCAAGCCCCCCTGCCAGAGCAGGGTCACCCAGGGCAGGCCACCCAGGAACACATCCAGGTGGGTTTGGAAAGGCTCCAGAGAAGGAGACTCCACAACCTCTCTGGGCAGCCTGCTGCAGGGCTCTGTCATGCTCATGTTGAGCTTCTCATCAGCCAGCACCCCCAGGGCCACTCTCTGTCCCTTCATCCCCAGCCTGGACTGATACAAAGCACTGCCCAGACCCCAGCTCAGGACCCTGCACTTGGCCTCCTTTGGTCCCACTGCTCCAACTGGGCCATGAGCATCCATGGGAGCCAACAGGAGCTCCTGCTGCTGGCACCTGCATGGCCACTACAGTTTAGCATCAGGCAGCAGCCCAGGCTCCCCCAGAGCTTTCTCCTTGCTTTCTCCTGCTGGTACTTTCCCAGCTGTGTCTCTACCCCAAAGCAAAGCTTGTGCCTCCGTCTGGGCTTTGGGTTACTCGAGAGATGGACAAAACAGCTTGAATGAAAGGGCTGCAGTACCAACTGGGGAGCAAGAGCTTGGGAAAAGACACCAAATGAAAAGGGACTTTTGTCTACAGTGCCCACAGGAGACCTGCCAGGGGTCCAGGTTAGTGCTGGTCACTGCCATCACCCCCCCCTCCCCAGAAGATTCCTTTCCTCTGTGCCATTGCTCCTCCCAGCTGGACTCCATCAGAGCTCCTTGCAGGTGGATTTTCATCATCTCTTTGGAAGGAGAAGGGAAGGGATGGAAGAGCAGAAGCAGAGCAAAAGGAGGAAGGGGCAGGAAGGGGAAGAGAGAAAAAAGGGTGGCAAAAAAGGAGAAAAGGAAAGAGGCATCCAAGTTGAGTGCAAACATACTTGAGGTCAGCAGAGTGGGCAGCCATGAGGTTTCTGAGGCTCTTGTCAGCAAGAGGACAACCAGAAAGGCTGAAAGAGAAGAGATGGAAGACCTGGATAAGCCAAAAAAAAAAAAGGGGAAAAGGAAAAAGAAAAAGGATCAGGGCCTGGGGAGGGGCAACAGAAGGTGGGGAGGAAGCAGAACCAAAGTCCCCCCACGGCCACCACACAGACCAGGAGAGACCAAACCTGCCAGCTGCCGAGTGCAGAGCACGAAGAGGAGGTCAACCCACCTGCGGTGAGAGGCATAGTTCCCTGTTATGTGTCCACTGCCATCACAGCCTGGGGTTGGGCAACTGCCAAGGAGAGGCAAAGGACAAGGAGTGTAAGTGCTGGCCAGCAGTGAGGTCACCCACGGGCCCAGACTGGGGGCTGGCTGAAGGGGACTCAGCCTGGACCTGGAACCAGATCCCTCAAACCAGATCCTGCCACGTGCTGGTGTGTTCACACACAGACAAACCCAGCCTTCCCCTTTCCTCTCCCCTTCCTCCCTTCCCCAATCCCAAATGATCCCAAGGACCCTGGGACAGGCAGGAGAAGCTTGGGAAACCCTGTGGCAAATCATAGGCTGGTTGGGTTGGAAGGGACTCCAAAGGTCACGACAGGCCCTGCTGAAAGTCTGTCCCCCAAGCTCTGCTCAGCCCTCTTGAAGCACTGAAGGCCACCAGAAGGTCTCCTTGGAGCCTTCTCTCCTCCAGGCTGAACAACCCCAGCCCTCAGCCTGGCCTCACAGCAGAGGGGTCCCAGCCCTCATATCATCATCCTTGCCTCCTCTGGAGGTGTCCTGGGACAGTTTGGCCCAGCAGGTTGAGGCTTGGAGGTTCACCTGCTCCCTACTCACTCTTGAGTCCTCTTCAGGACCACAACACTCACAAACCCTCTGCAGCACTGCTGTGAAGATGCTCAAGCAGCAGTGCTGGATGGCTGTGTGGTACCCACTCCCAGGATGGGAAGGACAAGGTGAGGAGCACCAACACAGCCACTGCCACCAGTGCCTGGAGATGGCTCCAGGGCTGCACCCAGCCAGGCACAGCAGGCAGGTCTGGTCCTGAGTTAACTCCAACTGATCCATTCCAGCCCTGGGGCCAGAGAGGCAGCAGGATGGCCAGGGGAGAGAAGGCTCAAGGCTGCCCATGACACCATTTCCTTGTCCCAGGGCTGTTTCCATGTAGGAGATTCCTCTCCCCTCATAACACAACCAAAGCCCAGAGGACCTCAGGGCTCTACCTCAGGAACTGCAGCTCACATCCCTGCTGGGCTGTAAGCCTGCAGGGCTGGGCACAGCTGGGCTTTGCTCATGCAGGGGTGGTGCTGCTGTTGCTCTGCCCCCATGGGTGTCCTCCCTCCCTGTCTGCTCCCTTAGCCTCCTGCTTGCATCATCGAAGAGTGAGCTCAGCAAAGCGATGCCTGCAGACTCTTCCCTGGTTGACATCCAGGAAGGTCAGGCAGCCCAAAGCAGCTGGGATGGCTGTGAGGAGAGACCTCCCCTCACAACCTCCAGCCTGATCCCAGTGTGGCATTCGACCAGAGCAAAGCCCAAGCTGCAGCCTGTGGGCCAGGCTCCAGGCACTGAGGACCATAGAATCATGGAACTGTTTTGGTTGGAAAAGGCCTCTGGGAGTCCAAGCTCCAGCTCTGCCAAGCCTGCTGCTAAACCATGGCCCTCATCACCACATCTCTGTGGCTTTTAAACACCTCCAGGTGATTCAGCCACCTCCATGGGGGGGGTGTGTGTGTGCAGAGCAAACCAGGACAGAGCTGTGTTTTCCCCCACCCAAGGCCATGGAGACACAGATGGGAGCTGGGTTAGGATCTGCAGTGGAAGATGCAGCATGAAGCAGTCCTGCTGCAGCCCCAACTCACCTCCTGTGGCCCTGCACTGAAGGAACCACCAAGTCCTCTCTGCCCAGTGAGGCACCCTGTGGTTCAACAGGGGTCCCTCAGGTGCTCTTGGCTCCACAGCATCACCCCCTCTCCCCAAACTGAGCCTGGGCAGGCTCCAGTGCAGTGCCAGGAACACATCAGGACAAATGAACCCTGCGAGCAGCTTGCCACAGCCCTGTCCATGGACCTTGGGAGCACCAAGCTCCCTAGGAAGTTCCCTTCTCCTCTGCAGGGTTTCAAGGCCATATGGGAACAGACTTTGCCTCAGTGACCAGTTGCATGAGGACAGGGCCCCTCCTTGGGCTTCCACTTGAACACTTGGGGTGAGAGCAGAGCACCTGCAGGGCAAAGGGAGCTGCACCTCTCCTGCTGAAGCAGGCTGGCTGTGGAATGCTGCCTGCTCCCAGGCTGGCTGTGCAGCTGGGAGGAGGGGACAGGAAGGCAGGACTCACGTCAGCAGCTCCTTCTTGATGTCCTTGGAGAGGAATTTGAGCTTGAAGTTGGTCAGGGTCACCTCCCCTGGGTATTTTCGTTCCTCAAAGTTTTCCTCTGACACTTCTTGCTCGTCGGCTTCCGAGGAGGCGAAAGAGTGGGCAGCAGGCTCTGACTGCAAGGGAACAGCCAGGGAGGTGTTGGCAGTGGTGGTCATCGCTGCTGAGCCCAGGTGGGAAAGGACCCCAGCTCCTCCCCAGTGCTCCTGAGCCCTCCAAGTGCCTCGTGGTCCCCAAAGCAGAGAGCAAACAGTCCACAGTTTCCCCTTCTTGTAGGAAAAATGGGTGACAGGGCTTCACACCTGGCTCTCAGGGTCCTAAAGGGATGAAGGTCAGTGCAATCCCCTCACACTCATCCTCAGCAGCACCTCCACATGGGCAGAGAGGCAGTGGCTGCTTGCAGGGCCAAGGCTGCTCACTCCAGTCAGGAGGTAAAAGTTGGGTTCCCCCAGCCTCAGGGTCTGTGCTAGGGCACAGAGGGTAGCAGCTGCTCACAGCAGGTATAAATCACCCTGGGGAGCACCACCAGGAGCACCACTGGTGGCAGACAGCTGAAGGAATTGACTGTAAAGCAGGTACCACAGGGCTAAGGCAATCACAAGGGGCCAGCCCAGCAGACCCAGGAGCACCTTCCTGCTGCTTGCTTGTCCCTGGCTGGTGCCTGGCAGCACCGACGGAGCTCGGAGTATTTATTTCCTAGGCTCAAAGGGGAAATTGGAGGTTCTGGAGGGCAATAGACCAAGTGTGCAGGGAATCACAGAACTGGGTTGGAAGGGCCCTTCCCTCGCCCAGCCGTGGGCAGGGACATCGACCTGATTGGGTTGCCGGGGCCCCCCCGGCATGGCCTTGAATGCTTCCAGTGCTGCGCATCCAGCACGCCCCCGGGCAGCCCTGCTCAGCGCTCACCTCCTCGGGCTCCTCCTCCCGCTGCCGGTTGGGCTTGGTGTAGTCAATGGGCCCGTCCCACTCGTCCTGGCGGGAGGTCTGGCTGGACTGGGGGGAGGTCATGGTGCTGCTCGTGGCACTGGTGCTGTTTTGGCGCTGGGAGACGTCCGGGGACTTCATGCTGGGGCTGCTGCTGCAGCTGCTGCTGCTGGGCAGGGCGCTGTCCCGCTTGCGGTGCTTGTTCATGCTCAAGTCCAGAGTCCCATTCTCGTCCACCTCGATGTCCATGGACTGCAAGGTGGGGAACAAGGCCAACGTTGGCAGCTGCCCGTGGGGGCAAGGCCACCCCTGTCCTGTGCTCTCCAAAGTCAGCCAGAAGGGACTGCAAGGGAGGGAAGGGCTTGCCCAGCACGCCAGAGACAGGCCTGCAGCTGCCCTGTCCAGCAGCAGCGCCACAGCCTGGCTCCCGGCTTGCGCACAGCCAGCTGCTGCCGCTGAAGATGGCCTCTGGTGTCTGAGACCTCTGCACAAGGCTGGGGAAGCTACCTGGCACTTCTGGAGAACCTGTCTGCCTCTGGAACACAGCTGGAGCTCAGCCTGGGGAGTCCCAAGTGGCATCAGATGCAGACCACTGAGCAACTGAAATCAGCTCTGAGACTGCTCGGGAGCGATGCTTGTCCCAGAGGGTAAATTTCCCTTCCCCAGCTCCCTTGCCCTTCTCGGGCCCCACTCCAGCACCTCAACCTCTCTCTCACGCTGCAGTGCCCCAAACTGGACCCAGTGCTCAAGGTGTGGCCTCAGCAGTGCCAAGGGCAATCACCTCTGGGGAGGAACAGTGGTGGGAAGAGGATGTTGGGAGTGTGGTGGGGGCTGCTCTGCAGTGCAGGGGTGCAGGGAGCAGCCTCACAGGAGGGACAGCTCAGGAGATGTCAATGAGCCGAGAGAAGAGCTCCAAGAGAGTGTCTGACTTCCGAGGAAGACACAAGGGACCGGCAGGGCCCACCCGGGGTCCTTGTAGCTTTGTTGCCCTTCCCTGGACCCCCCCAGCCGCTCACCTTGCCGGGGGCCTCCTGCTGCTTGGTGCTGAGGTTCTCTGGCATCTCCCAGCAGCGGGTGGAGAGGTTGAGGATGGCAGTGGCAGCCATGTGCGCGGCCTCGGCGTCATGCGAGTAGTCGAAGCCTGTGGAGGAAGATGAAGTGCTCTTCACATAACTGCTGGAGGGGCTGTGGCTGGGGGAAGAGGCCTTTGGAAAAGGTTTGGCTGGAACAGAAAGAGAAGGAACAACACAAGGCTAATGTATAAGCAGCACAGGCAGTGGGGAGAGGTTAGGTCAGCCTGGCACCGCTTATGAGTCAGCAGCTCCCGAGGCAGCCAGCATGGCCTGGGCAGCAGGATCCATGGATCCTAGAACTGTTTTGGCTGGGAGAGGATTGGAATCACCAAATCCAGCCATTAATCCTTCGCTGCCAGGCTACCACATGGGCCTCAGCACCACATCTACACAGCTATGCAACCCTTCCAGCCAACCCTGGGCAGTCTGAACCAGGTCTTGGCAACCCTTCTGGGGAAGACATTTTCATAGAATAGAACCACAGGATCATTAAGGTTGGAAAAGTCCTCTGAGCTCATCAAGTCCAACCATCAACACAATACTTCCATACCCACTAAACCATAACCTTCTGCCTGCCAAGAGTGAGGCAGCAAGACGATCTTGGGGGATGCTACAGGAGCAGCGTGGGGGATGGATGGCGTGGAGCTGCTGGTGAGCATCCAGAGAAGGGCCACAGAGATGATCACAGGGCTGGAGCACCTCTTGGATGAGGCCAGGCTGGGAGAGTTGGGGCTGTTCAGCCTGGAGAAGAGGAGGCTCCGGGGAGACCTCAGTGCAGCCTCCCAGTACCCAAAGGGGCTCCAGAAGAGCTGGGGAGGGACTTGTGACAAGGACCTGTGGTGACAGGGCAAAGGGCAATGAATGAGGCTTTGAGCAAGCTGGGCTGGTGGGAGGTGTCCTTGCCTGTGGCAGGGGGGTTGGAACGAGATGATCTTTAAGGTCCCTTCCACCATCCCCTGGTTTCATCACTCCCAGCACAGAGTGGTGATAGAGGCTCTGTGAGACGCTGCCCTTCCCGAGGACTTTGTTCCTCCTCCTGGCACCTGTGGCTGATGCACACTGACACCGAAGGGAGCGGTGCACACACGCAGGGGGATGGAAATCCCTCTGGATGAAGAGCTCCTTAAAATAAGTTCTCAGTGAAAGGAACAGATTTCCCTGCTCCCATTGGCAATCAGATTCATCTTGTCTCTTTGATTAACTCCTTGGAGCTCTGCCCAACTGATCCTCCTGCTGCCTGGCTGCTTGCTTCCCAGCCCGCTCTAAGCTGTGCCTTTGCGGCGGGGCGAGGGCATTTGCCAGCCCAACCTGACAGCACCCAGGGTGGTGAGATGCCAACTGCAATTTCACACCCTGGGCCCAGGGATGCTTTTCCATCTCAGAAGTATTTCTCCCCCTAATAGACTCGCAATCAGCAAATCAGGGAAAGCAAGTGATGAGACAGAAGGCAGAGGATTATCCAGGAGGGTTTGCTGGAATCATTTCTGTCAGCACAATTACCCTGAAAATTCTCTGCTAATATTGCAAACAACACAATCTACTCAGGGGGAGAATCACTTGTGCTGGGGAACAAATTGCTTTTCCATCAGCCCTAACCCGGGGTGACAGTGGCAGTTGTGCTCTCTGGCCTCCTTCCAATTTCACTGCCTGATCCCTTGCAGATTTAGTGCTGCAATAAAGGCTGCTCCCGTCGTGGGGCAGCCACCAGGAGGCTTTCCAGCACCAGCACTTTTATTTATTCATTTGTTTGTTTGTTTGCTCGAGAGCAGCTGCCTCAGGATTAAGCAGGATTGTGGCAGTGGGATTAGCCCAACAGAAAAGCCCTCTGGAGGCTGCTGGCTCCTGCAAACTGGGCTCCCAAATCTTGTTTGGCCTTTCTTCCCTTTCACAAAAAGAGGTCTTCAGGTGCAAGGTTGGTGTCAAAGGAAGGGAGAGGTTCAACACCATGCTCCATCGAGCTGTGTCCTCACTCAGCTTAGAATCACAGACTGCTAGGGGCTGGAAGTGACCTCTGAAGATCATGGAGTCCAACCCCCCTGCCAGAGCAGGCTCACCCAGGGCAGGGCAGTGGGACTGGATGCTCCCTTCCAAACCCTACCATTCTGGGACTCGTTTTCACCCACCTCCAGTGGGGACCAGGGCAAGGCCCTTGTTACAGAGCAGAGGTGGGTGACTGTGACAGGAGGGAGCTGGGGAGTAGGGGTTTGGTGATGAATAGGTAGCAGAGCTGGAGAGCAGAGCACAGCAGAGAAGACAAATGGGTGAAGTGGGTCATAGAGAAGATGGAAGAGAAGCAAACTGTAATCCATTTAGCTTAGATGAGGAAAGACAGATCAATAGCTATGAACTGCAAAGCAGCAGGGACCTGCTGAGGACAACTGTGCAGCTTATCCCACCTAAAGACATCACTCAGATTAATGTTCCCACCACTCAGAGCAATTCATCCCACAGCCAAAACCTAAGTGCCTCTCCACCAAGCAGACTTTACTGGCAGCCACAAGCTCCTCTCTCCACCAGGGAGCTCCCACAGGACCCATCTCCACCTCCCCCATCCCTGCTGCTCCCCGTGCTTCACCGCAGCAGCGGGGCAGGAGCAGCCCCGAGGCTCTCCCTTCGGCCCACAGCCACCATCCTGAGAGCCTCCCCGCAGGGTGAGGCAAGCAGGAAGCGCAGAACCCATCCCAGCCCTGCTCCAACTTACATTTAAAGGCTTTAGGTGAGGTTTCGCTAGTCTGAATCTTTGGGGCAAGCATGCGTTTGCCAAAAACCTGAGCATCAAAACTTGCATAATCGAAGGTGACCTTGGAGTACTTCTCCAGCTCCTTGGCCAGGTTGGCCCGGGGGGTTGCTGGCACCATGTTGGGCCGGTAGCTTCCGTACTGAGGGATCTCCAGTTGCTTTACAAAGCACATAGGCCTGGGGAGGAAACAAGGGGCAAGAGTGATTTCTCCTTTGCTGACTGAGGCGGCTGTAGGAGGGGGCCGAGCGCGTGGCTGCACCTTGTCTCCGAGGGTCGCAGGGGAAGCAGAGGCAGGGGCAGGGGCAGGGGCAGTCCTTTGTCCCTCCCCCAGCATCTGCTTGGGGGCTCTTAGATTTCCTTTTTAATTTTTTCTCCCTCTTTCCCCCCCTATTTTTATTTCTTCTTCTCCTTTTAACCAAAAGGCCAAGCTGCTGATGCCATCCTAAGCCTTGTGGGCTGCTGTGCCATGGCAGCATTACCCAACAGCAGCAGAGCTTGGGCTTCGCTCGTGGGATCCATGACCCAGGGTGGTCCACAAAGGCATGAGGGCTCCAGCTCAGCTCTGCTCCCCACTACAGCTCCATTGCCAAGGCACCAGAGCCTCTCCCCTGCCCTCAGAGTCCCTCTTCCAGCTCCATTTCCTCTGGGCTGCCTATCATGAATCAATTTGTCTTGCATATAAATGGTGTGCAAATGGCCTATTGTCATTCTCCTTCCCATGACCTCTTCCCACCTCCAGCAAGTCCTCAGAGCAGGAGCTCCTTGGAGCACAGAGCATGCTCCAGATGAGCTCAAAGCACTCCAGTGCAAATAAATAAGTCATCACCCTAAATGGCCTTTCCTAAGCATGGGGCACTGGTGCACCGGGGTGCCTCGAGTCTTGGGGAGCAAATAAACACTTGAATCAGAGCTCAGCACCTTGCTGGGGGGGCTCAGGGCACCGCTGTGGGGTTTATCTTGTTGCAAAACAACTCTAACCAGACTCCATCCCATCTGCAGCTTCATGAATCACATCAGCTACGGAAGCCACCCTCCCTCAGGGCCATCCCTACCCTGAGACCAGCCCTTTCCCCCAGGCTGATGGAGGTGGGTGCAATCACCAAAGAAATGGGGCTTGGCTAGGAGGGAGTGGTGGCTCTCTCTCCTCTGAACTGTGCATGGTGAAGGAAGACAAGCAGCTGGACCTGGGGGAAGCTGCCAGCATGTGATTTATGGTAGCTGAATCTCCTCCTCCCCCTCCCTGAGCCCACCCCACTTATAATGCTAATATAATAGCCATCATTCTCTGGCAGTTTGCATTGCAGAGCCAGAGGCACAAATGTCTTCTGCTGCACTGCTGAAACCCTTTGGCCTGTAGCCTCAGCATTAATTGATGCTACAGAAGCAATTCATTGTCCTCAGTGCCCTCCCTGGGATCATCAATTAAATACCTCCCCACCTTGGCCAGACCTATGATGGTAATAAGGGGACTCAGCAGTATCAGGATGCAGCTGGAGGGAGCTGTGATGGATGCTCTGGGGAGTGGGGGATCACAGGGAGGCTGGGGCAGGGCGGCTGCGGGGTGCTGGGTCTCAGCCTCCCGTTTTACCTGAGTATTCGGTCAGAATTGGAGCTGCTCTTTGAAGGATCACCAGCCTGGGGTTGTTGCTTTTCATGGGATTTGGCTAACTTTTCAGCAGCAGCAATGGGGCACCCAGACAAACTGTGGGAGAAGGAGACAAGAAGAATAAGAGAGAAGGAAATGGAGTGTGAGGGAGGAGCATGAGGATCCTCACTTCAGGGGTGAGCAAGGATGTCAGGCTGCTCTGAGCCCACGGGAAAAAGAGTTTCCACTGGGGGGTTAGCACCACCCTCCGAGTTTGCTTTCAGCCTGGGCAAGCAGCAGAGCAGCCAGTCACCCACTGCTGAATCTCCCCAGGCTGAGCTCCAGAGCGTCCCCGCGGCCCTGAGGTGGATCAAGGAGGCAGCTCCCCCACGGGCAGGAGGGCACAGCTCTGTTTCCTGAAGTGGTTTCAGCACTTAGTTGGCATTTTTGATTTGGATGTCTTGGGATCTTTTGCAGGGCTGTTTGAAGGGCACTGTGGGGAAACAGCTGCGTGTCTGATGTGCAGGGCTGCCACTATGGCTTTTGTTCACACACATCCTGCGTGTGAGCCTGGCTCTGCTTCTCTGGGGCATCTTGGCTCTCATGGTGATCACAGCCAGAGGATTGTTGCCACTGGAAAAGACATCTAAGATGATCCAGTCCAACCAGCAGCCTAAGGGCACCATGGCCATTAAACCATGTCTCCAAGTGCCATGGCCACACATTTCTTGAACACCTCCAGGGGTGGTGACTCTATCACCTCCCTGGGCAGCCTGGGCCAGGGCCTGAGAACCCTTTCTGGGAAGGCATTTTTCCTGCTATCCAACCTGAGACTCCCTTGGCACACTCGAGGCCTTTTCCTCTTGCTTTGTCATTTGTTGCACATGAAAAGAGGCCAACCTCCCCCTTGCTCCATCCTCCTTTGAGGAAGTCCTGGAGGGAGATGAAGTCTCCCCTCAGCCTCCTCTTCTAAAGACTAAACAATCCCAGTTCCCCATCTTGCTTTCTCACATTATCCCTTGTCTTAGGGTCCATCCCTGCTTCACCCATCTTAGTTCCTACATTCAAAGAATCATAGAATGATTTGGGTTGGAAGGGATCTCAAAACTCATCCAGCTCCAGCCCCCTGCCATGGACAGGGACCCCTCCCACCAGCCCAGGCTGCTCCAGGCCTCATCCAGCCTGGCCTGGAGCATCTCCAGGCAGGAGGCAGCCACAGCCTCCCTGGGCAAGTGCAGCCAAGGCTTGCTGGGGCTGGGTGCTCTGCTTCCACCCTTGCTCTGACCACGCTGGGGGAGAAGTCAAGCTGTACCTCCTGTGCGTGTTGCGGTTGCTGTTGACGTGACCCTGTCCGGTGCAGCCGGGCGTGGGGCACTTCAGCACGTTCTCGTGCAGCGCCAGGACTTCAGAGCGAGAAGGGGAAGGGGAGAGGGGAAGGGAAGCAAAAACAACTTGATAAAAATCAGAGGAAAGAAGAAAAAAAACAAAAAAGACAAAATCAAGCCTTGTACTTTGGATTCCTAGAAATCAGGGCAGGGGAAAGGCTGGCATTAGAACTCATCTGCACGGAGGGAACAAAGCTTTGCAAGGCAGAAGGGCTCAGCTCAGTGCCAGGCTGGCATCTCTGCACCAGGGCTCAGCTCAGTGCCAGGCTGGCATCTCTGCACCAGGGCTCAGCTCAGTGCCAGGCTGGCATCTCTGCACCAGGGCTCAGCTCAGTGCCAGGTTAGCATCTCTGCACCAGGGCTCAGCTCAGTGCCAGGCTGGCATCTCTGCACCAGGGCTCAGCTCAGAGCCAGGCTGGCATCTCTGCACCAGGGCTCAGCTCAGTGCCAGGCTGGCATCTCGGCACCAGGGCTCAGCTCAGTGCCAGGCTGGCATCTCTGCACCCAGCTCTGGGCTTTCTCCTCCTTTGCTGATCATGACCAAGCCTCCCCCTCTCCATCCCAGCCCCTCCTGCCCGTCGCTGCCTTGGAGCCAGCTCTGCCAGTTTCAGGTAGTTTGTGTCTCAGCTTCGCCCTTAGGACTGCTCTTTGCTTGCAGGTTTTGCTCTCTCTGGGCTCTGGGTTTGGTTTGTATTTTAATCTCCAGGATTATTTTGCTTCCTACAGCTGTGGCCTCACAAGCAAAGACACAACTTGATCTGCAGGCCTCCCTGAGGCCCCTGGCTTGCTCTGGGTACTTTGTGCTGGGATTTGTTTTCTTGTCCTCCTTGTCTGCGGGCTGGTGTGAGGACAGCTGGGTTCCCTCCTTGCTTCCTGCAGCTCTGTGCTGATGGCAGCTCTGCAGCCTTTGGAATTACTGACAAGGAAAGGCTCTTCTATGCCTCTTCTCTCTTAAGGGCAGGGGGATCTGCTGTGCCCTTATCACGGACAGGCAACACTGATTTTTGTGTGCACCTGCAGGGAAAGCTGCTTGGGGTGCTGGTAGAGAGGGAGGAAGAAAGTCTCTCTCTGAAGAGTTGATTTTATAGTCATTTACAGCAGATTCATTTACTTTTAGTGTATCAAACAGATCAGGAGCTATCTCTGTCCTCTCTGTATTGATTTATATAGATATGTGTGTGTGTTTAATTCCATATGGATGGCTATTTTGAATCCAGTCATTTAATAGATAAAAAATATCTTTTTTAGGTAGCCAAAGGTGTTTCCATCTCTCCTCTACACACAGATTTGTTCATACAGCTGTGTGTCTATTTTCATGTGCACAGTGGGGTTTAATCTACTCACTCATTTTTGGTGGCTGAAATACATCTTTCTAACTGTACAAAGTTGTTTCTCTCTATTCTCTACATAGATATTTATTCATATACAGACAAAAGTCTGCTCTGAGGCTGTCAAAACTTCCCAGCTGGGTCTTGGCAGAGCACCTTGTGGATGCTCAGAGGGCATCCAGCTGACCCCACACAGCCGCAGCAGCTCCTCCGCCCGCAGCCCCTCGGGGCAGAGCGAGGCAATGGTTTCCCCTTCTCCCCAGCACGGAGTCCCAGGCAGGGACAGGGTGCAGGTGGGAGCTGCTCCACACCCCCTGAGCAGGGCAGTCCGTTCTGAAGCCTCTCTCTGCTCCAGAGCAGGACCTCCTTCTCCACAGGATGGTGCTAAAAATCTTTGAGAAGGCTCTCCCGTCCTCACGATCTCCCCGTGCGGAGCGCTGGCGCTCCGGTGGATGGCAACACCCCGGAGCGCCCCGGCAAAGCACCGCCCCGCGCCGGGAACCCCCTCCTGCCCCCGGGGAGTAACATCAGGCTTGTGCCAGGAGCTCGCTCCTCCAAATCGCACCACTGGGAGCTCCCTGGAATCCACACAGGGCTTGAGACACTCTACCGTCGGGTGTGCAGCTGCCCCTGGCGAGCAGGCTGCAGGCTCCCCCCCGGTACTCACTCTCGGGAGGGATCCTGTCCTTGTGCGGGCAGCCCGAGAGGCTGCGGTGGTGGGGGTAGAGTCCTGTGACGTGGCCGGTGCCGTCGCAGCCGGGAGTGGGGCACTTGATCTCTCGCTTCTCGGGTCTGGAGGCATCTGGGGAGTGTGGAGAGAGGGTTCTGTTGGAGGGGGTCCAGAGGAGGCCACCAAGACGGTCAGAGGGCTGGAGCACCTCCTGTATGGGGATTGGCTGAGAGAGTTGGGGCTCTTCAGCCTGGAGAAGAGAAGGAAGGCTCCAGGGAGGCCTGAGAGCAGCCTGCCAGTACCTTGAATCTTGGCACCACTATTGGGCCCTCACTCCAAGAAAGACATTAAGGGACTGGAGCAGGTCCATAGAAGGGCAGTAAAATTGGGGAAGGGTCTGGGGAACAGGGCTGGGGAGGAGCAGCTGAGGGAGCTGGGGGTGTGCAGCCTGGAGAGAAGGAGGCTGAGGGGAGACCTTCTGGCTCTCTGCAGCTCCCTGAAAGGAGGCTGGAGCCAGGTGGATGTCAGACTCTTCTCCCAAGGTACAAGCGACAGGACAAGAGGCTTCAAGTTGTCCCAGGGGAGGTTTAGGTTGGACATGAGGGAAATGTTTTTACCCAAAAGGTTTGCAAAGCCTGGCCCAGGCTGCTCAGGGCAGTGGTGGAGTCCCTGGAGCGGTTTCAAAGCCATGGAGCTGTGGTGCTGAGGGCCATGGCTTGGTGGTGCCCTGGCAGTGCTGGGGTACGGGTTGGACTCTTAAAGCTCTTTTCCACCCAAAGTGATTCTATGACCTCTAGGTGGTCCCCACCCCTCTGGGCATTGCCCAAATCCCTCTGTGGGTTGTGAACCTCCCCAGCAGCCTCATTTCAGGCAAGCTCAGCTCTGCCTGGGGATGGGAAGGAAGGAGGCCCGCGGAGGCTCGCCGCCATACCTTTGCCATAGTAGCTCTTGCGGATGCTGTCCATGGGTTTGTTCTGCTTCTCATCCACCTGGAAGTGCTTCCCCTGCTCCCCCGGCAGCCTGCTGGGCTCCCGCACGACCTTCACCTGCTCAGCCTTCAGGGCTATGGCCTGCTCCAGCAGCCCCAGGTTGCCCCTGGTCATCATGTCGTACATCTCGGACTCGTCGGTCACCGCCGACTTCTGCGAGCGAGCATCCTCGTCCTTGTCGTCGTCCGACCTGACCTCCACGATGACAGAGTACTCCGGCTTGGGGCTGAACTGCCCCTCGCAGTGGCTTTGCTGGGGGTCCTGAGACGTGTGAGGAGCTTCCTCACAGATCACTTCAGGAGCCATCTCCTCCTCCTCTTCATCCTCTTCCTCTTCTTCCTCCTCTTCTTCCTCTTCTTCCTCCTCCTCCTCCTCCTCTTCATCCTCCTCTTCCTCCTCCTCCTCCTCCTCCTCTTCAGCCTTCTGCAGCTTGCAGGGCTCCTGGCAGCTGGCGTCGTGGCGGAGCTCCGGGCAGAGCTCGCTGCTGCGCTCGCTGGTGACCTCGATCACCTCCTCCGCGTCCTCCGTCTGGATGATGATCTCCTTCTCACACTCCTCCTCCACCAGCTCCTCTCCTGCATCCTCGTGGACCAAGTGCACAACGTTGGGTGGTGGCTTGGGGACCTGCAACTCCTCCTCAGGCAGCTGCCCTTCGATGGCCAGGGTCTCCTCTGCTATTTGGCCAAGGTTGAGGAGAGAGTTGGCAATTATCTCCTGGTAGCTGCTGTAGTTGGCCTTGCTGGGCCCAGAGGTGGCTGTGGCTGTGCTCTGTCCATAATGGGAAGATTTTGCTGGGTTCCTCTCTGGGGGGTGGGAGGGGGTGAGGAGAAGGAGGAAAAGAAAGAAAAGGGGTGGGGGGGAGAGAAGGAAAAGAAATAGAAGAAGAAGAAGGAGGAGGAAAGGGGGAAAAATAAGGAGGAAAGGGGGGAAAATGGAAGAAAATGTTAAAAAATGGAGAAAAGGATAAAAAAGCAGAAGGGAAAAGGAGGAAAAGGAAAAATGGAGGAAAGAAAAACAAGAAGGACAATAGGAAATGAAGAGGAAAAGGAGCAGTGGACAGGAAAGGAGGAGAAGGAAAGAAAAACAAAAAGGAGGGAAAAGGGGATAAAGGAGATAAAAGAGGAAAGAAGAGGAAAAGATGAAAAGGAGAAAAAGGGAGGAGAGGGAGGAAAAGGGAAAAAAAGGAGGAAAAGAAAGTAATTCCATAGGCTCATAAAGACCTCTGTGCCTTACTTGAGCTCAGCCGAGAGCAGAGCCTGGCTGTTTGGCTGTTCCAGCCTGCAGCAGCCCCAGGGAGTGCCTTTGGGAAGGGATTTCCACCGGGAAGCTTTGGGGGGCCTCAGGTGCATGCAGCTTCCCAGCACCCAAGCTGTCAGCAGCCATCTGGTCCCCACATTGCCAGTGCTCCCAAGAGCAGGGGCTCCAAACCAGGGAGCAGCACAGTGCAAGGACCCTGGAGTGGACGAGGGGCACAAGGACACCTGAGGTGTGGACACCTTGTTGGCCTCTCACCCCTCCTCTCCAGCAGCAGCTGGGTGCAGCTGCAGGGACAGCTCCGCACTCTGATGACATTGAGGTGCTGGAGCTTGTGAAGGGTCTCCCACAAGAAGACTTAGGAGGAGAAGCTGAGGAGCTGGGGTAGTTCAGCCTGGAGAAAAGGAGGGGAGACCTCATGGCTCTCTACAACTGCCTGAAAGGAGGCTGGAGCCAGGTGGGGGTTGGCCTCTTCTCCCAGGTATCAGCTGATAGAGGAAATGGCCTGGAATTGTGCCAGGGGAGGGTTAGGATGGAGAGCAGGAAAAATCCCTTTGCTGCAGGAGTGGTCAGGGATTGGAACAGGCTGCCCAGGGAGTGGTGGAGTCACCACCCCTGGAGGTGTGCAAGAAACCTGTGGCCATGGCACCTGGGGACAGGGGTGAGTGGCCATGGAGGTGTTGGGCTGATGGTTGGTCTGGATGATCTTGGAGGCCTTTCCAGCCCAAACAACTCTGTGATTCTGCGGCCCATCCCCTGAACCACCCAGCAGAGCTGTAACTCCTGGTTATTAGCACTCCCTGTCCTCTCTTCAGCTGCAGACTGCAAGCACCTTCAGCCAGCTCGGGGCTGTGGGTCTCCTCTTGCTCCACCACCTCTGCCTCGTCCTCCTCCAGCGTCCCCTCAGACTCCTCGGAGCCGGACTCCTCCTTGGCCTCAGCTTCCTCGCTGCCGTCACTGTCGACGTTGTAGCCTTCATCCAAGGCCAGCTTGAGTGGATGGGATTTCCTCTTTGACACCAGGTGTTCAGCCTCTGCATCCTGAAGTTTCCTCTTCTTTGCCAGAGGGCAGCTTTGTAAACTGCAGATGGGATCAAGGAGCAGAGAGGAGACACCGCTCGGTGAGCGAGGCACAGCTATGGCATCTGAGCTACTTAGGCAAAGGCAAGTGGGACAAATGCACCAGCACCAAGACTAAAATCCACCACCAGCCTGGATTTTAACTGCTGTAGCCCTCTGTGGCCTTTCTCTCCTCACCTATGGAGGCACTGAGCAGACCAACAGCTCCCACAGACCCCAAGCACTTGAGCCAGGTTCTTCCACCCCGGTTTGGGCTCAGCTTGGTGAAGCAGATCCCCCAGGATCCCTCACAGACTGATGGAGAAACAGAACTGGGCTCTTTGGCAGGCAGGGCAAGCGAGCTGGGCTGCTGCTCTGGAGCAGCCTCTCTCCACCCCACATCTGTCCTTGGACTTCTTGCTGGCATTTTGCCCTCCCCAGCACCCCTGTCCCCATCTCACCTTCGGTGTCTCGCGTACTTCCCACGGATGTGTCCTGAGCCGTTGCAGCCTGGGGTTGGACAGCTGGGGAGGGAAACAAGCAACCATCAGGACAACCACAGGGCCTTGGAGATGTCACTTTGCAGTGGAAGTGTGGAAAGTCAGGTCAGTTACAAAGGGTCCTGTGAGCAGGAACAAAACAACCCCCAAAGGGAAGAGAACTTCCTTCAAAAGATTCTGCCTGCCCCTTGGAATTCCAAGTGGGGAGGGCAGGAGAGCAGCTTTGCAGCCTGCTAAAAGTTAATGAAATGACTCACCCCATTTAATTAGATGAACGGTTCATTATAGTTTTATGATGATGTTTAATTAAAGCTTTGCATGTGTAAGAGCAAGCTTGGAAACAAGGACAACTGCTGCTCCCTGCCTCCCCACCACGCCTCGCTTCAGCACTGGGGCAGGAGGAAAGCAGGAGGAGATCTGATCAATGGTGGCCACTGTCTGAGGGGTGAGAGGCAAGAGGATGGGACCAGACTTTCTCAGTGGTGCCCAGCAACAGGACAGGGAGCAGTGGGCACAAACTGGAACCCAGGAGGTTCCATGAGGAGAAAGTTGTTTGGTGTGAGGGTGCAGAGCCCTGGAGCAGGCTGCCCAGAGAGGTTGTGGAATCATCTCCTCTGCAAAGCTTCCAACCCCCCCTGGCCAGGGTGCTCCTGGGCAAGCTGCTGTGGGTGCCCTGCTGGAGCAGGGGTTGGGCTGGGTGAGCTCCAGGGGTCCCTTCCAACCCTCACCATGCTGGGATGCTGTAACAGACTTCTCCCTTGTTTGATGGCTCTGCAAGGAGCCTTGCACCAAGAGGTGGGTGGCTCTCTGGGAAGAGCAGGGCTGAGGAGGTTTCACCAGATCAGTTGGGTGGAGATCACTGGGACAGAAATCCTTAAAAGCATCTCAAAGCCTCACTTTTGAGGGAACAGAGGGGATTCAGGTGTCCAGGTCCCCCAAATCCCTGCGTTTGTTCCTGCTGCTGAGCAGAGGAGGATGAGTTAAAGACTTCCAAGGAGCTCTGGGCCCTGGTCCTGCCCTGAAGGTGTAATTAGTCCCAGCTCCAGCAGCTATAAGGGCTCCAGATAAGAAGCATTAAAGCAAACATTTTCTGGCAAAACCAGATTACAGCATTGATTATGGGATGCCCAAGTGACTGGCTTGACATCTGAGGAATTCCGGGGCCGTGTAGGATTAATAACCTCATTTAGCAGCGCATCGGCCTCGGCCTCGGCCGGGGAGCTGCGGTGCTAATGAAACCTCCTGATGACAGTGCAGAGGGAGGAGGCAGCACCAGCCCAGAGGGCAGCTGGCCAGCCTCTTACTCTTGCAGCTAAAGACACAGGACAGCATTAAACAGGACCAAGTGGCAAGCCAGGCTTTAGGGACTCGGAGCTCCTCTCTCAGCAGAGCTCAGCCTCTGCAGAACGCTCAGGAGCAGGAAGGTGTGGGTGGGCCAAGGCATGCAGGAGCTCTGGGGGCTATTAATGGCTCAGCTCTCCAGAACAGCCAGCACAAGTCAGATCACTGTGCTCAAAGAATGCAGTTCAGACCAAAGAAAGAAAGGGCTGCTGAGGTCAGGGGAGCGGAATCCTTCCTCCAGGGAGACTTTGGTCTGGCAAAGCTGAGAGGACAAGCGACAGCAGCGTGTCCCCAAAAGGGGCATGGCCTTCTAGATGAGGTGTGGGGGTAAGCTGCACCCCCTGATCCCCCTGAGGTGAAGTTCTCTCTTCCTGCTGTTGCCTTTGCTCATGGCTTGGTTTCCACCCAAGATACTGAGCCTCCCCCAACGCCATGTCTTGGGGGATGGCTCCCAGGTGGTTCTGGGGGGAGTCTTGCCCACCAGTCCCAGGAACACACTCGAGGTCATAGAGAAAAAGCCCTTGTCCCACTACCATGCATGATCAGAAAAGGGAGCTCCCCTCTCTGCTGCTGCCTCTGATCGTGGTCTGAAAGTCCATGTAACTTGAATTACTCCCAGGCACGACTGAGGCTGCTCTGTCCTGGGCAGCCCCAGACGCTCTGTAAGTGAGAGCCCAGCCAAAGACAGAGCAGTGTTTATGTCACCAGTGACTTGCCCTCTTCAGTGGGGAACAAGAGCAGCTCTGATGAAGATGCTACAGCCTTTGCTAAGCATCCCTCAGCCAATACAGATTCCCACCCCTCTCCCAGACCATTTTTCATGGCTTTTTATTTGGGTTTGGTTGTGGGGGTTTTAATGTGGTGAAAGGAAACCTGCAGTAAAAGCTAAGCAGGAACCAGGTGGTTCAGCACCGAGGCTTCCCAAAGCAGGTGACAACTGGGGATGCCTCTGGCTTCAGAGTGTTGGTGGGTTCCCTTTCAAAAGCACCAGCTAGGAGGTGATGCCTGCCCTGCTCTGGGCCAGGCCTGCCCTGCTCTCCTCTGGGGAGGTTTCATTTAGCTTGGCAGGAATCCCAGAAAGGAAAATGGGGCTTTGAGGTCTATTAAAGCTTGCTGCCTACCTTCCTCCCTCCCTTCCTTCCTCCCTCCCTTCCTTCCTTCCTTTCTTCCTTCCCTTCCCTCCCTGCAAGAGCCTCCACACCAACCTGCTCTCCCCTTCTCCTCAGCCCTCCTAGGGCTGACAAAAGGAGCCTCTTATTGTCATGCAGACGATGTCCTGCTTCCAATTAGTCGATTAATCGTCCAGTTATTCAGGCAATTAGGTGACAGCTGCAGAGATGGCTTTGTGGAGCACTGGGTCCTGCCCCTTCTATATGTCACCTGCTCCAATTACCACCTCCACTCAAGTGTTCAGCAATAAAAGTTGGAGAAGTGGCATGGCCACTGCTGGCTCCTCCTGGAGTGACAGGAGAGCAGGATGCTCTGGAATTGGGTTGGTTAAGGTCCAATTACTCTTTGACACACACAGGGCTGGGAGAGGCAGCCCCTGCTATTAGTGCCTGTCCGTGCTGAAGGCTCCTACTCCTTCCAGGAGCCCTGGTGCAAGGCTTAAAGGCAGCTCAGAGGTGGGGGAAGCTGCTGCTTCCGAGGAGAAGCTCTGAAGGGCTGCACAGGCTCCCTCCAGCTCCTCTGGCTGCTGCTGTTCACGTGCCAGCACTGCTGAATGGGTGACAACAGGACCTTGGTGGCTCTGCAGGGGTCACAGGGCCACGGGATGAGCATCTGGCACGAGCAGTGATGTGACACAACATTGTTTAGGGGCAAAAAGAGGATGGGAAATAGGTGGGAAAGAAAGTCTGGCCCCAGTGATCCAGCAACGAGAAACACAAGCACTGGGGGGTGCTGGGGCTTAAATCTGGGGTGGGACAGGGGATGGCTGGAGTGTCTCCACTCTGACCCGTGCAGACCTCATGTTCTCATCCCTTTAACTCCTGTGGTCCCTCTAATGTGTGTTGTCAATTGCTGCCCCAAGGACTTGGACACAAGGAGGTGACCCCCAGCAAGACCTCCTCCACTCCATGAGTTCCAAGAGTTTGTTCCCCTCATCCAGAGTCTCAAAGCTGCAGGGAGCTGTGGGGCTTCACCCGAGGCAGCCCCAGCACAGGACCTCCCCTCCCTCCCCCCGCTGAGGAGGAGCAGGGTCCTTACCTCACCTCCTGGCCGATGAGCTCCGTGGGCACTGGGCAGGATGCAGCAATGGAAACAAACACAAGGTCAAAACCACAGCAGGAGTGCCCAGCCCCCCTGAGACATCCCCTGCTCTGGGGGCTCCTCTTCCTCCTGCAGCTGGGCTACTGCTCTCTCCTCAGGAATCCCATTTGGGAAAGAAGGCACAAATCTATCCTGCCATCATTTCCTCCTGCAGCAAACCATCATCCTGCCTTGAGAGCCTTCCTCCCTGTGCTTCATCTCCAGCACATGAGGCTGCAGCATCAGGGACTACCTCTGTGTGTCCAGAGGAAGACAACAAAGCTGGGGAAAGGTCTGGAGAGCAGGGCTGGTGAGGAGCAGCTGAGGGACCTGGGGGTGTTCAGTCTGGAGAAGAGGAGGCTGAGGGGAGGCTGCTCTCTACAGCTCCCTGAACAGAGGTTGTGGAGAAGGGCTCCCTCGTGTCAGGTGACAGCATGAGCAGAAATGGCCTGGAACTGTGCCAGGGGAGTCAGGTTGGAGATTAGGAGCAATTTCTTCACTGCAAGAGTGGTCAGGGATTGGCAGAGGCTGCCCAGGGAGGAGGAGGAGTCCCCATCCCTGGAGAGGTTCAAGAAACCTGTGGCCATGGCACCTGGGGATGTGCTTCAGTGGCCATGGAGGTGTTGGGTTGCTGTCTGGACTTGATCTCAGAGGTCTTTTCTACCCCAAACAGTTCTGTGCTGGTAGCTGGTGACTTTGGAGTCATGGAGCTCTGCTGATGTGCACACTCACAACTCAGCCACTGCTAAGTACCAACCAAGCTCTCTCGTGCCTTTAAATTCTGCTTCTCAGTTCCTTCTTGCACCATTCAGTAGCAATCTGCTGCAATGGCCACGTTTAACATCAACAGCCACAGGGCATTTTCATCCTCCCCTTGGCACAGCAGACCAAAGTGGGAGGCCCTGCCCACACTCAGGCACATCCCAGGGGCTGTGCTACTGGGTTTCAGGGTAGCTTGTTGAGGTTTTTAGGGGTTACTCCCTGTTTGTAACCAAGAGGACAACCCACTGCCTGCAGTAACAGCACACAACATCAGCACATGGCTGCGGGAACCTTCCAGCCAGCCAGGAATCCAAGTAAGCAGGAGGGGAAGAAAGAAAACCAACAACTCCCCCTCCCCCCCAGGTCTGCATTTGCCCAGGCTAGAAACCCAAAAGGTATTTGCTCAACTTGGTTCAGCTAATTGGGGTTCCTGGGATCCAGCTCCCAGTAGGATGACTCAGAAACTTCAACAAACTGGAGGCAGTGGCAAGTCCCAGGGTGCCTGTGAGGAGTTACCTTTGCACATGGAGAGACCCAGAGCCCAGCATGGGGAAGGCAGGAAAACAGAGAGGATCAGAGTGTGCTCATGAGCTACCTGAGTGAGCACCTCTCTGTACCTGGCACACAGCAATGAGCCCCAAAGAGCTGAGCTTGGCCCAGCAAGACTGGCAGCATCTGGGGTGGTTTAAGAAAAGATGGGGATGCTGAGAAAGAGGAGGAGGAAGGAAGGAAAGGAGGGCAGGCAGGAAGGAAAGGAGAGTGAAGAAGAAGGAGAGGAGGGCAAGGAGGAAGGAAGGAAAGAGAACAAGGGAGGCAGGAAGGTGAGGAGGAAGGGGGTGCCCAGCACTGCTGTGTAGGTGAAGCTGCAGTCACCACACTCTTGCAGCCAGCCCTGCCCATTCCTCACTGCCAGCCACCTTTGCAATCCATCAAACACAGAGGCACAAAATGGAAGCAAAAAGGAGACAGGAGTCCGTGACTGGCCCACGTGGCCAAGGCACCACCCATGGCGACAGCCAGCACTCCACATCCAAGCACCCTCTGCTCCCAGGATCGACACATGCAAAGACAGCCCCAGAGGTTGTTTTCCAGGTTGAACAATAGGTAAGAACCAAGCTCTGCTTGGAGTTGTTTGTCCTCAGGTCCCTGCCAGGGAGGGCCCCGTGTGCCTCCCCAGCCTGCACCACTTCTGCCAGCCACTCTCAGATGTGCAACTTCAAAGCCTCTGGCAGAGTGCATGATGAAAGCCCTGGGAGCTGATCTGAAGCTCCTGCAATTGCCATCCCCTACAGCAAAACGTGCAAAGGGGCTTTGCCCCCCTCCCCCCCTTTTTTTCCTCTTCCCCTGGGTATAGGGGATGAGGGCCTGCAAAGCTTTGTGGTTGGGAGTTCTCCATGTCTGAGGGCAAACTTCAGTGGGCTTAGCCTGGATGACCTCCAGAGGTCCCTTCTAACCCCCACCACCCTGCTGGGATTCCGGGTGGGGCACTGAGAATAACTGAGAGAGTGAAGCCTGGAGCTGAAGAATCTAAGCCTGTCTGGGAGAAGCAGAGTGCAGGACGCTCAGGTCTGGCCATCCCCAGGCCCCAGGACAGGCAGCTGCTCACCTCGGATGGACTTGGACCTCGTGCGTGCTCTCTTGTCATCATTTTCTAAACTCATCTGGAATGGGGGAAAAAAATATAGAATTGTTGAAAGACAAGAAGAAAGATGTTGATAAAGGACAATCTTGCACCTGGCTGTGGCTCTTCTCCCCATCCACAAGTGACAGGACGAGAGGAAATGGCCTCAGGCTGCACCAGGGGAGGTTTGGGTTGGACATCAGGCACTGGCAGAGGCTGCCCAGCGAGGTGCTGCAGTCACCACCCCTGGAGGTGTTCAGAAGTCTTGTAGACACTTTGGGCTGTGGCTTAATGGCAACAGAGGCCTAGCCTGATGGTTGGACTTGACCTTGGAGGTATTTTCTGACCTTAATGATTCAATGATTCTGAATCCTTGGGTGGCAGGAGAAGCTTTCCTGCACTTGAGAGAGAGCTTCCTGGCATTGATTTTGTTGTTCAACCCACAGGACCCAAAGTCAGGAACCTTCAGTGAGTTTCCACACCTTGGGACACAACAAGGACTCTGCCTGGCTCAAACACCCAGATGGGATGGGCTGTGATGAAAAAGGCTATGCCTGAGCTATCACTCAGGACCAGAGCTGATTCCTTTGGCTTTGCACCACAGAAGTGTTGTGAGCAGCCAGCACACACTCAGGAGTCCCTCAGCATGCAGCTGAGCTGATCTGCTGCCCAGGAAGGGAAGCTGCTCACGTGGTGCCCTACAGAGCAACCTCCTCTCTCTGGTTAAGGCTGACATAAAGAGGGTTGCATCTAAATAACCTCTGCAACATGGACATCAAACAGGAGGCTCTGCAGGGAACAGCAGCATGAATAAGTAACATCAGGGACTTCAAAGTGCTTGATATTAATTAAACATCACAACATGCCACAAGGTAGTGGGAGGCTGAAGTGCAGCCACCTCTGGGGTCCAGCACAGGCTGTGCCAGGGGGAGCACTGAAATCAGGCTGTGCCTGGAGGTGGGAGCAGCCAAAGCAGGAGACCTCCACGGCAGGGCAAGAAGCTGTGGCCACAATACAGAACTGGGCTTGGCCACAGTCGTCAGTGAAGTTGCTGGAGTGGTCAGAGGGTTGGGTTTGTGTCTTGCCTCTGTCTCAGATGCTCTCTGTGCAGCAAGTGCCAAGGATCAGGGTGTGAGCAGGGAGGTGGATTATGGTCTGGTGGGTTGGGGACAAAAATATTTGGGTTCCATTGCAGTGTTACTGTCTGGGATATTTCCTGCTGGGATAATGAGAAGCAGAAAGGAAAGGAAAGGGAAAGGCCAAGTCACAGAATCATGGAACAGAACAGAATTGTTTTGGTTGGAAAAGACCTCTGAGTCCAACTGTTAACCCAGCACTGCCAGGGCACCACCAGACCATGGCCCTCAGCACCACAGCTCCACAGCTCTGAAACCCCTCCAGGGATGGGGACCCCACCACTGCCCTGGGCAGCCTGGGCCAGGCCTTGACAGCCCTCAAGGGGAAGAAATTGTTCCTCATGTCCAACCTAAACCTTCTCAGGTACAACATGAAGCCATTTCCTCTTGCCCTGTTCCTTGAGAGAAGAGACCAACCCCCACCTTGCCACAATTCCCAAGGGGTATTTGACACCAGAACACCAAATTCTCTTTAGAGCATCCTCTGCAAGTCCCACTTGGAGAGGGATGCAACCAGCTCCTGTGCCATCCCAGAATGAGGAAGCTCCACAGCTAGTTCCCTGGCAGCCCTAACAGAGGGAGGAATGCAAGCAGCTGCTCCTCTTGGTTGGGGAGCTGGAAGAGACACAGATGCAGAGCTCTGATGGCAGTGCCACCACATCCCCAAGTGCCCCTGCAGACTCTTTCTTGATGGCTGCTGCTTGCAGTCCCCAGCAGAGGGTCCAGGGGGTCCTCACCCATCACCCTTGAAGGATGCACTGCTTGGTTTAGGTCTCTTTGTTCCTCCCTGAGGTCTGGAGGTGGTAAAGAGGGAGAGAGGCTGTTGGGCAGGGAAAGTGGAGGGAGATCCTCAGGCAATGGAATCCCACAGCTGGAAACGCCTCCAAGGGGAGGGAGGAAACTTCCCTGAGTGCCTTTTCCCCTCCCACTGCCACCCTCCAGAAACCCAGCATGAACACAGAATCATTTCTGTGAGGTGGAAGGCGAGGGAATGGAGAGAAGAGAAAGAAAAAAGAGAGGGAAAATGAAACCCCCAGAATGTAGGGGAAACAAAACATGCCTCCAGAGCTGGAGCCCCTCGGGCACCCTGCCAGCAGCCAGCTCGGGCACCGCCGTGTTGTGCCCCACGTTCATTGCACTCTTCCCCCAACAACCCGGCAGACAATTACCATCATTTCTATTTTTAACGCCCTGGCTCCCTGCGGACCCCTGGCTCAGGCTGGAAGCGTGGAGAGGAGCAGGTGTCAGAGGGACTTCATTACATTTACGAGGAGGCTTTCAGCACCGAGGGAGGCGGCCAGCGCCACAAGGCCGCTAAGGCTGCGCGCTGCTGCGAGCCTGCCCCCAGCCGACCCCAGCTTCAGGGAGGGCTTTGGCTTCCTTTTGTGCCCCCCTGGTTTTGCCAGTTTTCCCAGGGAACTGGCAGAGGTTGGCCTTGGCAAACCTGGGTTTCCTGCGGATCAATTATTCATGGAGGCAGAGGAAGGGCAGCTGAGGGCAGGGCATGAGCCTCCCTGGCACTGTGGGACCCCGTGGGGTGAAGCAGAGCATCACTGCCTATCAAACCTGCCCTTCACGGTCAGGCAGGTGGGGCAGGCTCAGGCTGCTTGTCTGTAAGTGGGGAAGATCCTATTTCATGGCATATTTGCCTGCGAAACAGCAGGCATCACTTCTGAGCTGCCATCCAGGCTCCTCATCACACCACAAAGGGATTCCTCCCTCTGCCTTCAGCTCCTCTTCCAAGCCAGGGTCAGATGGTTTGCTGGTTGGACTCAATGACCTCAGAGTACTCTTCCAACCCCAACATTTCTGCACAAACACAAGGGAAAACTTGGTCACTGGGAGGGTGACAGAGCCCTGGAGCAGGCTGCCCAGAGAGGTGGTGGAGTCTCCTTAAACCCACACAGAATCACAGAACCATTTCCCACCAGGAAAAACCCCAGAGATCCCTTCTGGGCTCAGCCCTGCTCCCCCCCGGCCCCTCGAATGAGCTGGCATGGCCCTTGCTGTGCTTCTGGGGCCTCACTGGTGCTGGGGCTTGGATGCAGGCCATCATTGTCCTTGATTGTCACCTCCTCAGCGAGAAGCCCTCTGGACAGGTCGTTCTAAGAGGAAACTTCAGGTCACACAGTGCATGCCTGCAGCCTTGCAGCCTGCCAGGGCACTTTCATTTGCCCTCTCTCAGCCCAGCTGAGAAGCTATCTGGGTTTCATTCTGATGATGTTCACTCTGAATGGAAAACAAAGCAATCCAAAAGGAAACCTGCAAATAAATTACTGCCACCAGATGCCAGAGAGAAAGCTGTTAGTCCAGCTAGAAAAGAGGTTTGTTCCACTCCTCCTCACCTATCACTGCATTGCCTCCTGCATCAACCCAAGATAAGCATCTGGCAGGTTCCCTGACCCAGCACCACAGGGCAGAGCAGGAGAAAGGACTCTCTGCTGGGTCTCAGGGCACTTGCTCCAGGGTTCAACTCCACACTGTGCCCCTGAGACTCAGGGTAACCTTGAGAACATTTCCTCTCCAGGTGCCCCTTTCTTCCCCCTTTCTCTGGAGGTGCCATGGTACAAGGGCTGTTCCTTACCATTTGTGCCTCCTGCACAAAGGAGCTTCCTGACACAACAATTTCTTCCCTTGAGGGTTGCCAAGACCTGGCCCAGGCTGCCCAGGGCAGTGATGGAGTCCCCATCCCTGGAGGGGTTTGAAAGCTGTGGAGATGTGGTGCTGAGGGCCATGGTTTGGTGGTGCCCTGGCAGTGCTGGGTGAAGGGTTGGACTGGATGGTCTAAAAGGTCATTTCCAGCCTA
The DNA here is from genome assembly GCF_026170545.1 of Melanerpes formicivorus. Classification (NCBI taxonomy): domain Eukaryota; kingdom Metazoa; phylum Chordata; class Aves; order Piciformes; family Picidae; genus Melanerpes; species Melanerpes formicivorus. The sequence continues at coordinate 15,782,846 of NW_027142371.1, read as the reverse complement.
AACAATTCTAAGATTCAAGCCCTGCTGGCAAGGTCCCAGAGCTGCAAAGGTAAATCAATGAAGTTCAGACAGAGAAACCTGAAGGCAGTTTAACCCAGGTGTCAGCTGAGTTTTCACAGCCTACTTCCACAGTGTCACTCTGCTCTGCTGCCAAGGCTCCAGCAGCACAGAGCTGAAGTTTCATTTGACTGAATACCTCCAGGGCTGAGATTTTCTTCATGGAATGGTTTGGGTTGGAAGGAACCTTAAAGCTCATCCAGCTCCAACCTCCTGCCATGGGCAGGGACCCCTCCCCCCAGCCCAGGCTGCTCAGGGCCTCATCCAGCCTGGCCTGGAACACCTCCAGGCAGGAGACAGCCACAGCCTCCCTGGGCAGCCTGTGCCAGGCTCTCCCCAGCCTCACTGTGCAGAATTTCTTCCTCATCTCCAGTCTCAGTCTGCCCTCTTCCAGCTCAAACCCACTGCCCTTCATCCTAGCACCACAAGCCCTTGTCAGAAGTCCCTCCCCAGGTGTTTTTTTTTTGCTTGCTTCTTTCCTCCTTTCCTCTCTTTACCCAGCTCCGTGAAAATTTGCCACCAAGGGCTGTGCTGAATTCCCCACGGTCAGCAGTAACACTTTAGATGTACTCAAGAGCACCAGGGTGCTTCAGAGAAAATAAACATGCTGGGAAAGCCTTCAGCTGGACAAAGGGAGGTGAGGATTCAGCAGGAATGTTTATTCTGCTCTGAAAGCAGCAGAGCTTCCATCAGTGCTTGCCTGTGGGTACAGTAAAATGCCCTTTGTGGGAAGCTGTGTCCAGGCCCTAGAGGGACAGATGGACAAACACAGCCAGTTTAAACCTCCCAAATCTAAATTCGCCTCCCAGCAGCTAAGGCAGAAGGAGGAAAATGCCAGAAGAAATGACAGCTCTTCCTGCAGAGCTGTGGCAGAGTGCTTTTCTTCTTGGTTCTTCTGTTCCAGCACCAAAGAGCTGCTTCTGGTGAGGGAAAAGGAGGCAGGACCCCAGCACACCTCACTGCCCCTGCCCTTGCAAAGTCAGAGGGTGGCTCAGCTCCCTCAACCCTGTTTCAAGGCTGGGTTCAAAGTCAGCATGAGGGAAGAGAAGGGATTCATAGGGTGCTTTGGCTTGGGAGGGACCTTTCAAAGGGGGGAATATGGGAAGCATATCCACGTTGAAGGGGCTGTGGGAAACCTGCACCGTCCCCAGGCTTGTCTCAGCAAACCCCTTCAAGTTTCCAGCAGGAGGATGCAATCTGCTGGGTAATTTGCACCTTTGCCTGCTGCTCCTTCCCTACCCAAGGATTGCTTCATCAGCAGGAGCCAAGGAAGGGAGCAAACCCTGAGCTCCAGCTGGATGTATCCTATGGGACACATCCCAGCCAGGCAGCAAAGCTGCTTCTCAGCCCCCACCAGCCAGTGGGGATGGGCTTGAACAGCCTGTCCTCATTTCTCCAACCTCTGCTTTTTGGCTTGGAGGGGTTTTGCCCTCCCCATGGGCTGCGGCAGGCACTACAGGTGCAGAAATCTGGATCTGTTTTGTTCCCAATCCTTGGCTGCTGGAGGCTAAAGAAAGGTGAGGAGACCTGGAGCTGCGGCTCCAACCCTCTGCCACTTGCTGTCTGCAAAGTGCTGTGGCACCATCAGTGAGTGCAGGGAACGAAGAGGGCTCTGACCTGCTGGACCTTCTCTATGCTATTAATTGTTTAAAAGACAGGTAAGAGGGGATTCAGGGAAAACCATCCTCAGTCAAGAGCCTGCCTCTGCCTCTGCCTCTGCTTCAAAAAGGCTCAGCAGCGGCTCCCAGCTGCTATTTTCTAACCACTCTGAGGTTAGTGGTTGGTTCTTCCCCACCCCCCTTTTTCCTTCAGGGTTTTCCTTGCTGCTTGATTTAAACCCTCCTGACGTTCCACCTATTGTGAGTCCTGTCCTTGGCTGAGCAAACCCCTGTCTGCCTTTTGCTCTCTGACTGCTTCCAGGAAAGGACACCCTGCGCCGTGTTCTCCAGCTCGGATGCCTCTCGGGGGGAAGCAGGGAGGGGGAAGCAGGGAGGGGGAGGATCGTGCCTTGACATTTCTAGCTGTGAAATCACAGCCTGGACCCACCTCAAACTCGAAATTACCTCTGTGTCACCAACATCCACCCAGAGCTGTGCTGGCAGCCGGGGTTGGGAGGAAAGGACCAACCCCCACCAGGCAAAAAACCCAAAGCAGCAGCCCAGGGAGAAGCTCCCTGAGCAGTCAGTGCTCAGCAGAGGCTTCCTCACCCGAAGTGAAGCCGAGCAGAAAAGATGCTCCTGAGCATCACGCTGGACAGAGCCACAGCTGCAGCTTGCGACGTGCCAGCATCAGCCCGGGCTGACCTCACATGCAGTGGGGGAAGCTGACATCTACTTTGCTGCTGACTGTTTGGAAGTGCTGCTGCCGCAGCAGTCCGAACGCCGCTCGCGAGCAGGGAGAGCTCAAGTGGCTCTGCTCCTGCAAACAGCTCTCAGAAGAGGAGAGGGAAAAGGGGGGGGAAGGAAAGAAAAAAGCAATATTGCAGCTCTTCAACCTCATTGTTTCCAAGCTCAGCAATCAGCTGCTTCTTTCCCAGCAGGTTATCCTCGAGTGGCACAACACGAGGGGATTGCTGGGGTCAGCTCTGTGCACGGCTCCAAAGGGGACTCTGGTGGCCCCATCCACATCAGCCCTACCTGTCCTGCTGGCAGGCAGCCTCCAGCAGCAGCCTGCCTGCTGTTCAGCAGTGCCCTCAGCTAGCTGGCCACAGGAGAGCCGAGAGCTGGGAGAGAGGATTGGATTCAGTCCTTCCTCAGCCAGGCTGGGCCAGGGCGAGGGCAGCAGCAGGAGCATCCATGCGGATGGGCTCAGCTGGCTCCGCACTAACAGCTTCTCCCCTCAGCTCTCTTCAGAGATCTCATTTCAGACCTGTCATGGGAAATTTTATCCTGTGCCTGAACTCCTTCAGAGGCAAAAATAAATCAGCAAACGTGCCCCACATCCCATCGTCCTTCACCGCTGCACACCCTGCTGCCACGGCGTGAGGAGCTGTGCTTGAGCACAGGGAGGGTTTCTGAGCACACAGCCAGCCTGGGCACCCTGCTCCAGCTGAGGTGCCCAGTGCAACCTGGCTTTCAGAACAGAGGACCAGAGCTCAGCCATTGCTCACTCAAACACTGCAGGCCAACAGGGTCGGCCTCGCAGCCTGAGGTCACAGAATCACAGAACTGATTGGTTGGAAAAGACCTCCAAGAGCACTGAGTCCAACCCTCAGCCTAGCACCACTGTGGCCATCAAACCCTGTCCCCAAGTGCCACAGCCACACACTTCCTGAGCACCTCCAGGGATGCTGAGATGTGCAGAATCAGGCTCTTGTGTACCCCTGGTGTGACTCTTTGCAGACCTCTTTGCAGAGCCACGGCTACCACCTCCAAAAGTTGCATCTCCTCCCCCAAATCCTGCACCAGCATCTCTGCCCCCTCCCCACTCCTCCTCTTGCCCCCAGACCAGTCACAGAACTGGTCTGGGTTGGAAGGAACCTTTCAAGGGCATCCAGTCCAAACCCTCTGCAGCCAGCAGGGACATCTGCAGCTAGAGCAGGATGCTCACAGCCCCAGACAACCTGACCTGGGATGGTGCCAGGGATGGTGCCAGGGATGGTGCAGCTCCCACCCCTCTGGGCAGCCTGGGCCAGGCTCTCACCATCCTCAGTGTAAGAACTTTCTCTCTTCTCTCCCTCTCTTAGTTCAAACCACCTCCCCTTGCCCTGCCACCACAGGCCCTGCTCAGAAGTCTGTCCCCAGCCTGCTGCTCAACCCTTTAAGTGCTGCAAGGCCACCAGAAGATCTCCTGATAAGGTGTACTCTGTTTAGACACTGCTAAGCAGGGGGGTGTCAGAGGAAGGGCTTGATCTCAGCAGTGAGCTGAGCAGAGGCAGAGCAGCAGATGAGCCCCAGGTAGCAGGACCATTCCCTTTTGTAATCATTGCTTTATTAACATCCAACAGTCTTATTAAATCTCCTCTAAGTGCTTGTTTGGCAGCTTCAATAGAAAAGCCTTAATTGAGCTCCTTTTAACTACAGCAACAACTGCTTACTCTGCTGTCTGAGAAGGTAGGGGCTTCCCCCCCCCCCCACTGGTGATGCCTGCAGCTGACAGCTTGTTAGGGAAGAAGGATGGGGGTGCAGGGTGGATCTTTGCTGGGTCGGGGTTTTCCTGGGGCTCAGGTTGGCTGGGGATGTGGGATGAGGCAGCAGCAGCAAGGTACAGGAGGAGCTGGTAGCATCAGTCACCCAGAGAGGGCTTCCTCCAGCACTCAGGCAGCCCCAGCTGCCCGTCTGAGCTGTTGCCTCGCTGCTGAGAGGCCACAAACGCGACAGGAAGCTCCATTTGTGCCACGGGCAGCCCAATTCTGTGCCTAGTGAAAGCTTCTGAGTCTGCTGTCAGGGAACGTGCCAGGGGGTTTGACAGCCTTGGCTGGACCTCTTTCATCAGCCACAGCTGCAGCTGTAAATGGGCAGCTCTGTTGAGCCCCCCAGGGTCCCAGGGGGGATGAATGATGCTCTTGTCTCCTCCCCAGGCACCGCAGCTTCACCTGGTCTGCGAGGGGCTCCTTCCGACCAGCCGGCGCCGCGGAGAAAGAGCCTATTCTAGCGGGCCTGGGACTGACCTAAATACCCAGATTGAGCCACCCTTGAGGGATGGCACTGCAGAGGAAGGTAAGGATTGAAATGTCTGCACTCAAAGCCAGATCTTGACAGCTGGAAGCCCTCCCTGCTGGGATTCACCAGGCAGGAGGCTTGGCTGCAGCAAGGAGAGAGAGGTTTCCAAGCCCTGGGTACCGGGACAGCTCCAGCACCGCCTGCTCCACGAGGGCTGGAGCAGCGTGTGGCCCTTGTCCTGTGGCCAGCACGAGGGGTGGGAGGTCACCACACCGAAGCAGTCCCTGTTTGTGAAGGGCCAAAGGTGTCCTGCTCACCTTGATGTGTGTGCCGTGCAGGCTGGCGGCTCCCTCGCAGCTGCTGATCTTCTCCCCGCAGGTCCACCTCTGACTCAGCAGCTCACCCCGAAACTCATTTTCTGGGGAGAGGAAGAGGAACATGGGGTCAGGACGTGGGCTCAGCCCAGCACCACCTCAGCAGCAGCAGTGGGGGGTGGGAAGTGCAATGTTTGTTCCCTGCCTGCTTTCTTTAGTGGTCATACAACCCCTGCTGCAGGATGATCGCTGTGCCCCAGGCAGGACCTCAGGGTGCTACACCAAAGCCAAGAGCCTCAACCATGAGCAGCTTCCACCTTCAGCCTACCCAAAACATTGCCAAGCTGCTCAGCTTGGTCCTCAGCTGGGAGAAAAGTATGAAGACTGAGGGTCACTGGTGGGCTGGACAAGGCAGCTGCCAGCACTGGCCTGGGAACCCCGTGGGGGCCACAGCAGCTTGCACAGGGCTTCTCCCTCGCTCTCTCCTCTCTTCCCAGAGAGTGGAAAGTTGGAAAGCTGCTCAGAAGTTAATTCTTCATCTTGCACAAAAATTGGCTCCTCTGTAGCAGCAGATGGAACCCATTAGCTGCACATCCCCCAGAGCCAGGTGGGATCTCTGCACAGCTCTCCCTGACAGACCTAAGTGACAGCAGCGCTTTGGGAGAGGGTCACTGAGGCAATGCACAGAGAAGGTGCAGAACAAGGGTCTTGAGGGCAAGACCCAACACAGAGCTGGCTTGGGAGCAAGCCAGAGCAGGCAGAGAGGAGCCTCCACCTGAGGAGAGAGGTGGTGGGGAATGCAGGCTCTACAGGAAGGGTTTTGTCACATTCCCTTTATTCCAACACAGCTCCCGACAGCTCCGAGGGGCCAGCACCAGCCCTGCCACACATGGATGGATCTGCAGCAGCTCAGCCAGCATGGAGCAGGAGCTGCCACCGAGCAGGAGCTGCCACCGAGCAGCTCCCCTCCCACACTGTTGTTGCTCACAGCGAGGGAATCAGGAGCATGTGTCCCAGCCCCTGGCCTCCTGGTTCCCAGCGTCACAGCTCACCTGGCAAGCTGTTGTCACCCCCTCCCAGAGCCTTCCTCTCTAATTGCAGCTCCCTCTGGCACTAAGTACTGAATAATTTACTGCCTGCTCTCTGAGTCTTGCTCCATTCATCTTCTACCAGCGCTGCAAAGGTAAAAGGAGAGCACCTCCAAGGAGGAGGCACGTGAGGAGCTACCCACATGCCAGCAGCTTCATTCATCTCAGGCTTCTGCTCGCTCCCAGGCTGCCTCGGCTTGGTGTTTCTGCTGCTGGGGTGAGCTCAGGGACAAGGCAGGCAGGGGGAAGGCTCACCCACAGAAACCAGCCTGTGCAAGGTGTTCCCAGCCATGGGGAACTTGGAGGGCACCAGCTGAGCAACGTGAGATTGGCTCTGCAGAGAAAAGAGCTAAGGAATTTGTTCCTCCCCTGCCTGCCTCTGTTCTCCACCAACAAGAAGGAGCAAGCAGTGCATCCCACAGAGCTCTTGCAAGGGGGAGTGCACTGAAGGACTGGGGGCACTTGGTGCTGTGGTGATGTACAACCCCAGCTCCTGCCTGAGACAGAGGACCATGAAAGTCACCTTCACCTTTTTGTCCAAAGTCAGAGCTGTCTGGGAGCAGGGAGGGAAGCCTGGGACTGCTCTAGCTTCCACAGGAGAAACATCTGCCTTGGAGACTCCAGAGCCTGCTGAAGTGCTGAGTTCCAGCCTGCAGCCACAGGACAGGCACACAGGCTTGGAACTAAACCCAGGAGTTGCTGAAACATTTGGCTCAGAGGAAAGGGAGCAGGGAAGGAGCTAGACAGGGACAGAAGAAAGCTGACCGCAGCAGGGCTGGGGAGGGATCAAATGAGGAACAAAGAGGCTTCCATTGCACATCCTTGGGACAGAGCAAGGAGGTGTTGAAGAAACCTGTGGCTTTGACCAGGCTGAAGGTGTGTTGGCTGCAGCAGCTCAGCACCTTCCTGCCCATTCCCATCCCTCTGCCCAGCCTGGTTCAGGTGGCCAAGGCAGATCCATCAACACCAGAATCAGGTTTCCTCGACCTGGTGCTGCTCAAATGCACCTGGTCTGTGGAGAGGATCAGCTTACACTGCTGGCTCTGCCCTTTCCACCTCCATTCCAGGCCCTGGGGTCAGCAGAAATGCAGCTCCATGGTTATGTGGAGGACACTTCACTTAACCCCTGCCTGGGCCAGCCAGGAGCAGATATGGGATATCGCTTGATATCAATTTGTGCTCATGGGAAGCAAAGCTGAGTAGGAAGAGCACATCCTGGGGTCCCCTCCTGGCACTGAGCTGGGACAAGCAAGGCTCACAGCTGGGAGCACTTGAAAGAGAGCCTGGATGCTCAGCTGGTCTGATAGGTCACTGCCAGATCTTCACATCCCAAAGGAAACCATCAGCTTTCCCCACCCATTCCATCCTCAGGTCCCTGCTACCTAGTCAGAGCTGGATCCCAGGCTGGGGTCCCTCAGGCAGGCTTCCAAAACATCACTGAGTCCTCAAAAATACATCCAACAAACCCTCTAGGAAGCTCTGCAGGGTAGAAAGTGAATAGGGAGCAAGGCAAGACACTGCAGGAGGGAGCTGCCAGCTGCCAGACGGGTCCTTGGAGTGCCAGAGGAAGTCCTGCTCCTGGGCAGCAGCATTGCTCTGTCCCCAAAGCTGTTTAGAAGAGGCTGAGAGCCCTGGGGCTGTTCAGCTTGCAGAAAAGCAGCCCCAGAGGGAACCTGCTCCATGCTCAGCAAGAACTAAAAGGTGGGGGGCAAGAGGAGGGGGCCAGGCTTCTCGGTGTGTCCAGTGACAGGAGAAGGAGCAATGGGCACAAACTGGAACCCAGGAGGTTCCATCTGAGCAGGAGAAAGAGAAATGTCTTTGGTGTGAGGGAGCAGAGCCCTGCAGCAGGCTGCCCAGAGAGGCTGTGGAGTCTCCTGGTGTGGAGAGCTTCCAACCCTCCCTGGGCACTGTGCTGCTGGGCAGGCTGCTGTGGGAGCCCTGCTGGAGCAGGGGCTGGGCTGGGGGAGCTCCAGAGGTCCCTTCCAACCTCCACCAGGCTGGGATGCTGGGATTGCCAAACTCCTTTCCAAACTCACTAAGGCAAATGTCTGCAGGTCAGCAAATGTCCAGCCAAGAGCATCCCCCCAGTCCACCTGGTGCCTTACATCTCTCACCCATCCAGCCCAGCCCAGCTGATTATTAAATCCCCTCTGCTGAGAAGTGTGAGCTGTGGTATCTGTTGCACAGCTGTTAAACCTCAATCATGATCCTTAATGCTCAGCCATTTGCTGTGCAACACACAATTAACAGCCAGCATCAGACCTTAAATTAAATACATGTTAGGGAGCTGGATTTGAGGCTCTGGGTGTGGAGGCCATGCCACAGCAGGCAGCAATAACTGGGTGGAAAAGGCCATGTTTCTGTACCCTGGGAGGGGCTCAAACCAGCCCTGCTGGCACCAGAGCTCATCCTAGTGTTGATGCCAGCAGCTGCCACCTCTGCCCAGGAGGCTGTGGCAGCTCCTGGGGCCTCAGCTCTGCCAGCTCATGCATTGCCCTTTGATACCTTGTGCCTTAGGATGCTTCTGAACTCCCTCTGCCAGGCCCCTGGTGGGAAAAGGGAATCATTCCCTCGCAGAGGCCCCGGGACAGGATGTGCTGCATCTGCCTCAATCAGAAGAAGATTCAGCTGCCCAGCCCTGAGGACCTGTTGGGGCAGGAAGGGAAGCAGCACTAAAATCTGCTCCTTGGAGTGAGGGCAGCAGTGGATTAAGGATCCACCAGGACCAAGGTATGGACATCACCTTGAACACCCCCAGCATCCCCAGGCCTCAGCCATGGCTGCACTGCTGTCCTCCAGCCTCAGCCCAGCAGCTCTGCACACCGAGCCAAGCAGTGCTCTGGGGGAGCATCCTTTCTCCCTGCTCCTCCTGTACCACCCAGGGCCAGAGGAGCTGAAACCCTCAGTGCCTCTGTGATGCAAAGGAAGCAAATGGAGCTCCACTCTCTCCTCATTAAGAGCAATATTCATGCTCCAGTGGTCATGGCCAGTTAATAAGACCTTTTATTAGAGTCTTTCTTCTACACAGTGTCTGAGGCACACTGCACAGAGCTGCAGGAGAGAGAGAAGAGGGTGGTGTGCACCTTCCATCCTTGTGTCACTTGGGTACTCCTCAAGAGAGGAAGAAATGCACTGCAGTGCTGCTGCCTGTGCATTGTTCTGAAGTACACTGATCATAAGGAATAGAGTGAGCAAGGGTCAGCAGCCCCCTGCTCCTCCAGGGAGCTGCCACAGTGCAAAGCCACCAGGAAGGCAGAACACAAAGTGATGAGGCTCTGCACCACAGAAACACTTGGGGGGCTCCAAGTCTCAGGGTGACAGAAGGGGATGAAAAAACTCTTAGCTGCTTCTGACTCCCTCCAAGATGAGAGCAAGGCTTGAGCCTGGGCACCTCTGCCCTGGCGAGGTCACATCTGCAGTACTGGGTCCAGGGCTGGGCTCCCCAGGTCAAGAGTGACAGAGAGCTACTGCAGAGTCCAGCAGAGGCTACAGAGATGCTGAGGGGCCTGGAGCAGCTCTGTGAGGAGCCAAGGCTGAGAGCCCTGGGGCTGAGAGCCTGGAGGAGAGCAGCCCCAGAGGGGAGCTGAGCAATGCTCAGCAAGAGCTGAAGGAGCTGTGGGGGCAATAGAAACACAGAACTCTTTTAGCTGGAAAAGACCTCTGGGTTCACTGAGCCCAACCATCAGCCCAGCACTGCCATGGCCATTAAACCACATCCCAGAGGGCCATGGCCACACCTCCCTGAGCACCTCCAGGGACAGTGGCTCCACTACCACCCTGGAGAGCCTATTGCAATGCCTAACCTCCTCTGCCAGGTTTATCCACCCCACAAAGAGCTTCATCTCCAACGTCCATCCTTTGGTGCGCTCAGAGGCAGCCCTGGCTCAGCGATGGTTGCCCTTGAGGGGAGATTGGGACTGGAGAGGAGGAAGTTCTGCACAGTGAGGGTGGGGAGACTCTGGCACAGGCTGCCCAGGAAGGCTGTGGCTGCTCCCCCCCTGGAGGTGTTCAAGGCCAGGCTGGATGAGTCCTTGAGCAGCCTGGGCTGGGGCTAGGTGTCCCTGCCCAGGGCAGGGGGTTGGAGCTGGATGAGCTTTGAGCTCCCTTCCGACCCAACCCATTCTGTGCTGTTCCCCCAACCAGCCCAGCGTGCAAGGTGCCAGCTCCCCAGCAGAGCACCTCCTGAGCAGGGCTGTTGCTGCTTTCTCTTTGCACATTTCCCTCATTATTTCTTTCTCATTTGGCTTTCCTTGGTCCCCTCTCAATTCAATAACAGCCAACTGCAAGGAGCTTTCCCTTCATCTCCAAACAGCAGCTCACTGCTGAGAAAATAATACAGCTGTAACTTCCAGCAGCAGACACTTTCTTTTCCATTTATATGCAAATGCTGACCTCTCACCCCAGCTGTCTCAGAGCAATATTTCCTTAAACATGCAAATGGCATGGTGCAGGCAGAGGCTCTGGCTGAGGCTTCTCTGCTAGTATTATTATTATGATTTCTTTTAACCTCCCCAGCACTGTAAAACACAGCAGCTAAACTGCACCCCAGCAATAATGACTTCCCAGACCACATCTCCAGCCTCCCTGGAGCTGCTGTGTGGAAACACCCGCAGGAGGATGCAGCCTGAGATGGGTTTTGAGAGATGGGTTCAGAATCATTACATTGTTTTGCTTGGAACAGACCTCTGAGATCAGCCAGGCCAAGCCTCGAGCCAGCACCACCACAGCCACTGAATCAGGCTCCACAGTGCCATGGCCACAGGCTTCTGGGGCACCTCCAGGGATGGGGACTCCACCACCTCCCTGGGCACCTGTGCCAGTCCCTGACCACTCTGGCAGCAACAACACTCTTCCTGATCCCCAGCCTAGCCCTCCCCTGGCACGTTTCCTCTCACTTTATGACCTGATTCCGGGGAGATGAGACCAAACATCCACCTGGCTGCAGCCAGGGAGCTGTAGAGAAGCAGGAGGCCTCCCCTCAGCCTCCTCTCCTCCACACTAAACATCCCCAGCTCCTGCAGCTTCTCCTCATCAGATTTGTCCTCCAGACCCTTCAGCAGCTTCGTTGCCCTCCTCTGGCCATGGGTAAACATCTCTTGGGGCAGTGGCAGGAAGCAGCTCCAAGGCTTGCTGCTGCCAAAGGGAGCTACCTGATGGCTCAGGGGGAGGTCTCAAGAGCATCTTGTCCTGTAAAACCCTTTCCAGTGTGTTGCTCTCACACTGAAGCCCCCAGGAAAGGGAAAACCACCTGCAGAAAGCAAGGAGGTTTGAGTGGGGGGAATGCAGTGGGCACAAAGGGACTGTGCCCTGCACTGCTGGTGCTGGGCATGGATGTCCTGCCTCACCTGAGGAGGGCTGGGAAGACCTTTAGGGTTGTGTGTGCCTGTGCTGTACAAAGGGGCTCAGGGCAGCATTAGGACTCCAGTGGCCAGAGGTGAACAACAAGAAGTGTGGCTGCAGAGGACTCTGAGGAGGCATCCACAATGAGATGATGGTTGCAGAGCAAACCAGGTTAGGGGGCTTCAGCTCCAAGACCCTAACCTTAGCACACACACCCAGCTCATCTCTCCTTCCAGCTGCTGGGAGAAGGGTTAACCTCCAGCAAGAGCAGTGGAGTGGTGCTTCTACTTCCACCTGTCCCAGTGCCAGCAGCCATGTGCTGGACAGCCCTTGGCTTGCATCTCCCCACCCACGAGGGTGGGACAGGGCTGTCCCCCTGAATCAGGAGCACAAGCCCACCCCAGCAAGCTGAGGGGGTGAAAGGAGACACCAGGAACCGAAGCTTCCATTTCTCACAGCTGCTCTAAACAGCACAGGGAGGACTGGGGCCCCACAGACACCCTGTGTCCAAGCTGCTCCATCACCAGCTTGACAATCAAGAGACAGGAGCAGTAAGCCTGGGCATGGTGCTTGCAGAGGGATGAAAGGCTGAGGGGAAGCCAAATGTGAGAAGCAAAGGCAAGAGAGGAGGTTCCTCACACCCAGAAGCAGCAAGTGAGGAGCCAGCCAGAGATGGGCTTCAAGGGGCAGGGCAGCACTCATTCAGTCACTGCCTCCTTCTGAGCAGCAGATGTGGATTCCCCCCGTGTGCAGGGAAAGAGGAAAAGAAGCAGGGGAGACACCGACTGATCTGATCTGTCACCTATGGATTTAGCTGTCAATGACTCTTGGGTTCCTGCTCCAGACCTCCAGAGACAGCCCCGTGTTGACTGTCACAGCCCAAGTGATGTTCAAGCTGCCCTGGGACATTCCCTCAGCTCCATGAGTTCTGGAGGGGGAAAAAAGCTGCAGACCCCAGAGTGCTGCTGCCCCAGGCTGGCACTGAAGCGTCTGAGGGACACAAACCCTCTTGCCCTCAGCCAAGGACACCGGAGCCCGCGACGCCGATTCTCCGGACGGAGGAGTCAGCCACGTGTGACACCAGGTCAGGCAGAGGAGGGAGAAGCTGCCTGGAAGTGCCAGGGAAGAGGCTGGCAGCATCTCTGACACAAAGTGAGATGACTAAGTGGGCAACTTCCCAGCTGCCAGCTCTCCTTTCCTCCCTGCTGCCACATCAGAAGTGAAAAGCTGACACGTAAGCGTGTGTCACACCGAGCCAGAGAGACAGCAGCAGTAAGGCTTTAAAGGAGGTGAGATCATCGTGCAGAACAGCTCCCCTGGGGCAAGAGCCAGCTCTGCCTCTCAGCCCCCCACCAGCACCCTCCCCCATGCCAGCCCCGGGGTTATCCCAGAATCCCAGCGTGGTGGGGGCTGGAAGGCAGCTCTGGAGAGCATCCAGTCCTCTCCTGTCTCTTGGAGAGAGCATTTCCCTGGGCAAAGGCAGCAAGTTGCTCACTGACTAATTACATCAAAATATTGAGGGCAACAAACAAACCTTTCCCTCCACTTGCCAGAAGCTTGCTAGATGAGAAAAGCTCCAGAGACAGAGAGGGGGAAACGATGCAACAGGAGCTGGGACTCCAGGCCCACCCGTGGCCCCAGTAGCTGTCAGAGGCCTGAACTCTCCTTCCCCTCTGCTTGAGTTAGGTTAACTTTGCCCAAGGGAACTTCACTCAGAGTACTCCCACACAAGGGTTTGGATTTCTTACCAATAAAGATTTCTTTGCCTTTACTAGGGAAGGGAATTCCTTTTCCTTTGGTCTCACACACATAGGTTCAGAGTACAGAGCAAGAGCTCAACTATGGGCATCTCTGCCCTGGTGAGGTCACATCTGGAGTATTGTGTCCAGTTCTGGGCTGCCCAGGTCAAGAGGGACAGGGAACTACTGGGGAGAGTGCAGCAGAGGCTACAAAGGTGCTGAGGGGCCTGGAGCAGCTCTGTGAGGAGCAAAGGCTGAGAGCCCTGGGGCTGAGAGCCTGCAGCAGAGCAGCCCCAGAGGGGAGCTGAGCAATGCTCAGCAAGAGCTGAAGGAGCTGTGGGGGGCAAGAGGCTGGGGCCAGGCTCTGCTCAGTGGTGCCCAGGGACAGGCCAAGAGGCAAGGGGCACAAACTGGAACCCAGGAGGTTCCATCCAAATAGGAGGAGAAACTTCTTTGGTGTGAGGGTGCAGAGCCCAGGAGCAGGCTGAGAGGTTGTGGAGTCTCCTTGTGTGGAGAGCTTCCAACCCCCCCTGGCCATTGCCCCACCTGGGCAAGCTGCTGTGGGGGCCCTGCTGCAGCAGGGGGTCGGACTGGGTGAGCTCCAGAAGTGCCTTTCAACCTTTCACACTGCCCAGTTCTGTGTGGCACAGGAAGCCTCTTGCTCAGGCCCCAAGCCACGTTACAGGACAGCTGCCCAAAGCTCCTGGCTGGAATGGAGCAGCTTTCCTCACAGCCCCTCTGACAGCTTCACTCACTCCAGCAGTGCCTCCCCTTGGGATGGGACCTCACGAGCCAGAGCCTCCCCTGACCCCAAACCTTCAGCAGACACTCAGCCAGGAGATGTTTTGCTTTGACTTCAGCACTGCCCAGACAGCCCAAAGAGGGAAGTCCAACTCTGCATTTTGGTGATAAACCTGAAGCTCTTCCAAGAGGGTTTGGATGTCCAAGCAGGTGGAACAGGAGACTGGGACACAGACTTTGGTCACAACCCCAAAGCTGCCAGACAGACAGACATCACTTTCTACCCTCCAAGCTGCTTCCCTCAGGCTGGAGAGCACCAGGGCAGGGAAAACCTCTGGCTCCAAAAGCCAAGGCAGCTGCTGAGGAGGTTTCTCCACTCAGTGGTGTTCCCTGCACAGGTAATTGTGCACTCCTCACAAACCTTAACAAGCCTCACTCAGGGACCCTGGTGACAAGCTGAGGGCTGAGTTATTCAACAGGAAATTGTTGGGTTTGAAGGATTGCTTCAAAGGAAAAACAGACATTCAAAAGCACTCAGAGTGCCACCAGCAGCAGCTTGGGTTTCAAACACCCTGTGCATGAGAGCTCCCCCGGAGCCATCTCTTGTACCTGCTAATACCCTTCACCAGGAGAGCCTTCTAAGGGGGGGTTCAGATCCATGGCTCTAAAACACACCCAGCTGCTTGCCCTGGAGGAGGCACTCAGGCACACGTGCCCATCAGCTCAGGGAGATGATGAGGCTCCTCTGGGCACTTCCAAAACCCACCTGGGTGCAGGCCTGTGTGAGCTGCTGGGAGACCCTGCTTTGGTGGGGGAGTTGGACTCAATGGCCACTGGGGGCTCCTTCCAACCCCTACCATTCCATGATCATGCTCCTTGGCACTGATCAGAAAGCTGACTGCACCCACAAGGGGTGAAAGGCATCCCCCAAATGGGCACAGCCCTGGCTTGCAGATGCAAGCTCAGTTGAGCTTAAGGAGAAACTTCTTTAATCTGAGGGTGAAGGAGAATCGGAGCAGGCTGCCCAGGGGGGTTGTGGAGTCTCCTTCTCTGGGGAGATTCCAGCCCCACCTGCACACTGTGCTCCTGGGCAAGCTGCTGTGGGTGGTGCTGGCTTAGTCACAGGGTTGGACAGGATGACCTCCAGAGGTCACTTCCAACCCCTACCACTCTGCACTTCGCTCTGCACCCTCCTGGGCTCTCCCAGGGAGAGCCACGTGCCTGCCAAATGGCTTGGAGCGAAGGAAGGAAGGAAGAAGCCCAAGTCCCTGCTGCAGCTAAATATAAACTGGAGGCAAGGCAGCTTACACAGCACTGCAGCAGCACGTTGGAGGTCTGTACCTTAACAGCTCCACATCGATTTCTTTTATGTGAAGGAAGAAGGTGGGGGAGAGGACCACGTGCCCCAAGTTGTGTGAGCTCCAAAGAGCCTCCTGCTCCGCCTGGACTAATGTTTGGAGTAATCAAAGGCGTGAACTCATGTTTTATGTATGGCAGCGAGAGTTTGCAGGCTTCTGCAAGAAGGAATCTCCAGCCTTTGGTATTTTGTTTGCAGGCTGGCACCATATGGCTCTCCCCTGCTGATATCCTTTCACACCAGAACTTTATGTTCAGATGCTTGAGTTAATATTTTACCCAGCAAGCATAAACAAGATGCAAAGATTGCAGTCAGCAGCAACCTCCTCTTAAACCATACACCCATGTCAACAGAGGAGGCTTCCTTCAGCACCAAGCTTACCCAGCACATGCCTGGCTTCAGGGTGCTTTAGCCTAGGGGTGCAAGCTGGGCCAGTTAACTTTGCTTTAGCATCACACAAAACACCAGCAGCAAACCCAAGGAGGATGCTCTCACTCCCTTCCTGCTCTGCTTTCTGGCTGGTTCAAGGCATTACACACAGATGGGACACTGATGACTCATGGAATGGTTTGAGTCGGAAGGAGCCTTAAAGATCACCCAGTGCCATGAGCAGGGACACCTCCCACCAGCACAGCTTGCTCAAGGCCTCATCCAGCCTGGCCCTGAGCACCTCCAGGGAGGAGGCAGCCACAACTGGAGTTGTATTTGTGTCCAGTTTCAGGCTGAGTGTCTGCTTAGCTTTTGTGTCAGATTAGATTTCACCTCAGGAAGCTAAAGTTGCCTCCTCACTGCTGAGGTGGGGATGGAGCAGCAGAGCTCCCAGCCCAGAGGCAAGCCTCAGCCAACTCCAACAGCAGGGGTAAAAACAGCCTTTAAGGTCACTGAGTCCAACCATTAGCCCAACACTACCGAGTCCACTGTTAAACCACATCCTTCAGCACCACATCTACACATCCCTTAAACCCCTCCAAGGCTGTTGACTCCACTTCCCTGAGCAGCTGCTCCAGGGCTTCCCTTTCAGGGAAGAACTTTGTTCCTAAGCACAGAACGCATCTGGTCGGAAGAGACCTCAAAAACCATCCAGCCCAGCCCCCGACCCAAACACATGGCCAAGAAAGCCTTGTCTGGAGCACCCCTAAGCCTGACAGGGCTTACCAGGACCCCTGCTTCCCCCTACCCTGCCCTGGCTTTAGGCACAGAATCGCTTTGGGAACCCGCAGCTTGGACATTTCGCTCCAACTACTACGTTTAACTTCCCTCTGCATCCAGACTCCTCCTCCCTCCCTCCCCTCCCCCCCCCCCCCCAACATTCCTATTATTCTTTAATAACCTTAAAACAAGCAGGGGCTAACAGATGTCTTCCAGCCTGCACTCTTATTAATGAGAATATTGTCAGAATGGAAATCAGGTCACAAATGTTTAATACTTTGTTTGAGAAGTCTTCAGCTCCTTGGCAGAGTTGCACTAATCCAGACGTGACAGATGCAGCAGGCAGTTTTGCTTGGGGCAGATTAAAGCTCCCCCACCCCCCACCCCCCACCCCCGGGTTTGCTCTTTCATTTGGGCTGATGAAAATAACATCACAATCTTTCAGTTTTGATATTCATTTCAGGGTTGGGGGTTGGGGGTTTGGTTTGTGGTTGTTGTTGGGGTTGGGGTGCTTTTTTTGGGGGGGGGAGGAGTTGGGAGGGAGATTTTTTATCTTGTTTTTAATGTGCTGACTTCAAAACACAGGAAAAAAAAAAAGAGGGGGAAAGGAAAAAGGAATAATAAAGACAGTGACCAGCAAAAGGCCAAGATGATGACAATGAAAGGCAACCTGTTGTTGTCAAGACATTAAAGGGCATGGGGGGGAGGCAGGCGAGCAGAGGGTTGCTCTGCCTGGCAGCTAGAAGTGAGACCTTGCCAAGCCAGAGGCTGCCTCCCATTTGGAAGTGTTTATTAATCTATTCTCTCTGAAGCAAGCAAGCTCAATGCAAGACAAAGATCAAAGGCATTATAATGCAGGTGAAAACTCAGGCTTGGGGGTGGCTCCTCTGCTTCTTCTTTTTCTTCCCTTCTTTATGTTTTGGTTTTATCCTTTGAGCCAAGGCAGCTTGGGAAGCAGCACATTGCAGAGGGTCACTTCCTTGTCCTGCTGTAAGCCCCACGCTTGCTGGAGCAGCCTGGACCAGCTGATCCCAAACACCCTTTCCTCAGCCAAACTTGCTGGGAATAGATTCATGAAATGCTTTGTGTTGGAAGGGATCTCAAAGCTCAGCCAGCTCCAACCCCCTGCCATGGGCAGGGACCCCTCCCACTGGCCCAGGTTGCTCAAGACCTCCTCCAGCCTGGCCTGGAACACCTCCAGGGAGAGGACATCCACAGACTCCTGGGCAAGCTGTGCCAGTGTCTCCCCAGCCTCACTCTCAAGAGTTTGTTTCTAACATCCACTCTAAATCTAGCAGCTGGGGTGGTTGGACACCATGACCCTACCACACCTTCCACAACCCAGCTGTGCCTGGCAATTCCTTGTTTCCCATTCCTGACCTCCTTTCACACCAGACCACCCCTCCTGGGACACTCTTTCACAGCTAACTTCACTTCCTTACTGCTTATCAACTGTTCCAGTAGTGAGGTGGGGGCTGGTCTCATCTCCCTAGTCTCAGGTGATAGAAGAGGACACAGCCTGAAAGTGTGCCAGAGGAGGTTTGGCTTGGAAATTAGGAACAATTTGTTTGCTGCCAGAGTGGTCAGGGATTGGAACAGGCTGCCCAGGGATGATCAGGAGGCCCTGGCCAGGCTCACAGCTCCTATCCTCTCCCCACACTCCTCTGTAAAGAAGCCAGAGCCATGTGTGCCTTTGGGGTCTGCCCGAAATCAGCCACAGCTCCCAGTGCCAGGTCCCTGCAGGGCACTGCTGGACCAGTTTCATACAGGCACTGGATGGAGGCAGTGCTTTAAAAAGCAGCCAGTGATGTTGAACACACAGTCCCCTGAAGGGCAGACTCCTGCTTAAAGGGACAGAGTCATCACACTACAATCCCAGGCTGTTGGTCTGCACCTTCTGTGCCCAGAAACCTTCTCTGCCTCCCCATCCTCACCTGCAAAACCACAGCAAGGCCTCACTGAGGAGTCACAGGGATCAATACCCCCAGCTATAGAAAATCCCCTGATTTGGTGGTGTGTATGAGGCCATTTTTCCTTAGAGCTGCAGTTTGTGCTCCTGTCAGAGTCCACAGAGAATCCACAAAGCCCACGCAGGTCTGGGGGGGGGCTGGCCCTTCCAGGGGGCTGGACTCTAATGTTTACATTCTTCAAACAGAACTCCTCAGCACATGTTCAGGCCTCTGAGATGTCCTCACCTTGGTGCCCACCTCCAGCTATTCCCAGAGCAAAAGCAACCTGCCCCCAGTGCCAGGTGCTCAGAGGAGCCAAGGGATGCTGCCCTGTGCTGCTGCTCCCAAGCAGGGGAAGCAGAGTGAACCTGCACAAGGAAGAGATGCTTGCAAGCTGCTCCTCACCTTCAGGGTCTTGGTCCTGTCCCAGAGGGCCAAACCACCACACAGCTGCTCCCAGCAAAGCAGCTCCCGAGCTCTGCAAGGGCAGAGGCTGCACTTCCAGGAATTCCCTTAGCCTGCCAGGAGGGAAAACTGCTTCCCTCCAAACATCCACACAGAAAGCCCTCTTCTCCCTAGGGACAATACCTGTGAGGAGGGAAGGGGGGCTGACTCCCCTCCCAAGTCGGATGGGAGGATGTCTCATTACTCATGGCCTGGCTCTCAGACCCCAGCACAAGAATCCCATGCCAGTTCATTTCTCTCTAGGAAAAAGGAGTTCCAGAGCATTTCTCCCACCCCAGAAACTCCACAGCACGTGCTGGCTGCCACACTCCTCTCCTCACACCATGACCTCCTCTCTAAGGACTTAAGTGATGGATTGAGTTTCTGCTGTGCAAAGGTAAACAGCTTAAGAAGCAATGCAGAATATTTTAAGATGAGAGGCTTCAAAGAAGCCTGAAGGACATCAGAGACACCAAGGAGCTCTGTGTCCCACCCAGCACATAGGTGGTGGAGTTACACTCTCTGGAAGCCAGCAAAGACCAGGAGGAAGGTGTAAAACGTGGGGGGGGGGGGGGGGGGGGGTGTGGAAGAATAAAGTCATTTCTGCCCCACCAGAGCTCTAGGAATAGCTGGGGACTGAGAGGATGGGTGGGAGTTAATCCCTGCTGGATCATCCCCTTCACACAGCCACCCTTGGGCTGTGTCCCCAAAAGCCAAAGCAACCTGGAATTTGAGGCCACTTCAGCCTCCCTCCCGGGCTACAGCAGCCTCGTCCGCACAGCCAGGGTGCAGGCAGCACTTGGATAACACATGGCTCAAAGGTGGAATTTCCTGGGAGAGGAAGAGTGGCAGAGTGGTGTATCCCTAGCTCTGGAAGTTACAGCTGGATCCCTCACCCCCAGCTCCTGGGAAGGAGGAGCAGCTGTAACGTGACAGAGAGGTCCTTTGTCATTGAGGAAGGAGCTCCAACCCTAAGCCACGCAGCTTACAGCTGGAAAACACAAATGCCAGCCCCTGCCGTTCCAGACACGCACGAAGCAAAGGGGAGACCAAATCCTACCCCCACACGCTTAGCTGTGAAACTGCCGTGTGACTTCACAGCGCTGTCGTGATGCTTCCCCACCTCCCTCCCCTCCCCTCCCCTCCCCTCCCCTCCCCTCCGGCTCGTTTCATGTCTTCTGGGAAGCCCAGCCCAGCCGTGGCGATTCCCACCCCCACTCCTGGCTCCAGCCTTTACTGTAAACCTGACACTTCCCTCGCCTCGCTCTGCTCTTGGGGAGCAGAGGGTCCCCCCCAAACTTCGGGTGGGACCCATTCCAGCGTCCCTGACCAAATCAGCCTCCCCAGGCTGCAAAACGAGGGCTCCCCCCGTCACCGGCCACGGACCTTAGGACCATTTTGCATCTCAGCCACCGATTCTGGGGGCTCAGGAGTACAAACTCACCCCCGTTCCTCAAACCCAAACCACGCTGAGATTTGGGGGAGGGAGAAGGTTGGCATTCCTGAGCTCCAAAAGTGGTTTCGGGGAACGTTTCTGACTTCGGGGGCACTGCTCCCCAGCAAAACCCCACCGTGCCCCCCCGAGAAGCCAAGCCGGGAGGCAACAGCCCAGAGCGCAGGCTTCGCGGGGGCGGGGGGGGTTGTTTAGCACTGTCGGCTAAAATGGCAGCTGCTGCTCTGACGCCGAGCTACGTCTTGCGGAGTCAGCCCTGCCCTCCCCATCTGACTGCCGGGAACACGGAGCGCTCCCGGGGGCTCGGCGGGACCGGGATGGGGGAGGCAGGGGGGCGACGACACGGAGCTGGAGCTTCACCTCCTCCTGCCCACCACAGTTTGTAGCTTCGGAAAAATCAGTCCCGACCCAGCTGGGTTAGTCCCCGGCCAAACGGCTTCCCCCCACAGCCTCCGGCTGGAAGGCACCTGGGATCTCTCTGTGTGTCCCCCCCCTTCCCTCCCACCCCAGCCTGGGGCCACCAACAGACACGCCCGGCTCAGCAAAACAAAAGCCGGAGGACCGGGGGGGCTGCCGGGCTGCTTTCTGCCACCCTGCGCCGTGTTCCCCCCCGCCTCTGCTCTGGGGACAAGGACGAGCCCGGGGTCCAAGGGAGCGGGCATCGAGTAGCAACAAGGACCGGGGTGGGGAGAGAAAGGAGGAGGTTCGGGTTCTTCAGGGAAGGATGGGTTCTTGCCTGCTTCCAGACAAGTGTTTGGCAAGGAGAGGGAGACCTCCCCGTCCCAAAGCCACCAACACCACCCTCGGCAGTGCCCTTAAGGACTATCCCACAGCAGGACCCCCTCCAGCCCTGCCAAGCCTAGGGGATACACCTTGCAGGGTCTCCCAGGAGGTGTGTGTGGTGGCTGTATTCCTGCCCTGCCTACAGCACGAGGTGTCCCCACTTTCCCCTTTCCCCCCTCGAGGGCCACCACCCCTGGGGGGACTCATGGCCCCCTGCTTGGGACTGCACAGAGGACAAGCAGCTCTGTCCTCCCAAACTGCTCTTCAATGGGACCCCCGGGAAGCTGCCACCTGCTGTAGGACAGCGTCCCAGGACAGACCCAGACCCACTGCTCCAGGTTACATGGACCCCAGCTCCACCAGGACAATAAGGAGCAAATCCTATCTGCTTTCTGGGAAGGGATGCAGCCAACTTTCTGGAGTTGCCCTACTCTTTGTGCCTTTGGGATCCCACAGAGCCCCAAACCACTCGCAGAAACAAAGAGAAAAAAAGAAAATAGAAGAAAGTAAGGGGAAAGGAGTTGCCCTCAGCTTTCCTGAGGCAAGAGCAAAAGCAGAAGGGATGGAGGAGGTCTGAGAGCTGGAGGGGACAAGCGGTGGCTGAGTTCCTGGGGCCAGAGCAGCAGGAGATGGCTTGCGGCACGCGCCTGCTCCAATCCGCGCCGCTGGGGAACAATAAACAGGATCATACAAAGAAGTGGAAAGGCAGCATCTTTGCTTCTGGTTTCTATGACAGCATCAGAGACAAACCAACTATAAACTCTTAATTCCTAGATTCCTCCTCCCCCAGCTCCCAAACCCCCTTTTGTCTGCCATTAATTAAAGTGGCCATATGGAAAAGGCTGATAATAACAGCAGATGAGGCGACGAGAGAGAGGGGAAAGGGAAAGAAAGGAGAAAAATAACTAAAAGTAGTGGCAGAGAGAGGCTGAGGATCTAGCCTGGGCTTTTTGCACTTGTTTTCAGTGGCTGCTCAGAGAGGGGGGGCTCAACAATAGTGGGAGGGGGGTGGAAGCAAACCCCAGGCCTCCTGTTCCAAGGGGGTTGATCCCCACATCCTGCCGCTTTGTTTGGGGGAGCCTCAGAGGAGACTGAGTCTCCTCTTTGGGTTCATCTCCCCGAGAGGAGTTGGTCCTACCTGCCAGCAAACTGCACCCCAAACTCAGCCTAACTTGTGAGGGTCGATGGCAGCTCCAGGGTACCCTCAGGCACCAGCCTGTTTCCCTTTGCTCCCCTCCTCCCCCCCCCCACCAAATTACCCCCAGAACAACAGCAGCAGCAACACAAACTTCGCTGAAATTGATCAAGAGATTAGCCAAGCAAAGCCTCTTCCGAGCTAGCTAAAAATAAGAACCCACAGATTCCTGCCATGGTCAAGAGAGAGAATGAAATCCACCAACATGGCACACGTCCCTTGTTCCTCACTGCTATAAATAGAGAGCCCTGAAGTAGTCAGTGCTGGGGAAAAGTAGAGGGGAAACAAAATGAAAAGAAGAAAGAATAAAGCAAAGTGGTGGCAAGAGCAAGCGGCAGGCAGGTGACCCGAGGGGACAAATATCAGCCTTCCTCATCCTCCTCCAAAGCAAAGCTTTCCCCCCTCCCCCCCACCCCCCGCCCCCCCACGCACAGAGCTCCCCGAGGAGTAGGAAACTGTAGACTTTGGGTTGGAGTTTTTGTAGTAAGGGGGGGTTGGAGTGGGAGGGTGAAGGGGTGGAGGGGGGTGAAGCCCGGAGAGGGACGCACAGAGCCCCTGGTCCCCGCACCATCAGCACCTCCGAGAGCTCCGCTGCCACGGAACAAACTCCTCCCGGCGCCCCGGAGCGTCTTCTGCTAACACCGCCGCTCACGCTTCCCTCCGGATAAACATCCACCCAGCTCGCAGACCACAAACCCGGCAAGCATCCTCTCTTCCAGAAACGTCAGAAAGTTTCCCCGGCTGGAACGCGATGGTTGGCTTTGATTTCAAGAATTCTCTTCCTTTCTGCTCTTAGTCAACCTCAGTCAGATGCAGAACATGTCCACTTGCCTCTCGCAGGCTGCGAGAGAGCCAGCGAGCAAAGATGGACCTAGGAGCCTGCTGATCATCATCGAAATGCCCTCGGTTCTCCAGTGCAGTGTTCAAAACAACAACCCAGCCTCGGCGTTCTAAAGGCAAAACGCCTGCCTCTGTTTACATCAACCGTGTGCTCCCAGAGCCTTTCCTCCCTGCCTCAATCCAAGGGAGGGGAAAAGAGGGGGGGCGGAAAAAAAGAGAGAGAAAAAAAAGAGAGAGAGAGAGAGGGGGGAAAGGCAAAGAAAAAAGGCAGCGTTATCTGCCTTTGTCAGCGAAAGAACATAATATTGACTTACCTTTCCCCACAGCTATTGTCTGCCCCTTTGCAAAATGACATCACGGAAACCAATCATGAAATTTGCATGGGGGAGGCTGTGGGGGGAGAGTTCTTGGAGGGCAGCCCACTCGGCTGCTCCGGGAGGGCGCGTGGACGCCGGCTTGTTGGTTTCAATTAAATATCTGATACTCCTCGGTGTGTGAACTCTTAAGCCTGCTAAAGGCAATGTCTCATTTACTTAATGACCGCTCTCATTAATGGAAATGGCACAGAGGGGGCTTGCTGCGCCTTCCCTTTGTAAATACACTACCCATGAACCCTTGGGGTTGCAATATATCTGTTTACTCTCCGAGGTGAAATAAATTTACAGTATAGCATCAAAAGCAGCGAGCGAGGGAGCGCGATGGAGCCGCTGGCTGGAGCGCGCCCAGAGTTGGGGCTCTCCCGGCCCCTCTCGCCTCGCTCTCCCCTCTCCCCAGGACCCAGTGGAAGGTGAGGGATCCGTATTTATTTGTTTGTTTATTGTTTCACCCCAAGCCGACTCAAGATTAACGTGCGGGAAGCTGGGGGCTCCTTCGCTAGCAGCCACACAAAAGGAGGGCGAGCGCGGCGAGCGCCGTGCCGCCCTGCGGGCCCCCCCGCGCATCCCAGCGCGTGGTACGGCCCAATAATTCCTAATAGCAGCGAGCAGCGAGTGACAGATGCCCTGGGTTAGCACAGCTCCAGCGAAAGTACTTCACAATATTTATTGGTGGTTAGGAAGATGACCTATCACCATAAAGAACAGGCTGGGAAATTTACTGCCTGCCCGGGGCTGGAGGGGCTGGGGCTCAGCCCATGTACATATGCAAAAAGTGAGTGCTTAAAAGGTGTATAAATATTGTTGGGTTGTTTCCCTTCCCCCCCTCCCCCCCTCCACCCCACCCCCCCCTTCCCTTAAAATATAATGAAACAAACGGCACAACGTGTTCCAGCAGACATCACCTCAGCCTGGCAAGGATGTTGAGTCTGGAGAGGAGAAGGTTGAGAGGGGATCTTATTAATGTCTATAGATGTCCGAGGGGGGGGGGCGTCAGGAGGAAGGTGCCAGGCTCTTGTCAGTAGTAAGACAAGGAGCCATGAGTACAGGCTGGAGCACAGGAAGATCCACCTCAACATGAGGAACAACTGATTTACTCTAAGGGTGACAGAGCCCTGGAGCAGGCTGCCCGGAGCGGCTGTGGAGTCTCCTTCTCCAGAGACTCAAAACTCGCCTGCGTGCATTCCTCTGTGGCCTGCCCTGGGTGACCCTGCTCTGGCGGTGCGGTTGAGCAGGATGATCCCTAGGGGTCCCTTTCATCTCCTGATATTCTATGGAGCATGGCTCAAGTGGTTATGGTTTTGAACTCCATGATGGGAAAGAGAATGAAGTAATGGCAACAGCCCCTGGAGGAGCTGGGGAGTGTTTCTAAGCGAGGAAAGTGCCTGTTCTTCTCCCGGGAAGAGCCACACTTCCCATGAAGTAGCATCATCTTTCCTTGGACAGGCTCCTGTTTGGTGGAGGTCTGGCCACCCCAGGAGGGGAAAGCCCTCAGCTAGCTGCAGGGAGGAATTCTCTGGGGAGCAATCCCAGTGCTGCGTGGCAGGAAGGGCATTGGCACAAGGATCCTGTTCCCCCCTCGCTCCCCCAGATGGGAGCATTAGCACTTGGACTGCAACTTTTTGGTGGTAGTGGGGGGAAAACACAACTGTGCTGCAGCCCCGTGGGGTGTGGGGGTCATGTTTGGCCCCTGTGCTTGTCCTGCCCCTTCGTGCCATCCCCAGCACTGCCAGGATGATTAAGACTTCACTGTCATTGCAAAGAAGGCTTCCAAAAGGATGCAGGAGCTCACAAGCAGACAAACTCCAGGAGCCTGCAGAGAGCTCAGCGGGCAGCCACAGAGCCTGGCAGGGACAGTTGGATCCTGCTGAGGATGAGCTCCCCTGTGGGAAATTTCAGCTCCAGAGCTGCAGGAGCCCCAGCTGCCCTGCTCCAGCTCCCCCCCATCCTGATCGAGTTAGGGGGAGGCAGGAAAGGGAAAAGCTTCTCAAACTGCCCAGGGTTTCAGCCCATGCCCCTCGTTAGCTCTGCAGGTCACCCTCCTGACCGCATGGGCTCGAGGGAGTGCGGGATGCAAGCCCACCTCACCCACTGACCACTACAGGACATGCAGCAGGGGAGAGTGATTTGATTTCCCATTTGGGGCATTTTACCGAGGAAAAGGATGACGAAAATACGAATTTTAAAGCATTGAGGCTGATTCAGAGATCCTCAAGTTGCCCATTTGCAGTGCTTGCAAGCCCGGGGTGCTCCTAAAGCGTGAACATAAAGGAGGCATTCAGCAGGGAGCACTCCTGGAAAGCCTTTTTCTATCTCCATCGGGCACCCCGTGCAGACAGGGATATTTTACATCCTAAACCTCTGGCATTCAGAAATTCTATTAAACTCTTATCTGCAGGCAGCAGGCCTGGTGCTGCGCCGCATCGCCATTGTTCTGCACCCGCGATAGGATCGCGGGGAGGGATGGGTGGACTCTGCTCCTCTCTGCTCGCACAGCTTGCCTGCTCCTCTCCACCACGCTCCCATTTACGGAGACAACGCCAAAACTTGAGAAACAAAAGCAGAGCGGCTGGGCTGGAAGGCAGGAGGGGGGCGAGCAGCCTTGCTTGCCCGTGTTTCTCTCAACAGAATTTGGGCTGGACTGCCGCGGGTTCGTGTCCGCGCACAGGGCGGGGGATGAGCGCACAGGCGCGGCCAGCCCCGCGCCTCTCCCAGCCTCGGCACGGGGGAATTTTATTCCTGCTGCTGCTGCATTTATTAACAAACGAGGCACCTAGAAGCCCTACGGCAGCTGACAGCTTTGATACCATTCTACCAAGCAGCGGGTTGTGAGGGGGTGGTTGCTTTCTCTTTGTTCCCAAACTCTCCAGACTTCTCTTTCTCCTCCTCTCAATTCCTCCCGGAGCACCACAGGCGCAGTGAGCAGCTCCTTACCCAGCGACTTTCTACCTCCCATCAACTTCAGCGGCAGACGGGGATCCTCATCCCACCACCCCGAAATCCTTCCTTGACCCCTTGACGATCGCCAGCTCGGGCTGACAGCCATCACCCCGCTGCCAGCCCCAAGCTGGAGGAGCCCGCAGGAGAAGCGCAGCCACGCGTGGGCCGGGGCGCGGCGGCGCTCAGCACCACGGCGGTGGACAGCTCCCGCCGCCTGCTTCTTTGAGGCACTTTGGACCTTTTCGAACATTTCCCGACCTTTTGGGAGGGTTGTTCCCTCCCCCACCGCCCTCCCCAGCGCTACAGTCACTTAAGAGCTTTTTCATTTTCCAGGAAGGAGACCCTTATTGTGTGTTCGGAGGGCTGCAGGAGCTGCTGGGCCCCCACAGGGACCTGCAGAGCGAAGGCAGAAAATAAATATTCATTTATTTGCACTTTTGGAGGATTTTCATCGTTTGAGAACGATTTGAGCTCCCTTCAAGGGTCTCTAGCTGCCTGTCGCCTGCAGAAGCTATTGCCAACAAGATTTCTTAAAGCAGACTCCCTTCATAACCCCAAATCCCTCTGCCCCCTCCTCCAGCCCCTCCCCGGGAGCAGTTTTGGGGTTTAAATCTTTCTGTGCTGCTCTTTTCAGCCTTTTTGAGGTTGGTTTTGCTTTGTTTTCCCAAGCACTACGGAGTGACTTTACAGCAGTTCTGGATGAGAATCACTTCATGCTCCCAGGGCTGAAAGAGCTGCCCCTACCCTAAAGGGAACTGTCTGGCAGAGAGCTACAAAAGAAATATTCTCACGTTTTCATCCCTGGAGCATCATTTGAGCCCCTTCTGAGGCTGCCTGCCTGCCACCTGCAGCAGTCAAAGCCAAAGGGGTTTTTTCTCAAGTAGATTCCCTCCAGGAGCCTCCCTGGGCAGTTCTGGTTGGAGTTTCTAAAACCTTTTTGTGTGTTCAGGTTGATCGCCTCCAGTTGGAGCTGACTGAAATCAGTCTGTGTGGTTTCAATGAATCTGTGAGGTCCGGGTGGTGTAAATGCCGTTTGAGATCATTTCAATCAGTCTGTAAGCTTCGGGGCTGGGTTTGCCCCCCTGAAACACCCCCACCCCCATCCCCTCCCCCCAGCTTCTTTGAGTCCAGTTCAAAGAAAATTAGTTCTCAAACTTTTCTGCATGTCTAATTGGCACCAACTTCTGCGGCTACCAGCTGGGGGTGAAAGATGTTTGGGCTTTATTTCCCCCCCCCCCCTTGTTTCTCTCTGAAAGCTCTATGCAGATGGGCTGTGGCTGCCTTAATGCCTCCGACTACAATTAGTGCTGTTGCACAGCGAATAGAAATGGGCAGCATTAATATTGTATATGGAACAGCTGAAGGGTGGGGAAGGAACCTGCCCACTACAGGCCCCTGGCAGATGGAACAACAGGCACGAGCACAAAACCCAACTTTTAATAACCCTCTGCTCACTCCCCAGCACACTCCTTTCTCTCTCTCTCTCTCTCTCTCTCTCTCCCCGGCCTGGGCGGCTCCTCCTCGAAGAGGCAAAGCCTTTGTTTGGCCAAGCCCCCAGCTCTTTCTCTTCCTCAAGCACAACAGTTGAAGCTATCTCCAGCTTTTGCAGAGGGCACCTCGTGTTATCCTCAAACTTCCTCCTTTGTGCCTGGCTTAAGGCAGGCACCAGAACACAGCCGGAGCCAAGCTTCCTTCTTTGTGCCTGGGTTAAAGCAGGAGCTGAGACACACGCACAGGCCAACAGCCCCCCCCCCCCCCCCCCCCCCAATTTCTCATTTAACAACAGCCCCACACGTCTTCACCCACCCACCCCCCCCCCCCCCAGCAACACTTAACAGCAGCCCCAAACAACTTTTCTCATGTAACGGCAGCCCCCCTTTATCATCCAGCAAAGGAAGAGAGTCGCACCTCTCTCCAGAAGTAAAAACAACAACCAGCCCCCCCCCACAAAAGCAAACCAAACACACACCCCCACACCCCAGCAGGACTGTGACCAGAAGCAGCAGAAACCAGGATTTCTCCTCCCCCTGCTTCTCCCCGTCCTTTGTAATTAGATGGTAGAGGGGACAAAGCCCCTCCGGTGCCTCGGAGCAGCGGCACCGGGGGCCGACCTTCCCCCCCCGTCTTCCAAAAGCACCTGTAAAGCTTGGAGCAAAACAGTGGCTGAGGCCAGGACCACAACCACGAGGAACCTGAGCTCTGAAACGTACTCGGAAAACACTTTCCGCCGCGGGGAAGAAAACCCCAAACCATCCTAAAGCCAGGCGGTAACCTGGGGGGGGCGGGGGGGAGCGATCCCTCCACCTCCTCCCACCCAAACCCCTTTGCCAAGGCGTGGCTTAAGCAGCATGAAGCTGCTGGAGTTATTTACAGGAGAAACACATTGAGAACCCCCTGATCCATCCATACGCATCCCCACACCCCCCTCCTGCATCCACCGGTAACCGGCTACGAACCGAGGAAGGTCCCGCAGAGCTTCATCCTTGCCGGGGAGCGGAGGCTGCCTTCGCCCGGGGCGGTGCGGGATGGAAGGAGGAGGGGAAGGGGGTTGGGGAGGGGGGAAACTGGGATGGCTGGGAGGGAGCGCAGCCTCCACAGGGTTACTCACTCCATCATCCCTGGGAAAAGTTGGCGTCCGGAGCAAAAACTTATGGGAGGAGGCGGCCAATGGGACCTCGCCGCAAAACCACTGCTGCGCACTCGGCGGCCAATCCGCGGGGATGCTGCATAATGCTTTGGGTGACTGTGACACCCCCCCGCCCCCCTCACCAGCCCTGACCCAGGGATGTTTTGCCCACTCGAGTCTCTCCTGGCTGGGCAAATGTGAGGAAAATGGGGAGAGAGCCTTCCTGCCGAGCCGTCCGGGGCTCACAGCTTCCATCAGCTTCAATTCCGCCTGTGATTAGCAGAGAGGTGAAGTGACAACGTGGATCTGGCAGTGAAGACGGCGGAGGCGGGGGGGGAGGGAGGGGGAGGGATTGACACACACACTCCCATCACCCCCACACCCCTCATCTTCAAGGGGAGTCATCCCCAGGGAGCCTCATCCACCTCCACTATGTCAGGGACCCAAGAGAGTCTGTATCTGCCCGCAGGACATGTCCCCATCTCTCCCAGCTGTTGGGCAGGGGCTATATCCTCAGCCCTGTGGATGCTCCATGGGCTGGCAGGGCTCTGGATAGCCAGTGGCCAGGCCAGTGGACCTCTTGCACATCTGAATCTGTATAGAAATCACCAGAGAATCCCAGCAGGGAGTGGTTGGAAGGGACCTCTGGAGCTCACCCAGTCCAGCCCCCTGCTCCATCAGGGCACCCACAGCAGCTTGCCCAGGAGCACCATGGCCAGAGGGGGTTGGAAGCTCTGGGCAGCCTGCTCCAGGGCTCTGCCACCCTCACAGCAGAAAAGTTTCTCCTCCTGTTCGGATGGAACCTCCTGGGTTCCAGTTTGCACCCTTTGCCCCTTGTCCTGTCCCTGGGCACCACTGAGAAGTGCCCCCAGCCCTGTGAGCAGGCTGTGCTGGCAGGGTTCTGGACAGGAGAGGTCAGGCCAGGGGACCTCTTGCATGCTGAAGTCTGTTCAGTAATGCAAAATCTAATGATGGCCACACAGCTTGTTGGAGCCTTTGGTCGAGTCCAGCATGGATGGGGAAAGGGAAAGGGAAAGGGGCAACTGGCTGTGGGCAAATCCAGAATGGAAGAGGATGTCCCTCTGCCTCAAAGGACAGATGGCAACATTGGACTGGACTGATCCCAGCTGGAGGCAATTGGCTACAGGCCAGTGAGGAACACACGGACTGGCCTCCCAGATGGAAAAGCAGGGAAACAGTTACCAGGAAATAATAACAATAATAACAATAATAATAACAATAATAATAATAATAGAAGAAGAAGAAGAATAAAACTGGCCAGGAGTGTGACTGATCCATATGGTCTCACTGCACTTCGTTCTGCTGCTGGCTTGGAGGGCAAAAGTGCCTCCCCTAGCTTGTGTGAACCCCCACTGCTCATTACCCCAGCTGAGCCCAAGAGCAGCTCTCCCTGTGGGTCAGCAGCAAGGGGCAAGAGCCATTTCTGAAGGCTGGAGAGGAGGGATTGACTGGAAAAAGGCCTGACTGTTAGCACAGGAACTCCTCACCCTGACCCAGGGGGGTGGAGAAGTGTTTGTGGGGAGAGGACAAGCCCACCCCAGCTTTGCCTTGGGTAATCTGGGAGTGGGAAGGGGGAAACCTCTCTGCTTGGAGGGACAGGTGGCACCAGGAATAAAGAGCCTGGGACAAAGCTGGTGCCAAGGGAAGGAGAGTTGAAGGCAATGCATCTCATGTGCCTGGGTATTGGGGCAGGCTTTGTGTCTTACAAACACGAGAGGAGGTGCAAGAACATGCAAGGAGAGGCTCATTCAGTCCTTGGGGTGAGACCCCGGCACAGACCCCTTGGTGAATGCATCTGAGTCCTTCATCCAGATTCCTTTGAGGGCAGGGAGCTGGGAGAAGGAGCAGGGGAACAGCTTTGCTGGGCTGGAGCAGGGGGCTGTGACTATCAAAGTGCACTTCTCCTGCACATCCATCAAGGTCTGCTGTGGGCCTCAGGGTGGGCAAAGGAACCAACAACAGCACTGAGCGTTGTTCTCATCACTGGGGTGAGCTGCAAGTCAGGAGTCTGAGTCAAAGCAGAAGGCGGTTTGAGATTCTTGCTCCTAGAACTACCTTCCTAGGCCAAGCTTAGCTCAGGCAGATGACTCAGTGAGGCTGGATATGGCTCAGGAAAGGAGCTGGAAGCAGGCCCCTGTACAGCTACATCTGACTGCACAGATCTCCCAGCAGGAGGAGGGTGTGAGACAGCTTGTTTGGGGACTGGCACCTCTTCTGTCTTTGAATTAGCAGCTCTGCCTTTGCAGAATATTCTGTGCTTTCTTGTCCCTTCAGTCCCCACCTTGGAAGATGAGAGGTGACATTGCAGAGAGCTCCACGCTTGGAAAATGACTTTCAGAATTGCATCCTGGCAATCTGAAACTTCCAGGCTCTCATCTTCAGCCTCCTGGGGCTTTAATGGGAGACAGCAAAGTGCCTCTTCCTCCTCCCCTCTTTTCCACTCCTCTCCTGTTCTCCTGCAGCTGCAGTGGCTGGGATTCAGCAAGGTCACTCAACTCCATTGCTTCCTGCATGCAGGGGATCTCAAATTAAGGGGTGTTGGGAGCAGCCTGGTGAGATGAAACAGCCTCCACTCAACTCCAGCAAGCAAGCACACAAAGCCCATTTGCAGGAGCTCCAGACTGGTCACCTCCTCTGTGCCTTAGCTGCAGGGAAAAGTAAAGCCATGGAAGGAGCAAAAAGCAGAGTAAAACCAAACCACCTCTGAGCTGGAAGCTGAGGCCTTTTGTCTAGCAGGAGGAGACCCAAAATGCTACTAGGAGGCCCTGTGGCTGCAGCTGCCTTGTCCATTCCTTGAGGTGTCCATCAGCATCTCACCCTCGTTCTTGTTTTCCTCCAGATTCATGCTGCTGCTTCCCCTTTCCCCAGCAAGGCAGAGCCAGCCCTGGCTCCCTCCATCCTCTGGTCTTGGAGCACAAACACAGCAGCTTCCCTTTTGGCTTCTGGGCTTGCCAGTGGTGTGATCCCCTTCCCGGGGCCACTGTCCCTAGTCCTGCACAGGCATTAAGGGGAGGAGAGCACAGATGGGAAGGGAGGGCAAAACAGGAGACGTGTATGCATAAGTCCCAGGAACTGCAGTGCTGCCTGGGTCACTGCTTGCTCTGGGGCCTGGGAGCCACATGGCTGAGGCAGAGAAAGACTGAAGGAAGCATCATCCTTTTGCAAGGCTGATTTCTGCTGATGCAGTGCCAGACCAGGGGGAGTTTAATGTGCCACGAGTGCAGCTTTGCATCTGAAAACAACCAAACCAAACCAAGCCCCAACGAAGCAACCAAACAAAAGACACAGAGACACAATCCCAACCAACCAAACCCCACAGAATCCAACAAAACTCTCCAACAACTACAGCACAGCACACACCTTCACCAAGATGGTTCTGTGGCCTCCCCCCTCACTTTGCCAACAGTCTGTGTTGTACTTTCCTCCTCCTTAACAGCTCCCTAGGTGCCCAGCAGCCCTGCTTGTTCCACAAGGAAGGAGGTGGCTCCAAACTTCTGTTGACTGTTGGCCTCCATCTCAAACCTCTTCCTCCAGCACCTCTCATGGCTGGGGAAAGCTGGGAAGCGGTTTGCAGGCAGTGTCAAGCTCAGCTGGATAGGTCCTGTCAAAACTGCCAGTGTGGTGCCCATAACCATTCTGCCCTGGCTAACAATTTGCTTAAAGGGGAAATGAATAAGGCAAAAAGCACAACTGGAGAATAGAAAGGTCTGAGGCTGCAACCAGGCTCTGCTGTAGCGAACACTTTGTCTCCAAATATTTGCATTTCTGCTGACAAGGTTCACTCTCCAGGAGATTCCCTCCACCCGTGAGCAATCTGCCTTCAGATGAGGGGAGGCTGGGAGCTGCTTCCTGAGCCAGCTCGAGGCTGCTGTGCACATGGCCAAGACCCAGCAGCGGCAGCGGGGATGGGAGATGCCCAAGCAGAGCAGCTGCTCAGCTCCAGGCTGCTGCTCAGCCCCACCGAGAAAGCTCTCAGCTCTTGGTGCTGTGTGCCCCTTGCAATGCTGGTCACAGAATGGTAAGGTTTGGGAAGGACCAGCACCAGAAGAAGGGGACACAATCTCAAGCTGTGCCAGGGGAGGTTTAGGCTGGAGGTGAGGAGAAAGTTCTCCATGGAGAGAGTTGGTGGCCCTTGGGATGTGCTGCCCAGGGAGGTGGTGGAGTCCCCATCCCTGGAGGGGTTCAAGAGGGGATTGGATGTGGCACTTGGCACCACGGTCTAGTCATGAGGTCTGTGGTGCCAGGTTGGACTCACTGATCTTTGAGGTCTCTTCCAACCTTGGTGATTCTGTGACACTGTGACCTCTGAAGACAATCCCAACACTGCAAGGGGCAGAGCAGCAGCCGTGGCAGGATGCTGCTCTCCAGCTGAGGACTTCAACACCCAGGCAGGCAGTCTGCACAAGGACCTATGAGGCAGGAGACTTGGATTTCATTTCTACTCCTGCTACTGATCTCTTTGATGGTGGCCATGGGAAAGTCTCCTCATCCATTTCTCTCTGACCTTTGGCTCCTCTGTTTGGAGTAAAAGATGCTCAGAGCACATCCTGGCTCTTACTACATCTATTAGCAGCACTTGCCAGGCTGAGGCTGTGATTTGCTCAAGATCCCAAATTCCTAGACAAATGCACAATAAATTGTAGCAAACTTCTCATTGCTGGAGGAAGCTGGGGGGGAAGAGGCAGAAAGAATCCTCACAGGTTTACAAAGAGCACATAAAGGGAGGCAAAGCAGAGCTTATTTCATTTTTATCTGCCTTTCCCCTCCCTGCTGTACTGAAAGGCAGCATTCAGCAGTGCAGTGCTGTCATCTTGCCAGGGAAAATTCACAGCTTTGGCCACAGAGTGCTTTGGGTTCGGTTTTTTTTCCCTCACCCTATTCAGGGCAGAGCTGTTGTGCTGCTGTCAGCACCATGCCGTACAGGGCACCTGAACCCTCACCCTGCTGCCTCCCTCTCTGCCATCACTCAGCTCATCACAGCCATCCCCTCCTAGCATGGCTCCCAGGGAGAGAACAGCCTTGGCTGGCCTTGCACCATCAGTTTTGGCAGAGCAGTTCAAGAGGGGGCTGAAGGAGCTGTCTGCTGCTGTGAGGGTCAGAGTTAAACACAGAAGGCTTCCTTTGACCCAAGACAGGCTACAGAAGTGGGCTCAGGAGAAGCTCATGAGGGTCAATAAGGCAAAGTGCAAGGTCCTGCGCTTGGGTTGGGGTAATCCTTGGTGTCAGCCCAGGTTGGGGGATGATGAGGTTAAGGGCAGCCCTGCAGAGAAGGGCTTGGGGGTGCTGCTGGATGAGAAGCTGCATGCGAGCCAGCAATGGGCACTGGCAGCCCAGAAGGCCCAGGGCAGCCTGGGCTGCATCCAAAGCAGCCAAAGATGGAGAGAGAGGATCCTGCCCCTCTGCTCTGCTCTGCTCTGCTTTGGGGAGACCTCACCTGCAGTGCTGTGTCCAGCTCCAGGAGCTGCTGAAACAGGCCCAGAGGAGGCCACAAAAATGCTCAGAGGGCTGGAGCAGCTCCCCTGTGGGGACAGGCTGAGGGAGCTGGGGGTGTTCAGCCTGGAGAAGAGAAAGCTCCAAGGCGACCTCAGAGCTGCCTTTCAATACAGAGCCCAAGCAAAAGGAGCTCCCTCTGCAGCAAACTTGTCCCTTTGTGATGAGCAGGATGTCCATGGGATGGGATTCAACTGGAGCCAGACCAGGTCACTGATGACTGCAGTTTGCTAGTGGTCTGACCTGGGGTTCTGCCCCAGCAAAGCCAGGACAGCCCCTGCAAAGGCACAGGCTGCTGCAGTTACCCCTCACAGGTGCCACAGACCATGCAGGGGCACCCACACCCCTCAGACCTCTTTTGTCTCACCCTTCTTGTGACAAGGGAGTTTCTCAGCACTGGCAAACGTCATTGTCATCCTCTCAGCCCTCCTGGGCTTCTCCATCTCCTGGTGGATGTCCTAAGATTGCTCAAATGTTTCTTGTCCATTATGAACTCTGGGAGCCACTGGGGAAAAGCCCCTGGTTAAGGGCTGAGTTCTCCACTTCACCATTGACTCCAGAGGGACTATTTCCTCCTTTTACTCCTTCTTCCCCTCCTTCCCTCCTCCTTGGCATAGGACAATTACCACAGCTCCAAGACAAACACCAGAGCCCCCTTGCCAGCTGTGCCATTTCACCCTGTCCTCATTGCAAGCCGTGCTGGGAAGCCCATAAAGCACAAGGGAGGGATAATTACCAGTCCCAGCTCTGTAATGATAATTAATACTCTGCTAAGAGCAGAGCTTGTCAGGGCAGGGAGGAGAAGGAGGGCTGGGAAAACAACCAAGCAATACTGAAACCTGAGCAAAGGTTGCTGTGAGGAAGGGGCTGGGGGCAAGGGGCCAGGAGGGGTTGTGAGGTGCAGAAGCCCAGGGTGGGGAGGGGTGGGATGGGATCTGTGCTCATCCACGGGAGAGGAAATCTGGTGTTTCATTGCTGGGCTGAAGGGAGCTTCACTGAGTGTGGCCAGCAGGTCACAGGAGGATCTCTTCCCCCTCTACTCTGCCCTAGGGAGGTCACATCTGGGGTACTGGGTCCAGTTATGAGGCCTCTAACTCAAGAGAGACAGAAGACTACTGGAGAGAGTCCAGTGAAGAGGCACAAAGATGCTGAGGGGTCTGGAGCAGCTCTGTGAGGAGGAAGAGATGAGAGAGCTGAGGCTGTTGAGCCTGTAGAGCAGCCCCAGAGGGAAAGTGTGCAGCCTTGGGTAGAGAGTTTCCTCCTCCTCTCCATCTCACAGATAGAAAAGACCCCCAAGGTCACCAGGTGACCACTGAACTAATACCACCATGGCCACTGAACCATGCCCCCAGGTGCCATGGGCACACATTCCTTGCACACCTCCAGGGATGGGGACTCCACCACCTCCCTGGACAGCCTGTGCCAGCCCCTGACCACTCTTGAAGCAAAGAAATTGTTCCTAATATCCAACTTAAACCTTCCCTGGCACAGTTTCAGGCCATTTCCTCTCGCCCTATCACCTGAATCATCAACAAACTGCCTCCATAGATGCTGTGTGACAGCAACCACTTGAGTTAAACCCAAAAAGGCAACCCAGAACCCATGGTAAAGGGTGAGAGAAAGAGAGAGGAGCTGGCAAGGGAGAACAATATGTTTTCAGACAAGACTTAAGAGGAAATGTTATGTTAATACCAGTTTGGCGTCATCCTGTCATAACACCATCAAAGTGACATGCTGTCACCACTGCTGGGGGAATCTGTGACATGAACAAAAAAGCAAATCACTGAGAAACAAACTGGGCTGAGTCTGTGTGGTAGGAAAACAGAAGCCTGCTGCAATCCAAAGGGGCAGCAGACAAAGGCTCCCTGCTCCCCGACGGCAGTGCCGCAGGCAGCGCCCCGCAGCTCCGGGCAGAGCTTGCTCCTTGTTTCCCATGGCCTCTGGGTTTCCCCTGTGAGAGTAGCAGAATTGTAGAGCCACAGAAATGTACAATCATGGAGTCAGCCCTGGAATCACAGAATTAGAGAAGGCATGGGGCTGGAAGGGACCCTCCAAGGTCACTTTGTCCAACCCCCTGCAGCCAGCAGAGACATCTCCAACTAGAGCAGGCTGCTCAGAGCCACATCAGGTTTGATCTTGAATGTCTCCAGGGATGAGGCTTCCACCACCTCTCTGGGCAACCTGTTCCAGTGTTTCACCACTCTCCTTGTGAAGAACTTCCTCCTGATGTCCAACCTAAATCTCCCCTGCCCCAGTTTCAAACCCAGCCTCAGCCTTCCTGCAGTCCTTCAGATACTGAAATGCAGCTCTGAGGTCTCCCTGGAGCCTTCTCTTCTCCAGCTGAACAACCCCAGCTCTCCCACCCTGTCCTCAGAGGAGAGGGTCTCCAGCCCTCTGATCATCTCCATGGCCCTGCTCATAGCACAGCAAGAGTTTAAGGCAGCTGCTCTGGCACTAATTAAAAAGCCCTACAGCCCTTTCCTAATGGAACCTCTTGTCTCCTAAGGTCTTCTCCCTCCGTTTGTTTCAATACCTGTCCCTAATTAAGTCCAGAGAGAGGATTTCACTGCTTCAAATGAGTTACAAAGAGATGTTCTCAGGGCACCTGCATCTGAAGAAACTTATTTTTGAAGCCCACCAGTTATTAAGAGAGGAACTTCTCAAGCTGATCACTCCCTTTTGATTAGCACAAAGGAGCTGCTCTGCCCTCAAAGCTCATCATTGCTCTTGGCTTTTTTCTGGCTCATTTGGAGAGAGTTCAGCTGTTAGGAAGCTAAATACTTACATTAAAGACTACAAGACCCAAGAGTGGATCAGGGGAGGGTTAGATTAGATATTAGGACAAATTTCTTCATCAAAACTGGCACAGGCTGCCCAGGGAGGTGGTGGAGTTGCCATCCCTGGAGGAGCTTAGAAGACATTTGGATGAGGTTAGGGACATGGTCTTGCAGTTGTGTACAGGGAGATGTTAGGTTATGGTTTGATTGGATGACCTCAAGGTCTTTCCCAACTAGGCTCTTTTCTTTTTCCTCCTTCCCTTCTTCCCTTCCCTTCCCTTCCCTTCCCTTCCCTTCCCTTCCCTTCCCTTCCCTTCCCTTCCCTTCCCTTCCCTTCCCTTCCCTTCCCTTCCCTTCCCTTCCCTTCCCTTCCCTTCCCTTCCCTTCCCTTCCCTTCCCTTCCCTTCCCTTCCCTTCCCTTCCCTTCCCTTCCCTTCCTTTCCCTTCCCTTCCCTTCCTCCCCTCCTTTTCCTTCCTCCTTGAGAACCAAGGCATCAATACTTTGCTGAGAGAGCTTTGCCCCCAGGTTGCCTTCCTGGTGTTGCCAGCAGCTGAGCATTTCAGAGCGCAGCAAGCCCAGGCTGGGCCGTGCAGGCTGAGCTGCCTGTGCTCCAGCAGCTCTGCCCAGTGGTAGGCTGCTTCCTGCTGGAGCTGGGCTTGTGCCATGCTTTCCTAGAAAAGCTCTCGGTGCCACATTAATTCTCAGCACCAGGGAGGGAATGAAATGTTCCTCTGAAAGCAAGCCACGAGGCAGAGAGCAATATTTAGCTTTCCTCTCCCAGAGGTCTCACCTGTGTTGGCACTGGTTTAAGGATGTTCAAATGGGATTAAGGGGCTAAATCAGATGTTTTATTAGTTACAGGAGCCCATTTTGTTGGCTAAATAATCGAATGTGTGTGCTCAAGGCAAGAATTGAGGCTGGCTGCTGAGAGGAGCTCCGTGGAACTGCGGGCTGAGCTTGCCCGGAGCAGGCAGCTGGAGTTTGCACCATCCATCTGCCTGGGGAGGCATCTGGGTGTCCTCTTCCCTGCATGCTCCTGTGAAGAGCAGTGCCTGGGACACTCCTGACAGGGATGTCCATGAGGAAGCTGAGGTTGGAATTTCTTCAGAGGAAATGCACATTTTCTTTTCTGTGCTCCCTGCTGAGGAAGGAAGCCAGGAGCTGCAGCTCTGCCTTCAAAGGGCCTTCTGGGGTGGGCTTTTTTCTCCAGATGCCTTAGCTGGAGACTGAAGTTCTCATTTTCCCTTCCTTATCCCAGTAAAAGGTTGATAAAATGGGAGTTGTCCAGGGGCAGTCACCTAGCAGCACTGAGAGAGTGTCATGAGAGTGCATCTTGGTTGGTTGGTGGCCAAGTGTCTGTCCAGGATGAGAACCCAGAGGCCTGGTTAGACTCAGTGTGGCATCAGCCAGGCCGGGGAAAAGGGACACAAACCCAAACCAACCCTGAAGCCCCTGCAGCTCCTGAGAGGTTTCTTAAGCTGTTTTGCAGGTTTAACAAATTAAAACCCCTCTGCAAACACTTTGGAGTTACTCACCTCTGGTGACTCTTGGTACCTTATCATTCCTCACTGAGCTGCAGAGCAAACCGCATTGCTATGGATTTCCTCATGGTAGATCTTCCAATTTATCAACCTAAAAAGATTTCAGAGCAGTAGAGGGTTCCAAAGTCAATGTGTCACAAGCTGTTTGTCACCCAGGGCCTGCTGTGTCTCTGCTCCCAGTCAATGACTTGACAACTTGAGTCAGTCAGCGCTTCGAGATGACATCCATGCCGAGGGAAGGATGGGACCCAGGCAGTTTCAGCCTCCAGGAAGGGACAGAGGGCACTTTGCTCATCAAGATGTCTTGCACATGTGTGGTTGCATTGCTCAGGGATGGGCACCACCAACAGCCAACACTTCCTCACCTCAGCAAGCACCACTCCTGCAAAAGGAACAGGCTGCATCAAAAGCAGTGTGGCAGCAGATGGAGAGAGCTGATTCTGATCCTCTGCTCTGGTGAGACCTCACCTGGAGGGCTCCCAGCAGGCTGCAGAGGGACTGCTCCCAAAGGCCTGCAGGGACAGCACCAGGGGCAGAGGTTTGAAATGAGAGCAGAGCAGATTGAGATTGGAGGTGAGGAGCAAGTTGTGCCCCAGGAGGATGCTGGAACCCTGCAGCAGGTTGCCCAGGGAGGGAGCTGAGGCCTCATGGCTGGAGCTGTGCAAGGTGAGGCTGGAGAAGGCTGTGAGCAAGCTGCTGCAGGGCAGGATGTCCCTGCTGAGGGCAGGGATTGGGCTGGGTGAGCTTTGGGGTCCCTTCCAGCCCAGACCACTCTATGACTCTATGAAAAAGAGAAGCAGCTGCTGAGATGTCCCAGGACTCAGCTGATGGTGGAAATCCTTCAGTTTCCAAGATGTGTACTGCCTCCTCCAGCTCTCCCTGGGGTCAGGTCAGGGCTGTCCTTGCAGGCATTCATCTCACCCCTGCCTTGTTGATGCTGCAGTGGCTCTCTGGTCATCTGCCACACTGTCTCCCAGAGGTGGCTGCCTCAGCTGGAGATGCCTGATGGCAGTGTGTACAGGGTGTTGTGGGCACTGGGAGGCTCAACATCAGTAAGTAAATGTCATGAATACAGATGATTTCATTTCATCCCCCAGACACAGTTCTGCACTCTCATTTGAGCTCAGTGCTGTCCTGCAGCCTGCCTCTGTACAACCCCCAGCAGTTCCACACCCTGGGAACCTTGGCAGGTAGGAGCTTCAGGTGGGAGAGAGCCCAGCACCTCCTGTGGCCAAATCCACTGAGGGTGGGGAGAGCCTGGCCCAGGCTGCCCACAGAGCTCCTTGGGACAGGTCAGGTTGGTTGTGGCTCTGAGCAGCCTGCCCTGGCTGCAGCTGTCCCTGCTGGCTGCAGGGCTTGGACTGGGTGACCTCTGAAGGTGTTTTTCAAGCCAAGCCAGTCTGGGGTTCTCTGGTGGCGTGATGAGGAGGGAGCATCATCAGCCAGGAGGCAGGCAGAGAAAGGAATTAGCTGGGTGAGTTTTCCTCACTGCCTAATTGTTCCAGAGAGGCGGAGTTCTGGGGGGTTGCTGAATCTCCCTCTATGAAATATCTCCTCCAAGAAGCTGATTTGAACAAAATACAGTTATGATTTATTGCAAGCCCTTGCCTCCTCAGGGGACAGCAGCCAAGGTGGGAAAGTTCCTCCCTCCCCTCAGCTCATCAGCACCACCTTATCTCCCGGACCCTCTTCCTCACCCTTGGAACATCACAGCTCCTCCTGCTCCTGTGCTGAGGGAGCAAGGAAAGGGGGGTGGGGGTGGGGAGAACCAGTAGAGGGGGGGAAATCGTCACATATTTCAGGCTGGCTCTATTTAAATGAGTTTGGGATTGTGCTTCTCTGGAGCAGATGGCCCTGGAGATAATGATGCCTGAGCAGCGGAGGCTGGAGCCCCTCTCTCCTGTTGCCATGGCAGGCCACGGGGGCTGAAATGGATTCTGCTTATTAAATTTGCCAGCTCTTGTGTACAGGATGAATGGTGCTCACTCAGGGAGAGGCCCAGCCTCCTCCTCGGGCTGGAGAGTTTTATCTTGGAAAGCCAGGCACTCCAGCCCTGCCAGAGGGGCTCATTAACCTATTAGCAGCAGCTCTGGAGGAGTTCCACCCAAGGGGGCTTTGAGCAGGAGAGCAGGGGGTTTCCAGGAAGGTGCCAAGTGGTCCTCCTGGCACCAGGCCCCCAGGTGAGGGGGGTGGCTCAGCTGTGGGCTCAAAAAAAGGAAAGAGAAAAAAAGAGAAAGAGTTTTGCTCAGCAGCAATGTCCCAGATGTGCCTGCATGGGACTGGCCCTCCCTGGGGCTCCTCCAGGCCAGGCTGGATGAGGCCTTCAGCAATCTGGGCCGGTGGAAACTGTCCCTGCCCATGGCAGGGAGGTTGGAACCAAAGGATGTTCAAGGTCCCTTCAAACCCAAACCATTCCATGCTGCTATGAAACCATGAGTGGCAGTCCTGTGCAGCCTGCCCTAGGGGAACCTGCATCTGGACCAGGTGATCTCCAGAGGTTCCTTCCAACCCCTACCCTGCTGGGATTCTGTGAATGCAATGTGAGCCCTGGGGCAGGCTGCACTGAGAGCTTGTGGAGTCTCCCCAGGAGAGATTCCAACCCCGCCTGGCCACTGGGCAAGCTGCACAGGGGGTTGGAGTGGACGATCTCCAGAGGTCCCTTCCAACCCTCACCTTGCCACAATGGTCAGTACTGGACTTTAATCCCTACAGCTGACATGGAGCTGAGGGCTCCTTGCCTTGGTGTCAGTCTTTCCTTCTCAAGAGCTGAGATCAGAGACCAAATGTCTTCAAATACCTCCATGACCTTTGAGGTCTGTTGCTCTGCAAGCTTGGAGAGGGACTTGATGTAATCTGTTGCTGTAAAGCTAGCAGGGGATTTTCCTAGGGAAATAGACCAGACCAGACTAGACCAGACCAGACTAGACTAGACTAGACTTGAATAGACTAGACTAGACTAGACCAGACCAGACCAGACTAGACTAGACTAGACTTGAATAGACTAGACTAGACTAGATCAGACCAGACCAGACTAGACTAGACTAGACTTGAATAGACTAGACTAGACTAGAATAGAATTAACCAGGTTGGAAAAGACCTTTGAGATCCTTGAGTCCAACCTCTCACCCAGCACCATCTGATCAACTCAACCATGGCACCAAGGGCCTCATCCAGGCTCTTCCTAAACACCTCCAGGGATGGGGACTCCACCACCTCCTGGGCAGCACATCCCAAAGGCCAATCTCTCTTCATCCATACTTTGGAAAGATCATCCTGGGCTCCATAAGCAAAGCACAGAAGTCAAATCCAGCCAAATCTCTTGGCACTCAGGTCTCCACTTTCCTCCTCCTGAGGTTAATATTCCTGATGAGGAAGAGGCAGCAGGGATGCTCCCAAGAACTTTGCTCACTTGGCAAAGAGAGTTGAATATTTAGATTGAATTCCTCTTCATTTGGGTGAGTGCTGAGGAGCTGCTTCCTGCAGCTGGCCTTGTAGCTCATGGTTTCATCCAGGGACTCTGCACATCTCCCCTGCCAGCTGCTGGCCTCAGGGTCACTTCTGCAGCACAGGAATCTTTAAGCCAAGGTGACATCAAATCCAAGCCTTGCACAATATCAGCCCTTGAGAAGGTTCTGCAGAGCAGAGGAGCAGAAACTCCACATTTCCACAGAGCTCTCAAGATCCAGCCCCAGCAGCACTGGGTGGAGGCAGCTCAGATTTCAGCAGCCTGGCTGGCAGTGCTGGTAGGGTGTTCAGGCATCTCTTTGTTTCCAGCCATGCTGAGGTTCAGCCTGGAGAAGAGGAGGCTCCAGGGAGACCTTCTGATGGCCTTTCAGCATCTAAAGTGGAAGCTGGGGACTAACATCTGAGCATGGCCTGCTGTGAGAGGACAGGGGTGAGGGGTTTGAACTAAAAGAGGGAGATTCAGACCAGATACAAGAGATCTGCTAGACTGAGGGTGGTGAGAGACTGTCCTGGGTGGCCAGAGAGGTGGCAGATGCCCCATCCCTGGAACCATTCTAGGTCAGGTTGGTTGTGGCTCTCAGCCAGCTGCCCTAGTGGGGAATGTCCCTGCTGAGTGCAGTGAGGTTGGGCTGGATGAGCTTTAATGACTCCTTGCAACCTAAAGCATTCTATGGTTCTATGACTGCAGGTGCCCCAGCAGCTCTCCTGGCCTGAACTGGCCACTGGGGCTGGGCTGGAGGCCAGCTGCAAGCATGGGCTGGGTGTCAGCCTGCTCTGGCACCCACAGAGGCTGTGGGCTTCACCCAGGGTGACCTTGAGAGGCTGTGTGAGAGCAGAGGGCTGAAGCCACATCTCCTGCATGTCAGGTTGGTGCTCCCAGCCCTGACCCACTGCCCTCTTTGTTCTGAAATCCCCAGCAACAGGAAGGGTGGAGGAGAGGACAGGCAAAGTGCTCCCGGGGCAGCTGCCTGCGAGTGGGGACCATAGAAAAGGGATTAGCTGGGTCTTCAAAATGCAAATCCCCTCGCCACACGCCAGGCTCCAGGCACTCCTGCAGCCCTTTGCCCAGCCCTGACTCACAGCTCTCACACAGCCAGGAGCTTGCAGCGAGCGTCGGCAGGAGCGGGGCAGAGGCAAAGGGAGCCCGCGGGCGGAAAGCCGATTAGCAGACATTAGGAGGACATTGAGAGGAAGAGGCCACAGCGATGGAAAAAGGCTTCTGGCCCCCACCTTGGTTTGTAGCACAAGCCCCTCCCCAGCGTCTGCAGCTCCTTGGCCCTGGCCTAATGAATCACAGAAACCATTCTGGGATGCGGTGCTGGTTTAGTGCTGGTCCAGCAGTGTGAGGTCAGCACTTGGACTCAGTGATGATAGAATGCATTGGGTTGGAAGGGACCTCCAGGGGTTACCCAATCCAACCCCTCTGCAGCAGGCAGGGACAGCCCAACTGGATCAGGTTGCTCAGAGCCCCATCAAGCCTGACCTTGAATGGTTCCAGGGATGGGGCCTCCACTACCTCCATGGGCAACCTGTTCCAGTGCTCCACCAGCCTGGCAGTAAAGATCTTCCTAATGTCCAGTCCCTGGTACAGGCTCCATCAGGAGCAACTTCTTTGGTGTGAGGGAGCAGAGCCCTGGGGCAGGCTGCCCAGAGAGGTTGTGGAGTCTCCTGGTGTGGAGAGCTTCCAACCCACCCTGGGCAAGCTGCTGTGGGTGCCCCTGGAGCAGAGGCACCCTCCAGCCCCCAGCAGGCTGGGATTCTGTAACTTCATTCCACTTTCTCTCCATCATCCCTTGACAAAGCATGGCTCAGGGGAAGCTGCCTCCAGACCAGTGTGGGGCTCCTGAGGCTCGTGGGCTGAACATGCAGGGAGCTAGAGAGAGCAAGCAGGAGGTGCTGAGACTGGTGTCCAAAGATCTCTGTGGGGCTCCTGAGACAGCCACCTGTAAGCCCTAGGATTTGTGGAGCCAAGAGGGCAAAGCCCTGTTGAAACCCTGGCAAAGGCAAGTTTCCAGCACAGGATAGGGATTGGCCTTTTGTGTTACTAAACCACCAGCCTGGGACCTGAGATCTCCTGGCTTGTGAACGCCTCCTGTGTCTTCCCCAGGGGGCCATACCCAGGAGCAGTTTCCCCC
The DNA here is from genome assembly GCF_026170545.1 of Melanerpes formicivorus. NCBI lineage: Eukaryota > Metazoa > Chordata > Aves > Piciformes > Picidae > Melanerpes > Melanerpes formicivorus. Next base: position 15,738,426 of record NW_027142371.1, on the reverse strand, counting down.
ACTGCAGACAGGATGGCAGCTGAGCTCCACAGGGAAAACAAGAGCAGCATTAACCTCACCTGCTCCGGGGGTCTGCTTGCTGCTTTGTTGGGTTTCTGTTCCCGTTAAAAATGAATGAACAGATAAATAAAGTGCCTGGCTGGGGCAGGCAGGCAGGACTCACTTTGCTGTGATAATTGCAAAGCACACAAAAAAGGTAATTTTTTGCCTGACTTACATTTAGAGCATGTCTCAGCTTTTCCCAAACAGCCTTTGGTCTCCAGCTGAAAGCAAGCCCTGAAAAAATGCAAAGATTTAGGAAAAAAAACAAACAAAATCAAACCAACAAAAAAGCCAAAAGTGAGCAAATCCCTGGAGAAAGGGAAAGAAAGGAACAGAAGTGGGGGAAGGGCAGGGAAAGACCAGAGTGCAGGGGAGGCTAGGAAGGTGCTGAGGGGCCTGGAGCAGCTCTGCGAGGAAGAAAGGAGAAGAGCAGCCCCAGAGGGGATCTGACCAACGCTCAGCAGGAGCTAAAGGCTGGGGGGCAGGAGGCTGGGGCCAGGCTCTGCTCAGAGGAGCCCAGAGCCAAGACAGGAGGCAGTGGACACAAACTGCAACCCAGGAGGTTCCATTTACACACGAGGAGGGAGCAGAGCCCTAGAGCAGGCTGCCCAGGGAGGCTGTGGAGTCTCCTCTGGAGGGCTTCCAACCTCCCCTGGCCATGGTGCTCCTGGGCAAGCTGCTGTGGGTGCTGGGCTGGAGCAGGGGTCTGGAGCACGGGGCTGGAGCAGGGGGCATGAGCAGGGGTCTGGAGCAGGGGTCTGGAGCAGGGGTCTGGAGCAGGGGGATGAAGCAGGGGGCTGGAGCAGGGGGCTGGACCGGGTGAGCCCTCCCGGCGCTGGGATTCCTTCCCTCTGCCCTTCTGCAGGTTAGTTCTGTCGGGAGCAATCCCTGCAGAGCAGGAGCTCTCCAGGAGCTCTCCAGGAGCCCTCCCCATCCCGCCGCCCGTGCCTGGCGGGGCCTCGGCTCGGGGCCCCCCGGCAGCCCTGGCAGGAGCCGGTGGGTGGCAGGGGCCGGCGCGTGCACGCCAGCCCCAGGAGCCGGGCACGGAGCCCTCCCCGCGCGGCGCAGAGCTCCGCTTTTGTCCCTCAGTAAATAGCAGAAGCCAGGGTGGCAGGAAGGAGAAAGGCAAAGGCGAGGCCGGGCCGGCAGCCCCTGTTTACAATGACAAAGGGCTCTGCCACACTTCGGGGAGGAAATTCTCCTTCCAGACTTCAGGCCTCATTAAGCGAGTGGGCACAGCTAATAGGCTTTGTGTGCGAGCGGCCCCAGCCCGGCAAGGTCCAGCTGCCAGCGGGGCGAACGTCAGAGCGAACAGCGAGCTCAGCCCGCCCGGGCTCGCACGTTCCGCTTCCAGAGGGGGAAGGGAGCAGGGAAAAGTAGCAAGCAATTAATGAGAGACAAAAGTAAATGGGCTGATCGCAAAAGCAGGGCGCGGGGTGGGGGGAGGAGAGGGGAAAGACCCCCGGAGCTGGGCTAGAGGGCTGGTGGGGCTCAACTGGAAAAGCTGGAGAGCCCTACTGCCGAGGACAAGCTCCCTGCGGTGGCGAATGGGAAGGTGCTCAGGAACTGAGGGTCTCCGAGGTCCCTCTCCACGCTAGGCTGACGCAGCCATCTCCCTGCAATCCCCCTCCCAGATGGTGACTCCGAAACAGTGAGCACATGGTCTTCCCTCAGCTCATCCAGGGGTCAGGCTCCTACGAGGCTCAGTCTCTCACTGCCGGCAGAAAGCTGACAACATTATGCAGAAATAAATATGCTTCTATGATTAACTTTTCTCTCTCACCCCATCCAGTCTCAGCCTGCCCTGCAGCACTATTTGCATGTGTTTGGGTTCTCCCTCCCCTGCCAGCTCCGTCTGGAGGGAGATGCCACAAATGGCTCCTGGGAGGTGTTTGTGATCCAGGGGACACACCAATGGGGGGGGGGGAATCCCCAAGGAAAAGGTTTGCAGCCCCCCAGCCCTTCCCACAGCTCACTGGGCCTTGGCATCCACAGTCCCACACAACCTGCCTGCTGGGCTTTCAGCTACCCTCAAGCTGCCTTTGCTCTCAGGCTGCAGACTCAGGCACCCTGGAGCTCACCACCAGCTCTTTGTTTGGGGGATGTGCCTCACTCCACGCCCAAAGGCACCCAGGGGTTTAAAACACAGAGCCAGAGGGTGGTTTGGGCTGGAAGGGACCTCCAAAGGTCACCCAGACCAACTCCCCTGCACTCAGCAGGGACATCCTCCCCCAGAGCAGCTTGCTCATGGGGACATCTTCACTTCCACTGCTGAAAACTGTTCTTCCATCGATCTTTCAGCCAGGTTGTGCCTGATCAGCACAAACCTACACAGCACTTCACTGCCTCTAGGTACAAGACATGAGGTACATCAGCTGTGAGTCCTGTGCAGCAGGCAGGTTAGAGGCCAAACGATCTTCAAGCCACTGTGTCTGCAAAATGGGATTCCCAGAACAGAAGCACCTGCAGGGCTCTGCCTCAGCTTCAGGGAGGGTGTAACCACAGGGTCCAACATCCTTGCTCTCCTTGCCAGTTGGAAGTTCAGGCCACAGAGGCAGTTGGACCTCCCAGCATCCCAGAAGTACAGGTTGGGGTTTCCATACCTCCAAGTCCAGGCAAAGCTCCAAGCTGACAGGACAGGCTGGGGTGGCCTGGTGCTGTCAGGCCAAGGCAAAGGATGTCCATGATACAGTCCCAGAGGTTTTCAGGACACCTCCAGAGCCAAGCAACCTCAAAGAGGAGATGCTGATTCCATTCTGGCTTCCAACAGTGGTGCACAGCTCTCCTGTGCCTCATTCCCTGCTTGCTCATAGGCTGATGGAATTGTTTCACTTGGAAAAGGCCTCTAAGATCACCCAGTCCAAGCAGCAACCCAGCACCACCATGGTCCCCAGCTGCCATTTCCACATGCCTCTTGAACCCTTCCAAGGGATGGGGACTCCACCACCTCCCTGGGCCGCCTGTTCCTACTGGGCAGCAGAGAAGTTGTTCCTAATCTCCAGCCTAACCCTCCCCTGGCACAATTCAGGCCATTTCCTCTTGTCCTCTCCCCTGACACTAGGGAGAAGAGACCAACCCCCACACACACTACCTTTGCAGATATGCTGTGATAAGACACAAAGAAACCTCTTAGAAGGAAGCTCTGAGTTTGTCTGAGGCTCAAAATGTGACCAAGGAAGTGGTGAAGCCCTGGAAGGTCCCAAAAAGCCAGCAGGGAACTTTTTGCTGAGTGACCCTGGTGAGAGCTGGAGCTGTCCAGAGACAACAATGCACCTTGCTGGGAAGCAGAGAGAGAGCCTCCTCCAAACACATCTGCTCAGATCCAGGCTTCAGCCTGCTGCACTTGTGGAGGGAAATCTGTGCAAACAAACAGTCATTGAAGGGTCAACTGAGCAGAGACGCTGAAGGAGCTGAACAATGAGGTGGTTTATTCCCTCGGTGCATGCCAAGGCCATTCACCAGGCAAGCACCTCTTGAGGAGCCACGTGAGGAGCAGGCTCAGTCTGCCGCTTGCAGAGGTCATGCATTTGACATTCCATGGCCAAGAGCTGGGAAGGGGAGCTCCAAGGCAGGCAAGGAAGCCACCTCCTTGCCATGGCATTGGGGTTTGTTGTGTGCTGGTAGGAGAGGAGACTGCAGGGCTGCTCACTGAGAGGTGATGCTTGTGGCTGTGGGGGTCTGCCAGGTTTGCCTCTGCTCCAGCAGGGCACCACAGCAGCTTGCCCAGGAGCACAATGGCCAGGGGGGGGTTGGAAGCTCTCCACAACCTCTCTGGGCAGCCTGCTCCAGGGCTCTGCACCCTCACACTAAAGAATTTTCTCCTCCTGTTTAGATGGAACCTCCTGGGTTCCACTTTGTGCTCATAGCCTCCTGCTCAGTCCAGTCCAGTCCCTGTCTCTCTTGAGCTGGGGAGGCCAGAACTGGACCCAGCACTCCAGACATGGCCTCGTTCTGAGCCCTTTACCTCTGCAACTTCCTCCCAAAGCTTTGAAAGTCAACCTGTGCTGCCCCGGGCTGCCATGAGTCCCTCCATCACCAGCCTCACCTCAAGGTGGGTTTGGCATTCAGCAGTGAAGGAGGCACTGGGGAAGGGCACTCCAGACGTGGGTGATGAATTCAGTGCTTCCTTCCAGTGCCAGCTCAGCTTCCTGGGTGCTGCAGACCCCTCAGAGATCCAGCTGTGCAAACAGCAGCTTTGACAAATTCATCCTCCCCTCCTGCCCAAGGACTCTCCAAGGCCACTCACAGCTTCCCAGCCTCTGTTTGCTCTTCAGACAGATCTGATGGATAATGCAGAGACTCTCTACAGGCCACAGCAGTCTCCAGCTGAGGTGAGGGGACCACAGGCTGCAGGATTTTCCCCTGCTCATTGCTGGAGCCTGCACAGCCCAGGTCACTGCCAACTACCACTATGGGAGGAGAACTCAAGGTGTGAGGGTGGTGGGGTTGGGTTTTACCCCACTTGCACAGCTGGGTGGGGTTGTGCTGTGGGTGAGGTCATGCAAAGCACCCAGAGCTGGTGGGCAGGCAGTGAGGGAGATCTAACCATCATTTGAAGGCCTGACCTGGGATCCTCAGCAAAAGGCAGCAGGAGGGGAAGCACAGATGGACACACTTGTGAAGGGAAGAGAACACAGAACCGATGGCATTGGAGGAGACCTCTGAGATTATGAAGAAGGGAAGTGGCAGGGAAGTGGCCAAGGATGGACAGAGAGTGAGCAGGAAGGTGTGGCACCACAGAGGCACTCCACATCCCTCTGGCTCACTGGTTGGTGTCTGCTTTTAGTCCAGCCCACACCAGGAGGGTCTGTGGGAGCAATCTCACTGATGGACCCCCTCAGCCTGCCACGGTGAGAGGAAGATTTCAGGGGCCACACATGGGCTGGCCTCCCCTCTGTGCCAGTCACCAGTGGTGCCCTTCCCCCTCGATGCTGAGACCCTCCAGGATTGCTATGCATCTGTATGCAAATCACAGGCTGCCAGCACTGGGAGAGGCACTTTGTTCCCAGCATCTCCAGCACAGCTGCTCCACTTCCCAGAGCCCCTCCAGCCCTCTGCTCCACAGGGCTTGGGACATGGAAGCACTGAGGGAAGCACTGCGTGGTTCCAGGCAAGTGTGTCCACCCCATGGCCTCCAGCCTTCCCAGTGCTGAAGGGAACAGCCAAACCTGATCTGATAAAGCATCAGGGGAGGGGTGTGGGGAAGCAGGAGGCAGCCAGGGCCAGAGCCAAGTCTAGGAGCCCGTGGTGGAACACTGCTGTGCAGTGACGTGGCTCCTCGTGGCCAGCTCAGCACCTGGCTGGGAAGCAATCTGCTCCCAGGCTGGATGACAAATTCCTCCAGCTGAGTCTTGGTGGCAAAGCTTCAGTTCCCTTCCAGCCCAAGAGACATGAAGCACAGCCCCAGATAAAGCAGTTCTGATTTCTTACCCTCCTCCTCCTGCCTCCTCTGACCTTTCCTCCTGTTAGAAGCCCATCACGTCCTGAGCTCCCCCCCACTGTCTCAGTCCCCTCTTTATTTTCAGCCAGAAGTGTTTGCAGGGCCCCAGTGAGTCCCCAGCCACCTCTGCAAGCAGAGAGACACCAGACACCCTGGGGGGTGATTTTCCAACCTACCAGGACAGGCGGAATCTGCTCTGGTGCTGAAATGAGCTGCTGCTGCTGCCTGTGGCAGAGGACAACATCAGAGGCACTGGCCCTGAGGATGCACCATGCCCCCACCAAGCCCTCCTGCACCTGGGGAGCCTCCACTTCCCCTCCTCTCTACTGGAAACCATGGCAAGAGCCATGGGAGCAATGGGAAACCTCCCTTTCCAAGGAGTCCTGGGATGAATCATTGGAGAAGGAGCAGAAGGAGATGCAGACAAGTGAGTGCCAGACCTGCCCAAGAGTGTGAGCTGCAGCTCAGCACAGAGCTGCCCCTCACAGCTCAGCAGTGTGGGGGTCAGCTGGGCAGCAGCTATCTCCCACACCAGCAAGCACCCCAAGATCACAGAATCACAGTTTGGGCTGGGGTGGACCCTGAAGCTCATCTTGTTCAGCCCCCAGTGAGCAGGGAGACCTCAGCCAGAGCAGGGGCCTGGGGCATTTCAGTCTGGAAAAGGGAAGACAGGAGGTGGATCAGTGCTGACCAATACCCCAGGGGTGGGTGTCAGGAGGATGGGGCCAGGCTGTGCTCAGTGGTGCCCAGGGCCAGGACAAGGGGCAAGGGGCACAAACCTGAACAGCAGAAGTTCCATCTGAGCATGAGCAGGAACTTCTTTGACTGAAGGGTTCTGGCACTCTGGAGCAGGCTGCCCAGGGAGGTGGTGGAGGTTCCATCTCTGGAGACATTCCAAACCCACCTGGATGCCTTCCTGTGTGACCCTGCCTGGCAGTGGGGTTGAGGCCCCTTCCAGCCCCTAGCATTGTGTGGTCTGGGTGCCTGGTGCTCAGAGCTCACACAGAGAGCAGCACAAGGCAGCTTCCTTCCGAGTGCTGTGCTGAAGGAGCAAGGCTGGGGGAGCAAGGCTGGAGTGCCCAGGCTGCTGGTGCCTCTGTGCTGCCAGCTCCCAAGCAGGGCTGAGCTGTCCCTCGCAGCTCAGGCAGCCCCTGTCCATCCTCTGGTTGCTGGACAACGTTCTCTGGCTCTGACACTCTCCCAAAGCAGATCTGCTTTTCTCCCCCTCGTGCCATGTGGCACAGATGCAAATGCAGAGCAGTGGGATGCCAGCTTATCTCTTCCTTGTGCTTTTAGGTTGTAATTGCAGTCTGAATCACTGACTTTTAAGCTGGGCTAGGCTCTGCCTCAGCAGAGAAAGGGAGAGGAGCAGAACCAGCCTGGAGGATCCCTTGAAGTCCAGCAGCACACCAAGCAGCAGCTTTGCCTGCAGACAAAAAAGCATTTTGCACAAACAATTTCCTTGATGAAATAATAAAGAGAGTTAATTGAGAAGGAGGGGAAAACAAAGAGGGAAGGGAGGAAGAAAGGCTGCTGTGGTTCCTCTGTGCCCGTGTGGCACTCCTGGCTGCGGTGTCTGCTCCCTAGCTCTCATCTGGGGAGTTCAGAGGGTTTCACCTCCTGCCTCCAGCCCCTCCCCACCTAAAGCAAAACAAAAGGAATCATCAATTTGGTGGATTGCAAAGCAAAGCTCCAGCCACAGCCCCCCCCAGCGCTGCCTGCTGCTGGCACATCCATCCCTGCTCCTGCCAGGGCTGGCAAGTCCAGCCATGCCACGACCTGCATCGGCACAGGTGCCAGGCAGGCAATAAACCACCTCAGGCCCAGCAGCAAGGTGGGGACAGCCCAGCCTCTCCCCCTCCCCCTCCTCCCAGCCCCTCTGCAGGGACAGAAAGTGGCATGTCGCTGTGACTCCCCAGGCAAGGTGGGCTCAGCCATGGAAAGGACATTGCTCCTCCATCCTCAGCCCCAGCTTCCTTCTGGAGGTCGTGCATCTTCGATCAGCCATCCGCAGCACCCCGGCAGCATCGGGGCAGGGTAATTAGAGACCTTGTGTTAATGAGCAAGCCGGGGCTCAGGGGCCTAACTGGCACTGCCAAGCACATGCACGTTGCTGATTGCTGGAGCTGGGCCCTCAACCCCTGAGTTAATCCAGAATAAAGCCCTCCTGGGAGCAAGAGCTGTCCCCTCTGCTCCCAGCAGCAGGAAGGACAGGGGGAGATGGGAGAGCTGGGCTGGGAGCTGTGGCATGGAAGGGGCTGGGCTGGGTGCTCTGTGCCTTCCCCTCACATTGAAGCCCCTCCCGAGGCTCTCAGGCAGCCAGTTCATTGCTCACTGCCCCACATGCCCCCGGCAGTGACCCCACAGGACCACCCTGCTCAGGAGGTGACTGGTGGAGTGGCCACCCCACCCCATCAACCCTCTCAATCTTCCCCAGACAAAGGCTGTCTCGGGGCAGCAGGTCCCGGGGCGGGGGCCAGGGCAGGGCTGTCTGGTGGGAAGCAGCAGGGCTGGGTCGCACGGCAGACACTTGTGGAGGGGCAATGGGGGAGCAGAGGTGAAAGGGCAGCCCTCCCTTGCCCCCACACTCCCTCCCCAACACCCTGGCTCGCTCCTCTTGGCCTTTGCTGCTCTCCCCAGCCTGGCCTTGGAGAGGGAAGTCCCAGGGCAGCTCCTGCAGGTTTTCATTCTCGGCTAATTTACGGAGCCAGCATCTGCTGGACACGGAGCTGCTGCCCTTGATCTCAGCTCTCGTCCTCTAACCTCTTTCACAATGAGTCTGGGTTTGACTCAGGCAGTTGGAGGAGATGATCCCTGTAGGGCTCTTCCAACTGAAATATTCTGCTCTGGTCTTTTCAGTTTGCCTACAGAACAATTCCTGCAGAAAGCCATCCCCCAAGCACGGGAAGTGCCTCTTTGTCAGGCACAGGCACAAGGCTGGCACAATGCATCGAGCAAGCTGCACGCTGAAACCCAGCCCAAGGATCACACCTCACCCCCAGGGAGCTCAGCCCTGGGCAGAGTGTGATGGAAACACCAAAGCAACCTTCATTTCTTCCCTCTGCTCACAGCGGGGGCCAAAGCCTGTCTCATCAAGTCAAGCCTCCCTTAAATTAGGCTGATATTGTGGACTTAAGAAGCTCCTGGTGACAGGATCGACACAGACAAGCTAAACCAACCACCTGAGCTGAGAACAGAGGTGGAGGGGAAAGACAATCAGCAAGGAGAGCTTTGAACAGCCACGAAGCGCAGCTTGGCCACCCCGGCGAGAGACAGCCCTGCAGCTCTGCCTTTGTCCAAAGCCACATCAGAGGAGGGGAGTGGGGAACGGCTGATTCCTTCATGTCCCAAAAGAGACAAAACTTCCCCCCCCAGTCAGAGCAGAGCCTGTGCCTGATGGGGACAATTAATTGGGAAGGCCCTGGGCTGTCGAGAACCCCAGTGGCAAGGGGAGTGCAGCAGCTCTGGGGCTGTGAGCCTCTCCCCTGCAGACACAGCTCCATCCCCACTGCCCCGTGTGTGCCCCGCGCTGTGTCCGGGTGCAGGGAGCACCGAGGCCAGGCTGGGTGCAGACCAGATGCATACTTTCACTAATGGCCTTTCAGGTACAAGGTTATTATTTGCCTCTAATGGTTGCTTTCCTCTCTTTCTTCCTGGCTGGCTCATAAAAGGCACATCACAACTGCAGAGGGAGGAGTGGGGGGGATGTGGAAAGCTTTGCAAATTACAGCAATCAGAGAGCCTGGACCATTAGGAGCATCTGGGACTGCATTTTACATAACAGTGGACACTTTCTTTGAAACAATTACAGCTAATAATGAATGAGGATTGCCTGGGCTGCAAAGGCTTCCAATTGCAATGCAGAGACTGTGCCTCTCCCCAGCCCCTGCCCTGCTCCCCCACCAGCCCCTTGCTCCTGGCTCTGAAATACCATTGCCCGGGAGCCTACCATACCCACACAGACTGGAGCCATTCCTGAGCTGAGACATCACGATCACATAGAAGCACAGAGTGGTTTGGGTTGGGAGGGACCCCCAAAGCTCACCCAGCCCACCCCCTGCCCTCAGCAGGGACATCCTCCCCTGCAGCAGCTTGCTCACAGCCTTCTCCAGCCTCACCTTGCACAGCTCCAGCCATGAGGCCTCAGCTCCCTCCCTGGGCAACCTGGGGCAGGGTTCCAGCAGCCTCCTGGGGCACAACTTGCTCCTCACCTCCAATCTCAATCTGCTCTGCTCTCATTTCAAACCTCTGCCCCTGGTGCTGTCCCTGCAGGCCTTTGGGAGCAGTCCCTTTGCAGCCTGCTGGGAGCCCTTCAGCTGCTGGGAGCTGCTCTGAGCTCTGCCTGCAGCCTTCTCCTTTCCAGGCTGAACCCCAGCTCCCTCAGCCTGTCCTTGTGGCAGAGCTGCTCCAGCCCCCTGGGCATTTTCATAGCCTCCTCTGGACCCTCTCCATCAGGTCCAGGTCCTTGCTGTGGTGAGGAGTCCAGAGCTGGATGCAGTGCCCCAGGTGAGGTCTTACCAGAGCAGAGCACAGTGGCAGAATCCTCTGTCTGTCCTCCCCAGACCCCTTGGGCAGAGCAAGGACAAGGTTGGGGGGGGTTTACCACGGCTCAATCCCCCACCATGGCCAGCATCAGCCCCTCCAGCTGGGCTGCACAAGCTCCCACCACAGCTGCCTCAACAACACAGGTACCCAAAGAGAAAGTTTAGAGAAAAGCTTCAATCCCTTCCCTTCTGCCCAAAGGAAGCCAGAGAAAGAAATCATCCACCCCCTGAATGCTGCCCAGAGCAACCTCCCCCTTTGCAAGGCAGTGAGTACAGAGGTGGGGATTGAGAGGAGGGAACTCTCATGGCCCCTCCACCACCAGTGCAGATGTGGGATAAATGAGGCCATCTCTCCCCTCTCAAAGCCTCCTTCTCTCCCCAGTTGGCAGGTCCTCAAAGGCCTCTTGTCTTGGCAGTTGGCTGCTGCCTTGCTCACCCTCTCTCAAGGAGGCACAGTGTCACCTCAGGTTTCCAAGGCTGTTCACACTGGCTGGGTGCTCATCCCCATCCCTGCCTCCTGCTCCCAGGAGGATCACCAGCCACTGACCCAAGCAGAGGGGACATGAAGAAGTACTGAAGACCCCAAATCCTGCCCCAGATCAGCCCTTCTAGAGGGAAATGAGATTATTTAGAGATGAAAGTGTGCACAGTCAGTGTTGAGCAAAAGAAAACTCACATCCCTGTGTCTGCTGCACTCCAAGGAACCTTTGCATATCTATTCCAGTACCTGGAGGGGGTCTGCAGGAAAGCCAGGAAGGGACTTTTTACAAGGGCTTGTGGTGACAGGACAAGAGGGAATGGATTGAAGCTTGAGGAGGGGAGATTTAGGCTGGAGATGAGGAAGAAATTCCTCAGGGTGAGGGTGGTGGGAGACTGGAGCAGGCTGCCCAGAAAGGTCCTGGCTGCCCCTCCCTGGAGGTGCTGACAGCCAAGCTGAATGAGCAGCCTGGGCTGGTGGGAGTGGAACTGGATGAGCTTCGAGATCCCTTCCAAGCCAAACCATTCCATGGCTCTATGGTTCCTTGGTGGTAATCAAGTTTTGAGATGCTCAGCAAGATGCTGCAAGTGCCATCCATCCCCACAGCACAGCTGCCACCCCTGGGTCCCCTTTCCTTCCACCTCCACCTGCCAGATTCTCAGCCACAGCAGCATCCCCTTCCCCTCCTGGGGAAGCCCGAAGCCCTGCAATAAGCAGTGCATGGCAAATGGCTCCTGCTCGATAGGGATGGCTCCCACCAGCCTTACAAACTCTAATTATACAAGAATAACAAGGCTCCAAAGCTCAGAAGCACTTAGATATTATTTCAAGCCAAGCAAGGAGGAAGTTACAGCTGCTGTAATTAAACATGACACGGAGAAGTCAAGCATTAAATGCAGGTTCATTAAGGAAGCACGGGGACTCGCTGATCCATAAAGGCAGGACCTTGTAGTCGTGGGCCAGCCAGGGAGGGAAGCAGAGAGGGGAAAGTCTCTGTCTGCCTCAAAAAGGCAGCGGCAAAGCTGCTAATTGTCCTTGCTCTGATGAAACCACCAGCCACGGGCAGGACGCCTCGGAGCAGAGCTCAGGAGCTGGCCGTGGTGGGGCTCCGGGGTCACCAACCTGTGCGATCACACCAGGCAGTACTGCACGGGGGCAGGGACTGCACAGCCCCACACCACTCCAGCCTGCACCTCTGCGAGCAAGCTCTAACAGCCGCTCGGAAGGAAAAGAGGGAGCAGCCTGGGTCCTGCTTCCTCCTTCCCAGCTCCCATCCTTCTCCCCCCCAGACAGGGACACCGAACCAAAGCAGCCCCAAACCCAGCAAGGTGCAAAAGAGAGGAGGGGAGAAAGGAGGGGACGGAGAAGGGCAGAGAGGAGGGAAGGGAGAGGATGAACAGCACGACCCCCCCTGACCCGGAGCGTGCAGCGCCCCAGCCCCGGCTTTGTGCAGCCTCCTTCCCCCGCGCACAATCAGGGCAGCTGCCTGGAACGGGGCCGGCTGCTGCGGAGGAGAGGGCAAAGGGGCAGAGAGTAATTTATTTACTCCTCACAATGTGCTGTTTGAACAGACTCCTAAAGAAAACGGAGGAGGAAGCAGCGCTCTGCCAGGCGGGGGGAGGGGCAGGAGGGTAATGTGAGGCTGGGGGAAAGGGTCCTAAATGGATTAGAAATTTACCCTGCAACCGCGGGGCTTTAATTGATACATGGGGGGGAGAGCGGTAAAATTCCCCTCTAATTGTATTAAAGATACACTAATTAGGTTGATTAAAAACAGAGAGGCTGTTTCTTTCTTTCCCCAGAAGGCCTAAAGGGATGGGGATGAGAGGGGGAAAAAGTGCAAACAGATTGTGGAGTTGTACAAAGAAGGAGAGAAAGGAAGGGGGAAATAAAAGAGAGAGAGAGAAAGGGGGGGAGAGAACAGGGAAAAGGAGAGAGGAAGGAGGAAAAGAAAAGCAGGAGAAAGGGAAAAAGGGAAATGAAAGAAGCTGGGGGGTGCAGAAGGAGGGGAAAGAGGAAAAAAGAAGGGGGAAAAGGGGGAAAGAAACAGAAAATTGTTCTCAGGCCTTGTGAGAGGTACAGCTGCTGCCCAGGGCACCAGGGAGAGCAGGAGCAGCAGCCCAGGCAGGGCCAGAGCTGTGCCTTTCCCCCCACAGAGGAAGTGCCAAGGTGGCAGAGCCAGCTCCAGACCCCCAGGTTTTGCTGAGTGGGGATGCCCTTGAGCTGGGGCTTGCAGTTGTTGTGTCCCTGCTCCGTGAGTGTCTGCTCAGCCTCAGCTACACCAATGTCTGAAAGTGCCTCTGAGATGCTCCACAGGGAGCAGAGCTTGAAAACAGAGAGGGGAGCTTGGCCCTGGAGTTGGGTTAATGGTATAGACTCCTGCCAAGTGGTGCCAGGGCTGGGAGGATGAGCACAGTGGAGGGGGAGGGGCGGCACGTTCATCTTTCAGACGGTGCTGGGTGAGGGGCTGGACGTGGTGAGCTTGAAGGTCTCTTCCAACCTGCTCTATTCTATTCTATTCTGTCTTGACCACCAGAAGTTCATCTCTCAACCACCAGAAGTTCATCATCTTGACCACCAAGACTTCTCCTTGCCAGGTTTCCCTCCTCTGTTCACAGCTTGTGGTCAGCAGAGGCTCCAGCACACCCTCAGCCCCACCACCTGCTTCCTTTCCCCCACACCAGTCTCGTCTCTTGCCCACCGATGCCAGCCCTCAGCACAGCACCTGCTGAGCAGGGTCTGAGCCCATCTGGAAGCCTCTTTGCAGCCTGTGTCGTCTTCTCACCTGACCTGAGGACCCACTCAGCCTTTCCAGTGTCTAGGAAGGACAGGACAGTCCTTCCTTCAACCTGGGGGAAGGTTTCCCTGGGAAAGGTTTTCATGGCCACTAATTGATCTCTGAATCGGCCGAGCCGTGAGGTGAGGCTGGCAGCCGAAGTGCTGTGACTTTAAGGAGCTAACCACCACTGTGTTTCTCTTCCCCTTCCTCTTCCAAATGACCATTTTCTCCTTAAAAGCACACACAGCCCACGGGATGAAGGGCAAACTCAAATTGAGGAAGGAAGCTGGATGATTTCTGATGCTTCCATTACTGCATAATCAGGGAGTGAAGCTGCAATCAAGGGAGCCAGCGGTGCAGCCCAGCAGCTTTCAGACAAACTCCAGTGAAAGGAAGATAATTTTCTTTGTGGGACTTTCTGTTCCTGCACCAGCACCTCCCTTCCGCCCTCCTTTTTACTTCCCTCCCCCCCTAATGTTTGTTTAGGATAGAGGAGCCGTGGGGAGCCCTGAGATGTGTGGGCTTTGGATGAGCACGATGACAGAGTCACAGAACTGAGCTAATTACAGAAGCAGAACTGTCAGGGCTGGAAGGGAGCTCAAGGCTCAGCCAGTTCCAAGCCCCCTGCCACGGGCAGGGACACCTCACACCACAGCAGGTTGCTCACAGCCACCTCCAGCCTGGCTGCAAACACTTCCAGGCAGAAGGCTTCCACCACCTCCCTGGGCAACCTGTGCCAGGCTCTCACCACCCTCCTGGGGAACAACTTCTTCCTAACCTCTAATCTAACTCTCCCCTCCTCTAGCTTGGATCCACCCCCCCAGTCCTAGCACTCCCTGACAGCCTAAAAAGTCCCTCCCCAGCTTTCTTGTACCCCTTTCAGATACTTGCCTTTGCCAACCACCTCCAGCCTTTGTAGGTGAGTGTCACACGCTGCCCCTAGCCACGTGCCCTGCCAGCCATGCCCTCAGCTGCACAAAAAGCATCTTGTGAAAGGCAGCTTTGGATTGAGCTCCAGGCAGTTGATATCTGAAGAGCCTCCAAGCACCAGCAGTTTGTTCTGGCTGGGAGGGAGTGTCCCACCACATGCCCAGGGCATGCCAGCAGTCTGATGGACTCTCCTTGTCTCTCCTGAACTGGGACTCCAGATGTAGTCTCAGCAGGGCAGAGCCAAGGGAGAGGACCTCTCTCCACCTGCTGGCCACACTCCTCTCCATGCCCCCCAGGAGACCTTCAGCCCTCTTGGCCACAGGGACACATTGCTGGCTCCTGGGGAACTTGCCCCCCAGCACTTCCAGCTACTTCCCTCTGGAGCTGCTTTCCAGCAGGTCACCCCTCACCTCTGCTGGGGCAGGAGCTTGTTCCTCCCCAGCTGCAAGGCTCACCACTTGCCCTGCTGGAGCTTTAGAGGTTCTCCTCTGCTCCCCATGGCTGCACACCGCTCCAGCACCGTGGAGGTGACAGCTGACACCGTGAGCCACTGCCCAGCTTCCCCTGGCTCACAGCTTCCAGAACACAAAAGCAGCAATTTGTGTTTCTTTAACTACTTCTGTGTTTGCTGGGGGGGAAAAAAGATCAAGTTTTGGAAGGGCTAAATATATGAATAAATGTATGTTGAGGAAGTGGGAGGAGGAGGAAGAGGAGGAGGAGAGAGGACTGGGAAAAAAATGTCAAAACACTCAGCTGCAGCATTTGTAATGAAATGTTTCACTCCAGAAATGCCAAAACATTTTGTTGTGACATTTGCAAAATGGAACTTAATGATATTTTGCTCCTAACCAGCAGGGATTCCTTTGCAGCAACCTGAGCTGGGGGGGCAGAAAGAGAAAGAGGGGAAAGCTCAAAGGCTTGATGGCCACCAACCCAAACCAGACTTGTCCCCATCCTTCCAGCACCGTGCTGACATGGAAGGAGCATCTCCCTCCCTCCCTCCCTCCCTCCCTCCCTCCCCTGCCACTTTGCCTACGAATCTCAGTGTTTTCTGTTTCACTTCACATTGCACTCATGAATTCTCCTGCTTTTCTGCACTAAAGTCAGACTCCTGCCTTCTCCTGCCCCCCAGGATCCTCCTCCCTCTGCAGGATCTCTTCCCCAGCTTGGCCTCGCTGCAGGAGCAAGGTTTGCTGTGGAGCTGGGGGGAAATCCCTGTGCCCGAGGGTGTGCTCAGCTCACTGCAGCTCTCCTGCCCCACAGGGACTTCAACTCCAGCAGCAGCTGCTTTCTCCTCTTTGGGAGAGGAGCCTCCTCCTCTGTGGCTCCTGTGCTGAGCCTGCTGCAGGATGAATCCCCTCTGAGCTATCACCCATGCCAGAGATCACCCTCTCAGCCTGGTCCTGTGCCACCCTTGGGAGGCAGAGCCATCCTCCCAGCCTGGAGGAGCTGGTGTCTGAACCAGGTGAGTCAGAGAACCTCAGAACACAGTGGCAACTCCTGAGGTTATCCAGTCCAGCCCCCTGCAGTCAGCAGGGACATCCCCAGCTGGATCAGGTTGCTCACAGCCCCCTCAAGCCTGATGTGAATGTCTGCAGGGATGGGGCCTGCACCACCTCCCTGGGCAACCTGTTCCACTGTTCCACCACCCACACAGCAAGGAATTTCCTCCTAATGCCCAATCTAAACCTACCCTTCTCTGGTCCACGCTTCAGTACCTCACCCAAGCCCCTGGCAGGGCAGAGGGGAGGGGGCTGCTCCACAGCCAACCCACAGCATCCCCACCCTGAGCCCTCCCCTGCACACACAGTGAGAAACAGGACCATGAAAGTTCATGAGCCATGAAGCCAATGGCTCTTCACAGGCATTTGTGATGCACTCAGCTCTCCTCTGCAGCCCTTCCTGTAGTGCCTTGCTCAGAGCAGTGCCCAGCCTGTGCTGAGCCCCCAGAGCCAACGCTGCCTCTTCAGGCAGCTGGGGAAGAGCCTTCAGGAAAAGGGCAAAAAGCAGCAGCTGAATGGCCCCAGGGCAGGACCATGCTTCAGCAGTCACCCCAGCTGTGTTTTCAGGGTGGGGTGGGATCCCTCAGCCAGCCATGAGGCAAGGGGAGCCCATCACATCACCTCACCTCACACCAACCCAGGTCAAGCACCTCTGGGTAAAAACAGCCTTGCAAATGGCAGAACACAAACAGGAGGAGATGCAAGCTGTGAAAAGAGCAACTGGAAGCTCAAATCCCCAAGACAGAGCAGGTCAGCTACCTTTTGCAGGCACCTCTGGCCATCCCCCAAGGAAAGGGATGAACAAACTGGAGCTGGGTGGAGCTGAGGTAGCTTTTGGCTCCTGGAAAGAGAGGGTGGAGAGTTTCCTGCTCCCAGACAAGGAGCTGACTCCTTGCAGAGCTGCTGCAAAAGAGTGAAAGCAAAAGCTGCCCAAGAGAAGCAAACCTGTGCAAGGCAAGCAGAGCAGCCTTGGCACTGCTTGCTGGAGAGCACCCAGCCACGGAGGGAGTGGGGACAGCTGGTGGCATCACTCCATGAGAAGCCAAACCCAGCAAATCCTGGCAGATTCTCACTGTGGGCAGGAGGCATCAGGGAGCCACATGAGCCTGGCCCATCCCTGGCCCATGCTGCGCTGGTGCAAGGTCCGAGCCT
This sequence comes from Melanerpes formicivorus, assembly GCF_026170545.1. Classification (NCBI taxonomy): domain Eukaryota; kingdom Metazoa; phylum Chordata; class Aves; order Piciformes; family Picidae; genus Melanerpes; species Melanerpes formicivorus. The sequence goes on along the minus strand of NW_027142371.1, from coordinate 15,721,559 downwards.
AGGGGCAGACACCCAAAGCCCTGAGCAGCCTCTTCTCTTTGTGGCTCACTCTGCAGGTCAAAAATAATTCATTGCTTGCCCCCTCCCCCCCTGCACACACAGACCTGTATTTACATATGGAAATTAAAGCTCTGGGCATGCAGAGCCAAGCACAGCCAATGGATGTACAGCAGGAGCCTTAGCCAGGCTCCCTTGGAGCGGTCTCCACGGCACCAGGACTCCAGGGCTGTCCCCAGAGTGGCTGATGGCAGAGGGACAGAGAAGTGTGAGGGTGCCCTTGGTGAGGATGCCTCTGGTGCTGTGATTAGCCCTGCAGCAAGAGCAGGCTGTGCCTGGCCACATACCTCAGAGGGGGAGGCTGCACCCAGCACCCCTCCACCTGCTGAGGAGAGCTCTGCAAAGGCAAGTGCTGCCTGCTAAGCAGCTTACTCCTTTCTAAGAGAAGCTACCCAGCAGAGCAGGTTTGGTGTCTGTAGCTGGGGGCTCCTGACCAGCCATGGAATCATGGAATGGCTTAACTGGGAAAGGACCCTCAGGATCACCCAGCTCCAAGCCCCCTGCCATGGGTAGGGACACCACACCAGGTTGCTCAAAGCCTCATCCAGCCTGGGCTTGAGCACATTCACAGCTTCCCTGGGCAACCCACTCCAGGGTCTCTCCACCCTCACTGTGAAGAACTTCTTCCCAATGTCCAACCTCAATCTCTGCTGCTCCAGTTTCAAACCATTGTCCCTTGTCCTGTCACTCCCAGCCCTTGTCCAGAGTCCCTCCCCAGCTCTCCTGTAGCCCCTTCAGGTACTGGAAGGCTGCTCTGAGGTCTCCCCAAAGGCTTCTCTTCCCCAAGCCCAACTCCCTCAGCCTGTCCTCATAAGAGAGTTGCTCCAACCCTCTTATCATCTTCACGGTCCTCCTCTGGACCCTCTCCCACAGATCCACATCAGACAGGGTCCAGAGGAGAGCCACAAAGCAAGAAACTGTTCTCAGTGAGAGGCAGAGAGGCTCAGACCCACGAGGAGAGAAATCTTGTGGCGCTGTAAAACTCCAGGGAGAAAGCAGGGAGGCCCTGGACTGTGAACTGTCTCTTTAATTCCTGTCTCCAGACTACAAAACAACATTTTCATTTACATTCTGACTCCACATCCATTCATGGGAGCTGGCTCTGAGCAGGGATTTCATTAAAGGCTTTAATAGATTTTATAGGACTTGTCAGATCCGGAAAGGTTACGGAGCAAATGCATTTGCTCTGCTCCCAGAATCTCAACAAGGGCTTGGTAAACAAATCCACCATGAAAATGCAGAGAGCCCAACCTTGGAGAGACAAGGAGAGATGAACTTCAGAGCTGAGTGGCTTGGAGGCACCGAGAGGCAGAGCCCATGCCCGTCCCAGCTCGCTGCTCCCCTCTGCCCTAGCTGCTGTGCAGCTTGCAGAGCCCCAGACCGACCCTCAGAGGTCATCTTGGCCAAGCAGCCTGCAGGGACAGCTGTAAGGAGATCAGCAAAAGACAGCAGTTTGCTCCTCTCTTCACCTTCTCTCTGCCCTTGACAAATCAGACTTGAAGCAGGTCCTGATGGTAGGCTCAGGAAGGAGTCCACCAGGGCTGGGTGGCAGAGGGGATGTCCCACCCTGGGCAACAAAGCTGGTAAGGGATTGGAGAGCAGGTCCTGTGAGGAGAGGCTGAGGAAGAGGAGACTGAGAGACCTTACTGCTCTCCACAGTTACTGAAAGGAGCCTGGAGTTAAGCTGGTGTTGGCCTCTCCCAAGAAACCAGCAGGAGGACACGAGGAAATGGCCTCAAGCTGTGCGGGGGGGGGGTTTAGGTTGGAGAGGAGTGGTGAGGCATTGGAACAGGCTGCCCAGGGAGGTAGTGGAGTTGTCATCTCTGAATGTGTTCAAGACAAGTAGATGTGGAACTCCAGTGCATGGTCTAGTGGTTGTGGAGATACTGGCTAGAAGGTGATGATCTTAAAGGTCTTTTCCAGGCTTAATGTGTCTGTGCTGACTGTGCTTGCTGCTCACCCTGCCTGGGAGGTGCTGGGCAGCACTGGAGGAACCCAAGGCTGATGCCTTGGCAACCGAGCAGCAGCGATGCTGAACAAAGTGAAGAGAAGGCCTCTTGTTTTTGGAGGGGCTCTGTAAACAGGGCTGAGTGTCAGAGCAGCTTTCTGCCTGAGCATGGCTGGCAGGCTGCAGAGGGGCAATCAGCTGGGGGAGAACTCTAACTGACACAAACCTCCAAGCAAAGCCTTCTCTCTCTGCTGGAGGCTCAGACAAGTTGATGACTTTATTATTATTATTACGGCGATGATTATTTTCCCTCCTTATGACTTTGCAGCTCGAGATTGACAGCTCCCACCACAGCTGCTCTGGATCCCTTCCCAGCTCCACAAAGAGAGCAGGGGTGTGGAAAGCAGCAGCAGGCTGGCTCGAGAGCCACTGCCGGGCTGGGAGCGGGGACCGGCGGCTTCCAAGGCAGGACCCACGGATCGGGGAGGCAGTGCCGAGAGGTGGGGAACATCTGGAGGCCTTTTCAGGGGGCCCAGCAGCTGCAGGTGGCTGGGGATGTGGCTGGCAGCTCTGCTGTAATTACAGGGATCTGGGGAGAGAAGCAGATTTAAATGGAGTGACTACTGAGCAAAGCTTGAGCATCCCCTGTGTAATTTATGGTGCATTAAATAGCCTCAGTGTCCTGTCCCCAGGAGTTACTCCAGCTGCTGAGAGCTCTCATTTAGAGGCAGCTTTTTGTATGGCTCACCTTCATCTTGAGCTCTCTTCCTACCTGGCATGTACCACATTCAAATTTCCCCTTCTCCCCAACCTCAGGAGAATGTGAGGTGTGTACTTCAGATGGCCAACATTAGAGGGTCAGCTTCTGAGCTGCCCTCACAGCCAGCAGTGAGGCTTTCAGCGCAGGAGGTTTGGACTGGGTGACCCCCAGGATCCAACCTTCCCCATGCTGGGACTCTGGGATTCTCTGCTCCCTCTAGGAGTGGTCTGTGTGGGGGATGTGTGGGACACACTCCGTGGGGGGAGGTCATCCCTCCATGCTTCACATCAGAGCAGTACAAACCTTCTGGTACCGACCGGTGCCCCATGGCCAGGAGGGCAGTCTGGATGTTGCCTGCTTTAAAGCACACAGAGGAGTTCAAGCAGCAGCTGGCAGAGGGCTTGGGGCATCTCCAGCCTTGGAGAGTTCCCACACTCAGCTGGACAAGGCTCTGGCTTCAGCTCTCACTAATCCTCAGTTAACTTTGAGCTTAGTCCTGGTAGGAGCAGGAGGCTGTGCTTTAGAGCCAGAGGCTTTCTGTGCTCCTCAGCCTGCTCTCTGCTCTGCCTGTGATGACCTCACTCATCTGGGCCACTCTCACCTGGTTTGCTCCATGCCATAACTGATCCCTCAGGGTCTGTTACCCCTCTCTGAGTCTTCAGAAGCTCCATGCCCCTGTTTTGCACCTTGCAAAGGACTCTCCATGTGTTAGCTACTGCTGGGCTCTCTCCAGCAGTTATCTTACTCTCCTGACCCGGGGAGCCCAGAACTGGACACAGCACGCCAGGTGTAGCCTCACTAGGACAGAGTAGAGGGGCAGGGGAACCCCCTGGACCTGCTGGCCACAGTTCTCTTCATGCACCACAAAAAACCCCGCACAGAGAGCAAACTCTTGACCCTGTTCCACGAAGCCTGGCCTGAAGCCAAGGCAGGGCTGCAAGCTGGCCAGAAGCAGCAGAGCCCAGGGGCTCCTTCAGCCAGCAGCAGGAAAAGTGATAGGGACATAGGAAAAGCTTTCTTCCTGCTGCCATCTGCAGTTTGGGTCGCGGCAGGAGGCTGGTCTGGAAACGAGGCAGGAGAAAGGCTGAACTCCAGCGATCCGCTGCGGCTCTCCCAGCCAAGGCTCCGGCAGCGGCCGGGGAGCTGCTGCCATCTGCTGGTGCGAGGGGCTCGACGTCCGAGGCGGGGAGGCTCTCGGCTGCAGCCCGGCGGAGAGGAAGGAAACGTCTGACCGAAGTATCTCCACGGCGTGAGGTCTGGAGAGCTGCACAGACCCTGGACCATGCGGCTTGGTCCCTGCTCTGAAAAGTTTTGCTCTTAACACAAGCCCAGAGCTGGCCTCCAGCTCGACACGCTGCAGAGTATGTCCTGCCTGGGGGCTGCTCCTCTGGCTGCTGTCTCTGGCAGGAGCTGAAGGAGCTTCTTGCTAGCCTTCCCCATGCTTCTCTGAGCTGGGCTTCCCTTCCTCAGGGAGGAAGGGCACAAACCCCAGCAGAAAGGTTTGCCCAAAGCACCCAGGGGAGAGAATTCTGCTCTGCCAAGGTGCCAAAGAGAAGCCCCCCAGACCCATGCTCCCCCCTGCCTAAACAGCTCCTGCTCCGTTTTTGCATCCAGCCCACAGCCACGGGCAAGATTCTCACCAGCCAAGACAGCAGCCTGAGGAGCTCAGCCCAGCCCACACCCGTGCAGGAGAGTGCAGCAGTCAATATCAACAGCAGGAGTAGTGGAGTTGGCCCTAACAGCCGGGGGGCCACCAGGCCCCCCGGCCTTTGTTGTCACCACCACCAGCACCCAGTGTGCACCGTGAGCACTAACCTGAGGTGAGAGGAGGATCCTCCAGCCCCGAAGGGCTCAGCTTAGGGCTGCAGCCCCTCCCGGTGGGCAATAAATAGGGCGGTGGGTGGGGAGGGCCAAGTGGCCACACCTGGGGTGGGAGGAGACTCCAATAGAGCACAGGTGCCCTGGGTTTGAGGGGGACAATGGGGTGGGTGGGGTGGCAAAGGGGCAGAGATGGTGGGGAAGGGGAGGGGGTGGTGACAGAAGGGGAATTCAGAACAGCTTTGTTTCCCATGGCTCTCCCCCGGGGCACAGCTGCAGCTCCTGGTTTGCTTTGCCTCCCTGCAGAAAGAGCAAAGCCATCCGTGCTGCACAAGGCAAAGCACAGAGGTGGTGCTGCAGTGAGAGCTCTCCATCAGGATCGTTCTGCCTGGTGGGGAGAGCTGTGCTTTTCACACCAAGATCACAAGGTTGAACAGCAACAGAAAGTTCTCCGAAGTGGATTTTCTGCCTGGGTGCCAGCAGACAGCAGCAGGATGCTGAAGGGCCTGGAGCACTGCCCTGGGAGGGGAGGCTGAGAGCCCTGGGGCTGCTTAGCCTGCAGAAGAGAAGCCTGAGAGGGGATTTGATAAATGATTGTGAACATCTGGGGGCTGGGGGTGAGGAGGGAGGGGACAGGGACAGGCTCTGCTCAGCTGCTCCCTGGGATAGGGCAAGGGGCAGTGGATATAAACTCCAGCACAGGAGGTTCCAGCTCAGCACAAGGAGGAACTTTTCACTGTGAGGGAGCAGAGCCCTGCAGCAGGCTGCCCAGAGAGGCTGTGGAGTCTCCTTCTCTGCAGAGCTTCCAACCCCCCCTGGGCACTGTGCTCCTGGGCAGGCTGCTGTGGGTGCTGGGCTGGAGCAGGGCTTGGGCTGGGTGAGCTCCACCATGCTGGGGTTCTGCTGTTTTGGGGGGACAGATGAGGGGTGAGCAGTGCAGCCCCTGCCTGGGGGAGATCTGTGAGGAGTTGTTCACACAAATGCCTTTGGATTGATCAAGCAGAGAATGCAGAATGTGTGCTGGGGGGGAAATGAGGTCAGGCTCCATGAATGCATCCCTCAGCAGGCAAAGGCAGCTCCACAGAGCCTTGGACTTGCTTGGGAAGGTTTCCAGGCACGAAAAGGACCCTCTCAGTTCAGTGCCCTCCCTCAATGCTGCCTTTGTGGTGCTTCCACTTCCAGGACAGGCAATATTCCTTCCTGCTCTGTCCTCCTTCAGCCCTGGGGCCACAACAGAGCCAGGTTTGTTGGATGGCACAAAGAGACCTCACAGCATCTCCCCCAGATGCAGGACCCAGCACATCCCTCCTCCAGCTGCCCTGTTCTGCTCCTCCCCTCAGTTACACACAGCACAAAACACTCAGCTCCAGCCCAGCCCCAGTCTAACCTGCCAGCCAGCACCACCCACAGCTCTGCCCTGCCCTGGCTCCTCTGGGCTCAACCCTGGAGCATCTCTGATGCTTCCCACGGACCATCTGCCACCCCACAGCGGGGGCAGGACACATTCCTCCCCACCACAGCCACAGGCAGCAGCAGAGGGACGTGGCACTGCCCTCTCCAGCAGTGCCAGAAGGATTCTGCAGAGTGAGATCAGTTCCTTCCAAGAAACAGCTGAGGGGGGAGCAGGACTGTGTGGCTTTCCCAGTGGATAAACAGAGCTAAGTGCTTGGTGTGTGTGAGAGGAAGCTCAGGTAGGCAGAGCTCAGCAGGCTGCAGCCTTTCCCAGCAGCAGCTGAATTATCATGTCTGACATTTCCCCTCTCCTGCTGCCCTAACACCAAAGGCCAGGGTGATTCCTTTGCTCTGGCTACAGATCAGTTGGCAAACAAGCTTTCAAGACACAATTATTTTGCCCTGAGAGGATTCTGCAGCTGCTCCTCTTTTTCTGGAGATCAATACCTAAAGGATAATCCTGCAGCTTATCCCCAGTTTGGCTCTGTTAGCTCAGGCTGTCTTGTGGGCTTTATTTCCTTCATGAATTACAAGCTTCTGCTGAGAGGGGGGAGGGGAAAAGGGAGGTTGTGAGCAATGCTGATCAATAGCTAAAGGGTGGGGGGCAGGAGTGTGGGGCCAGACTCTTCTCCGTGGTGCCCAGAGGCAGGACAACGAGGAACAGCACACAGCAGAAGGATGAATGCCTCTGATGGGGCTCTGAGCAGCCACATCTGGTAGATGTCCAACCTCCCTGCAGCAAGCAGGGTCTAGGCGACCTTCAGAGGCCCTTTCACACCAAAGCTTTCCATGAGTCCATGACAGTGAATCCATCCTGGCTCAGCAACCTTGTCTGAAGCTGCCCCAGAGCCCTGAGTGTGCAGCCAGGGGCTGGATTGTGCTGCTGAATCAAAACCTTCCACTCCCATTTCCCAGTGCAAAGTCATTAATTCCTGGGAGCTGCCTCTGGGCACTCTGCTCCTCCCCAGCCACACCTGGCTCCAGCCCCTGCAACCCTACCCTGCTCCTACCTGAGGAAACAGAGCCATGGAATTGTGTGGGTTGGAAAGGATCTCGAAGCTCACCGAGTCCAACCTTCAACCCAGCACCACCATGGCCACTAACCACAGTGCCACAGCCACCTCCAGGGATGGGGACTCCAGCACCTCCCTGGGCAGCCTGTGCCACTCCCTGGGCAGCCTCTGCCACTCCCTGGGCAGCCTGTGCCACTCCCTGGCCATCTTCCCTGATCTCCAACCTTGGAGCCTCCCTTGGCACAATTCCAGGCCAGCCAGCTGGGACAATGAAGGTGAATGAGCAAGGCAAGGACAAGAGGCACTGGGCACAAACTGGAGCCCAGGAGGTTCCACCTGAACAGAGAACACTCTGTGCTGTGAGGGAGCAGAGCCCTGGGGCAGGCTGCCCAGGGAGGTTGTGGAGTCTCCTTTGCAGAGCTTCCAACCCCCCCTGGGCACTGTGCTCCTGGGCAGCTGCTGTGGGAGCCCCTGGAGCAGGGGCTGGGCTGGGGGAGCTCCAGAGGTGCCTCCCAACCCTCACCAGGCTGGGGGTGTGTGAAATGAGCCTGTGGTGCTGAAATTGTATCCAGCTCAGAAATGAAGTTTGTTGACTTCTTTGTTGTCATTTGCTGAGAACAAACCCATCTCAGGAGGTGACTCATCCCCTTCCAAAAGGAGCAGAGCAAACAATAGCAACCACCTCAGCAAGATCAGAGCACATCTCTCTCTTCCAAGCCCAGCACCTCAAGATGGAGCCTGGAGGAGTTTATTCTCCTGTGGGTGCTGGAGGTGGAAGGTAGCAGAGACCAGAAACAGCTCCTGGAGCTGAAAGGTTATTTTTATTTGTTTTGCACCTGCCACATGCTCTCTGGCACCAAGCCTCAGCCCCCACAGCAGCAGCTCAGGCTGCTGATTGCTGGAAAGTTTCCCAGTGGTAAACTTGGAGAAAAGGAGAAGCTGTCTCACTCCCAGGGCAGAGCTGCTGCTGCTGACACAAAGAGCAACTCTCAGAGCAGCTGCCACAGAGTGCTGTCCAATGCAGCAGGTTCCCTCTGCTCTGCTCTGCTGAGACCCCACCTCAAACACTGCCTCCAGTCCTGCTGTGCCCAGCATAGGAAGGACACAGAGCAGTGGGAGAGAGTCCAGAGGAGCCACAAAGATGATCCAAGGGCTGGAACTGGAGGCCAAGGTGGGCAGAGGGAGCTCCAGCTCTCTGCTCTCCGCCAGCCTGGAAGGCAAAGGGTGGAACACTGCACACTCCCTGCAGTGTTCTGTCTGTGATTTAAGGAGATGTGCAGCTCTAAGCACTTGCTTTAATTCTGCTGGAGAAGGCTCCAAGGAGGAGCTCAAATGTGCAATCTGGTGGCATTTATGAGGCAAAACTCTCTTGGGTGCTCCTAGAGAGAGTGTAGCAGATATTGAGTTCAAAACAATCTTGGCATGAGGAATCAGTGCATGAAGATACAAACCAAACCCCACTGGAGCTGGCAGCAATCCTGATGTGTCCAAGGCCAGGCTGGATGGGGCCTTGGGCAGCCTGGGCTGGCAGGAGGTGTCCCTGCCCCCGGCAGGGCTTTGGAACTGGATGAGCTGCAAGGTCCCTTCCAATGCAAACCATTCTGTGACTCTCTGATGGCCACAACGTGCTGCTGCTGAACCTCCAGCCCCTCTCCAGGGCCCTTTCATCTTCCATCAGGAGATTTCAGCATTCCAAGTGGGAGCTTGGCCCCCTTGATGAAAGCATCAGATCAAAGCACAGGATGGTGACTCCAGCCCTGAAATGAAGCTGCACTGCCCCAGCAGCTCTGCCACCTGTGCTTAGCACAGAGCCCACACTGAGCCCCCAGCTCCACTCACCTCCAAGCTGCCCCTGCTGAGACTTAGATTTAGCTGCACCTAAGGAGCAACAAAAGCTTCTCTGGTCCAGAGGTGCTCCACAGGAACCATTCTGTGGTTTGGGCTTCAAGCCATCCTTTCAAGCTCATCCAGTCCAAGCCCTGCACTCAGCAGGGACATTCCCAACCAGAGCAGGTTGCTCAGAGCCCCAAACAACCTGAGCTGCAGTGGTGCCAGGCGTGGGGCAGCTCCCAGCTCTCTGGGCAGCCTGGGCCAGGCTCTCACCACCTTCTTCCATCTACTCTAAACCCCTCTGGGGGCAAGTTTCTATGAGGCACAAGGTGGAAGTAAGGCCCCGTGGGTGTGAAGCCAGGCAGGTGCCAGGAGGGGAGGCGAGAGCCGGAGTCCCACAAGGTGGCAGAGCTCCATCGCTCATCGTCGGCCGCAGGCAGGAGGCGAAGCCCCGAGCCGGGCTGGGCAGGCGAGGTCCTGGGTGCTCTGCACAGGGGCAGCCTGGGACATGCTGCCGAAGGCAAGGGGCTCCCTGCTGCCTTGCTCTGGGCTTTTCCCCGCTGGAACCTGGGTGCAGAGGAGGTGTGAGGCTGCTCAGGAGGAAGAGCTCCCGGTGCAGGTGGGGGGAAAGACAAGAGAAAAGCTCCACTCGTCTGCACTGAGGCTTCTGAGAAGGTTTGGGGGTGGGAGAGGCTTAGGAGGTTCTTAACTCACTCAAGGGAATTGTGAGCTGGGAAAGGAAATCTAAAGGTGCTGCAGAGCTGAGCAGGGCCTGGGGTGGGGTTTCAGCCCGGGGGCTGCATGCAGTGCCCTGGCAGAGCACAGTACCTGAGCTCCAGGGCAGAAATCCCTTTCCCTGCTGCTGGGCTCACACTTCCACTGCCTCTCTGTTCAGCCTGGAGGAAAGGAGGCTGAGGGAGACCTCATTGCTCCTAGCAGCTCCCTGGAGAGGAGGCTGTAAGCAGCAGGTGATAGGACAAGAGGAAATGGCCTCAGGCTGTGCCAAAGGAGGCTTAGGTTGGATGTGGGGGAAAAGATTCTTCAGAGTAAGGATTGCTGAGCATTGGAAAACCTTGATGAGGGCAGTGGGGGAGTCCCTGGAGGGGTTTCAAAGCTGTGGAGATGCAGTGCTGAGGGCCATGGTTCAGCAGCAACCTGGTGGTGCTGGGTTAGGGCTGGGCTGGATGAGCTTCAAGGTCTCCTCTAACCAAAGTGGTTGTGTGCTAAGGGGCTGAGCAGGCTGCTGGGAAGCATCTCCCCATGGGGTCTGAGGGAGAGACCAGGGGGGAAAGTCTGTTCAGCCTCTGGCATTAGGGACTCCCAAGCCATTCAGAAATGGTTCCTGTCCTCTCTGGGGCTGCCCCAGAGCAGTGCAGTGCAGCTCACCAGCCTAGCTGGACACACTCCAGCACCTCCCTGTCCTTCTTGGGGCCTCAAACCAAGCCCTGCCCCAGGAGACTAACCCTAAGAGAGCTGACTGAGGAAGCACCAGCCAGGAAACAAACCAAGCCAGCAGCAGCACTGGGCTCTTAGAGTCCTTCCCCAGCTTAGGAAGGGCTGTGAAGTCATTTCAGGTCCTTTGCAGCCCAGAGAGGTCAACCATTGCTCCATGGAAGTTTGGTTGGCTTGGGTAGGGCAGCACAGCCCTCCAGCTGTGGTGTTTCACAGCTGGGTTTGGACTTCAGAGCAGCTTCATGGCTTTCTCCCACACCATCCACTTACTTTCAACAGGTCTGAAGTGTCTTCTGTCACCAAGGGCTCCTTTCAGAGCTGCTGGAGTTTGACCACCAGGGCACAAGCCTGGGGCTGAGTCCCTGTGGGCCCACGAGGTGGTCAGAGTAGAGGTCTGGGAGTGGGAGTCAGAGCCATGTGCCCTGCACCAAGGCTGCTCTCTGCAGGGCTGGGAAGCTGCAGCAGGGATTTTCCACCAGGGGAAAGCACTTGAAGGATGAGCTAATTTGCTGGAGCAAAACTAAAGCTTCCCTCACTCAACCCCCAAATGGATGGCTTGACAAAACAGTTACCACAGCAACCAGAGGGGGGAAAAGTCACAGGAAACTCAGGCTGTTTGGGATGTTCCCCCAGGGAACTGAGAAACAGCAACTTGTGACTGCTGAGCACCACAGGGAGTGCCCATGGCAGGCAGCTTCAGCCAGGGAGGGCTGCACAGCAGGGCAAGGCTCACACCTGCTCTGCAGAGCCTTCCTCTCCAGCAGCCCAGCAGTGCTGCAAGGCCCTGCTCTGGGAAGAGACCTTTTGGCTTTGCAGGAGGAGAAAGCCCTTCCAGGAGCAGGAGGAAGCCATGGTGGGAAGAGCAGAGGGGAGCAGGGACAGGGGAAGGGACAGGGGAGAGGAAAAGGACAAACACTGCAAAAAGAGAAGGCTTTGGCACCTGAGGCTTCCTACTCCAGAGGAGACTGAGGGGAGGTCAATGCTTCTCAACACTAAGAGGCTGTCAGGAGGATGGGACCAGGCTCCTTTCAGTCCTGCCCAGTGACAGGAGGAAGGGCAGCAGGCACAAACCTGAACACAGAAGTTCCATCTAAACATGAAGAGGAAACTCTCTGCTGTGAGGGTGGCAGAGCTCTGGAGCAGGCTGCCCAGAGAGGTGATGAAGTCTCCACCTCTGCAGCAATTCAGACCCCACCTGGACACCAGCCTGTGCAGCCTGCTCTGCCTGGGGGGAAGGGGGCTGGATCAGATGATTTCCAGAGGTCCCTTCCAACCTCCACCGTGCTGGGACCCTGTGGCAGCAGAACCCCTCTGCAAAGTCCCCACCTTTCCCAAGAGAGCTCAGGCAGCCCCCGCAGTGCCCTGCCTCTCACTAAGGCTGGCATCCCCCAGCCCAGCAGGTAATGGCTGCCCCCAGGGGGGCCTCCAGCCTGCCATTTGTGGATGTTTTCAGCTTGCCAACAGCAGGCTCAGCTGGCTCCGAGGAGCCAGACCTTGCCTGTCCAGGCTGCCCTCCCTGCAGCGCTCAGCCCTGGCTCACCACACCAGCAGCAGCCTTGCCTGCCTTGCTCCACACTCCTTTCTCTGCCTTCTCCCTAATAAAGTGGCTTTTAATTCTGGTGCAGTACTTCCAGTTCTCAGAAATAAGATGGAAAGGACATTGCAGTCCCCTCAGGTTTGTACAAACATGTCCTGTTTATTAGCTGTGCGGTGGCTGAGCTGAAACTCCCAGCCCAGCAGGAAGGATCCGTGCTCCCACAGGGCTGGGGCCATGGCTGGGGCAGACTGAAGGTCAGTAAGGTCTTTAGTAAGTAAAAACCAAACCAACCAACCCTGATGGCTGGAAAGGTGACCCTTTGGTGACTTGTTTTCATCTCCCTGTCTCTCCACTTGCACTACAGCACCAAGGCTGGCAAAGCCCCTCCAGAACCCAACCCATAGTTGCCCAGCTCCAGCCTGCACCCAACCATAGGATGCTGGTGCCAGCACCATCCCAGATACAGACTCCCAAAGCAGCCAGCACAGAACCAAACCCTAAACCCAGACAAGATCCTTCTTTCCCATGCTGACAGGAGGCTGGGGCAGAGGTTTCAAGGCCAGCAAGGTCCTAATGGTTGAAAATGTGACTTTTGGTGACTGCTTTTCCTCCTCTTAGCCTCTCCACGTGCCCTTAGAGCAGCACCCAACACAGAGATGCCCAACTCCAGCCTGCACCCATCCACAGGGCAGCATCCCCAGGCAGGCAGCCCACAAGCCAGTGCTCCCCTTCTGCCCTGCTGCCATCCCTCCCCGGGGTCACCACCCAGACACCCTGCTGCCCTCCACCAAACTCCCCTCTCCAGCCTGATTTCACTGCCAAGCAGCAAGGAGCCAGGGAGAGAGGTGCTGGGGAGGTCTGTCCCCGGCAGTGTTTGGAGGCACAGGTGGGAGCAGGCAGCTGAAGATGGTGATCCCCACCCGTGGCTCCTCTCCTCGGGGTGCCTGGCACCACAGCACAAGTGCCACGTGCATTAATTAATTGAGACAACACAGTTACATGATTAGGGATTAACTCCTGCGCCTCTCCTTTGGCTAATTAGTGCATCTGTAGATCTATTCAGAAAGCAAATACCTCAGGGAGCAGCAGGAGCCTTCAGAGCTATCTCATGTGAGCTGGCTGTCAGGCTCTGGGATTAGATACAGGCTCACTTCTCCCTCCTCTCCCATGGCACTTTGTGTTTGCTTGGTTTGTGTCTCCTGACTCCCATGTAGCATCCACACCACATTTGATCAAGAAAACACTGCTGGGTTTTTCCTTCCCTCATTTTACTCCCCAGCCCCTTGCTGGTTGTCAGCCTCAGGCTGCTCAGGGGCTCCACAGGCTCCACTTGTCAGACCCCCAGGTGGGAGAACGTTTGGCAATGGGGATGTTGAGCTGGTGGATTCATTCATTTTCCCTGCTCAGAAGGATCCTTCAGGTCTCTGTGCCCAGCTCACAGGGAGCCAGGACCTGGGTTCCAATACCATGGAGCTTGTTGTCCAGCTCCAGGAGCCCTTCCCTCGCTGCACATCACCCAGGTGCAGGTCTGGGGTGCAGCCACCCTGTGCCTCCCCCAAATCCAGCTGCTGGTTTCCACAGCAAGCAGCTGGGACCAGTGGATTCCTCACAGGCTCCATGGCAATGTCTGTACCCAACCTCCAGTCCACTCACTCACCTCCCACCTTGCTTACACCTCCCCCAGCCCCCAAACTCTGTCTGCAGTAAGGTTTGGCAGCCTGTGGTGCTGTGCAGCCAGAGGCATCCAAGGGGATGCTGCCTCCCTCCTCTGAGCTGCCTGCATTCCAGTGAAGGGTGAAGTCCTCCTTGTTCTCTCCATCACCTGCTCCTGAGGGGTGCTGAGCCACCCCCCCAGCTCAAGGCTGGTGGGACAGGGGCTCTTAGAGCACACTCACAGCACAGTGGAGTTATTGGGATCAATGAAGGGATCCAAGTGAATTAATCCTCTTTTTTCCCTGCTGCTGGCACAGAGCCTGCAGACATCACATTGGGCTCTGGAGAAAGCATCAGATTTGGTTTGGTTTCCTTATGGACTTACAGATGGAAACTTGTCCCAGCCTGGTCTTCAGGGAGCTCCTCCAGAGCCCCTCCCCAAGGACTGTGCCTTGGCACAAACCTCAAAGCAGCAGTGGCTGGGGGTGGGAGCACTCACCTCAAACCCATGCCCTCCAAGCTTCTCTCACTGAGGTTTCTGAGGGGTCCCTGGGAGGATGTCAAACACTGGCCAGGACTGGCAGACCCAAAGCCAAGAACTTCAGAGCTCTGCTCTCCACCAGGTGTGGGTAAGAGGAGTGACACAGATGAGCTGCACAGGCACAAACTCTCTCTCCTCCCAGCAGCTCTTGGGGTAACCAGTGAGACTTTTCCAGAGGACCCCCAGGGCAAAGCAGAGGCTTTCTGACTGCCCACACCAAGGCTCCCTGTGTAACCTGCCTTCCAGAAGAGCCAGGGCAAGGGAAGGGGAGGTGAACCCTCCCAGCTTCAGGTGCAACACATGGCTCTGTCTGGAGCAGTCTGTGGCTACAGCCCAGGAAATGCTTCTTGCCCAGCAGAAAACTGCCCACATTGTTGACTTTTAACAGCAAATAACCCTTTAAAGCATGAGTGATTGCCCAAGGGCTCCCCACCCCTGCTCAGAGCAGCTCTGGTTTTCCTGTTCTCCCACCAAAGCTTTTAGAGGCTGCTTAAAGGCAGCACTTCAAGGTGCAAAGAGCAATAACAAAACCCCTCTGGCCCTTAGAGCCTTGTGCTCACTTGTTTTGGTCCTTGCCCAGAAGCTCTCCAAAGTAAGCAGCTCCACCAGCACCTCACCCAGGAGCAGCTCTGCTCCCTCCCAGGCCACTCACAGAGGAGAGGAGCCAAAGGAGCAGCAATTCAGCAGTTATCTGGTCCAGGCTAACTTCTTTCCCCCGTGCAGGCTGCTCTGCCCATGGCAGGCTGAGCAAATCCCAACCTGCTGCTGAGCTTTCATGAAGAGCTTGGCCCAAAGGTCTCTTCCACCCTCAGCAGTTCTATGATTCTGGAGAGACCTGAGGGCTGGAACCCCTCTGCTGTGAGGCCAGGCTGAGAAGGGAAATCACTGCACAGAACTGGTTCTGGCCTAGTTCACACCAAGCCAGTGGGAAATGGCAGCAGAACTGCGAGCACCAGCACTGCTTGCTTTTGGCTAGGATGGGATGGGAACCTTCCCCTGCTTGGAAATCCTCCTTCTGAAGAAACCTCTTGGTGCTGAACCAACCTCACAGCCTTCACGTGGCCACTTGTCCCTCTGGAAGCAGGAAGTGTCCTTCAAGCAGCAGAATCAACCAACCTGTTGGGTGCGAATCACACTTCAGAGGCTCTTTCCAAGGACCTTGCTCCTGCCTCCCCAGGGAGCAGGCAAGGAAAGCAATAAGGCTGAGCCTTATTATCTCTCTTTGCAACCAGCCCCCAGGGGCAAATATTGCTGCAGAGTTGTGTGCATCCCACAGCTCCACAGCAGAGACTCAACAGCAAACGTTATGCTGTGGTGATTCACATGGCTCCCCCTGTGGAAGGCTCCAGAAGCCATTTCAGAAGCCCAGGGAAAGTGCTGCTGTGCAAAGCTCTCCCTCCCAGCCAAGCAGACCTCCACCAGCTGCTGCAGAACTGAGCCCCAAAGGGGGGTTGTGCACTCACTGTCACTCAGTGTCCCTTGCCTGTGACCTTCAGCTGGACAGATACACAGAAGGTGCCTACCAGGCCAGGTGTGCCAGGCAATGCAGACCCCAACCCAATGTTCTCAGGCTGCAAACTGCCTTTGGACAGCAGGGAGAAGTTCTTTACAGTGAGGGTGGTGGGACACTGGAATAAGTTGCCCAGGGAGGTGGTGGAGGCTCCAGACCTGGAGACACTCAGGACCAGGCTTGAGGGGGCTGTGAGGAACCTGTGCTACTTGAAGAGGTCTCTGCTTACAGAATCACAGAACTGCTTGGGCTGGAAAAGGTCTCTGAGATCCCTGAGCCCAGCCAGCAGCCCAGCACCACCATGGCCACTAAACACATCCCCAGGTGCCATGGCCACAGGTCTCTTGCACAGCTCCAGGGATGGGGACTCCACCACCCCCCTGGGCAGCCTCTGCCAGTCCCTGACCACTCCTGCAGCAAAGAAATTCTTCCTCATCTCCAGCCCAAACTCCCCCTGGCACAATTTCAGGCCATTTCCTTTTGTTCTATCACCTGATTCTAGGGAGAAGAGCCCAACCCCCAGCTGGGTACAATCTCCTTCCAGGCAGCTGTAGAGAGCCATGAGGTGTGCCCTCAGCCTCCTCTTACTGCAGGGGCAGCTGGATTAGATGACCTCCAAAGGTCCCTTGCAGCCCAAACCATCCTATCAAGAGCAGCAATATCTTCTTGCCCAGCCCTGGAGCCACCCTAAAGCAGGAGAGTTGTCTTTCCCCCTCACTCTGCAACACCTTGGCCTCCTCAAGCAGCACAGAGCACTCCTGCCACACAGGATCTCACACTTTGTAGGCTCAGATTCCACTTTTGTGCTCCCTGCCACCACAGAGATCCCAAACACACTTCCTACTGCATTAGCCACGACACCCACAAAGCCAACTGCAATGGAAGCAGCTCTGCTTCTCTGCCTGAACTGCTTGGGAGCTTCAGTCTCTGCTCAGGGGGCTGTGATGGTTGAAACCCTGCTAGAAGCAAAGGCTTTGGTGGAAGGGGAGGGGGAAATCGTGCAGCAGAAACACCAAATTCATCCTTTCCTCTTGGGCAGGTTCCTGAGCAAAAGCTGACAATGAGAGGGCTCAGGAAGCCTTTTCCTCTCCCCCCTCCTGTGTTCAGAAAAGAAAAGAGAAGGGGGAGGGAAATCTGCTGGAGCAGTGCTTCAGTTGGCACCCCGTTAGCAGCTGCTCCTTCAGCACGCTTTAATTAGAGGAGCTGCTGGCTGCGGTCCTGCGCTCCGCCAGAGCCTGTCCCTGCGAGCCCAGAGCTGCTCGGATGTGCACAGCCACAGCACTGATGGAGGTGGGGCAGAAGCAGCCCTGTGGGTCCTTGGGCACCACAGCAGCTAACAGACAAGGAGCATTTGCCTGTCAATAATCTGAGGGGTGACTCAGAGCACTAAAATTAGAGGTGGCTGCAGCCTGGCTGGAGGGCAGAGGCAGCTATGAAGAGCAGGGCCAGCAGGTGTGACTCACAGGCCACTCGGAACAGACCTTGCTGAAGGTGGGCAGGGTCAGGGGGTGGGCAAGCAGCAGCCCAGGCTGCAGCTGCATCATTGCCGAGGTCCCGTCCAGCCCAAACCAATCTGTAAGGCTCTCTGCAGCTCCCTGAGAGGAGGCTGAGGAGTGAAGGGGCTGATCTCTGCAGCATCAAGGGACAGCACAAGATGAAACAGCCTCCAGTTGCTCCAGAGGGGGTTTAGACTGGGTAGTAAAGCTCCTCACTGAAAGGGCTCTCGACCCTCTCCACAAACAGCTGTGCCATTCCTGCTGGATCTTCCCTCTCCCACCCCCTGCATCAGCCACAGTGCCAGAGCCATTCTCCTGCACCATTTCTAACCACACTTTTGGGCTGAGCTGCAGGCATGCACAGGGTTGGTAAAGGTGGGAGCAGTCAGGAGCCTGGGATGCTTTGGGGGCAAGTTTGGGGTGAGTTGAGTCCAACCCACAGTCTGAGACTGTCCATTCCTGCTGCACATGGCCATGGGACCAAGATCCTGCAGCCCTATGGCCGGGGCAGGAGGTTGGGGTGCACAGCCAGGGTGAGGTGGTGCTGCTCTGCTTCCTTGCCCTGCTCAGTGAAACTGATCCCAGATTTCCCTGCTCTGAGTCCAGCTGTCACCATGCAAACCCCACCAGTGGTAGCTCATCCTCAGTGCCTCTTGCTCAGGTTGCCAGCTCATTTACTCTGTGCTAATTAGCAACACAAAGCCTGTGCCAGCCTTGATCTCATTTCCCAGGCTCAGCCAAGCAGGGCTCAGCCTCTCAGTCACTCAGGCTGGGGTTGCTGCAAAGCTCACCAAAGTGCTTAGGAAAATCATCACCTGCTTGGAGCCAGCAGTGCAGAGAATCATCAGAGCTGGGTTGGAAGAGCCCATCAGGTCCAAGCCTGACCCCAGCACTGCCAGGGCACCACCACCCCATGGCCCTCAGCACCACAGCTCCACAGCTCTGAAACCCCTCCAGGGATGGAGACTGCACCACTGCCCTGGTCAGCCTGGGCCAGGCCTGGACAGCCCTCAAGGGGAAGAAATTGCTCCTCATGTCCAACCTAAACCTCCCCTGGGGCAACCTGAGGCCATCTCCTCTTGTCCTGTCCCTCGTTCCTAGGGAGAAGAGCCCAAGCCCCACCTGGCTCCAATCTCCTTACAGGGAGCTGTAGAGAGCCAGAAGATCTTCCCTCAGCCTCCTTTGCTCCAGGCTAGAGAGGTCTGAACTGGGCACAGGCTGAGACCAAATGTTTGCCCTGGCAGAAGGAGGGAAAATGAACAAAGCTCTCTGCAGCTCAGTTATCCTGACCTCATCTGTAGATAGCCAGCTTCCTCCTGAGAAGCCCATGCCACATGGCACCTCTGCCCCTGAGCCCACAGTCAGACCTTGTGCTGCTAGAGAAATCCTTTCCTCCTTCCACAGATAATTGTTTAGTCTGAGCCCCCGCTGCGGGGCAGAGGGGCTGCAGCCTGCCACCAAAGGCCTTTTCATCAGCCAGCCCACAGCCTCTGAGGAGTTCCAACCAACAGGAATCCACCAGCACCCCCTGGCAGGGATTGCCTGCAGCATCCTTTGCAGTGACTCCCAGCTCTGCACTTTCAGAATGCTTGTAGCTGGATTTTGCTCCTGGCTTCCAAAGGGTTGAGGCTCCTGTGGCTGTGGGATGGGACCCAGCAGCCTCCTGTCTTCAGTCCACTACCAGTGCCTAAAATCATTCACTTAGGGGTGGAAGGGTGCCTGGAAGAAAGGAAGGAACCCCAGCAGCCCAGCCTGGGGAGGCTGGAAGGGACCTCTGGAGCTCACCCAGCCCAAGCCCTGCTCCAGCCCAGCACCCACAGCAGCCTGCCCAGGAGCACAGTGCCCAGGGGGAGTTGGAAGCTCTCCACACCAGGAGACTCCACAACCTCCCTGGGCAGCTTGCTGCAGGGCTCTGCTCCCTCACACCAAACAACTTCCTCCTCCTGTTCAGGTGGAAGGGTCTCAGGTGTAAGCTTTGGGAACAGTGTGGCCCAAGGAGATCAGTTGAAAGAAGCCAGAAAATGTCATCCCCCATCTGCCACAGGCCAGCCAGCCTGTGCTGGGGGAGCAGGCTGCATCCATGCAGATGAAGAGCAGCCCTGCTGCTGCCCTGCCTCATCCAGAGAGGATGGACATGGGGCAGGATAGAGGATCAGGGTTCCTGAAGTAACCTGGGGCAGATGTGGGGGGCAGGGTACAAACCCATGGCTCACAACAGCTCCTCAGTCCTGCTGCAGAAGATGCTGCAGAAGCAAGCCCAAGCTGGTGGTAATGGGAGGGAGATGCTATAAACCATGAATCACAGGCTCCAAACGAGAGGCTGGAGGGCAGAACCACACTCTTCTAATGTTCTTTCCCAACAGCAGTAGGAACACTTAGGGGGAAGATTGGAGGAGCTTGGAGCTCTCCAAAAGTCTGCAGAGCTCCTCAGGGGCAGCACTACACAACACTGCAGTCACTGAAACATGATGGAAGTGCAGCAGCCCCCCCTGGAACGGGGTCTGAGTGTGTCTGGGGACAAGAGAGAGGGCAGAGGGGGCCCAGAGGACCATTTCTCACGGGGGCCTTCCCCTGCCTGGGGCTGGAGGTGTCCATGAGCAGCTCTGTTGCAGCACTGCTGTGCCACAGCTGCAGCCCAATGGCAGCCATCAGGCAGGCCTGGGGGATGTCTTATACAACACAATGGAGTCCACTTCTGAAATGCTGGGGAAGGTTATCTGGATCCTGAACTCACCTCCAGAGCTCCCCTAAAATGTGCCAGGTGGGAGCTGGGGGTTGGAGAACCTCCCTAGGAGTTAAGGAGTTGGAGGGAGGTCAGTGAAGCACTGGAGCTGGCTGTGGGGAACAGGAAAGTCCCCAAGTTAAGAGAGCCAAGAAAGCACAGCAGGAGCTGATCAGGGATAGGCAGGGGGAGAGTGGATGGCTCTGAGGTCCTGATGCTCTTCTCCAGCTTAGTTTTCTATCACTCTGGCACTATTAATACACATCTAAGAGCAGCAGAGGAGTTCCAGGCTGAAATCACAGCACTGTTGGGGTCAGGAGTTTTGCAGTTACTCCAAGTGGCTTCAGCAGTGTCATAGAATCAGTCAGGGGTGGAAGGGACCACAAGGATCATCTAGTTCCAGCCCCCCTGCTGTGGGTGACACTGCTGCAGCAGGGGGCTGGACTGGGTGATCTCCAGAGCTCCCTTCAACCCCACCATGCTGGATGCTGGGATTGGGTTCAAGCTTTACACAGTAGAGCTTCCCCTTGCAGGAAAGGGGAAGACCCAAAGACCTCCCCGAGGAGCCCTGGGCTGTGCTAGGTGGCAAAGGGCAGCTGGCCCAGATCTGTGGTGTTGGCATCTGCCCAGGCAGTGCTCAGGCAGGCTGGGAACTGAGTCTGCTCTCTTTTACTGGCTCCTTAGGTCTAGTAGTGCAGCTCTACCAAGTCTCCTTTGTCTCCCATTACCTGCAGCAAGTGCAGGGCAGGGTTGGTGCCACTGCTCTTTGGGGTCTTTCCTCCACTCTAGTCACAGTGCTAGGAACAGATAAAAGACAAAGGCAGAAGAGATTATGGGAGCATTACCAGCTGGCTTTGCAAGGTAATCCAAGGCAGGGGCTGTGGAAATGGCAGCTGATGCCAGTGGGATGCTGGGAGGAGCATTTTCCTCAAGCTCAGCTGTCTGAATCCTCCCTGAAGCCCACCAGTGCTTTGCCAGGCCCCAGAAGCTGCTGCTGACTCCATTCCACTTGCTCTCCCCCTCTCCTGAGCTGCTGGCTCCTCCTGTCCCATTCTTCCCTTGCAGCCCACTGCTCTCTTTTCATACCTCATTAAGAGCAAACTAAGGCTCCAAGGCTGAACAAATAAAGCCAGAAATAGAGCAGTGATGTCAGGAGAAAAAACCAAACCAACCAAACCAAACCCAGCCCCAGCATCCAAAGCTCCACCAAGGCTCTGTGTCCCTTCTGCACGCTGCAGCCAGCAGGACCAAGCACATCAGAGGGTGAGAGGACAAGCCCTGGCTTCACTAAGATCTTGCTCAGCACCCAATCCTGCTGAGATCACAGTATCACAGTATCAGCCAGGGTTGGAAGGGACCACAAGGATCATGTAGTTCCAACCCCCCTGCCATGGGCAGGGACACCCCACACTAGATCAGCCTGGCCAGAGCCTCATCCAGCCTGGGCTTAAACACCTCCAGGGACAGGGCCCCAACCACCTCCCTACACAACCCATTCCAGGGCTTCACCACTCTCATGGGGAAGAACTTCCTCCTCACCTCCAGCCTGAATCTCCCCACCTCCAGCTTCATTCCATTCCCCCTAGTCCTATCACTGCCTGAGATCCTGAGCAGTCCCTCCCCAGCCTTTCTGTAGCCCCCTGCAGATACTGGAAGGCCACAATGAGGTCACCTGGGAGCCTTCTCTTCTGCAGACTGAACAGCCCCTGGCACTAAGTTCTCCAAGTGATTTGTGCCCCAGAGCAGCATCTAGAGCTCCACCTTCCATAACCTGTCCTCAGCAGAGACAAAAGGGAGCAAGTGGGGCTCAAGCAATTAGCAGCTGGAGCTGGCAGAGCTATGCATGCAGAGACAGAGATGAGTCAGTGATGTCCATGACACGGGCTCCCTTGACTGCTAAATGAAAAGCACTTACTCTAAATGAGAATTATCATCTGCACCAGGCCAGCACTGGCAACTGAGGTGAATTTTCCCATCTTCAGCTCTGAAGAGTCCTCTTAGGCTCATCCTCAGGCAGCCCTGTGCTGACAGTCAGACAGAGTCCATTGGCTGTGAAGGACATGAAGTGTTTTTCAGACTGAGACAGCAGGTTCTGGATCTGTCTCAGACCATCCCCTGCTGAGAGCAGAGCTCAGAGCCATGCTGTCAGTCAGCTGAGAGGGGATCTGATCAATATCCAAAGGGCGGGGGGGGGGGGGGTCAGACTCTTCTCAGTGGTGTTCAGTGACAGGGCAAGGGGCAGTGGGTGCAGACTGGAGCCCAGGAGGTTCTATCTGATCAGGAGGAGAAAGTTGTTTGGTGTGAGGGAGCAGAGCCCTGCAGCAGGCTGCCCAGAGAGGTTGTGGAGTCTCCTGGTGTGGAGAGCTTCCAACCCCCCCTGGGCACTGTGCTCCTGGGCAGGCTGCTGTGGGTGCTGGGCTGGAGCAGGGCCTTGGCCTGGGTGAGCTCCAGAGGTCCCTTCCAACCCCCCATGCTGGGATGCTGTGGTTCTGTACCACAAAAGCCACCTCTCCAGGCAGCTGGCTGCACCTCAGCTGTGTTCAGCAGCGTTTGAGGGAAGCTTTCGAGTGCTGATGCCCTGGAGATGCTCCCTGAAGCAGCACAGCACCCACTGCCTCCTCTAGTTTCCCCAGCAGATGCACACAGTGATGTTTACCCTTTGCTTGCTTACCCACTGGAGAAAACCTCTCCCAGCTCCACTCTGCCCCTGGGGTTCACGACGTTGCCTTTCCTCCTGCACAGCAGCAGGGCCACTGGGGTGGCCCTGGGGGATGTGTGCAGCTATTTGAGCTGCCCCCACTGCAAACCCTGCTCAGGAGGGAAAAAAGCATGAAATAAAGAGTGGGTAGTTACCTTCAGACAGAGCATGAGAAATGTCAAACATAATCATGGGTGGTATTAACCTCCCCAAGTGAAAGGAATACATCCCTTTGTGCAATAACCTGCCTTTAATGCTCCAGATTGCTCCAGCAGATTAAATGGCAGCCCCTGATCAGCTGCCTGCACTAAAAGCATCATGGAAATTGAAAACATAATGTACCTCTCTGAAGTGATTCACACCATTAATATGTAGAGCTTTGAAGCCAGAGCATCACCAGAGTGAGCAGTGGCAGCAAGGGAGGGCTCCATGCCCCCCCTCCAATAACAAAGGCAAACTGCTGCCTTTGTGTCCAGGGAAGAAAGGAAGAGAGAAGTGGAATTGTTTGTGAGGAAGCAGGCTGGCACCTGGAGTAAGATCTCTCCTGTGCTGGGATGGAAAGGCAGAGAGTTTGCTCCTGTGCTGCCCTTTGCCGTGGGGAAAGGGCCTGCAGGCAGCTTGCCAATCACATTCCTACCTGCAGCACAGGCTGCTGCTGGGGGACAGGGCATGGCATGGCATGGCATGGCATGGCATAGAGTAGAGTAGACCAGACCAGACCTTAGCTCCAGGCTTGGGAGAGCTAGGGAGTGGTTGGGCTCACAGAATCTCAGCCTGCTGGGGGCTGGAAGGGTCCTCTAGAGATCGCCAGCCCACCCCCTGCCAAAGCAGGGTGACCTCGAGAAGGCCACACAGGAACACATCCAGAGGGGTTTTGAAAGCCTCTGGAGGAGATTCCACCACCTCCCTGTGCAGCCTGCTCCAGGGCTGCTCCACCCCCACAGCAAGGAAGTTCTTTCTCAAGCTGCCCCAATGGTCTCCAAGGTATTTCCCAGCCAGAGCAAGCCTATGATTCACTCTGTGTGAAACCCTCGTGGTGTCTCTCTCTGGTTCCCTGTGCACCTGGGGTCTAATTCCAGCTCTCTCTCTTTGGTTCCCAGCTGTGTTTTCTCCCCTAGGGATCCATCCTGGATTTCAGGCTGCCCAGGGAGGTGGTGGAGTCGTCATCCCCAGAGGTGCTCAGGAACCCTGTGGCCATGGCACTTGGGTTAATGGCCATGGTGGCCTTAGGCTGATGGTTGGACTGGGAGGTCTCTGAGGTCTTTTCCAGCCCAAACAACTCTGTGACTCTGTGATGCCCTTTCACACCCCCTGTGCTATGTGGCACTCAAGAGCAGCACTGGCAGGAGGTGCTGGAGCCTTGTTAAGCACAGGCTGCACAGCAGGGCTGAGGCTTTCCACAAACCCTGCCAGGCCTTGATGAGAACTATTTCAATATTCAGAGCTGAGCTGAACCTCAGAGGGTGCTGACCATGGCCAGACTCCAAACCTGGTAGAAAATGAAGGGGGAGAGCCACTGCTTCTCTGAAGATGGGACTGAAGAGTTGGTCACCTGTAGGATGTAAGAGCTCATTGCCTGACACAGTAAAGAAGCAGCAGTCAGCCCCCAGAGCAGCCTCATCTGCCCTTCCCCACACAGACCAAAGGGCAAACTACAGTAGATGTAATACACAATCAATAAGCTGAGCCCAGACTGCAGAGCAAGCAAGTGCTGATCACTGATGACTCTGAAGCAGGTGATGCTGACTTCCAACCCAGTGCATTCCAGGGTTCAGTGCCCTGTGGATGGTCAGCAGAAAGGTCAAGAGGTTCATCGTGGGATGGTCACACCCCCCCCCAACACCAGCACTCCATCTGCATGCCCCTGCAGCTCCCCAACCTCCTGAGCTTTGGAGGGATCAGATCTGCTTGCAGCCACGGCCTCTCCTCACCAAGTGCAGTGGCAGGTCCCAGGCTGGACATTCCAGTTCTGAGAGCTGAACTCTGCTCTTTAAGCTGCTTGTTGACTTTTCAGATTTAGTGCTGCCAGAGCTGCACCTCTGAGCCTCAAAACCACCAGGCAGCTGCTCCCCTTCCCCTAAATGCTCTTTAATATCCAGAGCTGCTTGCTCTTCAGAAATGAGTTGGGAAATCCCTTGCCAATACCTCCACAAGCCTGAGATAAAGCTGCTGTAAAGTGTCCTCCCAGGCAGACATTGACAGTGAAGCTGTCACACCCTGGCCCACACGTTGGGCAGCTCTCAGTTTGCCACCTCAGGGCTGTGAAACATCTGCCTCCAGCCCCCTGGGGAGCTGCTGGAGGACAGAAGAGACCAAAAGCATTTTCTCAGTGTCAAAATGCAAAGGCAAAAGGAGTCAGAGCTCAGTGATGCTGCCTCTGCTTCCCACTGCTGTGACATCCCTCACAGGCACACCAGTCAGTTGTCCTGAGGGGTCTGGACGTGGCCAGGAGGGCAGCACTTGTGCAGCCACTGCTGTCTCAAGTCCCCATGGACTACAGAAACCTGAAAGGAGTGCAGGAAGACAAAGGCTCCAGGGAAGAGATCATCCCTGTGGCCTCCTCTGGAGCCTCTGCTGCAGCTCAGTGACCCTCCTGCGCTGGGGGCACTCAGGCACTGAGGCTGAACCCACAGAGGAGCCAAGAGCTCCCTCTCCCTTGTGCTGAAGTGGCTCAGCAGAGGGCTGGGGAGGTTTGCTTGTCACAGCTCCTGGCCTGTGAATGCATCCAGCACATTTCCAGTGGAGCTTCACCTGCCCAGGCTCTGCAGGAAAGGCTTTGAGGTGAGCAGACAGCACTCTGCCCTTGCTGCCTGCCGGGCAGGACCAAGCTGCACTTTGCCTCTGGGTGGCTGCTGTCAGGTGGAAGGGCAGGGACTGAAAACTGAGCCCTGCTGGCTTCTGAGAACTCTTTTCTCAGCTGTGGACTTGTGATGGTTGAAGGTAGCAAGCAAACCTCGCACTGACCTGGTGCTGGCCTCCTGTGACAGAGGTGGGAATTGCTGACC
The DNA here is from genome assembly GCF_026170545.1 of Melanerpes formicivorus. Classification (NCBI taxonomy): domain Eukaryota; kingdom Metazoa; phylum Chordata; class Aves; order Piciformes; family Picidae; genus Melanerpes; species Melanerpes formicivorus. Next base: position 15,696,067 of record NW_027142371.1, on the reverse strand, counting down.
CCCAGCAGCACACCAAAGCCTTCATCCCAGGAGACCAAAGCACCACTGCTGTGCTCAGGTGTGCTGCTGGCTGCCACCTGGGGCCACAGCCACTTGTCCTTGGCTTCTTTATCGAGACAGAGCATGCAGAAGCTTAACCTGCACCAGGTGGGTGATGTGCTCTGCAACCACCCACTGCACATTCACCAGGAGCCTGGAGGGAGACCTCCCCTCCTGGGGTCTTATTCTCCTCACAAGCTCCTGGCACATCAGCCCTAGGGAGCACGAGACACAGCCACAGCCTGTAGCTAATTCCTGGGAGCTGTCACCATCAGGCATTCAGCTTCCACAGGCAGTGCCAGGGCAATGTCCAGGCAGCTGGAAGTGCCTCCCCTTGCTGCCTTCTCAAACTGAGAATGAATTGCCCTCACTTCTCCCTGGGGAGCAGCAGCTTCCTCCTTTCCCACTTCCCAGGCCATTTGCCATCAGGGGTTGCTCCAGACTGGTGGTGTGGCTCTGCAGGGGCAGGGGCACTGGCTTGGGCTTCCTAGACAACACAGCTGCCAGGTCCCTGCTTCAGTACCTTGGAGATGGAGGGTCTGAGCTGCTGGAGAGCAGCTCTGCAGAGGAGGGCCTGGGAGTGCTGGTGGATAGCAAACTCACCTTGTGCTAAAGGGTGAGCTCAGGGCCAAGCAAGCCAAAGGGGTCCTGAGGCACATGGAAAAAAGTGAGCAAGTGAGGTTCTCCTCCCACCTCTACTCTGGCCTGGTGAGAACACATCTGGAGTATCATGTCCAGCTCTGGCCTCCCCAGGGGAAGAGAGTCAGGAAACTACTGGAGAGAGTCCAGCAGAGGCCACAGAGCCCAGAGCAAGGAAGGCTTTCCCTGAACCCCAGGCTGATGGTGGCTGGAGCTCAGCCAGCCCAACCCCTGCTCCAGCAGGGCACCACAGCAGCCTGCCCAGGAGCACAATGGCCAGGGGAGGTTGGAAGCTCTCCACAACCTCTCTGGGCAGCCTGCTCCAGGGCTCTGCACCCTCACAGCAAGGAAGGTTCAGGTGGAAGCTCCTGGGTTCCAGCTGTGCCCCTTGCCCCTTGGGCTGTCCCTGGGCACCACTGCAGTGTTGCTCCTCTGCAGTCAGGGATTCTCTCAGCTTCTCCCTCAAGAAGTGATCACTTTCCTCATCTTCCCAGGATAAAATCCAGCCTGCAACCCACCCAGAGCTCACCTTCTCCACCTTCCATGCCTCTGGACACAGCACAGCTGGAATTGATGACAATGAAAGCAAACCCCTCTGGAGTTCAGTGGTCATTCAGCACCAGCATGGGGTCTGCAGTCTCCTCTGCCCTCACGCTCTGGGCTACGCTGCTTCTGCTGGGAGGAGCAATCAATGAGCACCACAAGTCCCTGGCTTTGGGGGGAGACAATTACTGCCCTATGGAGCCAGGCACAGCCCCCTGCTCCAGCCAACTCCCTGTGCCAACCCAAGAAGCTCACCCAAGGCCACATACAAGGGAAGCACAGCCCCACACCACTCCTGAGGACAGAGATGCCCTGGGGCAGCAGGCAGCTGCTGCTGACAAGGTGACACTGGAGACCCACAGGGAAGAGGAACTGGGGCACTGCTCCTTACCAGCCATCTTCCAGCTTGGAGGTGAAGCAGCTGAGAAATGAGGTCCATCTCCAAAACCGTTCCTGGGAGGACTGGAGTGGGACTTGAAGAGAGTTGGGAAGCCACTGCTGCCCTGGAGGTCCTTCCTTCACCGTCAGGGAACTCGGGCAAGAAGCCAAGTGCTGGATAAACCTCCAGAGGGTGCAGGAAGACTTCCAGCAAGCTCAGTGGGATCAGTTTCGCTGGGAGGAGCTTTAACCACCTGTGGGCCTGCGACTCAAAGGCTTCAAGCCCTGCAGCTCACTTCCTGAGCAGAGCATCACACCTGGTCCCCAGGCTTTCCTGGCACGTTTGGATGCGCTGCACCTCCAGGCAGGGAGAGCCTCTGACCCACAGCCAGGGGGCTCTGAGCTCTCTCTTTTCTCCTTGGGCTGAGCACAACTCATCTCAGCTCTTCAGAGGCAATTGGTGCCCAGATTTTGTTAGGAGTGAAAAGCCCTTTGATTCCCTGGGTGCATTCAGCACCCAGAGAACCGGTGCTGCAGTTAGTTTTATTTCTCTGCTTTCTGTGGTTTGCTAACAATCTCCCCAGCTCCATTTGACTCTGAATAGATGGAGAGAGATGAGCTGGAATAATGTAATCATGTACTTCAGACAGAGCCAAACCAGGAGAAATTATCTGTAATGAAGATGTGACTGAAGCAGAGACATGAAAGACTGCTTAAAGTCATAAACTCTCTCTGCAGCCCGAGCAGGCGTGTGTGGGCTCAGGAAACAGGCAGCTGTGCTTCCAAGAAAAGCACAGAGTGATCACTCCCATCAGGAAACATTCCCAGCCCCAGCTACAACACACAGAGAGCTCCTGGGCCGCAGCTCCAAGGGCACTTCCCCTCCTGCAGGGTCTGTTTAGAACCACAGAGCTGTCCAGGCTGGAAGAGACCTTTGGGGTGATCAAGTCCAAGCACTCGCCCGGAGCTCGCAGCCTCACCGCTGCTGCTGCTGAGCCGCTGCCACCAAACCACCTCCCTCAGCACCACATCCAGGAGGCTTTGAGACACTGCAGCACCTCCTGGGCAGCCTGTGCCAGAGCCTCAGAACCCTTTCTGTGGAGAAGTTGCTCCTAATATCCAACCTGAACCTCCCCTGGCACCACTTGAGGCCATTGCCCCTTGTCCTGTTGAGCCCAAGCCCCACCTGCTCCAGGCACCCTGCAGGGAGTTGTAGAGGGCAATGAGGTCTCCCCTCAGCCTCCTCTTATGCAGACTAAGCAAGCCCAGGTCCTTCAGCTGCTCCTCAGAAGAGCTGTGCTCAAGACCCTTCAGCAGCCTCATTGTTCTTCTTTGGGCAGGTTCCAGCACCTCAGTGTCCTGAGCTTCATCCAAGCTGTTTCCCTGGGCACTCATTTCCACCTTAATCTTCCCTCCCAGTGCTTCAGCACACCTCTTGCCGAGCTGCAGCCTTGAAAGCCTGCTCCCAAAGGCTATTTACTTCACTATGTGCTGCTGCTGTCCTCTCCCTCCACCTAGCTGCAGATCATTACTGCAAAAGAAGAGGGGGAAAAAAACCACTGAGAGGAAGGAGTTGCTCCTGAAACAAGCCACCTCTAATCAGCTCCTCTGGAAGCAGATGAGCTGGGTGACCTTTCTGCTTGAAAGGCCCTTTGGAGGCTCCCTCTGAAGTGAACTTCACAGCCCAGCACACTGCCTGCTATTCTGTGAGCGCTCCTGGGAAGCAGAGCTGGTGGCACGGGCTGATGGATGCTCCCCAGCTCTGTGTGCAGCACAGCCACGGCACTAACGAGCCAGCAACTCAGACAGGTCCTTCCCAGCAATGAAAGTTGTCCTTAGCTCCTCTCTGAGGCTTTGATTCGGTGCAGAAGGCTGAAGAAAGGCAAGGCAGGTGGCTGTTCGTTACTCTGCATTTGAGAAGGATTTTGAAGCAGAGGCAGCAGTTCCAGGCTAATTGGGAGCACTGGCAGCTACCTCTGATCAAACAGCTCTGCCAGGATGCTGAGGCTCTCACCTCCCTGAACTCCAGCCCTGGCTAATCAGCCTCCAGAGGGAAGATTACGCAGTGCTGGGATGTGGCATCCCCTCAGGGATGAAGGGGTCAGGGAAGATAGAGGAGGAGGAGGGTTTATGCCAGCACCACTTCACCTGGGGATGTTCAAAGCCTGTGTGTCTGTCTCCAGGTGATGAAGGGCAGCTCCACTGAGCTGCATTAACCTCCTGCCTTGGAAGAATTACTGGGATAGGCTGGCCAGGCCTTTGGGTTAGGAGGGGGCAGTGGCTTTGAGCTGAGAGAGGAGATGTAGGAGGAGGGTCTGTACTGTTACAGGGAGATTGAGACTGGAGATTAGGAAGAAATTCTTTGCTGTGAGGCTGGGGAGACTCTGGCACAGGCTGCCCAGGGAGGCTGTGGCTGCCTCCCCCCTGGAGATGTCCAAGGCCAGGCTGGATGAGCCCTGGAGCAGCCTGGGCTGGTGGGAGGTGTCCCTGCCCCTGGCAGAGGGTTGGCACTGGATGAGCTTTGAGCTCCCTTCCAACCCAAACCATTTTCTAATCCTATGATTTTCAGGGGGGGTCTGCACTGAGGAGCTGGGGGGGAGGAGGGGAGGGACTCTCTGTGTGTCAGTGCTGCTCCATTCCAATGAGTTCTCAAGGACTGGCTCCAAGTGCCCTGCTCCAGCTGCTCAGCTCAAGGTCCCTCCAAAGGAGAAATCATCTCTGGCATCACAGAGTCAGGCAAAGCACTTGCACTGGGAAAAGAGGAGGAAAACCTTTAGCTCCTGGCTGGGGCAGTTGAACAGGATTGCTAAAGACAAAACTGTGCCAAAACTGTTGGCAAGCCTCTCCCCCACCATGCCCAGGGAGGCTTCCTAGCCTCCACTCAAAGGATTCTGTTCTTCCACTCGAGAAAGAACCAAACCCAAAAAGGCAGAGGGGGAGGGAGCCTCTGCACATAGCACAACATCTCCTCCCCTCTCCTCTCCCTTCCTTTCTTTTCCTTTCCCCCCTGTTTCAAAGCAGCCTCTTGGGTTTCAGTACCTTTATTTTGCATTGTGATCTCCCCTGTAGCTCTGCAGAAATTGGGTGCTCCACAGCTGACCCAGGCACATGAATGCAGCCAAATGGTCTGACCAGCACAAACCGACTGACATTTGCTGCCCTGAATAAGTGAAAAACTAAGCTGAGAGGAACCAATTTCTCCCCTGAGAGGCCTCTTCTGCAGGGGAAGGTTTGGCACTTGGCAGCACTCCTGTGCAGCAGACCCCAGCCTCTGACTCCTTGCAACAAACTCGCTTTGAAGTCACCCAAGCTCCAGCTCTGAGCTGCTTAGGAGCAGGCAGATCCCTCCAGCCCCTCTCACACAGCAGAATCCCTGCTGGCACCTGGAGTTTCTTGACTGGGATATAAATACTGCCTTTAGATCCTAGGGTCTGTGTCCATAACGTGTCTGAGCTCTGGAGGAAAGCTGCAGCTGCAGCCAGGGCATACCTTGCCCTTCATCCCCTACTCATGGCATGAAATTTCTTCCTGGAAACGACCTGGGTCCCAAAGGAAAATGAATGCAAAGTCCTTTCCGGGGGGAGCCCTGCTGCTGCTCAGCAGATGGCTGTTAGTGAAGACCTTTCTCCCATGCAGCTGCATTAAAAGAGGGGAGATGGAATTCTCTGGCTGGTTTGTGGTGCTGTTTTCCTGCATCAGGTGCTGCAGGAGGCTGTAAGGATCACAGAGAGCAAATATTGTCCCACAGGCAGGAGGAGGCAACCACAGGCACGCAGGGAGAGCCGTGCTGGGTGACACAAAGTCCATCCACAGCTGGACCCCCTACCCAGAGCCAATCTTTCTCCCTAAGTCAAGCTGGAACAAAGTTGACTTACTGACCAGTCCTCGGACCCAGGAAGAACCCTGAGGCTTTTGGACACGTCCAGAGGGCTTTAGATGTGCCCTGCAGTGAGGTCTGCACACAGACTGGGTGGAAAGGAACTTGTCAAGTGCTCCGGGTGTGGGAAGACCTGGCCGAGGTGTGCCACTGACTGAAGGAGGGCAGAGGCTTGGCAGGGAAGGGCTCTGCTTCTGCTCCACACACCAGGGGCGCTCGGGCTGGCTCCCCGCCGGCAAGCAGCTGAACAGCAGCAGATTGGTCTCAGCTTTTGTTTCCTGGCAGGGATGCTCAGAGACATCGATGAGCACGGCAGGAAGGGAGGCCAGGCGCCGCGCCTCAGAGGCACTCTGTCTTAAACTTCTGCCGGAGGGCTTTCTGCACGTTCTGGATCTTCTCGGTGATCACAGTGTCGCTGAGCTGCTCCCCGAACTTCTGCTTCAGCAGCACCCGGATGATTTTGATGCAGCGCTCGTCCATCATGGGCTTGGCCTCCCGGAAGGTGTTGCCCCTCCTGCCCGTGATGGAGTGGCTCTGGATGTAGTCAGATGTGAAGAGCTTGTAGAGCAGGGTCTTGCAGGCCGTGCTGATCTTCTGGTCGAAGCGGATGGTCTCCGTCAGCTGCTCCTTGGTGTAGCCGTTGAAGAGCTCCACCGCCTCGCACGGCTGCCGGGGGGGCTCCTCCTGGCAGGACAGGGACTCCAGCCTCTGTACCTTCTTCTTCAGAGAGAGGACATCCTGCTGGAGGCTCAGCACCATCCTTTCCAGCTGCTCTATCTTCTCTGCCCTGAAAGATCGAAAGCATCTCTGTAAAGGCAAGAGGGCACCGGGGCTCACAGCCTTTGGCGGCACCTCCACCCAAGCAGCGATGGCAGGACACAACTGCCCTGCCAGGGTGCCCACCCATCCTGCCACATCTGAGTGAGGAGCAAGGCAGGAGGGAAGGGTAGCATGGTCTGGACTTTTTTAGCAGCTCAGAATGTTCAGCATTTAACTCTCAGCCCCTCCTTGTTCCCCACGCGGAGCCTTTGATGCTCTCCGTTCCCTGTTCAACATCAAGGGAAGAGAGAAGCTCTGACCTGCAGATCCCAGGAGGCTGTTGGGGTGAGCCAACAAAGCCATGGGAAATGGCAGTGCAAGTACTGCCCCCTGATGCCCTGGCAGCCACCTCAGCCCTGGGTACTTGCCATCAAAGTAAAGGACAACAAGGCAAAGAACACGCAGCCTGTTCAGACATGGGAGAAGTCTTCCAGGCAAGAGGCAAAAGCTTTGTGGTTTCTGCTCCACGTTAGAGCCCTCTTGTGTCTCTAACTCCCAGCCCTACAAGCAGAATGAAACCCTCAGCTCTGATTACATCAAGATTCAGCAGCTCTTGGGTCTAAATGTGCAGCACTTTGCCACCCAGCTGTGGTCTCCCTGCTTGCTCTTGGAGTCAGGAGGCAAACAGGGCGAGGAACAGGACCCTCCTTGGCTAATTACCTTTCCATGGCACCAGGGCCAAGACTTTTCTCAGCTCTCCCAAAGCCATCTGTGTCTTGCAAGGCATCAAACTTCCTCCCTTCACAGCTGGAAGAAAGAAGCAAGCTAAGAAGCAATGCCTCAGGAGGCCACATGTTCACAGCCACCCTCAGCCCTGCTGAGGACTCTCTGCCATGCAAGGGTTGGGCTTCAGAGCTAAGTTGGCATTTACAGCAAGAGTGAAATGGGCTCAGGGGGAGCAGCCATGGTCAGAATCATGGAATGGGTTGGGGTGGAAGGGACCTTTCAAGCTCATCCAGTCCAACCCCTCTGCAGCCAGCAGGGACATCTGCAACCAGAGCAGGCTGCTCATAGCCCCAACCTGACCTGCAGTGGTTCCAGGGTTGGGGCAGCTCCCACCCCTCTGAGCACCACCCTGGAACCTCACAGTCCTTCATGTGGACAGCCTCCTGTGCATCCTGTTTCATGCAGAGCAGGCCCTGGCACACAGGCCTGGGATCCTCTATCTGACCCTCCAAGGGGTTCAGAACGCCAGGGCTCAAGGGGCTCTGCAGGATGCATCCACATAAACTCCTCTCATCTTGTGCTTGGGATTGAAGTCCACAGGAACATTCACAGTGAGCACCACCAGGGCATGGAAACAGGGTGAACAGACCCCACACTAAGACATTTAAATGCATGGCAGGTCCTCCCAGCATCCTAACATGGGGGGTGTGGAAGGGACCTCTGGAACTCCCCCAGCCCAGCCCCTGCTCCAGCAGGGCTCCCACAGCAGCCTGTTCAGGAGCACAGTGCCCAGGGGGGGTTGGAAGCTCTCCACACCAGGAGACTCCACAACCTCTCTGGGCAGCCTGCCCCAGGGCTCTGCTCCTTCACACCAAACTTTCTCCTCCTGTTCAGATGGAGCCTCCTGGGCTCTGTTTTGCCCTGGTTTTCCCCACTGAGCACTGCTGCCCAGAGCCCAGCCTCACCCTCATGACCTCCACCCTTTCCACACCTTCAAGTGTTACCTGTTCAGGCAGAGGTGCTGCTGGCAGTGGGACAAGATGCCATCTGACTTCCTTTTCATTGGCAGGGCAATGAAATCTAGAGGTAGAGAGGGGACAGAAGCTGAGCAAACCGGAAGCTGAAAGGGGCCTGGACCCCTTTGTCTCCTGAGCAGGTTGTCTGAGCACTCCTGCCAGACTGCAAAGCCTCCTTCCCAGGAGCTTCCCAGGACTGAACAGCAGGGAGCTTGTTAGTAGCCAAGGGAGGTATCTCAGGGGCTGCTTCTGTTCCCATCACAAAAGACACAGTGGGCAAACAAAGCCAACCTGCCTCTGGACACCGCTGCTAGTCGGCAGGTAAAAGTGGTTTGATGTGTTTGACGTACAGAGTAGAGGCTGGAAAGGCAGGGAAAGAGGCAAAGCTGAGGAGGTTTGGCTAGCTGGGACACGAGGCTTTGGGTACTTGCAGTTTTCAGGCAGGCTGGATGGGGGTCTGGCATGTGGGGAAAGCACTGCTGGCCCAGGAGACAAGGGCTGGTGGCTGGCAGAGCAGACACCATGTGCTATCACACAGCCACCTCCCTTCAGACAGCTCCTCTGGAAGAGATCTCCCAAGTGGAAAGGGCCAAGAAACTTCATTCTCTAAGCTTTGTAGCTCCAGAAGAAAAGCCACAGAGCCCTGGAGTAAAGCAGAGGTCTCCTGCTGGGTCCCATCCCAACCTGCCACTCAGGGCGAGGGCTAAGTGCCCACATCCTCACTGACAGCACCAGTTACCTCTAGTAGCTGGAGCAGCCCTGTCCTCTTCACCCCGGGAAGTCCCTGGCATGGCCACAGTGACAAATGTGGCTGGGGGTGTGAAGGCACTGGCTGGGTGCGAAGGTCCTGCCCAGGAGCTGGGGCTTCCTGCCGCGCTGCCCAGGGCAGCTCTCTCCTTGGTGCTGGAGGAGCTGCTGGTGCCAAGGCCCAGGTCGGTCTCCGCTGCCCTCAGCAGTGGCTCGGCAGGGCAAGCCTTGTCGCTGTGGTGTCTCCTGGATGCATTCCCTGGGCTCCACCTGGGGAAGGTTTTCCTGGACTTCTTTGGCTGGGGTGGCATCATGCTGCAGGCAGCTGGTTCCTCTTCTGGAAGCAAGGTGGATGCTCAGGATGTGCATCCCTGCCACGTCCCTCCCACCGCCCCGTCAGTGGTGTGTGACTGTGACATCTGTGCCAGGGCTCCAGCACCCTCAGCACCCTCCCACCCCAGGCTGGAAGGTGCAATCTCCAACGAGCTCTACTCACTCAGCTTCCCCAGGAGCTGTCTCCCTTCCAGCAGCTGCTTCTCTAAAACATCTTTGTGCTCTGCAGGGAGAGAGAAGAATTCCTCAGCAGCGAACTCATCCTCTAAAGGCTGCTCCTGAGCAGCCCCAGATCGCAACGCCCGGGGCAGAGGGTCGCCACTCACCACTGATGCCTTCCACCCTGCCCCAGTAGAGGCCGCTGAAGCCTGGGCAGCGTGCCAGCACCTGCTCCCCCTCCGTGTAGAGGTGGGAGGGCTTGCGAGGCTCCCTGATGCTCTCCGCGCTGATCACCCGGCTGCCGTCCGGCCAGCGGATGAGGACGTAGAGCTTGGCTGCCATGGGGCTCTCCACCTGCTGTGAGGGGAGCAGCAGGGCAGGGCTCTGTGCTCTGCCATGGCTGGCAGCATGAGCAAAGGCTGCTCTGCCAGAGGTGGCAAATCCTTCTCCCTTCATCTTCTCTACCCTCCTGTCCTTTCCCACTCTTGCCCTCTGTGCTTGACTCACCCTAAGCGCTCCCCTGGGAGGTTGTCCTGGGGCCTACACCTGTGCAGAGCTCCCTGTGCTTGGCTGGGAGAGCTGCAGCTCCAGCCCTGGCTCTGGGTCACCCGGGGCTGGGCAGGAGCAGTTCTCACTGGGCAGAGCACCAAGCAGGGGCAGGCTGCTCCTCTGCCCTTGGGAACCAGCTCCCAGACACAGGGTGGGAAAGGTCCTCTGGAGATCATCCAGCCCAACCTCCCTGCTGAAGCTGGGCACCCACAGCTCAAGTGGCTCCAGGGGGTCTGCAGCAATTTGCTGGAGTGGAGGCAAATGTTTTGTGTGATCTCAAAGCAGGCAAGACTCAGCAAGACCCAGGAGTACCCAGGGAAGTGGTCATCCCTCTGCCTGCACAGCAAAGTGCCCTCATCAGGGCAGAGACATGTCTGCTTCACACGTGGGGAAACTGAGGCACAGAGCAGTGAAAGGCACATCTAAGGCAGCCAAGCAGCAATGCTACAAGGAGCTCACCTCCTGTGCCTGCCCACTGGCATCTCCTCTTCATCCTCCCCTTAGAGCTGCACTGGAGAAATGGAAGTGCTCAGCAGTCAGAACCACCCAGGCCAGTGGTGACTTCCAGAACCTCCTCAAGAGCAGGGGCTGCTGGGCCTGGGGGGGAGTTCATTCCAGATTCCATCCAACACATCATGGATGGAGACAAAACCTGGCAGAGGCCACCAGAGCTCCTGGGGGCCCTGGCAGAGCATCACCCCAGAGCAGCCTGCTCTGCAGCAGGGTTTGGCAGAAGGGGTTTGGGGACTGCAGCTGAGCAGCCTGTGGAGCACAGCCACAGTGTCCAGAGCCGCTGGGAGGGAGCTGGGGCAGGGACAAGCTGTCAGCTGCAACCCAAGTCATTGCTGGCTCTTCTTCTGCCTCCACTTCCCCTCCCATCAAAGCCAAGCCTGGGTTTGATTTCTCTCACTTGGGAGCTGCAATTCACCCTGGAGAACTTTGTCTTTCTCCTTTCTCCCCTCCATCATCTCCAGCTCCTTGGAGGAGCCACAACTTCCCCCAAACCTGCCAGCCTGCCCCACTGGCACAGCCTCACACCGAGTTCCCTTCAACCCTTTTCTCCTGACCACAACAGGCTCTGGGCTTAATTCTTATGTCCATATTGACCCTGTGGCACCACCTCCAAACCAACCCTGAGGCACCAGCCTGGCTCCCCAGTCCCCCCCCTGCTGCTGGCTGCTTTGCAGGCACCTGCTCCCTGCCCTCTCCTGAGCCCAGGGGAGGCTGCAGACCCCCAAACTGGGCTAAACACAGGGCTGAGAACTCTCCCTCCCAGCCCCACAACCTTGTGTTCAAAAGCTCCACATTGCAAACAGCAAACAACCACACAGAGCCCTCCAGAGGCTTTCCCCTTCCCTTTAAGGAACAAACACTGAGCTCCAGAGACCTGCAGCTGCTCCCTCCTGCCCCACTTACCACTTGCTCCTTCACCTGAACCTGTGCCACAGAACTCCATGAATGCAGAAACACAGAGAGGGGGGAAGAGGGCAAGGGAGAGAGAGGGGCAGAGGGCAAGAGAGAGAGGAGGGAAGAGGGCAAGAGAGAGAGGAGGGAAGAGGGCAAGAGAGAGAGGAGGGAAGAGGGCAAGAGAGAGAGGAGGGAAGAGGGCAAGAGAGAGAGGAGGGAAGAGGGCAAGAGAGAGAGGAGGGAAGAGGGCAAGAGAGAGAGGAGGGAAGAGGGCAAGAGAGAGAGGAGGGAAGAGGGCAAGAGAGAGAGGAGGGAAGAGGGCAAGAGAGAGAGGAGGGAAGAGGGCAAGAGAGAGAGGAGGGAAGAGGGCAAGAGAGAGAGGAGGGAAGAGGGCAAGAGAGAGAGGAGGGAAGAGGGCAAGAGAGAGAGGAGGGAAGAGGGCAAGAGAGAGAGGAGGGAAGAGGGCAAGAGAGAGAGGAGGGAAGAGGGCAAGAGAGAGAGGAGGGAAGAGGGCAAGAGAGAGAGGAGGGAAGAGGGCAAGAGAGAGAGGAGGGAAGAGGGCAAGAGAGAGAGGAGGGAAGAGGGCAAGAGAGAGAGGAGGGAAGAGGGCAAGAGAGAGAGGAGGGAAGAGGGCAAGAGAGAGAGGAGGGAAGAGGGCAAGAGAGAGAGGAGGGAAGAGGGCAAGAGAGAGAGGAGGGAAGAGGGCAAGAGAGAGAGGAGGGAAGAGGGCAAGGGAGAGAGAGAGAGAGGCAGAGGGCAAGGGAGAGAGAGAGAGAGGCAGAGGGCAAGGGAGGGGAAGAGGGAGAAGGGCAGAGGGCAAGAGGGCAGAGAAATCACAGTCCTGGTGGCAGCAGAGCTCAGTCCTTGCCTGGTTAGCAGAGCTCCAGGTGCCAAACGTCTCCTCTCTATCCAGCTCCCAGCTGCTGCTCCAGGAGAGGAGGGGACTGGACACTGCTTTACCTTGGGCTGGTCCCTTCACCACAGCTCCTTCTCAGGTCTCCTTTGTCTGCTTTAGAAAGCTTCCCACCTGCAAAAGAAGAAGAGAAGAAGACCCTCAGCTTGCTTTCCCCCTGGTTGTTGTGGCTCAGCATTCTCCTTCCTGCTATTTCTCCATAGGGATGTGTTATTCCCCCCCCAGCTTGTTTCAGGTCTGTTTCTTACAGGGAGAGAGAGCAGAAGAGAAGAGGAGAGAAAAAAGCCTTGGGTTTTTTGGAGCATGAATAAACCTTGCATTTCCATGAGTTATTCATGAATAATTCATGGCAAATGCATGATTAATTCAGGTTCATGAATTATTCAGGGCTAATTCTGGAACATTCCTGGTTAATTCATGCTCACACAGCCAGTGAGTCAGGCTCCAGGGCTTGGTGGATTCTTTTCTCCCTGAGACAGGAGGAGAGAGGCTTAGGGGTGGCTGCATTGTGTGTTCCTGTCTTGTCCTGGGCCCTTTCTTGAAACAAGGGCATGAAGAGAATGGAGATGCCTCCAGCCCCTGGCCATGGAGGAATGAGACAGCTCCAAAAGCAAGAGAGGGAAAGGCAAGGGAGCAAGAGGTCAGACTTGCCCTCAGAGGGAAGCCAGCAGCAGGTTTTATTCCCTTCCAAAGCATCTTTCAGACCAGCTGTGCATTGCCCTCTCCCCCACCTGCAGATCTCTCCCAGGTTAAGGCACACAGAGAGAAGCACAGAGGGGCAGGGCTGGAAGGGACCTCTGGAGATCCCCCAGTCCCACCCCCTGCCAAGGCAGGTCACCTGGAGGTGGCCACACAGGGACACAGCCAGGGGGGTTTGGAATGTCCCCAGAGATGGAGGCTCCACCACCTCTCTGGGCAGCCTGCTCCAGGGCTCCAGCAGCCTTAAAGCAGCTCCTCCTCATGTCCAGATGGAGCTTCAGATGTCCGTGTGTGTGCCCATTGCCCCTGGTCCTGTCCCTGGGCACCTCTGAACACAGCCTGCTCCCATCCCCCTGCCACCCACCCTTGATCAGAGCCCCCTCAGGCTGCCCTCTCCAGACTACAGAGCTCCAATCCTCTCAGCCTTTCCCCCTCAGAGAGGTTCCAGCCCCCTCGGCAGCCCTGGAGCCCTTTGCTGGACCCTCTCCAGCAGTTCTCACATCTCAGCTGCTTCCTTTTTCTCCTGCCATGTGATGAAGAGGACCATAACCCCCAGGCTCTGCTTGAGGACTCCCAGGGGCTTCCCACCCCCTGTGCCCATCTGCCCCTGCAGGTGGCTGTGCAGCTCCCTGGCTGTGTCCCAGCCTGTGCAGCACTGCTGGTGGCAACCAGCTCAGCAGGTCCCTGCCTCACCTTGCTGTTCACATCCCCAGTGCAGACATCAAGCTGGACCAGGCACAGCTCTGCTTCCCCGTGGGTTTCTCCCACAGATCTCACTGTTGGGGTTTCCTGAAGCATGGCTTTTGGTCAGGCTCACCACCAGCTGCCAAAAGCAGCTCTGAAGGCTGTTGGGAGAAAGAAAAACCTCAGGTCTTCAGTGAGCTGTTGGAAAAGGACTTTGGCTGAGCTGCACAGGGTAGGAAAATGTCTGCACCCCTGCTCTGCAGTATTTCCAGCTCAGAGAGGACATCTGTCAGCCCAGGGAGAAGCAGGAGCTAGGTGGAGACCTGGCTGAGCTCAGGGCTCAGAGCAGAAATGAGCAGGGAAGCAGCAGCAGCTTCTGAATTTGCTGGAGTGGTGTCCCTGAAGAATGAGACCTGCCCTGGAGGAAGAAGTGGAAAAGCAGTGACCAGGGGGAAATAATAGAGACACCAGAGAGAGGATCTTGGGTTGATGCAGGACTTGGCTCAAGTAAAATCCTCTTGCCAAGGAGGCTTGGAGCAGGCAGTGTCAGCTCCCCTCTGAAGAACCAGCAACAGGCAAAGCATTACCAGATGAATAGTCCTGGGGTGGGAGGGCAAGCCACAGGAGAGGAAGGCTGGCAGGGACCACAAGAGGAAGACAAATTGTGGCCTCATCAAACAACAGGGAAGTCAAGTGGCTGTGTGTGAACACAGAGTGTTTGTGCTGAATTGTGCCAGGGAAGCACAGGGCTGGAGTGAATGCCAAGTGCTTGGCTTCATGGCAATTAGCAAGCCCTGATTAGAGCTCCCTTCCCTGGGTGTGAACACAGAGTCCCTGCTGGATGTCCCACTGTGGGCTGCAGGGAGAGCTGCTGCTGCTTCAGGAACCTCTGCCTCTGCTGCCTCTGCAAAGCAAAGCCCAGAGCCTGGCCCCAGGGCCAGAGCCTGGCACCTTCTTTACCAGGAGGCTGCCCAGGGAGGTGGCTGTGGGCCATGCCTGGAGATATTCCAGGGGAGGCTGGACAGGGCTCTGGGCAACCTGATCTGGTTGAGGATGTCCCTGCTGAGTGCAGGGGGTTGGACTGGGTGGGCTTTGGAGGTCCCTTCCAACCCAGACCATTCTGTGATTCCATGACTCAAGCTGCCCCTCTCCAGGGCCCTTTCATCTTCCATCAGGAGATTTCAGCATTCCAAGTGGGAGCTTGGCCCCCCTGATGAAAGCATCAGATCAAAGCACAGGATGGTGACTCCAGCCCTGAAATGAAGCTGCACTGCCCCAGCAGCTCTGCCACCTGTGCTTAGCACAGAGCCCACACTGAGCCCCCAGCTCCACTCACCTCCAAGCTGCCCCTGCTGAGACTTAGATTTAGCTGCACCTAAGGAGCAACAAAAGCTTCTCTGGTCCAGAGGTGCTCCACAGGAACCATTCTGTGGTCTGGGTTTCAAGCCATCCTTTCAAGCTCATCCAGTCCAAGCCCTGCAGTCAGCAGGGACATCCCCAACCAGAGCAGGTTGCTCAGAGCCCCAACCAGCCTGAGCTGCAGTGGTGCCAGGCATGGGGCAGCTCCCAGCTCTCTGGGCAGCCTGGGCCAGGCTCTCCCCACCCTCAGTGCCAATCTTTTCTCCCTTCTCTCCACTCATTTAGTTTAAAACCATCACCCCTTGTCCTGCCACTCCACTCCCTAATCAGGAGCCCTTCCCACTGCAGGGCCTCACAGCCAAGCTCCAAGAGGGATGAAGAGGTTCAGGCACTCAGCAGTGCTCCTGGTCACCAGCCCTGTGTGGGAGGGCAGGCTGGGCTGGGGGAGCCATCAGGATGGGTCTGGGTCATGGTTCCATGGCCATCCACGACAGAGACTGCAGCACAGCCACTGTGTGTGCCAGAGAGCGACCTCCTGGTGGCATTCTGCATCTCGAATGAGGAGAGTGCAAGCCCCACCTCTGCCTCAGCACATGGAGCAGCAAAGCATCACCCGGGCTGGAGCCTGCAATGAGCTGCAGTTTGACTACAGGCTTCCTTCTCTCCTAATAGGATGGAAACAAACTAAACTGGGAGGCAAGCAGCAAGCCCAGGTCAGCAGCCAGCCAGCCTGGGGGGCAGAACTCCTGCCTAGCAGAGGATGGGGAAGGCTGCCCTAGCCTGGAGCCTTTCCCTCTCATCCCTCAGGTGGCAGAGGCTGTGAACTGTGACAAGATCAGAGATGAACTGCCTGAGGCAGAGCTTCACAGGGGCTGCAGAGCCTGGCTGTGCTCCGTGGAGCAGCTGGGGGAGCTGCTCAGCCTGCAGAAAAGGAGGCTGAGGGAGAGCTCATTGCCCTCCACAGCCCTCTGAGAGGAGAAGCCTCCAGCTGCCCCAAGTGAGGGTTAGGTTGGAGAATAGGAGCAAGGTCTTTGCTGCAGGAGTGGCCAGGGGTGGGCCCAGGCTGCCCAGGGGGGTGGTGGAGTCCCCATCCCTGGAAGGGTTCAAGAAGTGTGTGGCCATGGCATTTGGGACACAGCCTAATGGCCATGGTGGTGTTGGGCCAAAGGCTGGACACAATCTGAGAGGTCTTTTCCAGCCCAAACAGTTCTGTGGGCCCAGCAGGGCTTCACTTTTACCAAAGTACAACTTCCTGGCCTCATTCTTTCCACTGGATTGCCCCAGGTTCACCCAGATGGCCTCCACACACCAGGGTGGGTTTTCTTTTCTCCTCTGGAGCACTTTCCCCTTTGTAAGCTCCTTCCAAGCCCCTTCCTTGCCATCCCCTCAGCTTCCCCCAGCCTCACCTGGCTTTTCTCCTGAGTCCTCTGCACCTGCCCTTTGTGCTCCACAGTGCCTCTCTCCTTGTCTGCTTGGCTGGCTGCTGCCTGGGGCTGCTTCTGTGAGCCTGGCAGGGAGAGCTCAAAGCACAGTGAGGAAAACAAACAAATCACAAAACAAATAGCAGGAACTTGAACTGAGAGAGAGTGGAGCCAGGAAACATGGCGATGGCTTTTCAGTTCCCTCCCCAAACCCTCTCCTGATGCTTTCAGCTACTTCTTTGTAGCCTCTTTTGAGTGTTCACAGGCTCACAGGGCAGGGTTTAACCAGCCTGGGGAGGATCAGCATCCTGAAACTGAAAGGAAGGAATGTCCTGCCCTGAGGCCAGCTGCAGGCACCTGGGCACCCCAAACCTGCTTCAAGTCTCCCTGCAGCTCCTGAGAGGACAGCAGGGCTGGCCACGTTCTTTACACCCTCTGCCAAGCCCCAAATGGAGAAAAAGCCTCAAAGGTTCAGGTAGTAACAAACCCAACCTAAAGCTCTAGAGACTCCCCTCCTGTAGAGTGTGACTGAAAAGGACAAACACCCCCAAAAATGCAGGGTTTAGGGTCAGGATTCCAGAGTGCAACAGTGAAGGAGCAGCACAGGGGCAGCACAGGGGCAGCACAGGGGCAGCATCTGAGAGCATCCTCTGCAAGGGGAGAGAGCAGCAGTGAGAAGGAGCTGGTGTGGAAAATCCATCTCCTCACACCACCCCTGGGCACCATGCTCCCCCTCCATCCCTGCAGAGCTGGAAAGGTGCTGCAGAGCCCTGAGGCCCGGGTCTGAAAGCCCCAGGTCTGAGAGCCCCAGGTCCGAGTGCTGAGCCTTGGTGGAGCCAGCACTGTGCTGCCAGCTGCTGTCTGCACAGCCTCTGAGTCATCCCCTGGTTACCTTGGCGAAGGCAGCCGTGGGTACCCTGAGAGGAGCTCCAGCAGCAGGAGAACATGCTGTCTCGTGTTCCTGCCCCAGCACAACTCTGCTCCCAGAGTCTCAACCTGCTGCTAATTAATTAAATGCAACCAGGAGCACGGCAGCAGTTCCAGAAAGGACTCCCTGGGTGGCACAGGCTGTGTGAGCACTGGTGGGCACAGGGAGGGTGCTGCTGCCAGTCCCCCCCACAGCATCCCTGCCCCATGCAGCTCTTGCCCTCAGCGTTGCTCACTTGGGGTTTTTCCCCCTCGTTTCATCCTGTTTCTGGCAGAGAGCACAAGGAGCAGGTCCTTGCTCCAGGAGGGGAAAGGGTCTGAGCTGGCCTTGGGTGGGAAGCTGTGCCAAGTGGGACCAGGGTGCCCCAAGAGACATCCTGTCCCTCTCCATGGTGTCCCTGGGTGGTGCACTCTGGCTCAGGGCTCCTGCAGCAGCTCCTACTCCTCTGCCAAAACTCATGAAATCCTCCACTCTCACTTTGCATAACGACAGCCACTAATTATCTCCTCCCAGAGCCTCTGGTGCTGCTGAATAATTCAAAGTCAGAGTCACAGAATCATTTAGTTTGGAAAAGACCTTCCAGATCATCAATCCAGCCATTAACCCTACTCCACCAAGTCCAGCACTAAACCACACCCCAGGCACCAGTCTGCAGGGTCTGTAACCTCACCCAGGGATGGTGACCCCCCACCTCCCCGGGCAGCCTCCTCCCTCCCACCTGCCCCAGCTCCGAGTGAAACAGGACCACGGTGCAAGCCACACTGATGCCACCAGGCAGGCACCAAGCCCGTGGCAGGGTGATGTCATCAAGGGCTGAAAAGGGCACGGGAAACCCCATCCCCGGAGCAGCACGGTGTGGAACCAGGCAGAGGAACTCTCCTTGACCAGATGCCGTCCCAGGCCCTGCTTCACGGAGCTGGCCCCAGCCAAGGGCTCTGGTGTGAAGAGATGTCAGAGCGCTCAGCTCTGCCCGGCGGCGGCAGCGACTGCCCCCAGCCCTGCCCACTCAGTGACCTCATCTGGGTACTTGACTGCCGAAGAGGTGCAAGTGTGCTCCCACCGACGTGCTAACGGGACAAACCCGCTCCCCTCGGGAGGCAGCCCCGGCTCCACCCTCACCCTCTCCAGCCTGCTGCACTCTGCAACACGAAAGAGGTTCTGGAACTGATCTTCTACCTGCAGCAGCTCAAGTGGAGAGGTTGACTGCACAAAGCCACTGCTCCTCACGTCAAAAGCTGAGCCGACAGCGCCTGCTGATCCAGGAGCCCAGCTCCTCTCGGGGCCGAGCGGATGAGCACAAAAGGAAGCCCGGTGGGAGGGGTGGGGGGCAGGACTGAGGCAGCTGGGTCTCCTCCAAGGTGTGCAGCAGCTGAGAAGTTAAGATATCTGCTGTACAGGGCAAGGCAAAGCAGGACCCAGTCCTCATCCTCCCCTCAGATGGAGCTCAAGGCCCTCATCTCTGTGGTGCTCAGGATGGCTCTCACTCACCTGGGGAATGACACAGCAGGTCTGAGCTCAGCCTGGAGCCCTCCACACGGACTCCATGGCCCTGTGCAGGATGTAGCTCCTGTCTACAGCATCATCCAGTGGCCAGGGGAAGGCTTCAGCTTCTTCTTCTGTCCCACTCTCCAGCTAAGTGCACTCTGCTCCACGGAGCAGAGCAGTGGAGAGGGAAGGTCTTGTGCTCCCCAGCAAGCCAGCAGCCAACCCATCCCTCGGCTCTGCTGCTCAGGCAGCACAGAGCAGGCAGCCAAGGAGGCACAGTTTGCATTGCCCATGGCTCTGGAGAGCTGTGGATCACCACCCAGCTGCAAAGGTTTCCTTCTCTTAGGTGCTTCACAAGGTCTCATCCAGGGCTTGGGTTTGGGCCAGCCCAACACTAGGTCCTGGGAGTGTCCTCCAGTGCACAGCTCACCAGGGTCTCAACAGCCTGGGGAGAGGGCTTGTGGCCTCCCTCCCACATCCAGCACCTTAAAAAGAGGCTGCTAAGGTCACAAGGAAAAGTCTGCAGCTGTCTTCACTCAGCACTCTGCCTGTGAAAAGCTGAGGGGGAGATCTCATTGATCACAAAAGCAGAATCCCAGCAGGGAGGGGTTGGAAGGGACCCCTGGAGCTCACCCAGCCCAAGCCCTGCTCCAGCCCAGCACCCACAGCAGCCTGCCCAGGAGCACAGTGCCTGGGGGCTTGGAAGCTCTGCAGAGGGAGACTCCACAACCTCTCTGGGCAGCCTGCTGCAGGGCTCTGCTCCCTCAGGGGAAGCAGTTTCTCCTCCTGGGCTGCAGCCAAGTGCAGGACATTTGGGTGGCTTTCTGTGCAGGTGCTGCTTGAAGTTTTCTGGTGAGGGAGGCCCTTCCACTCCCTGCCTTTCTCAGGGTTTTCAGCATCTTGTTGTTTTGAAGCTCCACTTTTAGCCCCTGCCAGCTTCTACCTGCCCAGAGCAAGTGCTTCTGCGGCCAGCTGCCACCTCCATGCCCCATTTGCTGAGCACCAACCGCAGCAGGGCTCAGCTGCTCACCAGGGGAGAGCTCCCTCCTTGATTGTCAGAGCCAGGCAAGGTCCTGCTCGCTCTGCTGGGCAGGGAGGTGGTTTGCTTCTCAGAGCTGCTCCATCACTGATGTATTTTTGACTCTGAAGAGCTCTGCTTGTTGTCTGCTCTCAGCTACGGAGCAGGGGCTCCTGTGAGTGACATCATGATGCAGGAAATGCAAATGGGCTGCTTCCCAAGCACCATTTCTGAAGGGACTGTGCTCTGCTTTTCAGGCAAGATTAAGAGCTCCATCACAGCACAGAAAGGGCTTTCACTCCAGCGTCTTTCACTGAACCACACAACATCATAAGGGCAAATTATGAAGCTCTTCAGAAGCACATCTGTGCCACCCATCAGGCAGGGAGGCCCATGGGGAGCATCAGCTGTTTGTGCTGTCCTGTCACAGCCTTGGTCAGGTTGGAAAACACCTTTAAGCTCATGAAGTCCAACTTTCTACCCAACACCTCCATGGCCACTAAGTCATAGAATAAGGATGGAAATCAGGGGACTCCACCACCCCCTGGGCAGCCTGTGCCAGTCCCTGACCACTCTTGCAGCAAAGACTTGTTCCTCATCTCCAACCTAACCCTGCCCTGGCACAATTCAGGCCACTTCCTCTTGTCCTGTCCCCTGACACTAGGGAGAAGAGGCCAACCCCCACCTCACTCCAGCCTCCTTTCAGGCAGCTGTAGAGAGCAATGTGGTCTGCCCTCAACCTTCCCTCCTCCAGAGATGGATCAAGCCATGAGAGAGAGCTCGGCAAGGAGGAGTGCAGGTGATGAAACATTTGTGTGTGTGCAGAGGCAGAGAAACCAGGGCTGAGCACATCCAAAGGCTGCTCTTTAGCCTGACCTGCTGTCTGGCACAGGCTGCAGTGAGTCAGACACCTCGGCTCCAAATGTGGGTGGCAGAGCTGCGAAGTCCACTGATAAGCAATAGAAATCATTAAGAGCTTATCGGAGTGAGCACAGCCATTAGGATGTGGAGGAGAAAGAAGCTAAAAGGGCTCAGCATCCTCTAACCACCTCTGTAATGAGGGTAAAATAGCTGCTGCTATTCACCAGGTATCAAAAGAGTGACAGCTGCTCAGGGAAATGAAAAGACCCCAAGATTGTCAGGGGGAAAACTGCTTTGAGGGCAACAAAGAGCTAGAACCAAAACAGCTTTGATCTGAAGAGTTATCAATAGAGAGATAAAGGCTGAGGTCTTCACTGAGCTGGGGCAGATGGAAGCCTCCACCTTCCAGGCTGTTGCAGCTAAGAGAAGGACAATGGAGTCTCCAGAGCCATCCCTGAGCTCTCTGCACAGCTTTGCTCAGGCTCCTCGCAGAGCAAGCTGAGAGGAGCACAGGCAGGGCAGAGCACTCTGCAAACCCAGCTTGCTGCACGGCTGTGCCTCCCCGACTCCCACCACTGCCCTGCTCAAAGCAGGGGCTCACACCATCTGGCACATCTGGTCTCAGACTCTGCTGCGAGTCCCAGACCCTCCTCATCGAGTCACAGAAGGGGTTGGAAGGGGACCTCTAAAGGCTGGTCCAGCCCAGCCCCCTGCAGTCAGCAGGGACATCTGCAGCTGAAGCAGGCTGCTCAGAGCCACAGCCACCTGACCTGGAATGGTTCAACCTCTCTGGGCGCCCTGGGCCAGGGTCTCACCACCCTCCTGGTACAAAACTCTTCCTTCTCTCCAGTCTGAATCCCTTTTAGATTAAAGCCCCCACCCCTTGCCCTGTCTCATTTCTGCACATCACCCTCATCAGCTCAGCTAACGACAGCCAGAGTGGCCTGGGGGGATGGGACAATACCCTCAAGGGGAAACTGCCCCTTCCAGCTTCCCCCAAGTGCTGTGGCCAGAGTTGTGTCGTGCCCAGGACAAGAAAAGCAGCATCAGCCCCCTGCCTGGAGCACCCTGCCGCCTGCTTGCTGGCTGCCTGCCAGCCTGTGCTGCTTAATTCCCCACACACAGATGGTTAATGACTTTTGTCCTCTCCTTGCTGAGGAGCTGGAGGAGGACTGTAGAAGTTTGCTTGTTAGTCTGACCCTCCAGGCTGCCTCATGCAGGAGAAAAGGGGTTCTGAGTGCTCCAGCAAAGCAGACAGCATGAGGGGGGTGCACTCAAAGGCATCACTTTGGGGAGCAGTGGAGGCACAGTGAGCCTCTGTGGGTCACTGCCTGGGGTTTGCATCCATCAGCACATCCCTCAGCCCTCCCCTGCTCCAGAGCTGACAGCTCCCTGCTCAGCACCTCCTGCAGAGCCATCGGGCTGTGCCCTGCAGGTGACATCACCTGGGCTCATGTTTGTGAAACACTGCCACAAACAAGAAGTGCATCATCACCTCTGCACCATCAGGCAGCACTTACCAGAGCACCAAGCAGCAGAAAACTTCTCTGGAGAGCCCTGAGTGCAGGATGAGCAAGGGACAGAGAAGAGATTTCTCCATGGAGCAATGGCCTGGTTTAAATCCTCATTAGGTGGTTAACTGCAGGCTTCATTAGGCTGCCTGCAGATAAAACATAATTGCTTAGAGCCTTCTGCACAGTGGATACCTCTTGCACTTTATTAATGCTCTCTCAGCTCAAAAGCTGTCAGTGCAATTGTTTTAGATCTGCCCTGTAAAGTTTGCTCCTGGCTGAAGCTGGTGCTGGGCTGATGGGCTGGTGTTTGAAATCAGCTGCCCAGAAAGAAGGAAAAGAAGGTTCAGTGCAGTTTCACAGCACTTGAGAGGGTTCTCTTCCCAGGGCCTGTCCCCCAGAGCCCAGGGGAAGCTTTCTCTGATGGAGAGCTCTGGAAGTTCTGACTTTGGTCTTCCTTTTATGGGAGGGTTTACCGCCCAAGAGTCAAGAGCAAGGTCATAAAGGGCTGCTCAAGCTCTGAGTTTTCTTGAGCCACAGAAAAACCTGGGTCTGAAGGTCTGCTTGGAGCCTAAGTCCCCTTCAGTGGATCTCTGTTGTAAAGCTTAGCTCCAGCAAAGACAGAGCCTTAGCTGAATTCAGCTAGGTGCTCCCCCTGAGCTGGTGTAGATGACAATTGCTCTGCTAAAGCTCATGGCCTGTCCACTCCTAATCTCTCTTCCTACAAGAGCATCACCCTCACTCATGCAGCAGCCTGAAGGCTCATACTCAACTTCTCACTCTGCAGACATGCTGGATTCAATGTGACTCCATCCAGTGCCTCCTGGAGCTAATGGAGAAGATCTTTCAGGACTCTCAATGTGGAAAGCAGAAATCTTTACAGCATCCCAGCAGGGAGGGGTTGGAAGGGACCCCTGGAGCTCACCCAGTCCAGAGCAGCTTGTCCAGGAGCACAATGGCCAGGAGGAGTTGGAAGCTCTGCAGAGAAGGAGACTCCACAGCCTCCCTGGGCACCATGAAGAGCAGAAATCCACAGAAACACAAAGGCAGCTGGGGAAAAAGCACAGAGCCAAAGTCACTAAACAGTGAGTGTGAGATCCAGAGCCAAAGCAAGCCTGGGGAGCTGAGGAGAGTTAGAAGTGCTCCAGAGACCAGGAGGAATGAGCAAGCTCCTCTGCAAAGGGAACAATGTGAAGAAAGGCAAAGAAGTGAAGAATGCCTCTGCACTCCCCTGGGCACCTGATCCATTCCCTGCTGCTGCAGTTTGTTTTACCCACGGAGCCTGCAAGCTGGAGTGGAGGTCAGGAGAGCTATGGCTGGCTGAGGGCAGTCCACAGCAGACAAGATCCAACCCTGTGCAGAGCAGGACCAGGTCTGGGTACTGCAACATCTCAGAGGCACCAAGGAGAGAGGAAGGAGGCCTCAGAAAACACAGCAGTGAGCTGGGCTGGTGGCTCAGGGCTGTGCTGTGTGCTGGGGAGCTCAAGAGTTGGGCAGCAGGGAAAAAGTACTCCCTGACGGGTCAGGCACTGGAGCAGGCTGCCCAGGGAGGTGGTGGAGTCACCACCTCTGGACAAGGCACTGTGGGACAGGGCTCAGTGGTGGGGCAGAGTTGCTGGCTGGACTCAGCCCTAGAGGTCTTTTCCAACCAAAAGCATCCTCCTGCTCTCAGACTGCTGCCTGCTCTGCAGACAGCGAGGCTAATGGTGCAAGCGATGCCCTGCAGCGCTCACAGCTTTAATTGCTGCTTCCCCTCCCCCCAGGAAGCCAACTCACCCCTAGGAGCTACAAGCAAGATTTTCTTCCTCCTCCCTGCCGCCTAACAACCTCCCCCCCCCCAGCAAGTGCTCCCAGGGTTACCTACTGCTCCTCACCCCCGTGCTAAGGGGAAAGGCACAGGTTCATTTAGCACTAATTACACTGATTAACTTCCCCAGCCGCCGAGTTCAAGAGCTTCGGAGTGCCTCGGGTTACAAAGGATGGCAGAAGGAAACAGATCCATGGGATTAAGCTGCAGACCCACCAGCTGCCCTCTGCGGGGCCATCCATGGAGCTGCTCTCCCTCTGCCTTGTGACAATCACCCGCGAAGGGCAAGTGATCAGCTCCCGGGGCAGGCCAGGGAGGGCACAGCAGGGAGGGCACAGCAGGCTGCTGCCCAGCACCACCTTACCAACCTCCGGGGGACAGTTGTGGCCTCACCTTGCCAAGGCTGCACCCCAGGAAAGCAAAACGTTTGTCCTGTTCCTCAAATCACAGAGCTGCCTGGTCAGAAGTGACCTTCAGATCCACCCAGAGCCTAACAACTGCCTGTAAAACCCTCCCACACTTCTGCACAGCCTCAGGGACTTGTTCCAGTGAAACACTGGGGGTGCTGGTGGGGGAGAAGCTGGGCAGGAGCCAGCCATGGGCACTGGCAGCTCAGAAGGCCAAGGGCAGCCTGGGCTGCATCCAAAGCAGTGGAGAGAGGGGACCCTGCTCCTCTGCTCTGCTCTGGGGAGACCTCACCCTTGCCTCATTCTCCTCCCCCCCCTGCTGGAACATTTTCTTTCTGTTGTTGTTTGCAGCACTCTTATTTGTTTAGCTGGCTGAGGGTGCTTAAAATAGCATGACAAGATGCCAGGGTGCTGGGGATGGGAAGCTCTGCTCTTGCACTGCCACTGCTTCTGCTGCTGGAGGCCTTCAAGCCCACCTCCCTGGTGGGATGAAATAGATGCTACTAATCCAACCCCTAAAATATCAGGCATCAAACTCACACTATTTTAAGGCTGAGAAAAGGCAAAGTAATCAAACCTCTGTTTTCTCTCTTCTCTGTTCACCCCTTCATGAGAGAAGAGAAGAGGAAGGGGAGCAGCTCTGTGAGGAGCAAAGGCTGAGAGCCCTGGGGCTGAGAGCTTGGAGAAGAGCAGCCCAGAAGGGCAGCAGGGGGGGAAAGGAGGCAGGAAAGCAGGGGGGGAAGGAGGCAGGAAAGCAGGGGGGGAAGGAGGCAGGAAAGCAGGGGGGGAAGGAGGCAGGAAAGCAGGGGGGGAAGGAGGCAGGAAAGCAGGGGGGGAAGGAGGCAGGAAAGCAGGGGGGAAAGGAGGCAGGAAAGCAGGGGGGAAAGGAGGCAGGAAAGCAGGGGGGAAAGGAGGCAGGAAAGCAGGGGGGGAAGGAGGCAGGAAAGCATGGGGGAAAGGAGGCAGGAAAGCAGGGGGGAAAGGAGGCAGGAAAGCAGGGGGGGGAGGAGGCAGGAAAGCAGGGGGGGGAGGAGGCAGGAAAGCAGGGGGGGGAGGAAAAGAAGGAAAAGGGGGCAGGGAACTGAGGTCTCGGGGTTTAACATTCCTATCTCAGTTTGTGACAGTATTTGCCAGCCTCCAGCTTTGCTCACTGCTGTCCATAGGGAGCAGAGAGGAAAACCACCCCCAGGCCCTCCCTGGGTCAAGCTTCCCTTTAGACACCGCCCTGGGCACCAGGTTCTGGTACAAGATGAGCTGATGCTCCTCGTTGAAGGTGTGCTGCTAATGGCCATGAATTTGATGCTTGGACTTTGCACCACGGCAAATGTCAGTGTGTGCAATCCCTGCTCTGCAGCCCCTGCTCCAGCACCCAGCCTGAGTACCCTTAGCACGGCTTTAATTAGCACCTACCTGCGGGCAGCGACGTGGGGACAGCCTGTCAGCAGCAATGGCAGAGACAAAACACTTGGCAGAGGTAGCCTGAGTCAGAGCTGGCTCTGAGGAGAGAGCATTTCAACAGAGAGGGAGTTTTTAATGCTGAACTCATTTTCCAAGAGGAATAAACCTAAGGAGAAGTTTGAGGTCTGCTCACCTGAAGCAGGTTTGGTCAGGCACTGGCAGAGGCTGCCCAGGGGGGTGGTGGAGTCCCCAGCCCTGGAGCAGTTCAAGAAGCCTGTGGCCATGGTGGGGCTGGGTTGAAGGTAGGATTTGATCTCAGAGGTCTCTTCCAACCCAAAGTTCTCTGGTTCCATGCATGCCTGTTGCAAAGGTTTGCTCCTGGATCGCAGCCACTCCTGCAGGCTGTTGCTGGTTAAGCTGCAGAGAGAGCATTTCAGGGCAGGAGGAGCTCAGCATGGCTCCTGCAGCACACAGCATGAGTGCTCAGACACAGACATCCAGGCTGTGCAAGCTGATCTTTGCACCCCTGGGTGCAGATGATTGCTAGGACGTCACTGATGTGCCATGAACCTCTCAGAGCTGTCCCTTCTGCCCAGCCCTCCCAAGCCCCTTGGCAGCTGCTGCTCCCCAGGCCACTGCTGGCAGCAGTAAGCCTCACATGGCATTGCATCCTGCCCTCCCCCCTGAGCCACCTCCAGACACGCTGTGTGGGCACTGCCTGACAAGCCAGCAGCAGCAGCAGCATTGAAGTGCCACCTTGATGACACCTGGCTGCCTGTCACAACTTTCTGCCAAGAGCAGCCCACAAACAATTCACACCAGGTCCCACACAGCCCCAGGGGCCCCACAGCTCCAGCATGGGCTCTGGTTCATGGGTGAAACCCAGCCAGGAGCACCCAGGGGATGAGGTGGGACCTGGCCCTAGTGCAGTGTTGCTGGGATGAGGCTTCTGTAGGGAACCTTGCAGCATGCAGCTGGAGAAGCTCAGGGTCTGCTGGGGGAGACAGCAGCAATGAGAAGCTCTGCTGGAGTTGAGCAGGGCCTGGAACTTGCCTGGTTTGTGTGGGTTTCCCTTCTTCTTCACGAGGTCTGAGACACAGAGATGGGTATTGAACGTGACCAGCTGGTCCCTCTGCCCTTCACTGCTTCGTGAGCCAGAGGGTCTGCCAAGCCCACGCTGGAGATGTGGTGCTGAAGGCCATGGGTCAGTGGTGGCCATGGTTTGGTTAGCCAGTGTTAATGGTTGGACTTGATGAATTCAGAGGTCACTTCCAAGCAAAACCATTGTGTGATCTAAGAGCCGAGGAAGCAGCTCAGCCTGACAAGAACAATTGCAGCCCTTAATCTCCCAGAGGCAGCTGACAGCTCAGCCAGACTGAGCACCAGCACCAGGCTGCAGCTTTAGACTCAATTACTCCCCAAGGGCACCTCAGCCGAGCACCTCCACTGAGGTCCAGTGATCCTCCTTCAGGAGCAGGGTTCCAATGCCAGTCCTGCTTGGCAGCAGTGCCTTTCCCTGCTCTGCTACATTTGCCTGGGCCAGGGGCCAGGAGGGTCCTCAAGCACAGCTGGCCACCCCAGCAGCGCTGCAGCCTCAGGCCACGCTGGGAACATCTGCTGCTGGTCACCCTGGGCCACGGGGCAGGAACAAGCTGTGCTGCTCCTCAGGCCCAGCTGCCCCCCTGCAGGAGCACATTCACATCCCACTGCCATTTACGTAGGAATTCAGGAGGAGATGACACTGAAGTCATCAGCTCACAGAGGAAAGCATTAATCCACTCAGCCTGAAACCCCAGGGTGCTGCAAGCTGCACTACCCCCAGCCCTGCTCTCACACCTCTGCCTCTGGCATGGTTCCCTGCTCCTCTGCCGCCGGCAGCCCTCCCACATTCAGGTTTGTGAGGTAATTAAAAGCAGCCTTAGGGGAGGGGATGGGTGGTGTGTGCAAGCCTGAGGCTCAGCAGAACTCCTCGTTTGCAGCCCAGGAGGGAGGGAAAGCTTCTGTGAAAGGGGTGTGGAGTCAAAGCACTCACCAACTGTTCAGACCAAGGTGACCAGCTCCAGGCACAGGAGGAATGCAGCATCCCCCCTGCTCTAACCACTCTGGGCTGCAGAAAGCATCTCAAATCCTTCTCCCCACCTCTGAGACCCAGTCTGAACCTTCCTCTCCCAGCCTCCCATTCCATGGTGCAGCTGCAGGAGGGTATCCCAGCACTCAGCAGCTGGGAGGACTCAAGACTGCATCCCTCAGAGAAATGTGACCCAAAATCCAAGCCAGGGCTGGTGGAGGATCTGGAGAACAAGCTGCTGAGGAGCAGCTAAGGGAGCTGGGGTGCTTCAGTCTGCGGGGAGAGACCTCATTCGCTGCTCTCTGCAGTTCCCTGAGGGGAGGTTGGGGTGAGGTGGGGCTTGTCTCTTCTCTCTGGCACCAGGTGATAGGATGAGAAGAAATTGCCTGAAACTGTGCCAGGGGAGGGCTAGGCTGGACACTAGGAACAGTTTCTTTCCTTTTAAGAGTGGTCAGGGCCTGGCAGAGGCTGCCCAGGGAGGTGGTGGAGTCACCATGCATGGAGGGGTTCAAGAAACCTGTGGCCAGGGCACTTGGGGCCATGGCACTTGGGGCCATGGCTTGATGGCCAGGGTGGTGCTGGGCTGGCAGCTGGACTCACAGCTGGACTCAGTGAGGTCTTTTCCAGCTGCAGCAGCTGTGTACATTCAAGAGCATTTCATTGCCTAGGTGCTGCCACTGCTCCACCTTCTCTTCTGCCCTGACCACTGCATGCACTCAGAGCCTTGATGCCACCAAGGCAGCTTTCCTCCCTGCCTAAGCTTTGGATCAAGCCCTTAAAGAGGAAAACAGAGCAAAGAGAATTCCAAGCAGAGGCCCCAGGAAGGCTAATGAAAAGCCACAGGGCTGTGCTTGCTGCAGGGAAGGATCAGCTTCCCTGCCTGGTGCTGCTTATTAAGTCATTACAAACAATTAAAGCAGCAGAGAGCAGGACAATTTAGCCACCACTTCCAGCTCCCCAGCATGAAGGTCATAAAACACAAATCCCCCAGCAGAAACCCCTCAGCAGTTGGCTGCCTGCTCCTGGAATACAGCAGAGAGCCTGAGCTCCATGGCAAAGCATACACAGAAACGAGGAGGGAAGGGAGGATTTGCCTTGGCTGCTGTCAGCTGTGAAGCCAACTCTCTCCCTGGCAGGAGGAAGGTTTCCCTGGGGTGACAACCCCCTGTACATGCACAGAGAGCTTTCCTGGGGGTCACTTGGGCAGACCCCCATCCAGGCTCCATCTCTGCTCAGCAGCAGGCCCTAGAGCTAAACTTGCAGCGACTCCTTTCCCAGAAGAGGGAATTATCAACCCGAGGTTAGCTGTTCTGCCTGCCACAAAAGCAACCTGCCTGGGCTTGCTTTGGGGTGGAGAAAACCCAGGTGCATGAAGAGTGTGCCCAGGAGGTCAAGGGAGCAGCACAGCAGGTGTGCAGGGTCCAGTTCTGGGCTGCCCAGCTCAAGAGAGACAGGGAACTGCTGGAGAGAGTCCAGAGAGGCTACAGAGCTGCTGAGGGGCCTGGAGCAGCTCTGGGAGGAGCAGAGGCTGAGAGCCCTGGGGCTGAGAGCCTGCAGCAGAGCAGCCCCAGAGGGCAGCTGAGCAATGCTCAGCAAGAGCTAAAGGAGCTGTGGGGGGCAAGAGGCTGGGGCCAGGCTCTGCTCAGTGGTGCCCAGGGACAGGACAAGAATCTGGGGAACAGGGCTGGTGAGGAGCAGCTGAAGGACCTGGGGTTGTTCAGTCTGGAGAAGAAGAGGCTGAGGAGAGACCTTCTGGCTCTCTGCAATTCCCTGAAAGGAGGCTGGAGGCAGGTGGGGCTTGGGCTCTTCTCCCAAGGAATAAGAGAGAGGATGAGAAGAACTGACCTTAAGCTGCCCCAGGGGAGGTTTAGGATGGACATGAGGAACAATTTCTTCCCCTTGAGGGCTGTCAAGGCCTGGCCCAGGCTGCCCAGGGCAGTGGTGGAGTCCCCATCCCTGGAGGGGTTTCAAAGCCCTGGAGCTGTGGTGCTGAGGCCCTGGGCTGGTGGTGCTCTGGCAGTGCTGGGTTTGAGGGTTGGACTCAATGAGCTTAAAGCTCTTTTCCAACCAAAATGCTTCTATGATTCTGTGCCAGGGTCAGGACCAGTGCAGGTATTTGGGACAAGGACTCCAGTGCCCTGATGAAGTAGGTCAGGGAGCTCCAGCAAGTGATTCAGCCCAGAGCCTGAGTCAGGTTTCACTAAGCTCCACTCAGGCCTCCTGCTCTCCCCCTTTTCCCTTGGGACCACCACCACAGCTGTAAGCTCTGTGCTCCATTGTGCCTGACCTGGCAGTGTGTGGAGGAAAGGCTGGGCTGGGTGTAACTGGAGTGGAAAACGCTGTGGTGGAAGATGGATTTCATGTGTTGGTTGTTGTTGGGTTTCTGAAGCCATAAACATCACCCAGAATGTGAGGAGGCTTTCTACAAGGTGAGGATGACTCATTCCAGTGTCACAACACAAGCAGGGAGGGGAACCTGGAGTGAGCAAAGCAGCACATTCATTCAGCAGCAATTTGCACTCCATAACCCTCTGATGAGGAGGCTTTTAGGCCAGAGCAGCTCTGCTGCTCAAGCAGACAGCTCTGAGCTGTTGCTTAGAGATATTTGGGTATCTTGCACAGAGTCTGCTCCCTGCCAGCTCCCCCAGAGGGCTCCAGGCTGGGCGGCCAAGGCTAAGGCTTAGCTCCACGGCAGTGCCACAGCAGGCAAAGCAGCAGCAGAGAGTGACTTGAAAGGAGTGTGGGCAGCAGAGAGAGCCAGAGAGCTTCTTCCAGAAACCTCCCTCTGCCCCAGGGCTCTGTCCTGGGCAGACTGAACTGGATGACCTTTAAAGGTCCCTTCCTAGCCAGACCATTCTGTGATTCTAGGACTGGCTCAGGGCATAAAAATAAACCAAAGCACAGCCTCACCTCCAGCCCTGGGGGAAGCAGGAAAGGATGCTGGGGAATAAAACCACCCTGCAGTGGAAACCTGCTGTGATTGCTCCAGAAGCTGGCAGCCTGAAGGCAGAGTAGCAGAGCAGGGAGGAAGTGAAGGTGCTTGAAGGAGCTGCATCGTGCCCTGCACGCTGGAGTCTCTCAGACACAGCTGCAGCAGGCCTGGCACTGTGTCCCTGCTCACACAGCCCCAGAGGCACTACCAGGGCTCTGCTAATCACCACACTGCTGCCAGCACAGCAGATGCACTGCCGGCAGCCTCAGCTCCTGGCGGGGACCCAGGCAGCCTCTCACTCTCCACAGCTGGGTCACACAGCTGGGTCACACAGCTGGGTCACACCACAGCTGGGTCACACAGCTGGGAACATGCTGTGAGGAAGGAGCTCACTGCTGCATTTCCCAGCAGTTTATTCTACAGCCAAGGCAGAGCAGTGCTGGGGCAGAGCAGGGCTGCCAGAGGCACCACAACAGCAGGAGCTGGGCTTCCACAGAGGTCACACAGACACTTTCCTGCCTCTCCCAGCACCTCCCACCCCTCTCCATCGGGGCTGGGGCAAAACCTGCACTTCGGACCTGGCCAGGCTTCAGCCATTGTGGCACCTCACCTTTCTCTCCCAATACACAAGGATCGAGCCCCACACAGCACAGACCACGACCAAGCATTCAGAGCTCGACCCCCAGGGTCCCCAGCAACTCCCCTTGCCAAAGCCAAAGACTGAAACCAGCTTCTCACGATGCCCAGGCCATGGCTGTGCTGGCACCATGGGGCTGGAGAGGCTCTGTGGAAGAGCCAAGACCTCCAAAAGCTGCAGGGAAACACAGAATGCCAGGCTGGAAGGGCCCCCAAGGATGCCCTGGTCCAACCTTTCCAGGTCATAGTCCAGCTGAACTGGCCACTACATCCTGCTCCCCTGAGCCTCCTCCTCTCCGGGCTGAGCAGCCTCATTTCTCTCAGCCTTTCCTCGTAGGGCAGGGCTCCCAGGCCTCCGAGCATCCTCATGGACCTGCTCTGGACAATTTCCAGCCTGCCCACTTCGCTATTTTTGGGTTGGTTAGTTGTGTTTTTTTTTGGTACAGAAACGAGGACTAACCCATTGCAGCCTCCTTCTCGGCTGGCAGGAAGGGAGCAAACAGCTCCAGGCCAAGCCACCCCCTCCCAGCGCTACAGCTTTTGTTCCCCACCACCTCTGGTCTGAGGAAATTAGTCACACAGCATTTGTCCTGATTGCTCCCCCGCCGAGGTGGAGATGGGGCAGGTATTGATACAGCCCCTGCCTGACAAAACCAGGCCCTTTAGAGGCGAGGCCAATTACTGTGATTTTCTTTAGAGCACCTCCAGTCCCACTTTGCCCTCGCTGCAGCGTGCGGCAGGTCAGACAGCCACCAGCTGCTTGATTCACCGCGGTTGTTCACAGCGTTCAAAGACGCCTTTGTCACCCACGACTCTCCGGATCATCGCTGGAGACATCTGCTCTATCCTCATCCCCCCGAAAAATCAGCACCTACAGCCCCTGCCTGGTTCCCAGGGGAGCCCAGGAGGTGAGCACCATCACCTGAGCCAGCCTGGGGAGGGCTGGGAGCAGGAGGAACTGTCCTTGTAGCACAGGGGTGAGGAGTAAGCTCACCCCAGCACTCGCACACTGATCCTTCCCTGAGCCAGCACCACAGCAAGGAGCAGCAGGTGGTTCCCGGGGATGTGGTGGCCAACCTCTGTCCATCCCCCAGGCTGGGACCAGAGCAGCCCAGGGCAGACCGATCCCAAGGGCAGGTGGCAGCACAGCCGGTGTTACCCTGCAGGAGCTGTCCGGGCCAGGCACTCTGCTCTCTGCCTGGTTTCACTCAGCAGAAGCCATCACTCCCAGGCTGTTTGGCATAATCACTTCTGGATATCAAGCTGCAGTGCTGTACCTTCCTTGACAAGCTTGGACACCTCACACAAATCACCCTAATGACCAGCAACTG
Organism: Melanerpes formicivorus; assembly: GCF_026170545.1. Lineage (NCBI taxonomy): Eukaryota > Metazoa > Chordata > Aves > Piciformes > Picidae > Melanerpes > Melanerpes formicivorus. The sequence goes on along the minus strand of NW_027142371.1, from coordinate 15,663,437 downwards.
CAAGATAGTCAGCTGAGAACATTCTGTTTTGGTGAGCACAGAGTATTGATTGTCTATCTGTGTCCTCAAGGTGAACCTGGCAGCAGCCAGAGCCCAGGCAAACAGGATTACCTCTGCAGCTAAGCCTTCCAGGGCAGGGTGTGAAGCAAGGCAGTCTTATCAAACTAGACCCAGCCACAGGAATCCTCTGGCGGCTGCAGGAGCTCCAAGGTCATGCCCAAGGCTGACGAAGGGAAGGGCTGCTGCTGCTCCCTGGCTTTGCTGAGCTAGCTCTGCACAACCCCTTCCTCCAAAGCTGGGAAGTGAAGCAGAGGGGAGAGAAATCCCTTTGGATGTGCAGGAAAGCTGGGGCCCTGAAGCAGCAGCTCCAGCCCAGATCTCAGCTGCTTATCTGCTTGCACCCTTCTGAGCCCCAGCTCTGGGAGCAAGCCTCCTCCAGCCCTGCAGGCTGCTGTGCATCTTCCCAGGATGACTGCCTCCCAGACACGGAGCTGAGGCTCAAAGGCTCCCCTGGGGAAAGGACAAGGACCGTCAGCACTGCAGCCTCAGAGGGCTTGGGTGGCAGCACCCTGCTGCTGGGGAGAGCACCACACCTTCCAGCAAACACTTTGCAGTGCTCTCCAGAAGCAACCCAGGCAAAGAAAGCTTCGGTCCTGCCTGTTGCCAGCTGACTGCTGCCAGGCACTCCTGCTGCCCCCAGACAGGGGCTGCCAGCAAAGCCTTTCTGCACAGCTCCCAGCTGATGGCTGTGCTTTGCCTGGAGCCAGCAGCACAACAACTTTATGAAGGCAATAAGGCTCCACCGATGTGCCTTGGAAGGGATTTCCCCCTCCCTAATTTACTGCCTTTTGTTTGCACAGCTGTGCACCAGGGCTTCCAGAGGCAAAGTCCATCTCCATGGCATGGATTTACCAGGGATAGAAACTTTGTCCCTCCTGCACCGTGCTGGAGGTGGAGCTGCCCACACCAGCACGGATCCAGAGGGAAAATCCGGCTCAGGTCCTCCCCAACGGCAGCTTGAAGCAGAGCTCAGCGTGCAGGGCTCTGTAGCATGCATAATGAAGAGGAAGGGACACCCAGGCAGAGCAAACAAGATGGATCAACCATCTCACCCCTCCCTCCAGCATCCCACATCACACTGACACACACCCTGCCTCCTCTGGGCTCAGCCACCGGCCCTGCTAGCATCCAGAGCTGGCACAAGGGAAAGGTTTTCTCTTTGCTGATGGAAGCCCTTCTGCCACAAAGCAATTTCAGGCCTGAAGTTAGCTCTGTTTGCAGTTGGTGTCCCCAGAGCAGGTGAGTTCTGCTGCAGGTCTGTGAGGGGAGCCAGGCAAGGAGCACAGCTCACAAAGCAGCCACCATGGATTGGTCTGGGGGATAGAACAGAAACAAAAGCTCCACCAGATGATGAGATTAAACTCTTGGTCTCCAATCTCCTCTCTCTGTGTTTTAATCAAGCACATCCTAACCAAGGCATGCAGGAGCTCATGCTAAGTGTAGATGAGAAGTGAGATAGCACAGACAGTGAGGGGGGAAAGCATCACCCTCAGAAGCAGCCCCCCCCCAGCCCCTGAACTCCCATCCCCTTCAGACTATGCCAACACTGAGAGAGAAGAGAGTTCATCAATGATGATCAATATCTAAAGGGCATGAGTCAAAAGGGTGGGGTCAGACTCTTCTCAGTGGTGCCTGGTGGCAAGACAAGGGGCAAGGGACACAAACTGGAGCCCAGGAGGTTCCAGCAGGAGAAACTTCTCTGCTGTGAGGGAGCAGAGCCCTGGAGCAGGCTGCCCAGAGAGGCTGTGGAGTCTCCTTCTGTGCAGAGCCTCCAACCCCCCCTGGGCACTGTGCTCCTGGGCAGGCTGCTGTGGGTGCCCTGCTGGAGCAGGGCTTGGCCTGGGTGAGCTCCAGAGGTCCCTTCCAACCTCCACCCTGCTGGGATGTCCCAAAACACACAGCACCTGGCCAAGGCAGAGAGAGCCACTTCCAGCACAGCATCATTTGGGCAGTGACAGGACAGCTTCCCAGGGATCTGAGATGTGCTTCATGCTGCAAAGCAGGAAGCCACCAGAGGAGGATTTCTCAGTGTGGAGCCCTCCTACACCCTCCTGCCCTGGAGGACAGTTCTAGATCAGCAAACTGAGCCTCACCTCCTCCTGGAGCTCTCCTCTGCCACATTTCTCTCTGACAAAGACAACAGTTCCTGGAAATCTGCCTTCCCCCTGCAGACCTATCAAACCTTGCTTTCCCTTACAAGGGCTTCCCAACTCTGCCAGCTTCCCCAGGAGAGGCAAGAGGAGAGCCCAGAGGGGCTCTCAGCTGAAGCAGCAGCCCCCACAGCCTCCCTACACAGCACCTTGGGCACTTCCATCTGTTTAATTTTGCTCAGGCTTTGTGGCTGCTCAGTTCTGCACCTCAGCCACGACCTGTGTGTGTGCTGTGTACACTGAGCCTGAACACTCAGCAGCTGCTGAAAAGTCAGGCAGACCCCAAGGGCTTGAGGAGCTCCCTGTGGGCAAGGAAGTGTTTGGCTCCCACCCAGGCAGCAGTGCACAGAAATATTGCCAGGAAAAGGTAAATATCTACAGGAGTGGAGGAAGGCCCAGGCAGAGATGTGGTGCTGAGGGACATGGCTCAGCACCAGACTTGACACAGCTAGAGAATGGTTGGACTTGATCTTGAAGGTCCTTTCCAGCCTGAACCACATGGCTCTGAACTACACAGAGCCAGAGAATCATTTTGGCTGGAAAAGACCTCCAGGATGATGGAGGCAGCTGCCCTGACTGGTTGGTTGGCACCACCAGGCACAGCCCTGGGGGACCTCTGCTTCTTGCCTCCCCTGGCCCTGCACAAAGGTCAGGCAGCCTGCAGCTGGGGGATGCACCCAAAAGACTAAAGGGGAAATCAAGAGAGCCTCTTCATGCAGGGACATGGAGGGGAGGTGATCCTAACTGCTGCTGCTCTCTGACCTGAGCAAGCTGCACAGGACTCCTGCATCTTGTGCTGCACAGCTGGAGGGTTTAGCTGCAGTCCCAAAGCTGGGGAGAAGCCAGCCGAGCTCTCCCCCAGCACCCAATCCCAATCCCAGCGTGGATCTGCCAAGCTGCAGCTGGTTGTTTGTTTTGAGCACTGCAATATTGGTTACCTCCTCCCTCTCCCCTCAGCCCTTGTGTGCATCTTCGTTAAAACCACTGGCTGCTCCCTGGGGAAGCAGTTTAACACCCAGCCCACCCCTCCCCTTCCCAGCGCTGCACATATCCCTGAGGGCTGCCTGTATCTCCCTCTCTCCTGGAGGGATGCAGCCCTGGAGCATCAGCTGCTCACCAGCGTCCTCCTTATTTACTCTTTGAACCACCCTGCGGAGAGCAAAAACTTTTCCCCCACCCTCTCTCTCCCCTCCCTGGTGTGAACAAGTGCTGATCACTCAGACGTGCAAGGCACACCCAGAGCCACCATGATGCGACTGCAAAGCTGGGGAACGTCAGCAGCCCAGAGACCCTCCTCCAGCTCGGATTAAAGAGAGGAGGCTGAGCAGAGCTGGAGGAGCAGCAGGTGCTGGAGGTGGCAGCCAGAGCTACTCAGCAGGTAAGGAACAGCTCAAGCCTCCATCCCCATCCCTCCCGGTCCTGCTCACTTCGCTGCTGTGTGACAACAAAAGCCCCAGGGAGTGAGGAGCTTCTCCCTGCGCAGCCTGGGGACCAGCCGCCGAGTCTCCGATCTGCACCGCGGGGGTCGGCTCCTGGCTGGCTTCCCTGCCGAGGAATTCTTGGAAGTGAGGGTCAGGAGGCAGGGATGGAGGTGGATGTGGATGGGGTAATTCTTGCTTGGGCTCTGAAGTGGATTTGCTTTCAGGCTCCTTCTGCTCCCTTCTCCTCGAATAATCCTGAAGTTGGGAGGTTTAAGGCTTTGTGTCCACCCGTGCCAAGCTTTGTGTGCTGCCACAGTTTGCCATGGAGATGCTCCTGGCAAAGGTCCTGACCTGCCCTCGCTTCCAGGCTTACTTTCGTTGTGCATTAGGCTCCTTTAACCCTCAGGTCTGAGAATAATCTTTGAACTCTCTTTCCCCTCTTCCTTCTTTTGCCTCTTTGGAGTGGGGAATATCCCTGGTGGCAACTTCTGCCTAATTCGGGAGATCTCAGTCAGTGAAGAGCTTGGACTCAGACAAAGGCACTGATTAACCACTGCGACGTTCCTGCTCTGGCGTGGAAAACCCAGCTCCGTGCAAGGGAGGCAGCAGCTGCCCCCCACAGCCAGCCAGGCACAGAGCTGCCGCGCCTCTCCCTGGTCCTGCCAGCCCCGAAGAGGACTCGCTGCAGACAGCTGAGCTGGAGCCACTCGACTTGCCCAGCAGAGGAAAGCCAAAGCTCCCCGGGATGCTCTCCGAGGAATTCCCTGGCTGACACAGGGAGTTATAACTCTTTGTTGATGGAGCTTTGTGTCTTGGGTTGTTTTTTCCTTGCCTCTGATCCCTTGCAAATCGACTTCTCCAGCGGCGGAGGTAAGTCAGACGGTCCATGCTGCCTCACAGCCCATTCTTTGGAACTAACCCACTTCTAAATGAGACAACAGCTGCTTCCCACGGGAGGAAAGAGCTCTCCTCTCCTTCCTGGGCTAGCAGGGCTTCCAGTGGCAGCCGAGGTGCTCCGTGAGCGGCAAGCATGGGAAACAGCTCTCTTTGGGATGGTCTGAACAGCACCTGCGGCAACGCAGGCAACAGCTGCTACCTGGAGAGCAGCATGAGGTTCAACTTCACCTTCCAGGACTCAGCAGCAGAGTTCTACGTGGTCCTGCCCGTGATTTACTCCCTGATCTGCGCCGTGGGGCTGACCGGCAACACCGCTGTCATCTACGTCATCCTCAAGGCCCCCAAGATGAAGACCGTGACCAATATGTTCATCCTCAACCTCGCCATCGCCGACGACTTGTTCACGCTGGTGCTGCCCATCAACATCGCCGAGCACCTCCTCCACTACTGGCCCTTCGGAGAGGTCCTCTGCAAGGTCATCTTGTCCATAGACCACTACAACATCTTCTCCAGCATCTACTTCCTGACGGTGATGAGCGTGGACAGGTACCTGGTGGTGCTCGCCACCGTCCGCTCCAAGCGGATGCCGCACCGCACCTACCGCGCCGCCAGGATCGTCAGCCTCTGCGTCTGGCTGCTGGTCACCGTCATCGTCCTGCCCTTCGTCGTCTTCGCCAACGTCTACGTAGACGACCTGGAGATCAAGAGCTGCGGTCTCAATTTCCCCAAGCCCGAAAGGTTTTGGTTCAAGGCCAGCAGGATCTACACCCTCATCCTCGGCTTCGCCATCCCCGTGTCCACCATCTGCATCCTCTACGCCGTGATGCTCTACAAGCTGAGGCACATGCACCTGAACTCCAACGCCAAGGCCCTGGACAAGGCCAAGAAGAAGGTCACTGTCATGGTCTTCATAGTCCTGGCTGTGTGTCTCTTCTGTTGGACGCCCTTCCACCTGGCCACCATCGTGGCTTTGACCACTGACTTGCCCCAGACCTCCGTGGTCATTGGCATCTCCTACTTCATCACCAGCCTGAGCTATGCCAACTCCTGCCTGAACCCCTTCCTCTACGCCTTCCTGGACGACAGCTTCCGGAAGAGCTTCCGGAAGATGCTGGAGTGCAGAACTTCCTGAAGGGTGGCTGGGATGGGGTCCCTGCTGGGGCAGCTCTGCAGACTGGAGGGGTGGTCAAGGGGTGTGCAAGGGTCTCTCTCTCATTGCAGTGTAACCTTTGTGTGTGTTTATGGCTGTCTCTCATCTGCTGTCCTGCTTCCTCGCAGCTCTGGCACTGTCCTCCCTCTCTGCACCTCCCAACTCCTCAAAGTTCAGTGTTCTCATTTCCAACCTCTCTCTCCGAGGCACTGAGGAGAGAAAGCTTCCTCCTTAGAGGTACTTCTGCTGCACTGTGGTCCTTTATTGCCATCTGCTGTGCAGCACAGGCAAGCTGGAGAGCAGCTTTCAGACCCCTGCCAGGCTCAGTTCTGGGTAGAGTCAGAGAATTGTTTCAGCTGGAAAAGCCCTCTAGGACCATCAGGTCCAGCTATTGACCCCACACCACTAAGCCACGTCCCAAATTGCCATGGCCACATACATTCCCTGGGGGGGTGTCATGGAGCAGAGCTCAAGAGCTCCAATTCCTTATCAATAAACCAGAGGATGCAAGATGAATGCTTGGGGGAGAAAAAGAACCATCTTCCCCTCTCCAGGTGGTAGGACTTGGCTTTGCTTTCGAGGGATGTCCATCTGCCACCCCCACTCCAAACCTCCTGCCTAGATGATCAACACAAGCTACAACAAACCCAAAGGCAAGGTCTGCAGGGGGTCTCAGAAGAAGCACAAGCACCACCCTGTGCAAATGCCAGGGCAGCTGTGGGAGTTTGTGTTTGAGATTATCTTTAAACCAGTTGTTCCTGTCAAGTGCCAGAGAGAGACTGATGCCAGAGTGATCAATAGAATAAACCTTGTGTGGATAAAGCCCCAGAGCCTGCTCCTTCTTTCCCTGCTTGCCCCATGCCTTTCCTGCACAGAGACTGCAGTTTCCCTGCTGCAAAATGAAGTGCTGTAGGTTGATAACCCAACCAAGGTGGTTTGCAAGCCACAGGCAAGCACTACAGCTCAGGCTCCTGGTAGAAACAAAGAACTGTAGAGGCTGGAGGAGACCTCTGAGATCACCAAGCCCAGCTGCTCACCCAGAGCTCACAACCCCAGCACTGCTGCTGGCCCACGTCCCTCAGCACCACTGTCCAGGGCAGCCTCTGCCAGGGCCAGAGAACCCTTTCTCTGAAGGATTTTTTTGCCTCATCTCCAACCTAGGCCTCCCCTGCTACAACCTGAGGCCATTTCCTCTTCTCCTGTCACTTGTATGTGAGAAGAGACTCAGCCCCCCCTGGCTCCAGCCTCCTTTCAGGGACTTCTAGAGAGCAGCGAGGTCATTAACAGGTGAAGGGTAAAAGTACCTCATCAGAGCCAGGACTTGAGAGGAGGCCTCTGGAGATCACAAAAACCATACTGAACCCCTCAGGAACTATCCCAACCATGCTGCAACTCCATCACCCTTCTCCCAGCAAGGCAACCTCTCCCTCCAGGGAGGTGAGCACACCACAGGGAGGCATCACAGCCAGGGCACAGCCATGCTCAGTCCCTCTCAGCACCCACCACACTGCATGTGCCACACTTCTGCTATTCTGACTCCCCAGGAGCCACCAAGGCTCCTGTTAGACACCAGGGGACTTGTCTTGGCCAAAGCACCACCAGAGACTAACTCCCCTCACTCACACAAACTAACCCCCCTGAGCTTGCCCAGCTGTGGACAGCACTAAGGGCTGCAGCAAGAGGGAGGGCTGTGAAGAGCTCATCCTCACAGCCTGCAGCTCTCTGTGTCTCTCTTTTACTGCTTTAAGTTTTCCCTCCACCCTTTCCCAGATCCAGAAGCACCAAGCTGGGCTCCTGCCTGCCCAAACTCCACCAAGGAAGTGCAGGAGAGGCAAATGGAAGAATTAGGGCTAGAAAGAAGCCCAGGGACAGCAATACTGCACAAAGCAAAACCTGTCCAGAGGACAAGCAACTCACCACAGGCGTCCAGGGGCTGGCCACAGAATGGGGCTTGGCAGAAGGCTGCATGCAGCAGGAGTCCACAGTCCAGCCAGGAGGCAAGGCTTGGAACAGCCACCCCAGGAGAGCAGGGGCTGCAAGCTGCAGGGCTCAGCCTGCACAGCCCTCTGGCAGAGCACTGAAGAGCAGCAGGTTTCCCCCAGGTGAAGCCTCTCCAGCAGTGTCTTGATTCACACCAGCTGCAGCAGCAGCTTGCTGTGAAGGTCTTGAGCAGCCAGGCTCAGGAGGAACAGACCACAGTGGTGGGCCCTGAACCCCACAGTTCTAAACTCAGTGCCCAGAGGGTTCCCTGAGCTGGCTTCTCATCAGCTGCACCTTGCAACTCTCAGCAAAGACAAGAACTTCTCTGATCCAGTCCTGGCAGTGTGTTGACCCTGGCAGGTCAGGGGAGCTGATGCCTAGCAAGCCCCAGCCACAAAAGAAGGAACTGGGAAGCACCTGGAGAAGAGAGCAGCTCCACCTAGAAGGTGGATACCACTCAAGGGGCATCAAATGGCTCAAAGAGTTTGGAGAGGAGGGGAAGGACCTGGGAGATGGAGCACTGGGGACCAGTTGGGTGGCTGACTCTGGAAGGAAAGCTGGGTGCTACGGTCCTGAGAGACCTCCATGAGGAGGCAGGCAGGTGCCAGCAGCAGATGGGGGAGCGCAGAGGTGTTGCACAACCTCTTGGAGCAGCCCAGGCAAGGCCAGGGAGCAGAGCCAGCCCGGCCTGGAGGGCTTCATGGGCAGCCACTGCCTCAGCAGGGTTGCCACCTGCTGGCAATGGGCTCCTCAGGTGGAAGAGCCTCTGAGTAGAGAAAACAAACTCAAATGGTGGTGCTCCACACAGAGATTTCCTGCCTAGCCCAAACACCACTGCTCCCTGCCACTAGGTTGTAGGACAGGCAATAAATTGCCTTAGGGGGAAGAGCAGAGGGCTGGGAGCACCTCCTCTAAGGGGGCAGGCTGGGAGAGCTGGGGCTGTGCAGCCTGGAGAAGAGAAGGCTCCAGGGAGAGCCACGAGCAGCCTGCCACTGTCTGAAGGGGCTACAAGGCAGCTGGGAGAGACTTTTTACAAGAGCTGGGAGTGACAGGAGGAGCAACAATGGCTGTGAGCTGACAGAGGGAAGACTGAGACCCAGGATTAGGAAGAAACCCTTGCCAGTGAGGGTGGGGAGGGTGGCACAGGGAGGTTGAGGATCCCCCTGCCTGGAGGTGGTCAATGCCAGGCTGGATGAGCAGCCTGGGCTCGTTGGAGCTGTCCCTGCCCCTGGCAGGGGATTTGGAAGCAGAGGATCTTTAATGCCACTTCCATGCTGAGAGCTTTCTCTGGCTCTCTGTGCTTCAGCCCAGCAGCACTAAGGGGCACTCTCTGCTTTCAGCTCAGCACTGCTGCAGCCCCTGCAGCTGCTCAGGCTCACAGCCAGGCTGGGATGGAGCTTCTGCAGGGAAAGCCTGAGAATTCAAGCTGCCCCTGCCCAGGCAGAACCTCTGAGGATGGCAGCTGAGGCCAGGCTGCTGTGGCTGCTCCTTCAAGGAGGCTCTTGCACACTTGTTGTACAAATTCACTCCAGGGGAAGCCTGCTCATGTGCTCACTGCTTTGAATTGCACCAGGCTGCTGGGGCTGGCTGCACAGGGTCATAGGATGGAGCACAGAATTGTTTGAGTGGGAAGAGAGCTCAAAGATCAAACTAAAACATTAACCCAGCACTGCCAAGGCACCACCAACCCATGGCCCTCAGCCCCACTGTTCCTGAGCCAAGCCAGGGACTTGCCCTCTCACTCCCACCCTAAATCCCTCCCCAGCCAGACATGCATCCAGCAGGGAAGGCAGCTCAGGGGCTGGGCAGATTTCCTTCTGGAAGAGTCTGGGATGTCTTAACGAGGGCAAAGGTGCCAGGTAACCTCACAGCTCCCTGGATACAGCACGAGCTGAAGCTGTCTGCTGTCTCCTGCCCACTGCAGTAGCAGGGAGGAAGGAAGCAGGTTGCTGCTTTCTCACCTCGAGGCAGGACATCACCTTACCTGCTCTGGCTGCACCACGAGCTGCACATCAGGAGGGAGTTCCTCTCCATGAGGGAAACGCTGGAACGGGTGGCCCAGAGAGGCAGTGGTGGCTCCAGCCCTGGAGACATTCAAGACCAGACTCAGAGTCCTGAGCAGCCTGCTCTAGCTGAAGGTGTCCCTCCTGACAGCAAGAGGACTTTCTGGGGGTCACTTCCAGCCCAATGCTTTCCATGATTCTGTGAGGACAGGGACCCCTGGAGGACTCTGCTTCATTATCCCTGAGGAGAGGAAGAAGATGTTATTTTTCAGCCTAAACCCAGGAACTGGGGCTCATACAAGGCTCATATTCCCACCTCAGGCTCCTGAGAGGAGGCAGGGACTGGCAGTGACTGTTGCTTTAAGCCTTCACGCTGCAGCCAGTACCAAAGGCTGCTAGGATCGATTGTCCTCCCCCCAGCTGTGCTGCAGCTGGCTCCCGGTGAAGCTGTAATCCTCCTGTGCTTGCAGAGCCTCCTACTGCTGGTCACCATTTGGGGTGAGCAAAGAAACAGCACACCCCAGTGTGGCCCAGAAGAGAGAGAATTTGTCCCTTTGCTGCTTGCCAGCTTACCTACAGCATTGCCCTGGCTGCCTGTGGGGTGCTGGCGCCCCTGGGTGTCGCTCAGCTGGGGATGATCCCACTGCACAGCCAAGGGAGCCCTCAGCTTTACTGCTGCTCTGGGAGAAACAGTCCCTGCTGAGTGCCTTCAGGGGGTCTCAGCACCTTGAAGGCAGACATCTGCCCTGCTGCTGAGGGGGTTTCCCAGGCTGGGGTCCCTTTCACAGGGGGAGGTGATCTGAGGACCTGCAGGCCATGGGGATGCAGCACTGGCAGCACTGTCCCCTGCCCAGGGCAGACAATGTTGGGTCCCACACCACCACTGCAGCCAGACTTGGGGTGCTGAGCCCTCGATCCAGAGCAGCTCTGAGGCCTCCAGAGGAGCTCCACACTCTCTCTCATCATGGAGGGGCAGGACAGGAGGCACCTTCCAGCCAACCAAAGTCTTTCCAAAGGAAGCCCTCCGGGAAAGCTTTGTTCCTCCCCCACCTCCCTGTCGCTGGGAGGGAGGAGGAGGAGACACTGTAAAGGCAAACTCCAGGAACAGTGACAGCAAATATTGCCAATAGTTTCTCCCTGACACTTGTGTTTGGTAAGTGGAGATGCAGAGGGAAAGATCAAAGCTGCCTGAACAGCTTTTAATGAGGAGCCTCAATTGCTTTATCTTCTCTCCAGAAAGTCTCACAATTATCTACCAGAGCTCCTCCAGTGGAAGCAGACAGCAGCCCCCAGCTCCAAGGGCTGCTCTGGAGGCTATTTCCCTTCTCACAGGAAAGTCCTCTCTGGTACTTAGAGCAAACCCAGGCTCTGCCAGCAGGGCCCCAGCCAGGCCTGCTGCTCACTGCATAACCTGGGGGAGACTGGAAAGCTTCCCTGGAGGGAGCAGACAGCTGGAGCTCATGGTGCTCCCACCACGGTGTCCCCTCACTGGGCAGGGGTTGGGGCTCTGGGTGCTGCCACCAGCATCCCCCTGGGAAGGAGGAATTCCTGGAGAGGGGAAAACAAACTATAATTTGAGAGTGAGACCTTCCAGAGTGGGGAACCAGCCCCAGCTTCAGCTTCCCTGAGACCTGGGTGAGCAGCTGGACTTGATCCCAGAGGTCTCCTCCAGCCTCAGCAGTTCTGTGCTTCTAAGAGCCTGTGATTCTAGGAGCCTATTCCTGTGTCTTCCACCAGGACTTCTGGAAGCCTCTGTCGTAGATCATAGCCTGGTTTGGGCTGGAAGGGACCTTCAAGACCATCCAGTTCCAACCCCCCTGCCTTAGGCAGGGACCAAGTTGCTGGAGGCCTCATCCAGCCTGGCTTTGAGTGCTTGCAGGTTTGGAGGGCTTGTCTTCCACTTCACCTCCTGCCATCTCCTCTTGCTCCACCACTTGCCCTGCACAGCTCCTGCCTGAGGAATGAGCTCCTGAGGTCCAAGCCCTCCGCTGTACAGCTCTGGCCAAGGCAGCTGAGGGAGGCAAGCAGAGAAATCAGGACTCAGGTTCAGAAGCTGAGCTCTCAAATGAGATCAGAGGCTGGTAATTAATAAAGTCAGATTTCAGTGCAATGAGAACCCTCTCCTGAGACCCAGCCTGCTGCTGCCTGCTGCTGATGGAAACACTGCAGCTGTAATTACACTGCTCAGAGCTCCGCACCGAGGGCAGCAGCTTCCTCCCGCTCAGCTCCTTCCCTCCCAGGTGACCAGGAGGTGGGGAAGGGAGGCTGGCAGGCAGCCCCCGGTGGTGGAGAGAGCAGGGCTGGGGCGGGCAGGGGTCCGGACGGGCAGGGGTCCGGACGGGCAGGGGTCCGGACGGGCAGGGCCCCGGGGCGGGCAGGGGTCCGGACGGGCAGGGAGGTCATCATGCAGCACCCTGGCAGAGATGCCCTGAGGCAGAGGGATGCAGTGGACTCCTCAGAAGACCACAGGCAGCTTTAGAACGATCCCATCACAAAGTGCCCCAGGCTGGCCGCAGAGGTCACTGTGGCCAACAGCCCTGCAGCCAGCAGGGACATCTCCAGAGGCTATGGCTACTGCCATTGGCCTCCTGGGCTGCAAGTGCCCATTGCTGGCTCCTCTCCAGCTTCTCCCCCACCAGCATCCCTACCGAGCTAAACCCCCTTCTTGTCCTGTGATGCTTTCCCTGGGAGAAGAGCCCGACCCCCACCTGGCTCCAGCCTCCTCTCAGGGAGCTGCAGAGAGCCAGAAGGTCTCCCCTCAGCCTCCTCTTCCCCAGGCTGAACACCCCCAGCTCCCTCAGCTGCTCCTCTCCAGACCTCTGCTACAGACTTCTCCAGGGGGCTGTAGGTGATCCCAGCTGGAGTTGGATATTTGTTGTGCACTTTCTGCCCCAGAGAGCACTCAGTGCTGTTTGTGGTGGCTGAAGCAGAACCTTTGCTTGGAGCAGGAGAGGCAGGAGGTGAGGAGAGGACTGCCTGTGTCCTCCAGCCCTGCAGGAGCCAGCAGCCCTCCATCACTGCAGACAGCTGGGACTGCACTGCACTAAGGGAGGGGGAGAGAGAGCAAAGTCAGTTTGCATGACCGAGCAGCATCATGGTTGCCAAGATACATAACCATGTTGCTCTCCTATTGATTATTTTGCTCTGCCATGCAATTTATCCAGGCTTCAGGGTACTTCAAAAAGGAACAAGGGGAGTTTGGAGCCGTGGGGCTCCTTGACCTAAGGTGCACCCAGCCCCAGGAGCAGCTCCCTTGCTTGGAAGGATCCTACACTGCCAACGTTCCAAAGGAGCAGAGACCCTCTCCCAGCTGCCAGCACAGGGCCTGAGCAGAGGGCACTCTGCAGCTTCCATCTCAGTGGGCAAGAGGGCAGTGGCCACCCTGGGCCACTCCAACTGTGCTTCAGCTCTGCTTGGCAAAAAGGGGACCCAGGGACCTCACATCTGCAGCCCACCCACACCTCAGTGCCAAGCACCCCTGGCATCACTCAGCACAGGCTCAGATCACAGAGTGCCTTGGGCTGGAAAGGACCTTAAAGGCCACCCAGCTGCAACCCCCTGCCATGGGCAGGGACACTTTCCACCAGCCCAGGCTGCTCAAGGCCTCATCCAGCCTGGCCTTCAGCACCTTCCTTGAGTCATTTCCATACAGTCCAGCACCTCAGTTCCTCATGCAGCATGAGGACTCTTGGGCTAGGGGCTGGTGTTGAAGCCCCAGCTCCACCTCCCACTCTCCTCAGCATCTCAGAAGCCTTTTTCACTACAGAGCTGAGACAATTCTTCCTCCTGCAGCCCTCTATCCTTTCCCTCTCTGCCTTGTGGCTCTCCTCAGCACAGGAGAGTAAGAAGTGTCCCTTCAGCTAGTGCAGGTGTGGGGGGGTGAAGATCAGGGCTGTGATGCCAGCTGATAGTGCAGAGCCCCAGCGATAAAGCTCCAAGATTCACTTGGAAACAGAGCCTGAGGCCATGAATACACAGCCAGAGCTGCAGCTCAGGATCTGTCCCAGGGAGCCTCTCCCTGGTGAAGGAAGGAGACACTTCCCTGTGTCTAAACATGCACCAAAGTAGCTGGAGGAAAGCACAGGGAGATGAGTGGGAAAGCAAGCTGGGGATTTTCTGGCAGAGCCTGGGTCCAGGGGAGCAGACAGCAAAGGCTGCAGCTGCTGCTCCTGCAGCCTCCTTTCATGTGAACAAAGAGGTTCTGACTATGGAGAGCCTCCACCTTCAGAGATCTGAGAATACAGCAGGTTGGAAGAGACCCTCAAAGGCCACCTTGTCCAACAGCCCCGCAGTTAGCAAGGACAACTCCAACTCCATCAGGTTGCCCAGAGCCACATCAGCTTTGCCCTTGAATGCCTCCAGGAGCAAGGCCTCCACCACCTCTCTGGGCAGCCTGTTCCAGTATTTGATCACCCTGACTGTGAAGGACTTCCTCCCACTGTCCAACTGCACTTCCAGCATTGGAAGGTGAGCAGCATCCTGCTCCAGACACACTGCCCTACCCTGCAGTGACATCCCAGAGCAGCCAGAGAAAGAGCAGAGCCCTGGCACAGCTCCTTAGGGAGGTAATAAATCTTCCTCTGGGAGAGGAGGAGGAGAGGAGAGAGCCTCAGAGCAATGGCTCCAGCCAGGCAAAGGAAGCTTTTGTCTGTCTCCAGCTGAGGATTCTTCCACCTGCTGCAACTGTCCTCAGCCTCGGGGCCAGGCTGAGGGGGTGAGAGGGGGGCTGAGGATGCAAATGCAGAGTGGGTGAAAAGCTCTTCTAGGAAGTGGGCAAGAGGAAGGCCACTTCAACTGGATGCTCTCCCAAACCTGCCAACCCCATTCTGACCTACAGCTTGGTGAGGGACAGTGCAGCACAGCCCTGGGAAGTCCTTCCCAGGGCATAAACTCATCAAAGCTTCAGTGAAGGAGTAAATTCTGCACCTTCCCTCTGCTTCTGGAAGCCGTGGGGCACGCTGCTAGCCAGGCACCACCAGCAGGGGCAGGGCAAATCATCCTCCCAGAGCTCTGCCCAGCTGTGCAGTGAGCCAAGGAGCTGCCCGGGAGCCAGCTCAGACCTGAGCCTGCCCCTTCTTTGTCCTTCCCAGCAGCAGCCTCCAGCCAGCAGCAGGCAAACAACCCTTCCTGCAGTCATAAATCCCCCACTAGTGAACAAAGCCCTCTGGTCTATGGGTGTGCTGGAGGAACTCACCCCTGGGTGCTCCTAGTTAACTGAACCAGAAGAGAAATGAAGGTCTCAGTGCATTGCTCACCCAGCTCCTTCATGTGCTTAGGAAGAAAATAAACCCCAGAGAGGCTGCTGGTGATCACCACTGCTCGTGACAAAGCCTCTCCTGGCATTTGCCTGCCTGGGCAGGGAGAAGCTGTCCTCATTCCACATCTCTCTGGCTGCTCCTTCCCTCCTGGCTACAGATATTGCTTTGGCTTTCTTTTCACAGCAGTTCTGCAATTCACAGCATCCCAGCATGGGGAGGTTGGAAGGGACCTCTGGAGACCATCCAGTCCAAGCCCCTGCTCCAGCCCAGCACCCACAGAGCCTGCCCAGCAGCACAGTGCCCAGGGGGGGTTGGAAGCTCTCCACACCAGGAGACTCCACAACCTCTCTGGGCAGCCTGCTCCAGGGCTCTGCTCCCTCACACCAAACAACTTTCTCCTCCTGGTCAGATGGAACCTCCTGGGTTCCACTCTGTGCCCATTGCTCCTTGTCCTGACCCTGGGCACCCCTGAGCAGAGCCTGGCCCCAGCCTCTTGCCCCCCACAGCTCCTTCAGCTCTTGCTGAGCATTGCTCAGCTCCCCTCTGGAGCTGCTCTGCTGCAGGCTCTCCTCAGAGAGCTGCTCCAGGCCCCTCTGTAGCTCCTGCTTTGACTTCCTTTCACATCTTCTGGTTCCAGATTGCTCATAGACAAAGTTGCCTCCAAAACTAAAGCAACAAACAAACAGAACCCCAAGCAACCAACAGCCACCCGGAGCTGAAACCACCTCCTTGATCCATTGAGCAACACACTTCAGACTCCCTGCCAGCCCAGGCAGAGGGGTTTGGAGTTTCCTTTATTAAAGCACACAAGTAGCCACCTAGGAAATAGTCATTTACACCACGGGGTGGGGCCAGGCAGAGCACCACTGCCCCTTCAGAGCAGACACCCAGAGCCTGCCCTGCAGCTGGCCAGCTGATCACAATCCCCTGGCCCCCACAGGCACAACACAAGAAAGCTTTATTGAGTTCTTTTTTTTCCCTTTCAAGGATTTTTTTGTTGCTGCTCTTCCAGCAGACTCCACGGAGCACTGACCAGAGCTGCCTAAAGACATCGACTGCAAGGGCCACAGAATCACCCAGAAGCTTAGAAAGGACACAGTTAGCACTTGGTTATGTGAGATTGCTGCAGCACAGCCACTGGAACAAAACCCTTAGGAGAGAAAGGAAGTGCCAAGCACTGGCAGGGGGACACAAACCTGTTAAGGAAACCCCTCCAAAGGGAGGGTGGCTGCAAACCCTCTCCTGTCCCCTCGTGGCACTGCAAGAAAAGTCACAGCACTCTTCTGGCTGGAAAAGGCCTCTGGGATCAAGCCCAGCTAGGATCAAGGCCAACCATCCACCCAGCTCCATCCTGGCCATTAAGCCACGTCCCAAAGGCTCATGGCCACAGGTTCCTGGCACACCTGCAGGGATGGTGACTCCACCACCTCCCTGGGCAGCCTGCTCTAATGTCTGAACAACCTCTGCCAGTGCCTGAAGAATCTGGCACTTGGTGCCCATCCTCATGCCCAGCCATGCCCAGCAGGCTGCCAGCCCACACCACAGCTGCTGGGCTGGGAAGACTCAAGGTTGCTCATCACCCAAGGCTGTCATTGTACACGAAGCCAACAACCACCAAACCCATTTTTAGCCAGGCACAGCTGCAGCTTGCCAGCAGCAGGCTTCTCAAGAGGTTCTTCTTGGCATGCCTGGAGGGTTGTAGGAGATTTCCTGGTGAGTGCTTGGGGATAAACATCCACTGCAAAGCGCCCAGACATCCTCCTCCCACTCCAGCGTTCAGGGGAAGCTCTAATTGCAAAGCTCACTCTGCTGCCCCTCCAGATTCCCAACCAAATGCTCACCAGCACAAACCTCTCCCAGCTCCAGCAGCTTGCAGGGGAGCTGGGTCCCACACGTGGGCCATGGGAATCCAGTCACTATTTTCAGCCCAACCAAAAGGGGAACACTCTACACAGGGAACATTGGATTCTTTTGTACAGCAGATATCAAAGACCAGGACAGCATCAAAATATTGCCAAGGAGATACATGGAGAATACAACATCCCAGAGACCAGGGCACAGGAAATATTCACATGAAGTCTGTACAGTCTGGGCCGTGCTGCCAGCTCTGGGGCTGGAGCTGACCTCCCCTCTCCCAGTGGAGGTGTGGTACCTTTGCTTCCCCATCACCACCACCAGCCACCACTGGCCAGGTTTCCCCAGCCTGCTGTGCTGCTGGGGGGTGGGAGTGGGGGGACACAAAGCTGCTGTGCTCCCCAGCAGTCACAGCTCTGCAGGAGTGCTTCCATTCCCACCCACCACGATGGGACATTCCCACAGAGCTCTGCCCTGCTGGGAGAGGGGGAAGAACAGCAACCTGTGGTTGGTGCCTCAGCAGCACCTCCCAGGTGCTGTCAGCATCATGGATCTCATTTCATTAAGAAAACAAATCCCCAAAGCCCACCTTGGGTGTGCTTTGTGCACCTCTGCTGGCGAGCAGGTGGGGCTGCTCTGGGCTACCCCTGCTGCCACAAGTGTCCATGTCTGGAGGAGCTGCCACAGGAGCTGCCATTCTGGCTTCACCAAAGTGGCTTTCCCCAGCACATTTAACAGAGAGGCCACATCCTTCCTCCCTCCTGTCAGTGAGGAAGGTCCCCAAGGCATGCTTGGCAGGATGGAATCCTGCCCTCGAGCACTAGAGATGGGTATCTACAGACACCTGCAATCCATCAGCACGATGGACAGACAGTTCGAGAAGTGATAGCAGCATGTAAACAAGGAGTCATGTCCCTTCCATCCATCTTCCCTTCCTCCTCTCCTGAGCTACATTCATCAGGTTTTGGCAGTCCCTCCTCACCGCCCCGCTCCCATCTCGAGGCGGAGCGGTGCCATCCGATCCCATCTGCGGAGCCGACGTTGGCCTCCCCTGGCTCCCAGCCACAGGGTAGGCTGAAATCCCTGTTCCACCAGCTCCCTCCTCTCTCTCTCTCTCCTTGCATCCTCCACGATGACTCATCCTGGAGACGATCTCAGGCTTTGTCTGATGGCTGCTGCCCGCTTTGGCTTCGGTGCAGTCTCACTTCAGAGCGGTGCCGCAGGAATCCAACCCGCGCAGGGTGAACCTCCTGGGCTGTGAGCGGCTCAAGCGGCCGCGGCAGGCACCCAGCGGTGCAACAGTTTGCAGTCAGTCTGCCTCCCAGCAGCAGAAGTGCAGGTTGCAGGAGCAATGCCCGGTTTAAACCCTTGGCTCCCAGAGCCGTTGCAAAGCGCAGGGCTCCGCGGGAAGCCAAGGGCCGGTCCCCAGCCCGGGGGCGCTGCGGCGGCAGCCGCGCCGCTGGGGCTCACGTTCTTCTGCATGCTCCTGCAGGATCCGGTTTGCCCAACCCCCAAAAGATTGTGGCCTCAGGTCTGGCCTCTCAGCCTGGAGGTCCTGCTAAAGAGCTGTTATCTGAGTCAGCTCCGAGGTGGGGGTGGTCGGACTCTGCTGGGTGACAGCCACCATGGGGATTTCCATGCCTAGTCAGGCCGGATTGTTAGTCCCCTCCGAGTTCTTGCAGGCGTAGGCCACGTCCTTGGCGATGCTGCACATCCTGTTGGACATCTGGAGCTCGGTCCTGAAGGCGGTGGGGAAGCAGAACTTCTTGAAGCAGGCCTTGAAGTTCTCATCCAGGAAGGCGTAGAGCACGGGGTTCAGGCTGCTGTTGGCGTACCCCAGGGCGGTGCAGAAGCAGGAGATGGCCAGCTCCAGCTCGCTCTCCGCCTTGGCGCCCAGGCACTGCACCAGCACAAAGATCTGGATGGGAGTCCAGCAGACGATGAAGACCGCCACCACCACCAGCACCATGCGGGTGATGCGCCGCAGGTTGCGGTCCTTCTCCTTGGAGCCCGAGAGCACGCGGACGTTCTTGAGCCGCCGGATCATCAGGCTGTAGCAGACGGTGATGATCAGCACGGGGATCATAAAGGAGAAGAGAAAGACACAGATGCCAAACACTGGATCCCAGTAATCCACAGGTGAAGGCAGTTTGATCAGACAATCGATTTCTGCGAGGGGGCAAAGAGAAAGGAGAAGCAGGTCAGCAGAGCCGGCCAAGAAGCGAGGCTCCTGCACCTTCGGTGCGGTCTGGGCGTGCTTGGAGCTGGCAAAGCAGGAGCAGGCGTGCAGAAAGGAAAGGGCTAAGACGGGCAGGCAGGCAGGAAAGGGCTAAGACGGGCAGGCAGGCAGGAAAGGGCTAAGACGGCTCCACGGCAGAGCTCCCCACACTGATGGTGCCGGGGAGCCACGGGGAGGGCTACAAGCCCAGGGCTCCCCTGGCCACCGCCACCTCCCACCCCCGGGGTGGGCTTTTACTGACCGTTGTTCTCGTTCTCTGCAGACCCCATCACCATTGCTGGGATGCCGAAGACAGAGGCCAGGGCCCAGATGCAGACGTTGACCACCTTGGCCTTGTGCGGCGTGCGGATGTCCAGGGCCTTGATGGGGTGGCAGATGGCGATGTAGCGATCCACGCTCATCATGGTCAGGGTGAAGGTGCTGGTGAACATGTTGTAGTAGTCTATGGAGATGGCAATCTTGCAGAGCACGTTGCCGAAGGGCCAGAAGCCCAGGAAGGTGTCTGTCCCCTGGAAGGGTAAGGTCATCAGGCACAAGGTGTCGGCCAGGGCGAGGTTAAAGATGTAAATGTTGGTTGCTGTCTTCATCTTGGTGAACCTGCAGTGGAGGAAAGGAGCAGTGGTGAGAGCCCCAGCTGCCACCACAGGGACGACATGGGAGACTACTGGAGGAGGCCTTCTGCTGCTCTGGGAAGGAGGTGGTGCAGCTTTCTCCTGGAGCAAGGTTGACTTCTCGTGGCTGCTCTCAACCTCACCATCCCCCAACCTGTGCTGCAAAGATCCCAGCCCAGGTGGTGCAGGACCTTGCACTTGGCCTTGTGGAAGCACCATGGCTCCTTCTGAAGAATGGGAAGGTTGTGGATGCAGCCAGGAGTCAGCTCTGCTTCAGGAGGGGTTTTGTCCCTTCCCTGTTACTTTATTGCACAAACTGCCTGCCCCAAGGGGAGCTTCACCTGGCTCTGCTGGCAGGCAGCTCCTTCGGCACGTGGAGACGGTGCAGGGAGAGAGTGATCAACCCACCCAGAGGTCCCTGCAGAGGCTGCAGAAATGGGAGCTCAGTGGTGACTCTGGGACCCAGTCCAACACTTCAGCTGCAGGATGTTGCTCTTCTGGGCAGCAAAGAGCTCCAGCAGCTATAATTCTAACCCTGCAGCTCCTCTCTGGTTGACTCCACCAAGGGCCTGTGCAGAAAGGCTGCCAGGGAGGGCAGGCGATGGAGTGTGCTAATGGAGAGCAAGTCCAGTGGAGGGGAAGACTTAAAGCCAGAAACCACAGCACTGTTCCCAGCCTGATGTGAGCTGAGCTATCACAGGCTCTGATCTGACCTAAGAAAAGCTCTTTTTTGTCAAACCAGAACAGCAAACTCTCAACTCCACTCTGCAGCACTGGGCCCACCCCAACAAGCTGAGCTTCAGCCCCCTGGATGCCACATCCCTGGAACCCTTCCTCTGCCCGGGGCTCTGAGCAGCCTGCTCTGGCTGCAGGCGCCCCTGCTGACTGCAGGGGGGCAGGAGGAGGTGACCTTTAGAGGTCCCTTCCCACCCAAACCACTCCAGAACGTTAGGATTCTTTCCTCAGCAGCACCCTGAGGTGAGAGCAGAGTCACCTCCCCTCCTCCCCTCCCTCCCCCAGCACAAGGACCTGCAGAGGAGACACTCCCCCCCCCCCCCCCCCCCCCAACTTACCACCTACCTGCAAGGAGACTTTTTGTGTTGAGGCTGATTTTGTTCTCTTGAGATGTGGAGGATATTAATTTGCTCCTAATTAATTACTTGCAGCTCCACTTCCTCTGCACACCGAGGGCCAGCAGCCCTCATCCCACCCAAGCAATGTTCCCAAACACTTCCAGAATGTTCAGTACAAACAAACACAACAAAAGAATCAATGAATCACTTCTCGGTGGATTAACCTCTGGTTCCCTGTCCCCTGGGAACCGAGAGTGTTCTCTTGCTTAATCTAGACCCCCAAAAAGAGGAAGAATTAAACTCCCAGGCTTTAGGAGGCAGCTAAGGGCCCCTCCGCGGCGCAGCTCTGATGGATAAGCCGCTGGCCTCCATGAAGAACATTAGCTCCCTGCTGAGCCACTTTCTTGCACTCAATCACAGAGGCAATTTCCTAATGGAGCATCTCCCACAGGGCAGTTCTCAGCTCTCCCTCCTGCTCTACCTTCATCACAAAAGTAATCTCCTCTCCTCCCGGCTGCTGAAGCCCGAGAGGGAAAGCGCCTGGGTATCAGCTCAGCACTCAGCTTCTCCCTCCTTCTGCTGTGCTAAGTGGACCTCAGGCAGCACTGCCTGGAACAAAGATGTGCTCCAGCGAGGAGAACCTGCGATTTGGGAGAGCAGGAGATGGGTTGGAAGCAGCTCTGGGGTCCTGCTTTCCACCCTGGCAAAATGCAAACCTGTTGCTGGGTCATGCCTCCTCCTCCTCCACCCAGCCACGGCAGGGTGCAGGCAGCAAGCAGCTCCAGATGCCCCAGGGCCAAGGTCCAGCTGACTGCAGCAAACCTACAACCCAAACTGTGACTGCAGACACCAGGGCAGGAGGAGCAGAGCAAGGACTTCAGCCCTGGGGAGCCATGAGCATAGACTCCTAGAAGGGATTGGGTTGAAAGAGATCTTTAGAGGTCATCCAGCCCAAAGCCCTGCAGTCAGCAGGGACAGCTGGAGCAGGCTGCTCAGAGCCCCAACCACCCTGAACCACTCCAGGATCTCCTGATCTCCAGGAGCTCTTTATTTCTCAGAGCCTCTCAAACTGACATTCACAGCTCCAGCTAATTGGGATGCAGACAGTGCTGCTCACCTTGAGCAGCTCCCTCCAGTCCCACCCCACGCCCTGGCACCAGTGACAGCCTCTGCCACCCTCCCCAGACACAGGCAGGGAAGCAAAACAGAGCAGAAAAGGCTCAGGGAGGATCTTTCTGATGAGCTGCTCCCACCCTTTGGCAGTGCCATGCCAGCACCAGCTCGGTGGCATCTCTGCTCCCAGCCAGCTCCCAGGCTGGATGAGGCTGACACTTGGTCTGGCACCTACCAGCCTGTGTCCTCCTGGCCATACACCCACACCATGCTTGTCCCTGCTGCTCTCAGCACCTTCCCAAAGCCCCTCCAGCCTGAAATCATCCAATCCAAGCCAGTTTATCCTCAATGGTTCAACAGGTGACAAAAACCCCAGAGGAGCCAGGAAGGACAAATTTCCATCCCTTTGGCCTTGGCAGCCAGATGCTCCCCAGAGCAGCTGCTGAGAGCCACACAAAGCCCAGCAATTACCTGGCAGTGCTTAGCAGAGTCTGGGGGGGGTCTGTCACCAGTCAGGGTGAGCAGCAAGGATTCTGGACAGATGATTTTCTTGCCTTTTGAGTCTCACTGAGTGATAGTGGTGCCCCCACTCCCTCCTCAAGGTGCTGCCTAGGGAGCAGAGTGGATGAGGACATTGCATGGCCATGAAGATAATCAGAAGGCTGCAGCAGCTCTTCTACAGAGACAGGCTGAGAGTTGGGGCTGTTCAGCCTGGGGAAGAGAAGGCTCCAGGGACACCCTGGAGCAGCCTTGCAGTGCCTGAAGGGAGCTGCAGGCAGGCTGGGGAGGGACTGTTCAGAAGGGGCTGTGGGGATAGGATGAGAGGCAATGGCTTGAAACTAGGGCAGGGCAGATTTAGGCTGGACAGCAGGAGGAAATTCTTCACAGTGAGGCTGGTGAGACACTGGCACAGGTTGCTCAGGGAGGTGGTGGTGGTGGCCTCATCCCTGGAGACATTCAAGGTCAAACCTGATGTGGCCCTGAACAACCTGCACTAGTGGAGATGCCCTGCTGCCTGCAGGGGGTTTGTTTGGTCGAGAAGACCTTGGAGGGTCCCTTCCAAGCCTTTGCATTCTATGATTCTTTGATCTCTGCCATGCTGAGGACAGAGGCTGCAAAATCCTCTGCACAGATGCCCAGACAGCCCTGAGCATGTGCACAGCCACCAGCAGGGGTGCTTTGGTCTGAGGTCTAGGAAGGTCTCATCCCTGTTCATGTGCTGCAGCTCTTCCCACACCTCTGCTGAGCTACTCCAGTCCTAAGTGCTGCTGGGAGCTGCCCAGCCCTTGGAAAGCACTGGGGGCTGAGTCCCACAGCCCACAGCTCAGAATCACTGCTGCACGTGGCTAATTCCTTCCCACTCATCCCCCCCAAGCCAGGAGAAACCACCAGCCCTCCACCACACACTGGGGGCACAAGCTCTGCCTTAGCAGGGCCACAGATGGCTGCTGTGACCACTCTGCCTGAGCCCAGCTGCTCTGTGCTGCTGGGGCACGGAGCCTGGGCAGCTGCAGACCTGCCCCTGGCATCCACTGCCACACCAAGCCCCCTCCTGCTCACCTCCCTGCCCTGCCCCAGCTCTGCTCACTCTGCACAGCACAGAGCCCTGGCTGTGGGTTTCCCCTCCCTGAACAATTGTCCTTTTAGTTTTCCAAGAACGACTGGAAGAGGCAGAGCTGGAGAGAGCTGAGGTCTCAGATGGCTCCTCCAGCATCCCCTGGGGCCAGGCTGTGCTGAAGAGGCTGAATTTCAGCTCAGACACGCAGCTGCTCCAGGCTCTTCCCTTCAAAAGCTTTCTATTAAGAAATCTGCATCTCTGCAGTGTCATAATTAACTTCATTTCCCTGTCTCACCACAGCCAGCTGCCCTCACCCCTGTTCCCAGGGACTGATGCCATCTCCGAGCACAATAACAGCTGGCACAACCACCCCCAAGGCAGCCTGCCCAGTCCAGGCACCTTCCCATCATTTCCCTCCTCCTAAAGCATCACCTGGAAGCAGTAAATGGAACTGGAGGAGGCTGACTGCCCTAATCTGCCTAAACAGCTGCTTAAAATGCTCCAGAACAGCCTCCCTCAGCTGGAGAGCTGAGCTGGGCATCCTCAGCGCTCTGCTGGGCTCCCAACAGGGAGCTGCTGCAGAAGGAAGTGCCCAAGAAAGGAGACATCACTCCCATGGGGGCCTGACCCTGGTGAGCAGAGACAAGCTTGATCCAGAGCAGCACTGGTGAGCTTCACAGCAGCAGGACAGAGCTGGGGACAGCAGCTGGGATCTGAAGCTGCCCAGGGAGGTGGTGGAGTCCCCAGCCCTGGAGCTGTTCAGGAACCCTGTGGCCATGGCACTGGGGAACAGGGTTTGGTGGCCAACAGGGTTTGGTGGCCAACAGGGTTTGGTGGCCAACAGGGTTTGGTGGCCAACAGGGTTTGGTGGCCATGGTGCTGTTGGGTCAAGGTTGGCTCAATGGTCTTGGAGGTCTTTGCCAACCCAGGCAGTTCTATGACCCTTGGAACCAGTGGAGGGCTGAGGTCTGTCACACCCTGTGCAGCAACCTCTGGGTCTGCATCACTTCCCTCCCCACGAGCCATGGCTCAGCCACCCCCAGGGCCACTGCAAGAACAAATCATCCCTCCCCTTCTCTGCTTTTGGGATGAGAAGTGAAGCTCTTGGCCAGCCTTGCAGGACTCAGGCAGTAAGGCAGAGGACCCTCAGCAGCTTTGTTTGCCCTCTCTGCTCCCAGGCCCTCCCTGCCTCATGCTGTTCCCCTGCCCAGCTCAGTGATGAAGAGCAGCACAGGAAGTGTGTGCAGGGGAGAGGAATCTGCAGGAGGGAGGGGAGGCTTTATCTGCCCTGACAAGGAGCTCCACAAGGAGCAGGCAGAACAAAGCCACAGCTGAGGCAGGTTTCCACAACAGACCCTTTACTGTCCAGGAAACCTTGCTCCTGAGAAGAGCTCTTCTCAGCCTCATCCAAAGAGTGCTGCTCAGCACCGGGGGGGGCTGACAGCCAGACCCTCATGGGCTCTCCTATTCCTCACCCCAAAACCACAGCAAGCATCAGTGGGGTGGAGGCTGGGTCCTGCAGCAGAGAGAACAACCCAGAGGGGGCTTCAGATTTGGATTTGTTTGGTGAAGTCCAAGGAGGTTTTAAACTTTCCCTTGGCACTGAGAAGCAAAACAAAACAAAAACCCCAAACCAAGCAACTCACTGGAGAGGAGCAAAGAAGCCTTCCTGATCCTTCCACTTCCTCACTGGAGAGGAGCAAAGAAGCCTTCCTGATCCTTCCATTTCCTCCAGTGCTGACATTAGAATCCTGATGTTTCCCAACATCTCTAATTTATCACCAGATTTGCTCCTGACCTCTGACTGGACAATGAAAGCAGGTTGGAGAGTAAGATGCTGAGCAGAGAGCCAAGAGCTGCAGATACCTACCAAACCATGGAGCACCACAGGAGAGCTTCAGCTGGAAGAGACCCTCAAGATCATTGAGTCCAACCTTCAAACCAAGCCCAGCATGGCCCCATTTCCCTGGCCAGAACTCAGCTTTGGTCTCAACCATCAGTGAGCTCCCAGAAGACACTGATGGGGACAAGCAGCAACTTCTACACACGACCTAGCTCCTCACTTATCACTTCCCCAGCAGGCACAGGTCAAGGGCCCCCTCCACACCTCATTAGACCTCTCCAGGCAGGATCCTGCTGCCCCCATCCCAATGAGACCTCTGCAGACAAGAAGGTTTCTGCCAAGGTTTCCCCTCCAGACACAGGTCCAAGGTTCACACATGGGACAAGGACTCCCAGCCCATCTCAGCCATACCCAGGGAGCTGCATCACCAGGGGACAGACACTGCTGACACTCCCAGGCACCCACAAACTCCATGCCTCCTCCAATCATTGCTGCTACACTGAGGAGAAACCTCTCCAAACGTGGCTCTGCTGCATCACAAACCTCTTCTGCCCATCCCAGCTCCCCAGAGCCCATGTGAGCTCCTCAGTGGGGAGAGCACAGAGAGGTGGCCTGATGACAGCTGTGTCACTTCACCCTGTAGCAGAGACTGTGTCACCCTTCACCAGCCTGTGATGCCCAAGAGTTCACTTGGCAGCATCTCCCCCAGCCTGTGTGTGTGTTGAAGGGAAAGATGCTTTGGAAGCTGCAGAGTTCCTGGCAGGAGCAAGATTTAATCTCATCAGCTCCTGAGTACCTGCCTGCTAAATATTTTCATCCTCTGTTGGAGGAGAAAACTAATTCCCCCCTGTCTGTTCCCTGCTGGCAGCCTCCACCTGCAGCAGGAACCTGTCTAAAATGGAAGCTCTCTCCTCAGCATGCAGGTGGAGATCAGAAGGGGCTGGCACAGCCACAGCCCTGAAGGTGGCATAAAGCTGGCTCTGTACTTGCAGAGGGGAAGGAGGTTTCTGATTCCAGGAAATGGGGAGGTTGGAACCACAGCAGAAGCAG
The DNA here is from genome assembly GCF_026170545.1 of Melanerpes formicivorus. Taxonomy (NCBI): domain Eukaryota; kingdom Metazoa; phylum Chordata; class Aves; order Piciformes; family Picidae; genus Melanerpes; species Melanerpes formicivorus. The sequence continues at coordinate 15,637,177 of NW_027142371.1, read as the reverse complement.
ACAGGAACACTTAACATGCCCACAACGTGCAGGGAGGCTGGGCAGCGCCGCTGGAGTGCTGCATGCTGCGTGCTCCAGCCCTCTGCAAAGCTCCCCCTGCCCTCCCACCTCCAGCAGCAGGAGCCAGAGAGGCTGCCCTCGCCTCTGAGCGTCCTGCCACATCTGATTCGTGCCTGGAGCTCCCAAGGAGTTGGGAGAGCCACACTTGGGGTTTGTTTTCCCCCTCTAAACCTAAGAGCAAGCCTGCCAGCAGCTCCTTTCCCTTGTGATCACATTCAGCTTTGGAAAGCTCCAGCTCCCAGATGGAGCAGCACCTGCAGCCACAGCTGGGGTGCTGGACACAGAGGGAGAGGTCCTGTCCCAGCTGCAGCAGGCCCTGGCAGCAGGAGGCTCCCCACGCTCAGCCCTCCCCAGGGACACCCAGCCCCCCGCCCGGCACTTCGCCACAGCCCAGCGTGTCTGGGGAGCGGATCTGGTCACCCCCTTCCATTCTCAGGGTTAAACTTTAGGAGGCACCAGAGGGCAGCTGAAAGCTGGTGGGGAAGCTTCATCGCAGCCTGGGGAGGGAGAGAGACAAACAGAACCCAAGCAGTAAAGCCAATGTCACATCGTCTGCCCCTCCAGCGCCCCGCACTGCCAGGGCAGCGCCTGCCCCCTGCGCCTGCCCCCTGCGCCTGCCCCCGGGACGAGCCGGGACAGGGCCGGCCCCGCTCCCGGCCCCGCTCCCGGCCCTCCCCGCAGCTCCCCTGCGTGCCCTACCTGATGATCACATACATCACGGAGCAGTTGCCCACCAGCCCCACGATGCAGACAATGGAGTAGACAACCACGATGGTGATCTTGATGCTGAGTGGCAGGAAGCTGTCCCCGGTGCCGTTGTTGAACCAGTTGCTGGGGAGGAAGCTCAGGTTGAGCATGGAGGAGTCGTTCAGCAGCTTCCGCAGGTCAGGGTCCTCCAGGATGTGGGCAGGGAAGAGTGGATCCATCCTGCAACACCAGCCTGTGCCAGGCACCTGGGGCACCAAAGAGGCAGTTTAAGATCTGCTGATCAATGAGGGATCAATGCAGGGTCGCAGCCAAGCAGCGCCGGAGAGGGTTTTGCTGCTGGGGACAGCACAGCTCCCTCCCCCCGCCAAGAAACCTCTCCAAGAGCAATTTAACAGGAAGCAGCCCCCAGAGCTTGGTGCATTCTGAGCTCACATCCCCACACCACCGGCACTGGGGACACGCAGGCTGCGCCCCCGCCCCGGCGCTCCCGAGCCTGGGGTGCTCCTACCCGCAGGCTGGGGACTCCTCACATGCAGCCCCGTGCCCCCCAACACCTCCCAGCGCCCCCCGCATCCTTCCGCTGGGGCTGGGGGCTCGCCCTGCTGCTGGGGCACGGCCGCCCCTTCCCCAGCCCTGGCGAACAGAGGAGGCAAAGCCCCAAGCCGACAATAAGCTGCTTACCTGCCGGGGGTGCGGGGGGGGTCCGTTCTAACGCAGCTCCGGAGCGGGCTGCGCACCCCTTGGCCGCATCCAGACACCCCCGGGCTGGGAGGAGCGGGGGCAGAAATGGGCTGCGGGCACAGCCGGGGGGGCGATGCGGCGGATGGAGGGGGGGCGAAAGGCTGCTCCTGGCAGGCAGCGATGCAGGCAGGGATGCTGCCAGCGCTGGGGGCTGCACCCCGGAGCCCACGTTTTTAAGGAAAAGGGAGGGATGTGGGGAGAGGGAGGAGGAAGGAGGAGGGAGGAAGGACGGCGGCTGGGCAGAGCCAGCCCCGGCTGCTTGTCTTCTCCCACTGCGTAAGAGAAGAGCGGGAGGGGAGAGGAGGAAAAGAAGACAGGAGAATAAAACACTAAATAACGAAACACGAAGGGCAAAGAGCCCCAAGATGCGACACCCCCCCCCCGCCGCCCCACCCCTGCAGCAAGGAAAAGGGGAGGGGGGTCCAGCATCACCACCCCACGCCTAGAGCAGGGGTGGGGGATCCACCATCGCCATCCCCACCCCCGGAGCAGGTTTCTGGGGGGTGTCCAGCATCAGTTTCCCCCCACCCCAAAATGGAAAGGAGGGGTCCAGCATCACCGTGTCCCCCCGGAATGGGAGGAGGGGTCCAGCACCTCCATCCCACCCCTGGAGCAAGGAGGAGAGGTCCAGCAGAATTCCTCCACCCCCCAAGCCCCACCGCGGGCCCCAGGCGAGGAGTGGTCCTGCAGCTTACCTGGGGGGGCTCCCAGCCGGGGGGGCTCCCAGCCGGGGGGGCTCCCAGCCGGGGGGGCTCCCAGCCGGGGGGGCTCCCAGCCGGGGGGGCTCCCAGCCGGCAGGGAAGGCTGGGGGCAGCAGGGAGCTGGGAAGCGAATTCCTCCCCTGCAGCACAGAGCTGGTGCAGGGGGAGAGAACTGGGGAGTCTGACCTAGAAACTGGCATGAGAGGCAAGGAGGAGCAAGAGCTGAGGGGAGACTAAAGTGCAAATATTTGGTGTTCCTGCAGAGGCATTTGCCAAAGGGCATCGTGGTGACCAAACCATCCTGCGCTCAGCTCTCCTGGAACCACAGAGCTGCTCGGCTTGGAAGAGATCTCTAAGGTCACTGACTCCAGCCTTCGACCTAAGACCACCATGGCCATTAAACCAGGGCCCAGAGAGCCATGGCCAGAGGCTCCTTGAACCCCTCCTGAGAGGGTGACTCCACCACCTCGCTGTGCAGCCTGGGCCAGTGCCTGACCACTGTCCTGGACAGGAATTTTTCCTCATGTCCAACCTCGACCTTCCCTGGCACAATTTCAGGCCATTTCCTCTCATTCTATCACCTGGTAGTAGAGGAGAGAGAGCTGCTGAGGGGCCTGGAGCAGCTCTGTGAGGAGCAAAGGCTGAGAGCCCTGGGGCTGAGAGCCTGCAGCAGAGCAGCCCCAGAGGGGAGCTGAGCAATGCTCAGCAAGAGCTGAAGGAGCTGGGGGGGGGGAGGGGGACATCAAGAGAATGGGATCAGACTTCTCAGAGGTGCCCAGGGACAAGGGGCAAAGGGCACAAACTGGAACCCAGGAGGTTCCATCTGACCAGGAGGAGAAAGTTGTTTGATGTGAGGGAGCAGAGCCCTGGAGCAGACTGCCCAGGGAGGTTGCCAAGTCTCCTTCTGTGCAGAGCCTCCAACCCCCCCTGGGCACTGTGCTCCTGGGCAGGCTGCTGTGGGTGCTGGGCTGGAGCAGGGCTTGGCCTGGGTGAGCTCCAGAGGTCCCTTCCAACCCTCACCCAGCTGGGATTCAGTGCTGCAGCCCTCTCATGAAACACAGCCTCAGAGCTAGAAGGAAGCTTTTGTTAGTCCATTACTGAGTGTGCAATAAATACTGACTAGACATCACCTTAATTGTCGAGGGATTGATTTCCAGAGGCTGCAGGAAGGACAGCAGTAAATCAGCAGGAGGCAGCCCAGGAGGCCACAGGAAGGGAGGCTGCAGATCCAGCTCTGCTCTCTCTGCTGGCTGCCACCCCAGGACCTGCACTGAGCTCTTCACCTTCTCCTCTGGTGTCAGTGGAGTGCAGCAGATGCACCATGGTCACCTCTGTGTCTCCTGGTGGTGTTTGTCTTGCCTCCACACAGCCTGGGGTTGGGAATGGCTGCTGTGCAAGGACACCATGATTGCATCCTTCAGCCACTGGCAGCCAGGACTTTGTGTCCAGGATTACAAAGCCTCTCCCCAAGCTTCTCCTCCTCCACCCAGCTCACATCTCACAGAAGCACAGAACTGTGTCCCATGGAAGAGAACTTCCAGCTCCTTGAAGCCAGCCTTCAGCTCCAGGCCACCATGACCACAAACCATGTCCTGAAGTGCAGTGGCCACAGGACTCCTGCAGGTCTCAAGGGTCCAGGAGGGTCATGCCCTTCAGCCTCAGGGCTGCTGCTCCACACCACTCCTGACTCAACCACCTCTGCCCTCCCAGAGCTCTTAGAATAAACAAACATCAGAATAAGCTAATTTTTAGAATAAACCAAACCAGGTTGGAAGAGACCTAAGAGACCTTCAAGATCATCCTGTCCAACCCACCCACCAATCCAACCCACCCAAACAGCTAACCCCTGGCACCCAGCACCCCATCAAGTCTCCTCCTGAACACTTCCAGGGATGGGGACTCCACCACCTCCCTGGGCAGCCCATTCCTGGGCAATCACTCTCTCTGTGTAGAACTTCTTGCTGCCACCTTCTTCTTGCTGCCTTACTTCCTGCTCTCAGGATCACTGGGATGAAGAGAGGGCAGGAAGGCATCTCAGGAGCAGGAGACTCAGACTTCTTCCTCATGGAAGTCTTCCCTGTGTCCACTGGGATCCAGACACCAAGGGTGAGGAGAAAGGTCACCCAGCCTCCCGTGGGCAGGACCCAAAGCTGCTTCCCCCAGCCCATTTCTTGGAAAAAGTGATCAACTGCTGCTCCAAGCTTTCCATGCAGAGAGCCAAGAAACAAAGCTGAGAGAGCAGAGAGAAGCAGCAGCCCTGCCTGCAGTGCTGAGTGCCCAGGAGGCTCACAGGGAGGCAGCAGGGGACACCCCAGGAGCTGAGGGAGGATTTACTACAGCAGGGCACCCACAGAGCCTGCCCAGGAGCACAGCGCCCAGCACTGACTGTGCTGCTCCACACCACTCCTAACTCAGCCACATCTGCCCTCCCCAACTAAGAGGAACCATCAGCTAGGTGGAGGAGGTGCATGGAAACCACAGGCAGCAAGCAGTGGGTCATAGAATCATGGAATGGGTTGGAAGGGACCTGCAAGATCATCCAGCTCCAGCCCCCTGCCACGGGCAGGGACCCCTCCCACCAGCCCAGGACCCCTCCCACCAGCACAGGCTGCTCAGGGCCTCATCCAGCCTGGCCTGGAACCCCTCCAGGGAGGGGACAGCCACAGCCTCCCTGGGCAGCCTGTGCCAGGCTCTCCCCACCCTCATGGAAGGAATTTCTCCCTAATTTCCACTCTCAGTCTGCCCTCCTCAAGCTTCAGCCCATTCCCTCTTGTCTCACTGCAGCAAGCCATGGAAGCCCTCCTCAGAGACGTTCCTCATGCAGCTGCCACACTCATTCTGAAGATGTCATACAGAGGACCATGCCAGAAGAGCTCCACACATCCCCCTGCTCCCCACAGCCATCCATGGGAGTGAGAGCCAACAGCCCTGCTGGGACAAGCTGGCTCCAGCACAGCTGTGCTGCTTCACAGGAGCCAGAAACCAGGACCTGAAGGCTTGGCAGAGCAGGAGAGCAGCTCAAGATGTGTGCCACAGGGCTGCCAGTGGCTGCTCCCAGCCATGCCTGCCCACAGCACCAGCAGCATGCCCTGAGTGTGTAGGAGAGCACTGTTGACCATGGACTATCCCCCAGCCTGGGCTGCTCAGCTCTCGCTCCCAGGGAGGCAAATTCCATCCCTCCCCCACAAAGATTCTATTCAACCCCATGAAGAGCCTCTCCCCCCACACCCCCACCCCCCACCTTGCCCAAGCCAAAGCCTTACCCAGAAGCTGCTGGGTCCCACTGGGGCTGATCTGCTTCCACACACCACCAGACCTCCTCCTCCAGCCCCACACAGCCCTTTTATCCCTCATCCACCCAACCCACATCACCTGCAGCACCGTGGCTGTCACCTGGGGGTGCCTCTCTCCATTGGCTCTTCCAGCCTCAGCCATCCCTGGTGCCCCCATGGTGCAAGGGTGGCCTGGGAACTGGGGGAGGGTTTCAGACCTGGTTCAGCAGCAGCACCAGTGCTGGGAGCGAGGGTGTGTGATGAGCCAAGCTTCTGAAGGTGAAACACGCTGTGAAAAGGCCCTGGGAAACACAGAACCTAGCACAAGTGCCTCAAAGGTGTGGGGAAGGTCCCTGAGAGGGAGCTACCCCAGCACAGTTGTCACTGCTGGGCCCTCAGAGAGCAGAAAGGAGCACACCTGGGGCTCTTAGTGCCTGCCAGCCAGGAGGCAGAAAGCTTCCTGGGGGTCCCCTTGTGAGCCCTGCCCCCAGCGCTGCCCTGTGTCCAGTTGGTGCTGTGATTGACTTAGGGGCTGGGGTGAGGTGAAGATGAGAGCTGGACAGGGAGGTGGAGCTGGGAAGTTGTGGGAGGCATGGGAAGAGCTTCCTGCTGGGCACTAAGCAGGGCAGCAGGCATCCAACACCAGGCTCCTGGGCATGCTTGCAAAGGGACCTGGGCACTTCAGGATCCATGTAGGGACCTAAGACAAAGGGATTTGGGAAGCACAGCTGAAAGCCCTCCCTGTGTGTGTATTACCCCAGGTCAGGGCTCACCAGCCTGGCTCTGGTCCCTGCTGTGGCTCCCTCCATGCCCTCCTGGGCAGAACAAGCTTCTGCAGGACCAAGGGGATGCCAGTGCTGAGCAGGACCAAGATGTGATGGCAAAGGCACTGAGCTTGAGAGGAGTGCAGAAGGGAGAGGAAGAGCTGCAAGCTCCCTGCCTGTGCTCTCAGGTGGCTCCTAGGACAGAGGAGCTGAGCTGGTGGCCAGGTCTGCCCCCATCAGATGTGTGCACACTGTGAGGAGCTGCAGGTAGTGCTGGAGGAGGAACTGGAGATGAGAACAGAGCTCTGGAAACTCTCCTGGTTGTGGGAAGGGATGGAGCTGGACCCAGCTCTGGGACATCATCCACTCCACAGCCTGTGCTGCTCCCCTGTGCTCTCCCCTGCTTCCCCCTTGGCTCAGCCCAAGCAGCAGCAGGGGGAAGATGCTGATGGTGCCAAGGATATGCCTAAGGAGAGCATGGAAACCATGGAGAGGAGGAACAGCAGAGATTCTCACAGAGGAAGAGACTGAGAGCTTCCCAAAGGGTCCCCCAAGGCACAATGGTTGGCTTATTCCCTGGCCCCTCAGATGGGCAGCAGGGTGCAGCTACACCTCCTCCTCTCCTGCAGACACAGGGAGATGCTCCTGCCAGGCCTGGCCCCATTTCAGTCCCACTTTGACCTTCTCTTTACTTCCTTCAGTTTGCCTTCAAGATCAGTGTCACATCTTCTGCTGTTCCAGACCTGCCCCTTCCATCCCCTTCACTGAGGCAGCGTCAGGCGGAGTCCATCTCCCAGAGCAACAGGAGCGGAGTGCCGGAGGCAGGCTCTGCCAGCTGCACTGCTCACAGACTGACTTGGCACACCAAGCCTCTCCTGCAGGAGCCCAGGCAGAGCTGCAAGCCCTGCAGCCTCATTAATGAGCTGGATGGACGTGGGGGGGTGCCAGGAGTTTGGGGCTAAGATGCAGGAGGGGAGAGCACAGGAGCATCCCAGGGAGGTAAAAATGTCTCAGCCTGGCAGCAGCCTCTGTGTGCTGCCTGAGCTTCCACTGCACAGAATCAGAACAGGAAGGTTGGAAAATACCTCCAAGATGATCAAGCCCAACCCTGAACCTAGCAGAGAGCTGCACATTCCTACAGCAGGACCTCCCCAGGACTGGCAGCTCCAGACAGATGTTCCTACAGAGTTCTTCCCTGAGCTTTAGTGCAGCTGGGTTAGAGCCCCTTGGAGCATAGGATGGTTTGGACTGGAAGGAGCCTTAAAGATCATCTAGTTCCAAAGCCCCACCTCCCACTAGCCCAGGCTGCTCAGGGCCTCACCTAGCCTGGCCTTGAAGGTCAATCCAGACAGAATCAAGAGCAAAAGAAACCTCTCTTAGAGCATTCAAGAGTTCTGCTCTTGAGAGCAAAGCCCCCAAAAGATCCCCAAGTGACAAAGCTCAGCTGAAATCTCTGCCTGAGCTCAGCCTAGGAGGCTGCCATCACCCTCTGCTGCCAGTGGGCTTCAGGACAGTCTGAAGGAGGGCTGAGGACAGGGGAAGGCAGAAAGCAGGGAAACATCACTTAAACTATTGCTGCAGGGGCAGCTGGTACTCTGGGAGCCTGGGCTGGGAGCTTTGTGCAGGCTCTCATCTCCCAGGCAGGGTGGGATAGATTTGACAGGAGACTCACAGAACCACAGAAGGGGCTGGGGTGGAAGGGACCTCCGAAGCTCACCCAGCCCAAAGCCCTCAGCAGCAGGCAGGGGCATCCTCAGCTGGATCAGGTTGCCCTGAGCAACCAAGCAGGGAGCAGCTTCTGGTAGCCGTAAAGGAGTCAGCAAAGCAGTTCGGTGCTGCAGCCGCCGAGGAGGCTGCCCAGGGCTGCCCAAGGATGCTTTTTATCATCTCCCCCTCCTGAATCTCAGAGTAGGGCAGCAACATATCAATGACCTAACAAACCTCCCCCCTTGCCCTCCCGCTCTTCCCTCAGGCCTCCCAGCAGAGCAGCTCCCACCCGTCCCATTGAAATGCTAAGCAGGGTACTCGGCACCTCCGGAGCTGCCCCCCGGGTCTGCAGACCCCCTCGGAACCGGCAGACGATGCTGAAGCTGAAAGCGAGGAGCTCATCCCCGCCGCCTTCTAGCAGGCTTTTGTCTTCCTTCCATAGAACTCTGAAGTGAGAAAGGAAAGGAAAAACCAGTGGGAGCTTGGAGGGGGCTCTAGGAAGAGTGGGACACAAATGAGGACACACAGCAGAGGCTTTGCTCGCCCTGTCTGCTCAGCTCTCCCATCCCAATCAATGCACAAGAGCCTCCTCAGCCTAGGATGGAGCAAGGGCACCTGGAAGGCAACAGGAACAATGCTCTAGTGGAAGGGTAGCGAGGGCTCAGCTCTCCTTGAGCTGACCTCCTCCCTTGCCAAGCCCCCGGGCTGCACTTTCCTGAGCTCACTTTGCCACCGCTGCTGCGTGACAGACCCCGGCAGGCTCTGCAGGTGTGGAGTGTGGGCAGCAGCTGTGCTGGGAGGGGAGAGTCGTGCTCAGCACCTTGCTAACGCTCGGTGAGTGCGAATGACCCTGTCCAAAGCAAGGAGGGAAGGCTGCTTCTTGACCGAGGCAGCCACCCTGACCTGACCTGCAAGTCTCTCTTGAACATCACCTTGATGGTCTCCCCTTGAAGCCTGAACATCAGCAGGGTGAGCAGTGCTGCAGATGCAGCTCTCTGGGTTGTGCTTTGCCTTCAGTGCCTGACTTGGTTCTGCCCCTCAGTGTTCCAGCTGAGCTCTCTGCCCGGGAGAGATGGTGTTTGTTAGAGAGGAGGAGGAATGGAGAGGTCCTCACTAAATGCCAGCAGAGTCCCTTGCTGTTGCCAGCAGTCCCTGAGACACAAATGCTGCCCCATCCCTCCCCACCTCCCCCTGCCACCTCCAGCCAGCCACAGCACACAGCTGCTCAGCCCCTGCCCCCTCCAGGTCTCCAGCACCCCCCATGCTCCCCATTGCCACACCAGGGGCAGGCACAGCCTGGCTGATGCGGTGGCACCTGCAAACATTCCCTCCTGAGACCGGGCCAGAACCCAGCGCGGTGCTCTGCTTCCCTCCCTCCTGCCGGCGCTGCCATCCCCTGCCATGTGCAGGGCATCATCCTCATCCCCTGGCTTTTGCCTTCTGGGCTCGGTCTGCCGACGCAGCCCCGGGAGGGAGAGCTCCTTTTGTTCCCTGGATCGCTGCTCGGCTTCTGCCGCGGGCCCGGGCGTCTGCGCTGTGCTAACTCTGCTCAGGCTCCAGCTGAAAATCAAACCAGGAACATCAAAGTCTGGAGAAGAGACACTTGATAGGCAGCCTCCCCGCAGGGGCTGGGGGATGCAAGAGAGCTGCCTGGCAGGCAGGGACGTTTCCAAGCGCTGCCAAACTTCAGCAGCAGCAGAAGAAACAAATCTTTGGCCTTTCAAGGGAAGACTTTGACACCTTCAGTCCTGTCCTACTTAACCACAGGCACCGAGCCTCGCAGGAGAGACAGGAGAGGACATGAGAAACCAGGCAGAGGCTCCACAGCTCCCACTGCTTTGTATTGCTTTGGCTACTCTGGCTGGGAACTGGAGGCTGCAAGAGATGGATCAGAGCGTGCAGGGGGGAGCCAACATCTGCCAGGTGGCCACCAGCATCCTGGCTTGGGGCAGCAGCAGGACAGCCAGCAGGAGCAGGGCAGGGATTGTCCTCCTGCACTCAGCTCTGGGGAGGCCACACCTCGAATCCTGGGTTCAGTTTTGGGCCTCTCACTCCAAGAAGGACATTGAGGGCTGGAGAAGGTCTGGAGAAGGGCAACCAAGCTGGGCAAGGGTCTGGAGGACAGGGCTGGGGAGGAGCAGCTGAGGCAGCTGAGGTTGGAAGAGACCTCAAAGATCATCCAGTCCAACCGGTCACCCAAGAGCTCATGACTACTAACCCATGGCTCCAAGGGCCACATCCAACCCTGTTTTGAGCACCTCCAGGGAGGGTGACCCCACCACCTCCCTGGGCTGTTTCAGTGTCTGCATCCCTCTCTGCTTCCCCTGCCCAAATCCCATCCTCTGTCTGCCAAGGAGCTTCACCACTGTCCTCAGGTGCCCTCCACGCAAAACAGCAACTCCTGGCAGATCAAAAGTCTGTAGGATGTCTCTTTCCAGCATGGAGATATTCCAGCCTTAGAAGTTCTACTTGGTGTGTATTTTTGTCAAGGTTTTGGTTCCTTTTGCTCTCCTTCCCCTGAGGTTTGTTGGGGTGCCCTGATCTCCCTGAAAGCATCACCTGGACCCAGCCAGAACAACCACCTCGTGTTCAAAGCCAACCTTCTGATCCCCCTCAGTCCTGGAGAAATCCCACTCCAGTTCTCCTGCAGGTGCAGGCAGCCTGGGATGGCATTTTCCCAGAAAGGAGAGAGGCACAAACACCTTCTGGGAAGCCCCAGCTGAAAGGAGAGGCAGAGCCTGGGCAGGAGGCAGGGTGACCCAGCCGGTGGGTAAACAAAAGAAATGGGAGAGAGAAAGCATCCCAGCCCTCCCCTGCACCCTCCCGTGGCTCTGGGCAGCTCAGCTGGGGGAATGTCAGCTCTGGCAGGCAGCTGGCACCACGGGGAAAGCATTTACAGGAAGAACAGGAAGGAGGGGAAGGGAAAAGGAGGGGAAAGAAGGAGAAAATCAAAGAGAGCAAAGAAGGGGAAAGGAAAGGAGAAAGGGAAAGGAGAAAGCTCCTTGCATTCCCTCTCAGCAGCAGTGCAGCTGCCCTCCTCACGGAGTCTTGGCAAACCACTTCCTAAGTAGCTGAGGTCGTTGGGCCTTGTGTTTTTGTTTGCTTCTGAACAACAAACCCCTGCAACACACAACAACAGAGCCCTGCAACACCCAACAACCCCCTGCAACACCCAACAACAGAGCCCTGCAACACCCACCAAACCCCTGCAACACACACCAAGAGAGCCCCGCAACACCCAACAGAGCCCCGCAACACACACCAACAGAGCCCAGCAAAACACAACAACAAACCCCTGCAACACCCAACAGGGCCCTGCAACACCCCACAACAGAGCCCTGCAACACCCCACAACAGAGCCCTGCAACACCCAAGCAGGGAGTTGTCTGAGGCAGGAGAAGCTCCCAGAGCTGGGAGGGAGCTCTGTGCTCCCAGCCCTTGAGAAGCTGAGCTGGCAGCTGCCTGCTCTTGGAGCACCTCTGTGCCTGTGTGACACTGCCAAGGGCTCTGCAGAGCCAGCAGTGAGCTGGGAAGCACTGGGGCTGGTGGTGGCAGCTGCAGGAGCCAGGCACTTGTGCTGCTGGAGACATGAGTGCTGTCAGCATGGCCACAAACACCCCCAGCAGGGCACCCAGCTTCTGCCCTCAGCCATCCCAGAAGCAGGGAATGCCACGCTGGTTTGGGTTGGGACCTTTCAAGCTCATCCAGTCCAAGCCCCTGCAGCCCCCAGGGACATCCCCAGCCAGAGCAGGCTGCTCCCAGCCCCAAACAACCTGAGCTGCAGTGGTGCCAGGCATGGGGCAGCTCCCAGCTCCCTGGGCAGCCTGGGCCAGGCTCTCCCCACCCTCAGTGTCAAACATTTCTCCCTTCCCTCCAGTCTGAATCTCCCTCTTGCCACTCCTGGTTAGCTCCTGGGTTTGTCTGCTGTGGGTGCAGTGAACCTGGCCCAGTTCTGAGGGGCAGCCTCCTGTTCTCTTCTCCACAGCCTCCCAGCAAGGCCACTGCATGCCTCCAGGTTGTTCTTCAGACCATCTCCAGGGCTGAACACTTAGCTGAGTTGTTTGGAGGATTCCATCCTCAGAGGGGAAGATGCAGCTGCACAGACACAGCTCCTCACTTTGCCTTTGCTCCCCTGTCTGGGGCCAGCTGCTGTCCCTGGGGCTGACCCCCTTGGAGAGCACAGCTGTACTCTCCTGGCCCATCCTCCTCCTGCAGTATCTGTTCCCCGAGACACAACAACAGAGCAATTTGGCTTCATTATGCTCACTGCACGTTTTCAGAGCTTTCCTGCCAGAGGTTCACTGCACTGCCTCCACCCTGTTTGTCTGAGAGGCTGCAGGGAGATGACGATCATTAGATCCTTGGCAGGAAACGATTTCCCTTTTTTGCCTACAGTTCCCCCTCCCTGCTCGGAGGAAAGCCTCAGATCAAAGGCAGATGAGCTGCCCCGGGGCTTGTTAGCTGTGTGGGGCTGTGCCCTCTGCACAGATCACATCTACAGCTCTCCAAGAGCTCCCAAACCCTCCTGGTGGCTGCTGAAAGAAGCAGGACAGTCCCAGGAGCACAGAAGGGTCAGGGCTGGAAGGCACCTCCAAAGCTCACCCAGTCCAACCCCCCCTGCAGCCAGCAGGGACATCCTCCACTGGAGCAGGTTGCCCAGAGCCCTGTGCAGCCTCACCTCAGCTATCTGCAGGGATGGGACTCCAGCTGCCTCCCTGAGCAGCCTGCTCCAGGGCTCCACTGCCCTCACAAAGAGCATCATGGTTCCTCCTTTGTTCAGCCTGGCCAGAGAGAGGCACTGAACCAGGCTGCCCTTTGTTTGGCAGCATGTTCTTCGGGGGGAGCACTCAGGCATTGCAGCCAGGGGCTACCAAAACCTCTCCTCTTTGTCCTCCTGGGAGCAGTGACCTTGCAAGGCTTGCTCATTGATTCCCTCATGCCCCTGGAGCCCTGCCAGAGCAGCATCTAGGCTGAGTCATGCCCCACCTGTGAAGGCAGGGAGGGAAGCCAGGCAGCTCCTCCGTGCCATGCTGGCCCTGTCCTTAGAACCCTTGCAAGTGCACAAAGCTGTCACAAGCTTTTCCCAGGTCCCAGTCCTGGCTGTGACTGCAAGAGGTGGTTTTGCCACCCCCCAGAGCTTGCTCTCCTCAGCTGGGATGTCAGAGGCTTCTCTGGGCTCTAGGACAAGCCCAAAGCAGTTCAGGGAAGGTCTTTGATGGTCAGCCAGAGAGTGTTGGCCAACAGCCTCATCCTCCTGTGGCTGTTGCTGTGCTTGTGCTCCAAGGGCAGCCTGCCAGCACGGGACCATGGGGGGCAGGTGACTGGGCTGCTTCCTGAGGCCAAGCCCACCAGCAGGGGTTTGCATCTCCAGGGTGACAGGAGCCTGACCACCCACACAGCCCATTGCTCCCCGAGGAAATGACTCAAGGAGCAGGACCTAAGTGAGAGGTTTGGCATCCAAGGGATGCAAAGGAGATGCATTACTCATCCTGGGAGCAGGTGGGACTGGGGATCATGTCCCAGGGGCAGCAGTCACCTAGCAACCCCCAGGGGCTCTCCTGTGCATCCCTCCCAGGGCAGGGCTGTGCCTGCAGCTGAGTGTTGGGAATGGAGCAGAGACAGGGGAAGAATTCAGAGCTTTGCTCCTGGGCTTCATGGCTCACTTGTGGGTTATTGCTGACAGCCAGGCTGAGGTCTGGGCAAGCACTGCCTTCCTCTGAACCTGGCAGTGCTCTCCCAGCCCTGACTCAAGCCCAGGGATGGACCAGAGGTGGTAGAAGCTCCACCCCTGGAACCATTCCAGGTCAGGCTGTTCAGGGCTCTGAGCAGCCAGCTCTACTTGCAGAAGTCCCTGCTGGGGGCTGAGCTTCAGAGCATTCTGTGCCTCTGGGATCTCCTGCCCCAGGACAGCCTCAGCAGAGCCTTAGGCCACCTGAAGCCTTCAGCAGCTTTGGGAAGCCTGAAAGGTGATGGCTCTGTCCCTTGGGTCTGGAAGGGGCTGGCTGCAGTGCTCCCCAGGGCACCCCAAGGGAGGTACCTCTGGACACAGCCCCTACAGCACCCATGGGCATGCCCTGAGCAGGCCACTGATGACCTGAGGGAAGCCTGTGCCACACCACTGCTCCCAGCACAGCTCTGCCATGGAGCACTGAGCCCCCAGCCCTCCCTGCTGCCTGCTCCCACCACCCTTGGTGTGAACCCAACACTGGGGCAGGTCCTCTGCAAACCACTCACTGTCTGAGCTCCCTGCAGCCCACACTGAGCTGCTGAGTCCAGGGGCTTCTGAAGCCCATGACTTGCATTCCCAGCCTTCAGTTCCCTTTCCCCTCCACCCTCATTTTGCCACTGATCCACAGGATGTTTGGGTTGGAAGGGACCTCAAAGCTCACCCAGTCCCAGCCCAGGCTGCTTGAGCAGCTGCAGGGAGAAGCACCCCCAGGCTCCCAGGGCAGCCTGTGCCAGGGCCACTGGGAAGGATTCCTCCCTACTCTCCAGGATCTTCCACAGGCTGGGGACCCTGACAAGGTGAGGATCTCTGGGACACCACCACAGCCTCTCTGCAAGCCACAGCAGCACTCCCTCAGCTCTTCTGTTGCTGATCAAAACCGAACACCTGCAGACCTCAATCTGCTGTGCCAGGACTCCCAGACAGGAGCTGCAAGGACACCGATGCCTGAGTGGACCCCTGACAACACAGCTGTCAGTTATGAGCCTGCTGATTAGAGATGGAAGGGGGAAGAGATTTGATCTCCCATTAGGAAGACAGAGCAGAGCAGTTTCTCTTGCCAAATGCCACACAGATGCCAACCCAGGAACTCCTCTGCTGATTGAGCCACCCCAGCCAGCAGGCAGCCAAGCACCTGGCACCAGGGGGCTTGATGGGCTACGATTCAAAGGGTTTTGCCCTCACCCTTGAGAGCTCTTTTGATCAATGGCCCTCATCAGCTGGCTGAGCCTCACCATTTCTGATGCCTGTCATTTGCTTCCTTCTCCAGGTTCCTGGCTCTGCCTTCTCTTTGAATACCTGCTCTGACTCCTGAGCCTGGCAGATCCTCAAAGCAAAGCCAACATCCTCCTAGTGATGGAATCCAGAGGTCTGTCCACATGATGACCTCTCCCCAGAAGCTCCCAACCTTCCCTCTGCCCAGATTTTAGCTTTTCTGCACACAACTTAGCTTCCAGACAGCTCCAAGCAGAGTTTCCCCCCTTTGGAAGCTGCTGCAGGCCACAAACAATGATGAGAATGATGAAAATGCCCTTTCCCAGCCCATACTGGGTGCAATCAGGCTGGTTCCTAGGCAACCACGAAATTCCTGTCCAGCCACCAGGTCCAGAAGAGGCTTGAGGTTTGTTTTGGTCAAAATACCTTTTGTGTTAGCAAATTGTTAGCTGTCAGGATGAGAAACCTGGATGGGGATTTAATTACTGCCTGCAGAGGCCTTCCAGCAGGAGTCAGCCCCAGTGCCTCCTGCAGTGGCAGTGGTTTGATCTCTGCAGATGGAAGAGCAGAGCCCAGCCTGCTCCATGGAGCAGCATCTCTCAGGGCAAAGGATCCCTCCCTCACCTCCCAGGAGGAACACCCCCCCCCCCCCCAGGCTCATTCTGACCCCTCCAGGCTCAAGCAAAACCCTCTCACAGAACCACAGGTAAAAGCTACCCCTGCTGCTGGAGAGAGAATCTCCCTTCCCAGGCAGCTGCTTCCCTGATTTTCAGCTTCCCATCCCCTGGAGCAGGCTGCCCAGAGAGGAGCTGCAGTCCCCATCCCTCACAGCATTCCAGGTCAAACTGGGGGGGACCCAGAGCAGCCTGCACTGGCTGGAGGGGTCCCTGCTGCCTGCAGGGGCTGGACAGGATGACCTCTGAGGCTCCCTTCCCACCTGCTGCATTTTGGGACTCTGTGACTCAAAGATTCTCCTGCAACATCTCAAGCACTTCCCTGCTGCCAGAGCCTCAGCTCCACAGAGCCTCAGCTCCCCAGAGCCTCATGGCTGGGAGGTAAAACCCAGTGGGCAGTGCCCTGGACCCAGCACTGTGTTATTTGTCTAAGCAGAGAGCAATAACAGCACAGCAGAGATTTCATTTCCTCTCAGCACTGAAGCTCTCCACTGGGCAGAGGAGAGATGCAATAACACAACAGGCAGGAAGAAAGCAGAGCAGAGCAAAGGAGGTTTCCAAGACCTTTCCCTATGCCAGGAGGCAGGCAAACCTTACAGGAGCCTTCACAGCTAACCCTCCTTGGCTGTTTTCAGCCTCTTCAGGAGCAGAGGCTGAGGGGAGACCTTCTCACTCTCTACAGCCCCCTGAAAAAAGGTTGGAGCCAGGGGCTTGGTCTCTTCTCCCCAGTACCAAGCAGTAGGAGAGGAGGAAATGGCTGAAACTGTGCCAGGGGAGGGTTAGGGAAAACTTCTCTGCTGCAGGAGCGGTCAGGGACTGGCACAGGCTGCCCAGGGAGGTGGTGGAGTCCCCAGCCCTGGAGGGGCTCCAGAAACCTCTGCCCATGGCACCTGGGGGCAGGGTGGTGTTGGGCTGATGCTTGGACTCAATGACCTTGGAGTTTTTTTCCAGCCTGAATGATTCTGTGGCTCTGCAGCAGGGAAGAGCTCTGCTGTGAGATCCTTCCCCAAGCAGCACTGCAGGTGCAGGTCCCTGAGGTCTGAAGTTGGGCACTCAAAAGCCAGTGAACTGCAGAGCACCTGAGCTGCTCTGGAGGTGCTGATTCCACCAGCAGCTTAAAAGCAAAGCTAATGGATGGCAGAGAAACAGCCCCCAGGGTGCAGTGCCCCCACTCAGCCCAGCTCCAGCACAGCCTTGGCTGAGGCTTGCTCCTGCCTGCAGGTTTGGTCTGCCCATGTGAGGGACTAAAGAGAGCTTCCCTCTGCCCCCTGTGCAGAGCAGCAAACATTTATCCATTCCTGGGCTTTGACCTAATTCCTGGCCACAAACCTTCTGTCTGCCCCAGAGCAGGGAGGAGAAGCTGCAGCAGAAGCCCCAACCAAGTGACACAGATGGCAGCCAACCTTTCATGGCTCTGCTTTGGTCAGGCACAGTGAAGCCTGCATTGCACTGCAGACCTTTGGCTGCTGCTCAGCCCCCAGGCCCTGGGTGAGGAGGAGCCTTTGGGCTTGGAGTGGGACTGCTGGCTCCTGGCACAGGAGACCTCTCCTCTTGTATTGGCTCGAGGGCAAAGCCACGAGGCACAGCCACAGCCTGGGCTGCTGATGGCACTGGAGGGCCAAGCTGCCCCTCCTGCCCCTGGGCATCTTGCTGCTCTGCTCCTGCCAGCAGCTGCTGCCTCTCAGCCTGGCAGCTCTGGGGGGGCTTGGCTGCCCACCCTACCTGCCCAAGCTCCAATGGACTTGCTCAAGGCCATGCTGAACTCCCACCTGTGTCTGCTTCTCTCCTGGCTGAGGCTGGACTTCAGCACACCCCCAAGGGCTTAATGGAACCGAGGTCCAGCCTGCTCCAGGGCTCTGCACCCTCACACCAAACAAATCTCCTTCTGTTCAGGAACCTCCTGGCTTCCAGTTTGTGCCCACTGCCCCTGGGCACCACTGAGGAGAGTCTGACCCCAGCCCCTTGCCCCCCACCCTGTGGCTCTTGCTGAGCATTGATCAGGTCCCCTCCCAGGCTGCTCCTCTCCAGGCTACACAGCCCCAGGGCCCTTTGCCTCTCCTCACCCAAGAGAAGCTGGTGGCCCTTTGAACTGTGTCCTTGTTGAGGTTATCCTTTCACATCAGAACCTCACTTTAAGCAGGTCTGCCCTCAGAATGAGCCCCAAATGCAATGAGCACTTGGCCCTCCCTTGTGCAGCCCCCCAGAAAGGCAGGAGAAGAATCCACTGCTCACACAGCCTCAGCTCCAGCTCCTCTGTGACTGATCAATCACAAATGCTCTCTGCAGCACACAACAGGCAGAGAGGTAACAGCTTTGTTGCCTGGCATTTCCTCTGCCTTCCTTTCCAAAGCTAGACAGACACCTTCCACTCACCCCCAGCAGTCACCAGGGCTGTGTCCTCAGGAGGTGGCCAGCCCCAGGCAGCTGGGGTCCGTGCTGCAGGCACTCAGAGCTGCCTCTCACGTTGCCCACTGCCTGCTCTGGAGCACAGCACTCTGCTGTATTTTCAGGCATCAGAGTCCTCTCCCCAGCAAATAGCTCAGCTGGCTGCAGAAGAAAGAGAGAGAGACAGTGCTGGAGGGTCAGAGAGCTGAGTCCTTGGATGTTGCCAAGTTGGAGCCATGGGGTGAGGCAGAGCACCTCACCAGGCTGCTAGGTGCTGCCCAGCAGCCTGATGCTGTGCTTTAGACTGCCTGATGTTGCAAGAGCTTTCCCTTCCCATCCAGCTTTCCATTTCTGTGGCTCCTGGAGGAGAATCTGTTCCAGGCCTTGCACAGGTTAAGGTTTGGCAGCTGGGAGCCTGCTCTGTGCACCCAGGAGCTCCATCACACATGGTGCAACCCCAGCCCCAGCCCAAAGGAGATCCACAGCCTGCAGGGAGTTGTTACTCTGTGATTCTGTGAACCTCCTCCAGGGGATTAAGTGCCTTAACAGTGGCCCAGGAGAGGTGTTTGGCCAGGGGATGAGGCTGCACTCACTCTCTCCCTGCCCTGCAAGCTCCAACACTATTATTAGACACAAGGGAATCGATCAGGGAGAGAGAAGTGATGCAAACAGCAAGCAGAGCTGAGGCTCCCTGGCAGGTCCCAGCTCCACAGCTAACCACATCCCTCTGCTCTGCTGCCTCCTTCTCCCAGCCCCATGGCCCACTCAACTTGTTCCTCCTGGAAGCTTTCTGGGGATGAGCTGTGGGCAGAGCAGCAGTGGCTGAGTGCTGAGCCCATGGTGCAGAGCAGCCTGTGCTGGCAGCAGGAATGAACTGGAAAGGAGAAAATGAAGGCCAGGGGTGGGGTTGGGCTCCTGGGGGGGTTGCTGTTGGGGCTTTGGGGTTGGGGTCCTGGGGGGGTTGTTGTTGGGGTTTTGGGGTTGGGCTCCTGGGGGGGTTGCTGTTGGGGTTTTGGGGTTGGGCTCCTGGGGGGGGTTGCTGTTGGGGTTTTGGTCTCCTTTCTCAAGTGTACATCAGCACTAAGAGTGCTGAAGTGCTTTGTGCCACCTGTGAAACACAGAAGGAGGTTGGAGCTGTTTGAGCTCAGCCCCAGGCCTCTCCCAGCACTGGAAGTCCTTCAAGGAAAGGAAAGGATTGGGATTGTAGTTGGATTTTTCCCCTTTTCCCTTCCCACTGCCTCCAGCTCTCCATTGTGACATTTCCCACTCCCTGTCATTTACAGCTCTCTCCATCCCAGCAGGGCTGGAAATGAGCTCTGCCACCTTGGCCAGGCAGCAGCACTGTGCAGCTGGCAGCAACCCCAGCAGCCCAATCTGCTCCTGCAGTCCCCTCCTGTGCCAGGAGGAGCAGCAGGCTGCACAGCCACCCTGCCCACCCTCTACCCCCGCTGCCTTCCTGCCCTGCTCTCGGCTGGCCCAGACAAACAGGAGCTGGTTTCCAACTGGTGCTGCCACAGAGCTGAGTCAGAGAATTGGTCAGGCTGGAAGAGTTCTCCAAGATGACTGAGTCCAACCATCAACCCAGCACCGCCACGGCCCCCAAACCACAGCCCCCAAACCACAGCCCCCAAACCGCAGCCCCCAAACCGCAGCCCCCAAACCGCAGCCCCCAAACCGCAGCCCCCAAACCGCAGCCCCCAAACCGCAGCCCCCAAACCGCGGCCCCCAAACCGCGGCCCCCAAACCGCGGCCCCCAAACCGCGGCCCCCAAACCGCGGCCCCCGCATGAGGACTCCACCACCTTCCTGGGCAGCCTGTGCCAGGGCCACCACCTGCAAGAGCTGGCCCACAGCCCTGTGGTGGCACAGGGGGACCAGCATGGTGTGCAAAAGGCTAAGCTGTGACAAGCAAACATCCCCTCTGGAGAGAGGATTCCTTCCTCCAGGGCCAGGAGGGACAGCCCAGATGTGCACAAGCTGCACCACAGGACCCTCCCTCTGAACAGGAGGAACTTCTCCACTCTGAGTGTGGCAGAGCTCTGGAGCAGGCTGCCCAGGGAGCTGTGGGAGTCTCCACCTCTGGAGCCATTCCAAACCCACCTGGATGCTGTCCTGGGCAACATTTCCTGGGGGAGCCTGCTCTGGGGGAGGCTGGACTGGATGACTGCAGAGTGGGTCGGAAGGGACCTTGAAGCTCAGCCAGCCCCAGCCCCCTGCCCTGGGCAGGGACACCTCCCACCAGCCCAGGCTGCTCAGGGCCACATCCAGCCTGGCCTTGAACAGCTCCAGGGAGGGGACAGCCACAGCCTCCCAGGGCAACAAGGACTCAGACATCCACTGCAAGCAGCATGCTTCTGTTGTGGGCTCCTTCCTGCTCCCAAGGCCACCAGACACCCCTCCAAAGCCAGAAGCATTGCACCCAGGAGGCTGCCAGCAGCTCCCATGCAGTGAAGCCATTCCAGCTAATGAATGCCCTCTGGAATCTGAATTAGCATCTCCCAGTAGCAACAAATCATTCCCTGAGCTCTGATTGCTCATAAATAACCTACCAACGACCTCAGGAGCTTGGAGACAAGACCCAGGAGCGGTACAGCCCCACGGAGCTGCTGACTTCCCCTTCATCCCATGGGATCCACCAGTCCTGGACACAGCCCCAGCCTTAGGAAACTCTGCTCAGCCTCTTGGCACCGGCAAGAGAGAAAACAAAACCACTTTCAACCCCCAGGGGGCCAGCAGGAATAGTTCTGGCACTGCCCAGGAGGTATCAAATTGTTTGTGATTTGTCCCAGCTTCCTCCTCCAGAGCTTCACAGAGTGAGGAGCTGGGGAGCCATGGATCCAGCCCACCAGCACCTTTGGGCAGCAAAGGGCACCCAGCACCGTGCAGAGCCAAGCTCACAGCTGCTGCTGCCCAGTCAGAAATGCTGCTGCTTGCCTAACCCTTTGGCTTTCTCTAGCCTGCTGCCCTAACCGAGTTCCCTCACTCCTGTTTCACTCCAAAGCCCTCTGTGGGAAGTCACTGGAGGTAGAAAGTGAAGTTAGATCCTCTTCTACTCCATGAGCTGTGCAAAACCAACTCCTCTCTCACAGGAGCTTCAGGAGAAACTTCTCTGGTGTGAGGGAGCAGAGCCCTGGAGCAGGCTGCCCAGAGAGGTTGTGGAGTCTCCTGGTGTGGAGAGCTTCCAACCCGCCCTGGGCACTGTGCTGCTGGGCAAGCAGCTGTGGGGGCTTGGCCTGGGTGAGCTCCAGAGGCCCCTTCCAACTCTCATCTGCCTGTTGCTCTGTAATGTAAAGCCCCTGAGAGGTGAATCTTTGCTCAGGATGGGTTAATGCTCAGGACAAGCATCTCCTAACGCTTTTATTTCCCCCTGCAGGTACCAGCTCAGCTCCTCAACGTGCACCAGTGAGGCTCCACAGCCTGCTGGGGCCCAGGGCTGTAGAGCAGGCTGCAGGGCTGGGCTCTGCTCGGGGCAGCCGAGGAGCCAGCAGCACCACCTCTGCTTCCCCCGTGCCTCCAGTGAGACTTCTGGAAGGGAACCAATCTCTGCAACTGGATGTCTGCTGTTGTGGAAGAGGCAGCAGGCAGCATCCCAGGCCCTGCATCTGTAATTATGGAAACACTCGACTGTTAATCAAGGCTTAATTGGGTTGTACCTTTGTTAAGCCCTGCCGGGCAGGCAGGGATAATTCCTGTCATCAGCAGAGGAACCTTGGGGCAACATTATTCTAACGTCTCTGCACTCTCCCCGCTGGAGAAAGGCATCAAATATGCAGAAGAGAAGCCAGGCTGGGAATGAAAGGCCTCGTTGGAATCACAAATGTTCTAATCAGAGCTAACGACCACCCCCTCCCCCTCCCGAGGAGGGCAGCTCCAGAGCTGGCACCGGCACCACTCTGCAGGCAGCATCTCTGCTTCTGCTCCCCAGAGCTCGGTATGGAGGCCCCGAGGGGCTTGGGTGGGAAGAGATTCTGTCTGTGCACAGTCAAGAGGCTGTGTTAGAGGCTGGCAGGGATGGTGCAAGCTCATCTTTGACCACCAGTGCCCAGCACCTCCTCCCAGGGCAGTGGTCTGGGCTGTGCACAGGCAGCAGGGCCATGCTACAGAGGCTGGGAGCGATGGTTCTTCACCCCTAACCCAGCTGCAGCCACCTCCATCCCCATCACCTTGTTGGCATCTCTCAGCCCCACGCTCTGGAGCACAGCTCCTGCTGTCCCCTCCCTGGCACAAACACAGCCACAGGCTCCCCACAGACCCTTCTGCTGCTCTGCCCAGGTGCCAGGTTCTTCAGAGAGCTTTGAGGCCACCACGGTCTGATCCACTTCTACTTGTGCAGACAAGAGCTAGGAAGCCCCAGCACAGGCACCTGGTGTCCCTGAAGACCTTGCAGTGATCATGTCAGCAGCAAAGGACATCAGTGAGAGACTCTAGCAGCTGCAGCCACTCTTGGCCCACACTGCAGCTTTTTCCTCTACAGCAGTGCCTTTCACCAGGAAAACAACCTGCAGGGCATGTGCAGGCAGTGGCTCCTCAGCAGCAGCTTTGAGCATCCTGCTCCCAGAAGCTGATGGGGAAAGGAAGGAACTAAACCAAACGCAAAGAGGGAAAAGCCAAAGCAGCAGAGCAGGGCTGCTGCCACCTTAGCTCAGCAAGGGGAAGGCACTTTGCAGCCTGGGGCAGCAAGGCCCAAGGTGTTGGCTGTCATTTCAAAGATCCTGGAGGGGACACCGAGGTTTTCATTGCTCCTTTGATTCACAGCAGAGCTTCCACGGGAGGGACAATGCTGCAATGCACCACGCAGCTTGATTGCAGCTGACTTCTCCCTTGATTACCATAAACCCCCCTCAGACACACACCAATGTCCACACCTCCTGTCCTGGGACCACTCCTGTGAGTGCTTCTCCCAGCCTGGAATGCCTCCAACGTTTCAAGTTCAGCATCCCTCAGCCTGGGACCTGTGAAAAGAGCCTGAGGGAGAAGCAACAACGGGACAAAGAAGTCAGCTTGCTGGCAAACAGCTCCCAGCTTGCCCTGGCAAGGAGTTATCTGGGGCTGATCCTGCACCCAGCCAGGCAGGCTTTGTGCTACATGGACCTTTCAGGAGCATTACAATGTTCTGGCAGCTCCAGCTCAGCTCTGCTGGAGGCTGACACCACTGCTCACTAAGCAGCTTAAGGGATTGCAGCACTGCACTGTGATTCCCTCAGTCGCTGGATGCTTCCCCCCAGCTCCCAGGCTCAGCTACAAGCCAGAGAGGCTTCATGCAATTGAGAATGGCAAAATTAATTTGCAGATTGAGTGGAAGCCCAGAATTCATGGCAGGAATCACTGCCCTGGTGAGCAGCCACGGAGCTCACCCACACCCTGCTGCAGCAGCTGCCCTCCGCCGCTCTGCCATGCACACAGGGCTGTGCCATGGGCAGCAAAAGGGCAGCTCGGGCTCAGGATGCTCTCAGCAGCCTATTCCAGGGTCTCACCACCCTCACACTGAAGAGCATCTTCCTCAGCTCCAGTCTAAAGAGCACAGCTCCATTTCTACCCATCCAGCAGCCCCAAGGCCCAGCACCACAGCAGGAGGTGCAGTCCTGTTAGGACAAGATGGACACAGAGCAGCAGGTCCAGGAAGCTCCACCAGGCTCATCCCCCCACCCCATGTCCCTGCCAGAGCCCTGCCTTCCTCTGCATGGGAACCAGGCTGGGGATCCACTGCCCCTGGGGGAATCCAGGGCAGGGGGTTGGAATCAGATGCTCTTTAGGGTCCCTTCCAAACCAAACCACCCTGGGATCCCATGAGCTACGATGCAGAGTGGCCCTGGGTGAAGCC
This sequence comes from Melanerpes formicivorus, assembly GCF_026170545.1. Lineage (NCBI taxonomy): Eukaryota > Metazoa > Chordata > Aves > Piciformes > Picidae > Melanerpes > Melanerpes formicivorus. The sequence goes on along the minus strand of NW_027142371.1, from coordinate 15,613,405 downwards.
ACAGAGCAGGCAGCAGCTCCAGCTGGGAGGGAAGCCAAGCTCAGGACCCCATGGCTCCTGCTCCCAGCTGGGGACCTGTTGCAGCAGCTTTAACTTCTCCAGGTCTGGTGACTCTCCTGGGAGGTGCAGGATGAGTGCCCAGCAGGCAGCCTCAGCACAGGGCCCCTTGGCTGGAGCTCTTCCCCAGCAAGTGCAAACCAGGGCTGGGCTCAGGTCCTGCACAGACACCCATGGCTGCTGGGGGGCTCTTGGGGTCTCTTTCACAACTCCTCCAGACTTGGAGGGGGAAGGACCCCTCCAGCTGCTCCCACCTGGCAGTGCCTGGAGCAGGGACAGGGCAGGGATCTGCTCTAATTAGCCAATGCTGCTAATTCAACAGATCTCAGCAAGGCAGCTGCTGACCTGCAGCTGGACCTGCCCTAGCTTCAGTGAGTCACTGATGTGCTCTCCAGGGTGAGGTGCCAGAAGAGCTGGTGGAGGCCAACAGGAGCTGTGCTCTCCTTGCAGGGGGAATTGCCCCATGGAGAAGCAGCCTGAGCTGAGAAGGGGTTTGGGTCACCCCAGGACCCTCTCAGGGGCTGAGGCAATGGAACAGGTTGCCCAGAGAAGCGGTGGAGGCTCCGAGCCAAGCAGGGTTCAAAGCCAGGTTGGAGCAGCCTGACCTAGCAGGAGGGGTCCCTGCCTGTGGCAGGGGGATGCAGCAAGAGGATCTCGAAGGTCCCTTCCAGCCCAAACAGCTCCAGGGTTCTGTGCCTGCCATGAGCCTGCTGGGGGCAGCCAAATGCACTCAGCTGCTGCCTTAAACACTTGTGGGGTCTGGGCCACGAGAAGGTTGAGTGGCACCTTCACTCTGATGTCTGTCATGGGGGTTGGACATCGTGTACAGCTCAGGCACAACTTCCTGCACTGCTCTCAGCACTAATTAGCTCCTGCAACACAGAAGGGTCTCAGCAGGAGCTGCCTCGAGCCCAAACCCGTGTCAGGAACCTTCAGGAGATCTGGGTGAGGCTGGTCAGCTGCATTTCAAGACAGAACTTCCACACACCACCTGCCAGAGGCCCTCTCACCTCTTCCAGCTCCACTCTTCCTGCACACCATGTGGGCAAGCCCTAACTACAGGCTCAGGGAAAGCAGCAATCAATAAATCTATTTAGCAGCAGCAGCAGCTGAGCCCTGCCGGCTCCCAGAGCCACATCTGGTCCTGCCAGGAGCTCAATCCCTCTTGCAGCAGCTGGAGGAGGAGGGTTGGGGAGCACAGCCCCAGAGCAAGCAGGAGAGCTGGTGTGCACAGCTGGAGCCTGGGCAAACAGCCAGAGGTGTTGGTTGAGCGCTTCAAGAGGGGCAGGGTGGAACAAGCAGGACCAAGCAAAGAGGCTGAGCAGCAGCACAGCTGAGCTGAGCTCCAAGCCTCACTTCAGGCACTAGTGGGATGAGCACTGCACATGGAGGCAGCTCTCCACCAAGCATCCTCCACTTGGGCTTCTCCTTTCAGCTTCTGAGCAGAGCTAAGCAAGCTCACAGCTGGGCTGATGAACCTCAGAGGACTCTTCCAATCCAAACCATTCTGTGACTCAGAATCCCAGAACTGCCTGGACTGGAAGAGATCTTCAAGATCCTGGAGCCCAGTCCTTAGCCCAACACTGACAAGTGCCTGACTAAAGCACCTCCCTCAGCACCACATCTGCACCACTCTGGAACACCTCCAGGCATGGGCACTCCACCACCTCCCCAGGCAGCCTGCTCCAGTGCCTGAGAACCCTTCCAGTGAAGAAATTCTTCCTGGTGTCCAACCTGAGCTCCCCTTGGGCCAACCTGAGGCCATTTCCTCTTGCCCTGTCACTTGCTACCTGGCTGACCAGACCAACCCCCCCACCACCACCTACAACTCAGGGAGCTGTAGAGAGCCAGAAGGTCTCCCCTCAGCCTCCTTTGCTCCAGGCTGAACACCCCCAGCTCCCTCAGCCACTTGTTCTCTGGGTCCTTCAGCAGCTTCATTGCCCTGGTCCAGCTCTCTGCCTACTCCTGCCCCCAGGCAGCTTCAGTAGCTGGCAGGACTGGCACTTGCCCGGCAGCAAAAGAGCAGCAGCCCTGGCAGCAGCCCTGGCCTCAGCCCAGCTGTCCCTGGCCTCAGCCCTTGGTGCTTTGCAACTGCAGCTGAGTAGCAGAGAGACTACAGAAAGAACACAACCCCCCCAGCTGCCCCAGAAGGCAGCCCGGGGCTGGGAGCCTGCGGTGATCCCAGCCAGCCAAGGAGCACATCGGAGATCCTGCACCGATAGCAGAGACAAAAGCTGCAGCAGCTGACTGCTTCCACCTGCCTGGCAGTGCGCTGGGAATCTCAAGCAGGCAGCCCAGCCCTCTGCTGCCCTGCAGCTCTAATTGCATCACGGAGCAGCAAGCCCCAGGCACGGCGAATTGCCAGGGGAAAGGGAAGGTAGACTCAGAGGTACAGCCAAGGGACACGGAAACAGCTCAGCCAGAGGTGGCCTCTCCATACCCACATCTCTCACCCCAGAGCCGGGTCAGAGCTGTCCCCAGGGATAGAAAGTTTCCTCAGGGGAGCTAAGCCAGCCCCTGCCCAGCTCTGCCTCTCCCAGCAGCACAATGCCAGGGTGGGGAGGTGGAAGCTCTCCAGAGCAGGAGACTCCACAAAAGGAGATTCCACAACCTCTCTGCTCCCTCACACCAAAGAATTTTCTCCTCTAGTTCAGATGGAGGCTCCTGGCCTCCACTGTGTGCCCACTGCCCCTTGGCCTGTCCCTGGGCACCACTGACAAGAGCCTGGCCCCAGCCCCTTGCCCCCCAGCCAGGACCCTCTGCAGCTAGAGAAGGTTGCTCAAAGCCCTGAACAACCTGGCCTGGAGCTGCTCCAGAGATGGGACCTCTGCCACCCCTTTGGGCTTCACCACCTTCAAACCAGCCACAGTGTGTCCTCAGGGGCCCACACCAGGAGCAGGAGCTGATGGATCCCACCGGGAGCTCCCTGCCTGGGAGCACCAGGAGCTAGAGGCAGCATTTCCACACAGCAGCCATGGAGAAGGGAAAACCAACAACAGTCAACAAATGCCATCAGTCTGAAGAGCTTCCCCTTCCCAACTGCTGCTGCTGGCAGAGGGGAGCCTTTGGGGCTGTTCCCAACTCACTCCTAGTAAACAAATCCCTCAGCTCTCCATCTGCCATGCTAAGGCAGAGCAGTGGTGTCCCCCCTGCCTCTGGAGAGCTGCAACCCCCAGCTGAGGCAAGGACACGGTGCAGGGGTTAGAAATGGTCCCAGCCAAGAACCAGAGGTGTCTGGGGAAGGCACAGCCAGAGCCCTCTTGGTGCCAGCAGGAATCTGCCCTTCCTCCCCCTCTGGTGCCAGAAGCAGCATTGGGCAGGCACTGGCACAGGCAGCCATGCCAGGCAGCTCGAGGCAGCAGGCAGCCCTGTGGCAGGCCAGCCCTGGCTGAGCTTTGCCAAGGCCTTGCTCCATCCCAGGCTGCTTAACCTAAGAGTTTGCCTTTCCTGCTCAGCCCTTTCTGGGCCATCTGCCTCCTCCTCACCCCACTCCTCCAACCTCCCCTGCAGAAAGCAGCAGGGAGGCAGGGGAAGGCTTCTCCAGGCCATGGGATGGAGACTCACAGAGCAGTAGGGGCTGGAAGGGACCTCTGGAGATCATTGAGTCCAAGCCATTGCCAAGGCAGGTCACCTAGAGATGGCCACACAGGGACACAGCCAGGGGGCTTTGGAATCTCTCCAGAGATGGAGGCTCCACCACCTCTCTGGGCAGCCTGCTCCAGGGCTCCAGCAGCCTTAAAGCAGCTCCTCCTCATGTCCAGATGGAGCTTCAGATGTCCATGTGTGTGCCCCTTGCCCCTGGGCAGCACTGAACACAGCCTGCTCCCATCCCCCTGCCACCCACCCTTGATCAGAGCCCCCCCAGGCTGCTCTTTCCAGACTGCAAAGCTCCAATCCTCTCAGCCTTTCCCCCTCAGAGAGGTTCCAGTCCCCTCAGCACCTTCACAACCTTTTGCTCCAGCAAGTCCCTGTCCTTCTTGAACCAGGGAGCCCAGAACCAGACCCAACACTCTAGATGCTGCCTCACCAGGACAGAGCAGAGGTGGAGGAGAAGCTTCCTCCATCTGCTTGCCACACTCTTCCTGATGCAGCCCAGGATGCCACTGGGCAGCAGAAGGGCTGTGCCACCCGCAGGCTGGGGGCCACAGTCCATCTCTCCAGCACCTCCTGCTCACCCCCTGTGCCTGGCTGCTCTCCTTCCCTCCCCTGCAGGCTCCAACCCGCGGCGTGTTCGCAGAGCTCTATTTTCTGCCTCCCGTCTGCCACCCGGCAGCCATCAGCATCCTCCCACCTCGGGCTGCCGCTGTCGCCGAGGAGGTATTTAAGGAAAGCAAAGCACTTCCCCGGGACGCTGCCGCCCGGCAGCTCACCGCAGCGGCCCCGGCTCAGCCCCCGGAGCGCCCCCGGCCGCCTGCTCCTCCGCCCGGAGCGCCCCCGACTCAGCCCCCGGCCGCCTGCTCCTCCGCCCCCGGAGCGCCCCCGGCCGCCCCTCCGCCTCACGCCGAGCCGGCAGCCGCCGAGAGCGCGACGCCGTGGGTCCTGGGGGCAGCTTGACATGAAGGACATTGAGAGGCTGGAGCAGACCCAGAGAAGGGAAACAGAGCTGGGGAAGGGTCTGGAGAGCAGGGCTGGGGAGGAGCAGCTGAGGGAGCTGGGGGTGCTCAGCCTGGAGAGAAGGAGGCTGAGGGAGACCTCATTGCTCTCTGCAGCTCCCTGAGAGGAGCTTGGAGAAGATTGGGGTTGGGCTCTTCTCCCAAGGAGCAAGCAACAGGACAAGAGGAAATGGCCTCAGGTTCCCCCAGGGGAGGTTTGGAGATCAGAGTGGTCAGGGCCTGGCAGAGGCTGCCCTGGGAGGTGGTGGAGTCCCCATCCCTGGAGGGATGCAAGAAGCCTGTGGCCATGGCAGGGTGGCTGTGGTGGGGTTGGGTTGGTGGTTGGACTGGGTGACCTTAGAGGCCTCTTCCAGTCAAAACAATTCTATGATCCCAAAATAATGATGATGATGATGATGTTGCACTGAGCTGGGGGTCCTGCCCCAAGTGCAGCTGCCACAGGTGCAGCCAGCCTGCACCTCCGGGGGATGCTGCCCGCGGCTGCAGCCAGCCTGCACCTCCGGGGGATGCTGCCCGCGGCTGCAGCCAGCCTGCACCTCCGGGGGATGCTGCCCGCGGCTGCAGCCAGCCTGCACCTCCGGGGGATGCTGCCCGCGGCTGCAGCCAGCCTGCACCTCCGGGGGATGCTGCCCGCGGCTGCAGCTGGAGGGCTGGAGGCTGAGTGTTTCGCCCGGGGCTGGGGCTCTGTGCCTGCTGAGGAGCCTCTCCTCAGCCACCACTGCTGCATTTGCTACTTGGATTGATTCTCTCCCTCCCTTTCTGCCTGAGCTATGGCAAGAGCAGAGCTCAGGGGCCATGCAGCACTCCTAACCCACCCAGCCCTGGACTGCAGGCTGAACAGAGGCAGTTTGAAGTCTGAACACCTACAAGAAAGGAACAAGAGACAAAGCTGCTCCCCAGGCAGCTCCCCAAGCACAAGGACATCCCAAAGACACCACGAGGATCACCTGGGAGCTCATTTGGTGCCATTAAGGTGAGGAGCAGCTGTACAAGACCCAGAGGCAGGCAGCTGTGCTGTGCACATCCCTCAGGACTGGGACTTGTCAGTGGCAGCTGCCCCCAGGGGCCCTGCCAGCGGTGCCAGGCTTATCCTGCAGGTCTCAAACCCCCAGGAGGAGAGAGAAATGCTAAACCTCATCTGAACAGCAGTGCCTGAGCCCCTAGGGCAGCTCAGCACCTCCCCTCTTGTGACCACGCAGCCCCCACACCTGGTTCCTCACCTCCGGTACCTGCACCACGGTCCTGGCTCCTGCAGGTCTCTCCTGGTGCAGCCACTGCTGGAGTCAGTTCCTTGGCACATCCAGAGGAGCTTTTCACTGGGCTGCAATGAGCACAGCTGTGACCTCCCAGCCCCCTTTGGTGGCCTCAGGCAGCCAAACTCTGGAGCACCAAGTCAGAAAGGGGTCACAGTGTCCAAGGGTGAAGGTCCTGTGAAATAAAGAAGAGAGAGGAAGGAAATTGGTGAGGCTCTGGCACAGGCTGCCCGGGGAGGCTGTGGCTGCCTCCTCCCTGCAGGTGTTCAAGGCCAGGCTGGATGAGGCCTTGAGCAGCCTGGGCTGCTGAGAGGGTTGGGACTGGATGGTCTTGGAGGTCCCTTCCACCCCAATCCACTCTGATTCTGTGAGACTCAAGGAGGGTGCAGTCTCCTCCCTGCCTGTTTCAGTCACCTCAGGAGGTTCAGGCAGCACCAGCAAGGTGGGCACTGCCCTCAGGCAGCCTGCTCAGCACCAAGTCATTCTGTAGCTGATCAAAGCTCCAGGTGACAGGCACACATTTGGGTGAAAAAGCCTCAATTTTGATTAGAAAGGAGGAGAAACATTTCCATTTCCTCCTGGCATTTCTCCCTGAAGGGTTCATTTTAGCTGCCATGCTCCAGAGCAGCAGCTTGAAAAGGTGACAAAACATGTCAGGAGCAAAGCTGGCAGCACCCAGCCTCCATCCAAGCCTTGCTGGGGTGTGGGAGCTGCCTCCTGGGCTCAGGGAGCTGCTGCTATCCCCACCTGCAATGCTCCACATGGGCTGCAATCCCTGCCCTGGGCTGAATCAGCCTCTGGAGAGACAGAAAGAGATGGCAGTGGTTAAAATTCAGTTCAGGAAACTGCAGCAATGAACCCAAGGCACAGAGGGCCAGGCCACAGCTGGAGCACTGGGTCCAGATCTCAGCAGCTCTGGGAGCAGCAGAGGCTGAGAGCCCTGGGGCTGAGAGCCTGCAGCAGAGCAGCCCCAGAGGGGAGCTGAGCAATGCTCAGCAGGAGCTAAAGGAGCTGTGGGGGGCAAGAGGCTGGGGCCAGGCTCTGCTCAGTGGTGCCCAGGGACAGGCCAAGGAGCAATGGGCACAGAGTGGCAGCCAGGAGGTTCCCTGAGGAGAAAGTTGTTTGGTGTGAGGGAGCAGAGCCCTGGAGCAGGCTGCCCAGAGAGGTTGTGGAGTCTCCTCTGGAGAGCTTCCAACCCCCCCTGGGCACTGTGCTGCTGGGCAGGCTGCTGTGGGTGCTGGGCAGGAGCAGGGCTTGGCCTGGGTGAGCTCCAGAGGTCCCTTCCAGCCTCTCCATGCTGGGCTCTGAGTTTTTTGTGCCTGCCTTCCAGCACAGCTCCAACCAACCTTCCTCATGATTAATCTTCCCTTCTGTTGCCTTGGCAAGTTTGGGGAGACACTGCTGGCAAAATCTGGGAAGAGACCTCCAGGCTCCCATCCAGCACAGATGGAGGAGGGCTCTCTGCCTCCTCCACCCCCACTGCCAGCCCCATGCATGCTCACTCCCCACCCACGCTCCAAAAGCCACTCCATCCAGATGATCCAAAGTGCTTTTCCTCCACTCACGCTCCCCTGGGAGCCTGGAACCCTCAGGGAGGGGAGCACGGGGCTGGAGGCTTCCCTGTGCTCCCCCTTCCCATCACTCTGCCGAGCTCCTGGAGGGGGGCAGTGAGCTCCCAGGCTGCCGGCACGCTGAGCCCTTCTGAAGCATCAATTCTAATGCAGAGGCAATTGAGGAGCAACTGGGGGGGGGATGTGGAGCAGTGTGTCACCACTTAACGAGCTTGTCACCGGGAGAGCTTCAATCAGAGCACAGCAATTCAGCTGGCACAGCGCAGGCTGCAGCTCGCGGAGGAATGGGAACCTCTCCTTCTGTCCCAGGGAGTCTCGGATCCCGCAGCCGGAGACGCTGCCGCCAGCCACTGCCGCCACAGGAGCCCCTCCGCCCCCAGCCGCGGCTCTGTGGGGCAGGAAGGGCAGGGTTGGGGCAGCCACAGCCCCTCCTGCAGGGGGGCAGCTCAGCTCCTGCGGGGGGGGGGGGGGAGGGGGCAGCTCAGCTCCTGCGGGGGGGGGGGGGGGAGGGGGCAGCTCAGCTCCTGCGGGGGGGGGGGGGGGGGGAGGGGGCAGCTCAGCTCCTGCGGGGGGGGGGGGGGGGGGAGGGGGCAGCTCAGCTCTTGCAGGGGGTGCAGCTCAGCTCCTGCCCCACACCCTGCCCACTCTGCTTCAGCATCTCTCCTCCCTGTCTCCAGGACAAGTTCCTGGCTGGCAGAGCCCAGCAAGCACTTCCCCTACCTGCTGAAGCCAAATCCCTTCCTTGTGTGCAGGAGCCCCTCCCAGGGCTCAGCTCCCTTCCACCTCAACCCAACTGTGAGGATTTTGCTGCCACTGACATCCACTCCCAGGCCTGGCTCTGCTGCTGGCACAGGGCTCAGCCTGCTCTGGATAATCACCTGGCAAGTGACATCTCCTCTTCTCATCTTGCTCTGTGAGGCTGCCTGCAGAAGGCAAACCCTGCCAGTGCCATGCTGCTGCAGATGGCTTCTGTGCAGGAGCTTCCCTCTAGTCCCTCACATCCTCCCTGGGGATCTGGAGCAGCTCCTGGAGCTGACACAGCCAGCAGGGCAAGTTTAAATCCCTGCCTCCAGGAGGCTCTTACCTACCAGGAGGAGGTGGAATAACATCTTGTGACCTTGAAGATAGAATCACAGAACCACAGAATTGGTCTGGTTGGGAAATGCCTCTGAGAGCCTCCAGCCCAGCCAGCAGCTCAGCACCACCATGGCCACCAAGCCCTGTCCCCAGGTGCCATGGCCACAGGGTTCTTGAGCACCTCCAGGGGGGAGGATTCAACCAGCTCCCAGGGCAGCCCCTGCCAGGGCTTGAGAACCCTTCCAGGGAAGAAGTTTCTTCTACTACCCAACCTAAGCCTCCTCTGGTGCAACCTGAGGCCATTTCCTCTTGCCTTGTCTCAGCAGAAATGTGTGAGCAGAGGCTGCCAGGAGCTGCAGGCACTGAGCCACCCAGGCCCCTGGCAGAGATCTTCAGAGCAGGCATTTCTCACACCCTCATCTTAGCAGAGACCTCTAAGGCCACCAAGGCCAACCATCAGCTCCCCCCAGCCTGCCCCTGAGCCATGGCCCAGAGGCCAATCTCTGCATGGCTTGGGAGTCCCTCCAGGGATGGGGACTCCACCACCTCCCTGGGCAGCCTCTGCCAATGCCTGGCTGCTCCTGCAGGGAGCAAATTGTTCCTCAGGTCCAACCTAAGCCTCCCCTGGGGCACCTTGGGGCTGTTTCTTCTTGTCCTATCACCTCTTCCTTGGCAGAAGAGCCCAACCCCCAGCTGGCTCCAGCCTCCTCTCAGGGAGCTGCAGAGAGCCAGGAGCTCTCCCCTCGGCCTCCTTTGCTCCAGGCTGAGCACCCCCAGCTCCCTCAGCTGCTGCCCACAAGACTTTCTCCACATCCAGACACTTTTCTCCCTCCCATGGCAGCCACCCTGCTTCCCACAGCCCTCACTGCCTTTGAAGCTCAGTGCAGGAAGTGGCAGAGGTCTGCAGAGGGTGCTGGGGAAGCCAGGCTGTGCACTGCAGGCTAATGGGGTCCTTGCCATTCCCCTTCCTGCTCTCTGCTGTGCAAACAGCAGCTGTGCTCTCCTTCCTGGCTCTGAAGCAGGCTGTTGCCAGGCTGAAACCTTACCTCAGGGCAGGAGCTGCACTCCCTGCTGCAGAGAAGCCACCCCTGGCCCCAGGAGGCTTCTGCTCCTTCTCTCTTGCTGGGTACACAAAGCCCACCCAGGGGAAGGCAAGCCAGGAGGCTCTGAGCCAGCAGCAGCTCTTGCTCAGAGCTTTGTGAGGTTTTCTTGAGCCAAGCTCCTGTTCCTCTGCTCTTTGGGGCACCCTGGCCTCACCACATCGAGCACCAGCAATCTGCTGCCTTGCTGGGACAGCTCTGTCCTCACCATGGGTGGCACCAGGCTGCTCCAGGGCTGCAGGGAAAGGGTGGCAAAACCTTCCAGAGAGACAGATTGCCCCAACCAGCCTCCACCCCCTGGGAGACAACCAAGTCATCAGAACTGGGAGAACAAAACCTCCAGAAGCTGCTGCTGAGGCAGAGCTGTGATCTAAGCCCATGAGTCACAGCAGCAGTGCCTGGAAAGCAGCACAGGCTCCACCTTGGCAGCTCTCTCCTTCCACCACTGGCCCTTGGCTTCCCACTCCCACAGCCACAGAATGGCAGAGGTTGGAAGGGACCTCAAAGGATCACTGAGGCCAAGCCCCTGCCAGGGCAGGTCACACAGAACACATCCAGGTGGGGTTTGAGTCTCTCCAGAGGAGACTCCACAACCTCTCTGGGCAGCCTGCTGCAGGGCTCTGCTCCCTCACACCAAACAACTTTCTCCTCCTGGCACCTCCTGGCTGCCACTCTGTGCCCATTGCTCCTTGTGCTGTCCCTGGGCACCACTGAGCAGAGCCTGGCCCCAGCCTCCTACCCCCACAGCTCCTCCAGCTCTTGCTGAGCACTGCTCAGCTCCCTCTGAGCAATCTTTCTGCACAAGCAGAAGGCTGCCACTGGCCATGGGCTGGGTCCTGCTTGGGCAACTGCCCACATGGAACCTGCCCAGAGGGAGAGAGGCACAGACCAGCACCCAGGAGCCTCCCCTGGCTTCCCACCCTTGCCCTGACCACCAGCTCTGACACCCTCCTGCACAGGCAGAGCATCACCTCTGGCCTCCCTCCCCCCTTGGGATGTACAGGTGCAGGCTCAGAGGCTTTGTACCTGCTGCAGCTGGAGGCAGAACTCATCCTGGGTGCTGGGGGAGCAGCAGCTGGGGCCTGGAGCTGCTGAGCCAGGTGCTGGGACTCCTGTTTGGCCAGTTCTTGCAGGACATCTCCACAGCTTCAGCACTTTCCCCACCTCAGCAGCTGCCCCTCAGAAGCCTTCTCCAGCCTTGGTTAAGGCATCTCAGGAACTCCTCCAGCATCTCCCTGGGCTCAGCTCCATGCTGCCCTGAAAGGTCTCTGGTGCTCAGAGCTGCCTTTACCCCCCAGCTATGGCCTAGGTGAGCCAGGACAGCCAGCAGAGACCTCTCCAAGCCACCTCCTGTGCTCCACCTGGCTCTTATCAAGGGGTGGCTGGTGCCTGATTGGGCTCCTGGGGCTCCACCTTGCCAGTTCAGCCCCAGAGCTGCACCTGCCTGGCACCTGGGCTTCATCAAGCCTCAGGAGCCCTTCTCCTTCCATGATCCCACCACACCCCCCGAGGCTCTCCCTGTCACAGAGTGATGCTGCAGCACATCTGCCCTGGCCTCTTCCCCTTGCCTTCATCACCCACCTCCTCCCACAGCTCCCAGCAGGGCCTGCTCCAAGCACCCAGGACATCAGGTGGTCCTGTGGGGAGGCAAGGGGAGGCAAAGCACCCAAGCTGCACCTCAAGAAGCCACAGTGGCCAGAAATTGTGGTTTCTGTGGGAAATGGAGAGCTGCAAAGAGCAGTGAGGTGGTGGGGAGAGCAAAGCTCTTCTTGACTCCTTCTGCCTCTAGAGAGCATTGTTGCATTTCCTTCCCAGCATGGACCAGAGGCATCTCCCTGTGCTGTGAGCAGAGGCACTCCAGCCCCCCCTGCTCCCAGCCCCCCTGCTCCCAGCCCCCCCTGCTCCCAGCCCCCCCTGCTCCCAGCCCCCCCTCTCCCAGCCCCCCCCTCTCCCAGCCCCCCTGCTCCCAGCCCTGCTCCCAGCCCTGCTCCCAGCCCCCCTGCTGCCAGCCCTGCTCCCAGCCCCCCTGATGCCAGCCCCCCTGCTGCCAGCCCAGCCCTGCACTGCTCTCTCAGCTCCCTGCCTCCTGCACCGGGGAGCTCAGAGCTGGCCACAGACTCCAGCTGTGGCCTCCCCAGAGCAGGGCAGAGGAGGAGCAGAGCCTCCCACAAGCTGCTGGTCTCGCTCCTGACTGCAGCCAGGGCACCACTGGCTGCAGGGCATGAGGGCAGCTTGCAGGCTCGGGGTGCCCTTGCCCAGCCCCACTGCCAGGTCCTGCCCTAGAGAACCACTTCCACAGTCAGAAAGGTTGCACTGGGTGGGAAGGGACCCTCCAGGGGCATCTTGTCCGATCCCCTGCAGGCAGCAGGGACACCACCAGCCAGAGCAGGCTGCTCAGGGCCACATCAAGATCAACCCTGAGTGGCTCCAGGGATGGAGCCTCCACCACCCCTCTGGACATCCTGTGCCAGAGCCTCCCCAGCCTCCCTGTGCAGAGCTTCCTCCTGAGGTCCTTCCCCTGCTCCAGTTTCCAGCCTCTCCTGGTGCCTCCCAGCCTCCCCCCCTGGCACACACAGCATGCAGGGAACCCCCCAGGGCTGCTGCTGTTGGCTCCAGGCCCCCAGCCCAGGCAGCTGGGTTGAATTTCCCTGCTGTTTGTGAAAGAAAAGAGAAACCCAAATATACCAAATGGCCTTTTAAGTCCTTTCAGCATCCCTCTGAAGGCTTCCTTAGCTGAGCTAAAGCAGCCCAACCACTGCCTGGGCAGGCTGCAGGCTGAGCAGCTGGCTCAGCTCCTGCCTCTAATGCCCCAAGAGAGGCTCAGTGAGGGAGGGCAGGCACTGTGCCTGTGCCAGCAGCTCCATGGCCCAGCAGCTCCAGCAGCCCTTTCCTGCTTTATTCCCAGCTTGCTGACAGCTCCTGAGGCTGTGCTGGGGCCAGGAGCTGTGCTGCTGGGGGAGCAGGACTCTCAGCTCCAGCTCAGGAAGGTCTGCAAGCTGGGGAAGGGTCTGCAAGCTGGGGAAGGGTCTGCAGGACAGATCTGGTAAGGAATAGCTGAAGGACCTGGGGCTGCTCAGCCTGGAGAGAGGGAGGCTGAGGGGAGACCTTGTGGCTCTCTACAGCTCCCTGGAGGGAGGCTGGAGCCAGGTGAGGCCTGGCCTGAGGAGCAGGAGGAAGTGCAGGTCAGAGGTGATCTCCAGACTCGGCTTGTCCAGCCTCTCTCTGCCAGCTGGCCTCAGCCTCTCCTCTTCTCCTCTCAGCCTTTGTCAGGTTTAATTACAATTCCTCCTCAGGGCTCCTTCCACCTCCTCTCTGCAGTGCACTCTCCTGCCCACCTCCTCAGGCTCATTTCATTAGGAATCCATCCCCTGCTGAATGGAGCCAGAGGTGGGAGGCAATACCTGCCCTGTGTTTGTGTCTGAATGCTCTGCTCATGCCCCTCCATGTCAAGATAGATGTCCCAAGGACTCTCTCTGAGTGCTTCCAGAGATAAATCAAGGGCTCAGACTGGAGAGCAGCCTGCTGCTGTGTATCTCAATCAATGCTTTGCTTCACTGCAGGGAAGTGGTTGGGAGGAGGAGATGGAGGTGAGGCTGCCCTGCTCCTGTGCTGCAGTGGCAGGTCACACCACCCAGCACAACAGCAGGAGCCAGATGTGTCCCCCCTGAGCACACCAAGTGCCTGGATCTGGGCACAAACTGGAACCCAGGAGGTGCCACCTGAGCAGGAAGAGAAACTTCTCTGGAGTGAGGGAGCAGAGCCCTGCAGCAGGCTGCCCAGGGAGGTTGTGTAGTCTCCTTCCCTGCAGAGCTTCCAACCCCCCCTGGGCACTGGGCTCCTGGGCAGGCTGCTGTGGGTGCTGGGCTGGAGCAGGGCTTGGCCTGGGTGAGCTCCAGAGGTCTCTTCCAACCCCTCCCTGCTGGGGTGCTGGGGTTCTGTGAAGCAAAAGAAAGCAGGCTGCCTCTGACCCCCAAATCAGAAACAAGAGCACTGAGAGGAGGGTCCCAAGACACAAAGGTTGAGCAGGTGCCAGCCCCAGCACAGCCAACAGGCACTGGTGGGAAGTGAGGGGAGGCAGGGGGTGGCTGCAGGAGTGAGGAGCAGGCAAAATGGGACAGCAGCAGGCAGGTGGATGCAGGCTGGCCCAAAGTGACTCTGCTGGGGCTGAGGAAGGGCTACTGCAGCAAGGGGAGGAGGATGTGGTGGAAGAGCAGGTGGGAGCTGTAGCTTTAGGAAAGGCTTAGCAAGGCTGCAGAAGCCCTCGAGGTGGCCAGGATGGGAAGGCACAGGAGGGAGGAAGTGAAGGCAAACCTCAGATTCTGGCAGAGGAGCAGCACCCTGGTGCCACTGAGCTGAGGAGAGGTTAAAGCTCTGTGCCTGCCCTGCTGTGCTGGAGCAGGTGGAGAGACATGGACGAGATGCCAGAGAACTCCTCTGGGATGTGAGTTTGGACAGGGAGAGCAGAGCCCAGGCTGGGGATGGATGCCTCTGAGTCATCACCATAGAGATGGTATTTGAGTGAGGCTGCAATGAGATTACCCAGAGCCACAGGGCAGGGGGAGGGACATGGCCCTGTGAACTCCAGCACAACAGAGCCTCTGACAGCAGCCCAGATGTTGGCCACCAAAGGGGACAACAGGTGGCCAAAACTGGGACAGGCTCCAGGCAAGGCTCAGAGCCAGACCACAGCCTCCACGATCTGGGTCCTCTCCAGGAGATTTCTGTCTCTCCTCCATCAGCTACCTCTGAAATCCAGGTTCCCAAACACTTAATCACCAAACTGAGGCACTGCAAAGGCAGCTGAGGGAGATGAACATCAGTCCCCCCCCTGCAAAAGGAGGGGAGCCCCACGGCCACACCCTGCAGAGGAGCCACAAAAGACTCCAGGGCAGTGAAGTGACCACTGGGGTCACCAGGGGCAGGAGGAACCTCCTAGCAGCGAGAAGCAGGTTGTGAAGTGGCACAGCAGCTCCGGCACCACTTGGCCTGGAATAGAAACCCCACATGGAGCAGAGCTGATGGAGAGGCTGAGCCCTCTTGGCCTCCTCCTCCAGCTTGTCCTCCCTGCTCTCCAGGCCCCGCAGGAGCCGAGTCCTCCGCCCCACCGGGCAGGGCGCTCGGGCAGCGCAGCCGAGCCGCAGGCTGCGGTGGGTGCTGGGCAGTGTGGCCACAAGGGGGCAGGCTCGGCCCGGCCGCCGGCTCCCCGCGGCGGGGCTGGCCGCGGCGCAGCGCTCCCGGGCAGGCAGCTCCGAGCCATCGCCTCAGGGGGAAGCCACAGCATCGGCGTGCTGGGGCAAGGGGAAACAAAGCCCAGGATCTCCTGAGCTTCTCTGCCCGGGGAGAGCCATTCCTGCCACCGAGCCTGGGGCCTGCTGGCCGCACGGCTAGGCTGGGCACCGCGGCTGGCACGGGCAGAACATCCAAGCTGCAGGGCAGGAGAGGGCTTCTCTCTGCTCCCGATTCGGCCCCAGAGTGAATCAATGGAGAGCAGGCACACATCTGCCCTGCCAGCCGTCCCTTCCCTCCCCACCCCTGGGCACTCAGGTCCCTGGGAGAGCGTTTGACAAATGGCCCTGGCTATAATTGGCAGCAACAACTCACTTTCCAAGAGGAAACTGTGCAAAAGGTTGACTTCCTCTCTAATGCCATTTCAACTCCTTAACAGCTTCCATATCTGCAGCCCCAGCAGCCAGGGGATTTGCTGAGCAGCAGTCTGGGTCCCTAATGAGAAAGGAGAGTTTCCTCCCACTTCCATAGGGATTACTCATTCCAGGCACAAGACAGCAGGTACTGAGCTGCAGAGCAGACTGTGACACTCTGTCCTCTCCCTCTGCAAGTCCTCAGTTACTCATTAGCTCATCACAATTATGCATTTGCTCCCCCCACCTCCCAGGGCTAATTAACACTGCTAGGCAGAGCAGTGGCTTGGGAATGCCAAAGGCATGGAGAACTTCACGGCCAGAGCCCCACGGCCCCAGCAAGCTCCTCGTGATTCCATACAAGGAAATATTCACAACACACAACAAAAATAGCCTCCATCACTCCCCACTGCCACCACATCAGGGAGCTCCCAGTCCCTGCCCTCCCTGCTCAGCAAACACCAATTAACTCCCCCCCCAACACCCAAGGACAGGTTGTGGTGCCCACGGCACAGATCACACAGCACAGCATGCAGCTGGCAGCAAAGCCTGGGCAGGAACAACCATTTCCTCTCTGATCATCTCAGGGCCACAAGGCAAGTTTGCAGCGAGCCTGCCCCTTCCAACCTTGCTGAGACCTTAAGGCCTCAAAGCAACATTTCCCCCTCTGGAGCTCTTCCTGTGCTGAGCCCAGCAGCTTGTGACGAACAAAAGCTCCTCCAGGGCGGTGGTGAGCCTGAACTGCGAGCGATCAGGAGGCAGAGAACCTCTTCACTCCCCCTGGCAGAGTGCTCCAGTGGCTAAGTCACAGACCACAGAACTGGGTGGGTTGGAAGAGACCTCTGAGGCCATGGGGTCCAAACTCCAAGCTGGGACCACCCTGGCCACCAAACCACGTCCCAGAGCCACGGAGTGCCACGGCCACACGCTTCTGTACACCTCCAGGGACAACTCTCTCCCTACTCAGCCTGCTCCTTGTTTCTCATTGAGCTCATCTGCATTTTGCATCCAGATGCTGGCCCTGGCTGAGCTCTCCCCTGTCATGTTTTACAGCTACCAGCACTGGAACCCTGCAGCTCTGTGCCTTCGCCTCAGCATCATTCGAGCACTGCAATCAGATCACTTGGATGAGCTGAAGGCAAAGGGCACTTTGATCTCTCCCTGCAGCAGGAGGCAGAGCAGGCACTGACAGAGAGCCTCCAGCTGTGGCAGCTCATGAGCATGGAAAGCCAGCTGGGAAGGGACCCCAAGGATCCCCTGGTCCAACCTTTCTAGGTCATAGTCCAGTTGAACTGGGCTGGCCCAGCAGCCTGCTGAGCTGAGCCTTGAAACTGTCCAGGGTAGGACTCCACAGCTTCCTTCCTCTGGGAGAGGATTCCAAAGTCTGACTGCTCTCAGGGGGAAGCATTTTCCTCTGCAGTCCCAGCAGAATCTCCCCAGCAGCCCTTATCCTTTCCAGGGACTCTTGGGGAGTCTCCATCCTCCTGGAGGCCACTCTTGATGTGCTGGTCCACGACCATAAGGTCTCCCCTCAGCCTTCTCTTCTCAAGCCTGAACAGACCACACAGCTCTGGGAATTTCTGCCATGAGCTTTCTTGCTCAGAGCCTGCAGCCCCCCACTAAACTCACCAGAGAAACTCAGGTTCTGCTCCAAGCCACCACTGGCACCAGGGGATTTCAGCAGTCAGCCCCAAGGTGCTTTTCTTAGGACAGAAATAGTTCCTTTATCTCAACAAAATCCTTTAAAATAACTTTCCCAACCCCTCCCAGACAAGTTGCAGGACCACATTCTTCTCCCCCATTCAAGCCAGCCTCTGAAGGCAGATGTGGCATCCCCATCTCCTTCATTGCCTTTGGCCTCCTCTGTGATGCCAAAATTAGATGTGTGTGTGTCAGCCCAAGCTGCTGATTCCTCCTGCCTCCCCCCAAAACATCTGCCAGGCAGGGAGCTGGTTTCTATGGAAGCTGTGGCTCCCATACAAGGCAACTTCTCCCTGGCCAGCTGGAAAGGCTTGACCAAGTAAGAGATTGACTTGGCTGAGCATCACTTCGTGCTCTACAGTGCAGAGAGGGAGGCAAAATAGGAAGAAATTCTTCCCCTTGAGGCTGGTGAGGCACTGGAACAGGGTGCCCTGAGAAGCTGTGGAGTTTCCAAGCCTGGAAGTGTTCAAGGCCAGGCTGGATGAGGCCTTGAGCAAGCTGGGCTGGTGGGAGGCGTCCCTGCCCATGGCAGGGGGCTGGAGCTGGGTGGTCTGTGAGGTCCCTTCCACCCCAAGCAGGCTGTGATCCATGCAAACACAGCTGAGCCACTAAAGCAAGTGAAATACCAGCCTCTGATGCTTGCTTCCAAGGGGTGCTTGAGTGTCATGTCGTGCTCACAGCCCAGGCAAGCAGGGGAGAAGCTGCCTCTGGTGGGGTTGACAGGAAGCCCCTGCACCCCCAGGTATGGGCAGGGACAGCAGAGCCAGGCTGTGGCTGGCAGCATGCAGGACCCCAAAGTTCAGGCAGCTCACAGAACCACAGAGCACAGCAGGTTGGAAGGCAGCCCCCAAGGGCCTCTTGTCCAAGCCCTGTGCTGCCAGCAGGGACACCTCCAGCTAGAGCAGGATGCCCAGGGACACACTCATCTCACCTCAAATGGCTCCATGGCCTCAAGCACATCTCTGGACAACCTGCTGCAGTATTTCACCACCCTCGTTGTAAAAGAACTCCCTTCTGATGCCTGCCTCACAGACATCTCTCCTGCTTAACCTCAGGTCCATCTGCAGGACCTGATCTGTGCCTGACCTCTGCAGACCTGACCTTGCAGTCTGTGGGGGGAGAAAGGCAACTGCCTGTGTCAGGCAGATGAGAAGGGGACAGACAGAGGGACAGGCAGGCTGCCTGCCTGTTGAAGACTTCCTGCCTGCCTGGTGACCTCTCTGCAAGACTGCAACCTGGGATTCTTCCTTCCAGCTCTGACAGGATTTAAAGTGCCTAAATCCCTGTTAAGAGCTAAACTGCCAGGGGCTTGGCTGGTGCTGCATTGTTTCACCCACAGTGGAAGCTGTGTGCTGCATTTCATGGAAATCCCCTGGGAGCTCCTCCTAAGGATCAACCTGCTGGAGGGGAGGTTTGGTGCCAGACTCAGGTCCTGCTGTAACAGTGAGGCCATCAAAGCTCCTCCCTCCTGCTGGGGGAAAGAGCAGAGCCTGGATCTGCAGGTTGTCCTGCTTTGAGGCAGGACAGGCAGTGATTTGATGCAGAGGGCAAGGAGCTGGTAGAGGTGTGGGAGAAAGCAGTCTGCAGTGAGCCAGCAACATGCCCCAGAAGGCAGAGGGTCTCCTGAGGTGCACTGAGTGTGACCAGCAGGTCAAGGCAGGTTCTCCTCTCCTCTCCTCATCCTGGCGTGGCCACAGCTGGAGCTCTGGATGCCAGGTTGGGCTCCCCAGTTCCAGAGAGACAAGGAGCTACTGGGAGGGTCCAGCAGAGGCTCCAAAGATGCTGAGGGGCTTGGAGCAGCTCTGGGAGGAGGACAGGCTGAGAGCTCTGGGGCTGTTGAGCCCAGGCTGGACAGAAGAGCAGTCCCAGGGGTCCTGGCCTCCTGCCCTTGCTTGCTCTCGTGCTGCAGCACAGGAGAGGAAGCTCCACGCTGGTTTGTCCTCTCCTGTAGTGCTCTGACAGAGAATTACAGAAGTGGATCTACCAAGAAGGGTGAAAAAGGGGTCAGGGGTCCCTCCCCACGGGGACATCCCCTCCATGGGGACTTCCCCACCAGAGGAACATGACCTGGTCCCCACCCAGCCTGCAGCTGGATCCTCTTGCTGCCTGAACGTGGGGGGAGGCTTTTCAGCACCTCCCATGTGCTGCCCTCCCTCTGCTGGCAGGTCCACACGGGATGGAGGAGAGGCTGCTGGGGAAGAGGAAAACCCAACCCCTGCTCCCTCTGCCTGCAAACCTTCCCAAACCTTTCCCAGGTGCTACATGGCAGTGTAGGGCCTGAGAGTGGCATTCTCCTGCCAGCTTCACTCCTCTCAGCCCGGGTCTGTGGCTAAGAAGAAATGGGTGGCTTGGCAGAATCCAGGTAATTTATGCTTTGGATGGAGAGACTCTCAGAGAAGTCTGTCCACAGCCAGGAGACAGGCTGGGACTGCTGGGGGGAGGATCAGCTGTGGTGTTTGAAGAAAGAGCCTCACCATGAGGGAGAGGAGGCCAACACCAGCCTCACTACAGCCTCCTTCCAGAGGTCTCCTCTCAGCCTCCTCTCCTTCAGGCTAGACAATGCCAGCTCCTTCAGCCTCTCCTCAAAAGATTGTTCTCCAAACCCCTCAGCAGCATCCTGGCTTCCCATGGGGTCCTGATTTTCATTGATAGCTGCAGCAAACCCCAATGCAGCAATCCCAGAATGGGTTGGGTTGGAAGGGACCCCCAAAGGCCACCCAGGCTGGAAGGGACCCCCAAAGGTCACCCAGCCCAACCCCCTGCCCCCAGCAGGGACATCCTCCCCTGCAGCAGCTTGCTCACAGCCTTCTCCAGCCTCCCCTTGCACAGCTCCAGCCATGAGGCCTCAGCTCCCTCCCTGGGCATCCTGCTGCAGGGTTCCATCAGCCTCCTGGGGCACAACCTGCTCCTCACATCCAATCTAAACCGTGGAACCACTACTGCGAGCACCAGAGCCAGCTGCCCTCGCCAGAAGGGCAGTGAGCAGAAAGCAGCCCAGGCTCTCGCAGCATTTGCAGAGCTACTTTCAGCACCAGAGGAGCAGAGAGCTCTTTTGAGGGCCATTAGCACAGGCTAGTGGCCACGTCATGGAACAAAGAGCAGGGGCAGTTCTTGCTCCCCCCGGTCAGCAGCAAGCTGGGGGAGGGCAGGGACACTGGAATCAGCCAGGGCACAGGCAAGGCAGCCCCGCACACAGCTGCTCTCTCGCCACAGCTGTTGATAAGCCTTGCACACTGTGTCAATCTCTGAAGGTCAAAGCAATCTCTGTGCCTGGTGGGAGCTCTCAGGGAGTGTTTCTGAGCTGCATTTTCATGCCCACACGTGTTCCTGCAATGAGTGCAATCTCACATCTGCTGGGGTGGGAACGCTGTACCTTTCGCTTGCCTCCTTGCCTTTTATTGCACCTATTTGGCTGAGGATGCCCAGCCAAGAGCAGCTGGGAGATGAAAATGGAGTTCCTGGAAGTATTTGTCTTCATAACACAGGAAAAAAACCAACCCACAGCACAAAGCCAAGCAACCAACCCCAGGCAGATGAAGCAGCACAGCTTCACAACCTGTTTACTGAGGTTTCACAACACAACTTCTCCCACTGGAACCCGGGCAATTAACAACCCCCCACCTGGATTCTCCTGCTAGACACGCCACTTGCTCCCAGCTTGGCATGCAAAGGGAGAACAACACTGCCCAGAGAGGTGGGAGATGGCACAGCCCCGCAGCAATTCCCTGTCAGGCGCTCTGGGGCTCTGAGCAGCCTGCTCTGGTTGCAGATGTCCCTGCTGAGTGCAGAGGGGAGGGAGTGGATGACCTTTAGAGGTCCCTTCCAACCCAGCCCAGTCTGGGATCGTCTGATTCTGTGGCTGTGAGCTGCCTAAAGGGACACAAAAGCTGCCTGACAGACACCAGGCTGCACAGCCCACAGCTGGGTGATGGAGCAGGGAGTCAGGGACAAGAAACACAGCCCAGGGCTGCTAACAGGAGAGGCTGGTGGAAACCTCTCCCAAAAACTCCAGCACAGAGCAAATTAAATGACACAAAGTGGCTCTTATCTCTGCTGGCAATGAGAGGGCAGTGGAGAATTCAGATGAGCTTGCCCATGAAATGAATGAAATGAAATGAAATATGATGGCTGCTAAGTGACAAAAGAGGCCCAAGAAGAGCTGGGGAAGGGTCTGGAGAAAGAGATCTGGTAAGGAGCAGCTGAGGGAGCTGGGGTTGTTCAGCCTGGAGAAGAGGAGGCTGAGGGGAGAGCTGCTGGCTCTCTACAGCTCCCTGAAGGGAGGCTGAGCCAGGTGGGGGTTGGTCTCCCAAGAACAAATGACAGGATGAGAGGAAACAGCCTGAAGTTGCCCCAGGGAAGTTGCCCCCAGGGTGGCCATGAGGAACAATTTCTTCCCCTTGGGGGTTGCCAAGACCTGGCCCAGGCTGCCCAGGGCAGCGCTGGAGCCCCCAAGCCCGGAGGGGTTTCCAAGTCCTGGAGCCGTGGTGCTGAGGCCATGGGCTGGTGGTGCCCAGGGCAGCGCTGGAGCCCCCATGCCCGGAGGGGTTTCCAAGCCCTGGAGCTGCGGTGCTGAGGCCATGGGCTGGTGGTGCCCTGGCAGCGCTGGAGCCCCCAAGCCCGGAGGGGTTTCCAAGTCCTGGAGCCGTGGTGCTGAGGCCATGGGCTGGTGGTGCCCTGGCAGCGCTGGAGCCCCCATGCCCGGAGGGGTTTCCAAGCCCTGGAGCTGCAGCCCTGAGGCCATGGGCTGGTGGTGCCCAGGGCAGCGCTGGAGCCCCCATGCCCGGAGGGGTTTCCAAGTCCTGGAGCCGTGGTGCTGAGGCCATGGGCTGGTGGTGCCCTGGCAGCGCTGGGTGCAGGGTTGGCCTGGACGATCTCAGAGCTCTTTCCTTACTCAAACGATTCAAGGATCCCCCAGGCCGCCACTGCGGGCCCTGCCCAGGCACTGCAGGGGCGCTGGGGGGCTCGGCTCGGCACTGCGGAGCAGCAGCCTGGCTGACAAAGCACCGCAGGCGGCCGGCCCGGGCCGGACCACGCTCGGCACGGCAGCGCCCCGCCCACGCCCCTAGCCCCGCCCACGCCTGCCCATTGGCCCGCCCCTGTCACGTGGCCCCGCTGCCCGGCAGCGCCGTCGCCGTGGCCACCGCCGTACACAGGCGGCCGGAGCGCCGCGGACGGTAAGCGCGGCCGGGGGGGACGCGGCGGCGACGGCGACACCCCGCGGGGGGACACCGACACCTCGTGGGGGGACATCGACACCCCCGATGGCCTTGGGGGACCGGCGGTGGGTCAGAGGGGTCTCACTGTGCTGTGTCCAGCCATGGGTCCCCCAGCGTGGGAGGGACATCGACCTCCCGGAGCGCGTCCAGAGGAGGCAATGAGGATGATCGAAGGGCTGCAGCACCCCTCCTGCAAAACCAGCTGAAAGAAGGGGGGCTACACAGCCCGGGGAGGGCTCTGGGGAGACCTTATCGCAGCATCTCAGTACCTGATAAGAGCCTGCAGGGAGGCTGGGGAGAGACTGCCTAGAAGGGCTTGGAGTGGTAGCGATCCTCTGCCTCGGTAGGACTCTCCATGATGCGAGTGCTGAAACACAAACAGGTTGCCCAGGGGTGTGGTTAAGGCCCTGGAGACATCCAGGACCAGACTTGAAGTGGCCCTGAGCAGCCTGATCTGGTTGGAGCTGTCCCTGCTGACTGCGCTGGGGTTGGACAAGATGCCCTTGGAGGGTCCCTGCCAACCCAATGCAATCTGTGAACCCGTGAGGGGAGACCCTGGCAGCCAGTGAGCCCTTGTGGCTGTGTCAGGCTGGGCAGGAAGGTGTTAATGCTGTTACCATGTCCAGGACTCAAATGAGACCCCACAGCTGGGTGTGGGGAGCCATGAGAGGCACACAGCCAGAGCTGCCACCCTGGACTGGGCAGGGGTGATGAGGAGGGATTCGTGCATGGTGTTTCTGTGTCCCCTGACAGCTCCTTTTCCAAACCAAAGAGTTTCCTTCTTGTGTCTGGGCTTTTTTAACAGCAATGTGTTCAGAAGGGTAGGCAGCAGCCTCTGCAGCCACACAGCTGGCAGCAGGCAGAGATCCCTGCAATACCTTTCCCCAGAGCTGAAGGATATCAGGATTCACAAGGGGATTCCCCAGTGGTTGTGACCCAGGCTGTGTTCCTCCACCTGTGACTTCTCCCTGGGGTGGGGGGAATAGCTAGGGAACAATAAATGTTTCATCAGTACCCATGAGGAGCTTGGCTGGTGGTGTGGGAACCCAAACCCTTGCTTGTGGGGTGGTTCCCAGGCAGGTTAGCACTGTCTGAGCCAGCAGACACACTGTGAGGCTGCCTGTGGTGGGCTGCAGCAGGGTGTCAGTCACTGAGGTTTTCTAGAGAGCTTGGTGGGTGTTTCTTAGTCTTATGATGTTTTATTTAAGAGATGTACTTACTACAAAGGATTCTTGAGCTAGAAAGGGCTTCTGGCTGTCAAGAGCATCTCCACAAAGCTGGGTTTCTGCAGCTCTCATACCCAATTCTCTTTGAATTATTGGCAATTATGTAATCTTAAAAGGACCTGAAGCAGGAGATGTAGGCAGGCACCAGCTCTGCTCCCCTAACCTACTGCTCTGAGTTACAGAAACAGCAGTGAGTGACAGGTGGCAAGTGACAGGCTGGGGAGAAGGCTGAGAGAGCTCTCTAATTCTGTCAGTCTAATGAGCTCTTTCTTTGTCAGCTCCAGGCCTGGTCTGGATCTGTTAAGTGGCTTTTCTCAGAGATGGAATGGCTCTGAACCAACGTGTGGCAGCTCCTTTTGTTCCACAGCTGAGCTCCTTTTGACAGTTCAGCCTCTGAAGAGCTAAGCTGTCCTCAAAGCTTGGCCACTTAATGCCAGAGTGCAGAGAGGAGCTGAGCTCTGATGAAAACCAAACCTCCTGCGGGGCCAGGCTGCGAGGTCCCACGGCCTCCACCCTCCCCAGGCTAAAGGCAGGGCTTTGAAGGGTGCCTCCAGGAAGTCATCAGCCTGAGGCTTCTCCGGGGGGGAAAGGCAGCTGTGGGTGCTGGGACAGCCCCGATGCTCACCCTTGGAGTTTGAGTTCAGATCAGACGTGTGTGGCTGCACCACACTGAGGCAGCAGCAACCCAGGCTGTCCTGGGAGGAGTTTTGCACTGCCCTGGGAGCTGGGATGCAGTTATGGGCCAAAGCCATCCTCACTTCGTCTGCAGAAGTATTTGCCCCCCGGGAGTGCTGAAACATTCCTCCCTCTGCACTCCTCTGCCCAGGGAATGGGTCTGGCTCAGTAAAAGCATTGGTGGTGACAGCCTCAGCCCCAAGCCTTCCTGCTCCAGGGCTCTGTGTTAGCTTTTAGAGTGGTAGAGAACGAGGATCTCTCTTGTCTCATTTCTAACACCATGAAAACCAAAGTTGTTTTACCTGGGACCACACAAATACCAGGGGCTGACCTCTTCAGAGACTGCAAAAGAGCTAAACCTCACTGTGCAACCACATCTGGAGCATGAGCCCACACCAAGGCCACTTCCATCACCTAGAAGAGACCTGCTGAGTGGGGATTTTGCTCTCTGACACTCACCCAGGTCTGCAGGAGGAGTTGACAGAATTGATGCCCTGCTCTGTTGGGAGATTTAGGACACAAAACTGGGCAGCTGGAGCTGCCCTGGCTCCGATGCAGCTGAGGGCTGGGGAGTCAGCTCCTGTGTGCACAAATGCTGTGGCTGCATCCCTGAGCATGATTTGTGAGCACAGTGATTCTAAAGGCTACTCAGAACAGTAGTAAATGAGTAAGTAGAACTGAAACTCTCCTTCTGTGCAGTTGGCAGGAGCACAGACTCCTGGTGAGCACACCAGGCCCTGCAGGTGAAGCCTGCTTGGAAACCACCACATGCAACCTCTGCTGAGGCACAGAGCTTTGTGCTGCTGCCTTGGAGCCTCTACACCACATCAAGGGTGAAAGGAAAACGACAACAAGGAGCTCAATAAACCTCTTGTCTGGAGCTCCCCAGTGCAAGAGAGACAGGGAACTGCTGGAGAGTGTCCAGCAGAGGCTACAAAGGTGCTGAGGGGCTTGGAGCAGCTCTGGGAGGAGCAAGGGCTGAGAGCCCTGGGGCTGAGAGCCTGCAGAAGAGCAGCACCAGAGGGGATCTAAAGGTCCTGCAGGGAGCAAGAGCATGGGGACAGACCCTTGTCAGTGGTGCCCAGGGACAGGACAAGGGGCAAAGGGCACAAACTGCAAGCCAGGAGGTTCCACCTGAACAGGAGAAAATTCTTTGGCGTGAGGGAGCAGAGCCCTGGAGCAGGCTGCCCAGAGAAGCTTCTCTGGAGAGCCTCCAACCCCTCCTGGCCATTGTGCTCCTGGGGAAGCTGCTGGAGCAGGGGCTTGGACTGGGTGAGCTCCAGAGGCCCCTTCCAAGCCCACCCTGCTGGGATTGTGTTTCCTGTGACCACTGGAAAATGGCAGAGGCAGCCTTGGGCTCTGCAGAAGTCAGGAACTTTGCCCTGTTTCTATAAAAAGGCTTCTCATGCATGGCCTGCTGCCCACAGCATGTGTCCTGAGGCAAGCAGGACCCAGAGGAGGAGGAGCCTTCACCAGGCAGCTCGGGAAGGCTTCAGAGGTTTCAGTTCCTGAACAGGTTTTGTAACAGCACCGCCCTGGAGCAAGAGAGCAGGAGGCCGTTTGGCCCCGCGGAGCCATGAGCCACAGGGGCTGCAGGGAGAGCTGCTTCCGGCAGCTGCTGCTCTGGCAGCAGGGGCAGAGGGGGCAGCAGCACTGCCTGCTGCATGGAGCAGCCCCAAGGGTGCACTTCCATGAGGGCAGCAGCACTGCCTGCTGCATGGAGCAGCCCCAAGGGTGCACTTCCATGAGGGCAGCAGCGCTGCCTGCTGCATGGAGCAGCCCCAAGGAGACACTTCCATGAGGGCAGCAGCACTGCCTGCTGCATGGAGCAGCCCCAAGGGTGCACTTCCATGAGGGCAGCAGCGCTGCCTGCTGCATGGAGCAGCCCCAAGGAGACACTTCCATGAGGGCAGCAGCACTGCCTGATGCATGGAGCAGCCCCAAGGGTGCACTTCCATGAGGGCAGCAGCACTGCCTGATGCATGGAGCAGCCCCAAGGACACACTTCCATGAGGGCAGCAGCGCTGCCTGCTGCATGGAGCAGCCCCAAGGACACACTTCCATGAGGGCAGCAGCGCTGCCTGATGCATGGAGCAGCCCCAAGAAGACACTTCCATGAGGGCAGCAGCACTGCCTGCTGCATGGAGCAGCCCCAAGGGTGCATTTCCATGAGGGCAGCAGCACTGCCTGCTGCATGGAGCAGCCCCAAGGACACACTTTGTTCTGGCTGGCACCCCCCTTGCAGCGTCCAGTCCTTGCAGTCACTTCCCCCTGCTGGGCAGCAGCCTCCTGCCTGATTTGCTGCCTGGCTGTGCAGGAGCAGCACAGACAGAGGGTTCCTCACCGGGAGTCACCTGCTGGTGTCCCTGGCAGCTGTGCTCGGGCAGCTGCTCACAAAGGCCTCCTGAGAGCCTCCTGCTGGCGCCTTGGCCTCCCCGTTGCTGCGTTTGGGCTCTGCTTTGCTTTTGCCTTTTCCTCTTTCCTTTACTTTTTCTTCTTTAAATTTTTTCTTTCTATTTTTGCTTTTTTTTTCCTTTTGGCTTTCTATTTGGCTTCATTTTTTTAATCTTTCTTTTTTGCTTTCTTTTTTTTAATTCTTAATATTTTTCTTCATCTTTTAATGCTTTCTATTTTTCTTTATTTTTTTCTTTCTATTTTCCTTTTTTCTGTTTTTCTTTTTCTTTCTATTTTTCTTTATTCTTTATTCTATTTTTCTTTATTTTTTCTCTCTATTTTCCTTTTTTTCTTTCTATTTTTCTTCATTTTTTTAATTCTTTCTATTTTTCTTTTTTAAATTCTTTCTATTTTTCTTTCCCCTTTTTCTCTTCTTAACCTTTTTTCTTTTTTCCTATTTTTCTTCCTCTTTTTTTTAATTCTATTTTTTTCTTTCCATTTTCCTTTTTCTTTTTTATTCCTATTTTTCCTCTTTTTTTCATTTTATTCTTTTTTTCCGTTCCTTTTTTCTTTCTATTTTTTCTTTCATTTCTTCTTTTTTCCTCTTTTTTATTTTCTATTCTTTTTTCTCCTTTTTATTTCTATTTTTTCTCCATTTAACTTTTTTCCCCTATTTCCCCCTGTTTCTTCTCCCCCCCCCCCTTCTTTATTCTCCTCCAACTCAGACTACTTCTCTGTACAGTCAAAATCCTCTTCCTGGCTTCTCTGTGATTGTTTTTGGTTTCAGCTGTCGCTGCTGCTAACATCAAAGCCCCAAATCCACTGCTGCTGTTCCAAGGTCTCTTTGCTGAGGTGCAGCAGAGCAAAGCTTTTCTTGCATGCATCAGGGCTGATTTGCCTCTGAAATCTCCTAACTGATCTCGATGACTACAAACACCTTGGGCTCAGCTTCACCAGGCAATGGATCTCCTGTCCATCCTCATCCTCCCCTGCAAGCAGCAGCTGCCCTCAGAGTTATGTGCGTGCCCCACGTCCTGCTGCTGTTTGGGCATCACCTGGAGCTGCTTCCTCAGTGCTTAAGGCCAAGCCCTGATGCTGCTCTGATGGTTCCTAACTTGAGTTAAGTTGGCAGCTTCTGGCAGCCCCTGAGGCTTGAGTTTTGGCACAACTGTAACCTCCTTTGCACTCAGGTTCTTTTAGTCTCAAACTGCCACCCACCTTCCCTTGTGTGTTTTCAACCCTCAAACACCTTCAGCTTTCTCCTTCCCTATGAATATGTAAATGACATCACTTTACCTTCCTGCTAGTCATGCTCTTTGGGGTACAAATCAATCTAAGCAGAACCCAGCTGAGGCAAAGGCAGGCTGTTTATGCTCCACCATGCCCCTCTGCACGTGTTCTTCTCTGTGCCTTGTTGGCTTGTCTGCTCAAGAGATCTCTCTTGTTGTTGAGAACATCGTCAACGAAGTCACCCTGAGGACCTGCATAGGATAGACCAAGTCGAAGGCTGGTGAAGACCAAAGGCTTTTGTTCCTCCTGACCAACAGCATTTCCTGTGACAAGAATAGGTTCTGGTTGCCACAGGCTGTCACATTATTTATGCACAAATCCCAGCTTCTGAGAACTGAAGAGGATGCCTCAGCCAGCCCCGTGTGAAACTCCACGGCTTTGGTTCACACGGCTCGGCCAAACCAATCCCAGCTCCCACAGCTCCTGGCTTGGTGCTCACCCTCCCCAGCTCTTTCAGCTCTGGTAGGCAGCTCACCACAGTGCAGCCACAACCTCTGTGCTTGATCTGCCTTTAGGAGCAGTTTCACCTGCAGCCATTGCCCACTCTAGTCAGCTTCATGCTGCTGGAAGCGGGAGGTGTGCTGGAGCAGCGCCGGGACCCCAGGCGCCGGGACCCCAGGCGCCCTGCTGCAGTGCTGCAGGCTCCGGTGGCTTCTGTTTTACACAGCCCTTGCAGGAGCTGCTGAGCCAGCCCTGCCTGCCTGGGCTCCTCTGTGGTGACAACATCCTCGGTGTGGGCCCCCAGAGTTTGTGGGGCAGCCCTTGATTTGAGAGCTGTGGTTTCTCAACGCTGGGTTTCTGGCCAGCGCTCCCCAGCTGCCCTGTGTGCTGCAGGTACAAGTCAGCAAGTGAGGAGCTAAGAATACTCTCTCCAGTCCCAGTTTTCATGTGGCTGCTGATGTTTGCAGTCTTTAGTCAGCTAATTACCTTTTGTGGCCTCAGTGAAATGAGGACTCTGCTGCTTGGGATCTTCCCAGGCCTCTCAGAAGGAGCAGCTGACTAACATGTGGAAGGCTAGAATATAGCTGGTGCTTTCTGACCAGCAGATGTATTGGGACCTCTTGATCACCAAAGTGTTTGATGTCCTGTGGCTTGCACCTCCTCCACCACTTCCAGACAGAAGTGGTCACCATGCACAAGGCAGCAGCTCCCACCCTGGTGCTTTTGTTCTTGGTGAGGTTATGGCAGCCTGTTGTGGCTTTGACCCACACCCTCAGCTGGTGCTGCAGCTGGGGTGGCTGCTGGTGACCTTGGTGCATGGACTGAGACTGAAGCACAGTTCCAGGAATGCTGCCTGGTGCAGTTCTCCCACTGATGGGGACCACAGAGTTGCACTAACTTGCTCTGGCCAGTGCCTGGCTGCCTAGTTCCTGCCTTAGACTTCAGGTTTGGTTTAGAATCACAGAAGGGTCTGGGTTGGAAGGAACCTCCCAAGATCATCCAGTCCAAATCCCTCTGCAATCAGCAGGGACATCCCCAACTGGATCAGGTTGCCCAGAGCCCTGTCAAGCCTCACCTTGCACAGCTCCAGCCATGAGGCCTCAGCTCCCTCCCTGGGCAACCTGCTGCAGGGTTCCAGCAGCCTCCTGGGGCACAACTTGCTCCTCACCTCCAATCTCAATCTGCTCTGCTCTCGTTTCAAACCCCTGCCCCTGGTGCTGTCCCTGCAGGCCTTTGGGAGCAGTCCCTCTGCAGCCTGCTTGAAGCCCTTCAGCTGCTGGGAGCTGCTCTGCGCTCTGCCCAGAGCCTTCTCCTCCCCAGGCTGAACCCCAGCTCCCTCTGCCAGTCCTTGTGGCAGAGCTGCTCCAACCCCCTGAGCATTTTCATGGCCTCCTCTGGACCCTCTCCATCAGGTCCAGGTCCTTCCTGTGCTGAGGGCTCCAGAGCTGGATGCAGTAGGTCACTGCCTTGGAGCTGAGAAGCCTCATGAATCTCTGAAGATGCTCTTGACCAGTTGATGTGACCTGAGCTACTGAAACAAAGCCCAAGCCCTGGCAGACTTCTCCCCAAGGTCCCTTGGCAATCTTCCTGTTTAACTGTGAGGGTGAGAGGATTCCATTGTGTTGTGTTCCTGCTGGAGATGTTCTGCTTCCACCCAGGGAGGAACTGGAAAACATCCTTCTTTAATTGCCTGGAGTGGACTTTGGATCTCATGAAGCAGCAGGGGCTGAGCACAGCACTGTGTTTGTGATGCCCCATCTGGCTTCTGTGGAGCTCTGCAGAGCCTTTGGGCTGAGCTAAAAATCTTGCACTTGGATAAAACCTGAAATAAAAACAGCAATTACTGGGAAACCAAAGGGATGACCTGAGGCCAGTGCTGGCAGCCTCAGCACACAGCAGCACACAGCAGCACTCAGCACACAGCAGCACACAGCACACAGCACACAGCAGCCTCAGCACACAGCAGCACTCAGCACACAGCACACAGCACTCAGCACACAGCACACAGCAGCCTCAGCTCAGCACACAGTACACAGCACTCAGCACACAGCACACAGCACTCAGCACACAGCACACAGCACACAGCAGCCTCAGCACTCAGCACACAGCACACAGCACACAGCAGCACTCAGCAGCACTCAGCACACAGCACACAGCACTCAGCACACAGCACACAGCAGCACACAGCACACAGCACACAGCAGCACACAGCACATAGCAGCCTCAGCACACAGCACACAGCAGCACTCAGCAGCACTCAGCAGCACTCAGCACACAGCACACAGCACACAGCAGCACACAGCAGCCTCAGCAATCAGCACACAGCACTCAGCAGCACTCAGCACACAGCAGCACTCAGCAGCACTCAGCACACAGCACTCAGCACACAGCACACAGCAGCACTCAGCACACAGCACACAGCACACAGCACTCAGCAGCACTCAGCACACAGCACTCAGCACACAGCACACAGCACTCAGCACACAGCACACAGCAGCATTCAGCACACAGCACACAGCACACAGCACACAGCACACAGCACTCAGCACACAGCACACAGCAGCATTCAGCACACAGCACACAGCACACAGCACACAGCACTCAGCACACAGCACATAGCAGCCTCAGCACACAGCACACAGCAGCACTCAGCAGCACTCAGCAGCACTCAGCACACAGCACACAGCACACAGCAGCACACAGCAGCCTCAGCAATCAGCACACAGCACTCAGCAGCACTCAGCACACAGCAGCACTCAGCAGCACTCAGCACACAGCACTCAGCACACAGCACACAGCAGCACTCAGCACACAGCACACAGCACACAGCACTCAGCAGCACTCAGCACACAGCACTCAGCACACAGCACACAGCACTCAGCACACAGCACACAGCAGCATTCAGCACACAGCACTCAGCACACAGCACACAGCACTCAGCACACAGCACACAGCAGCATTCAGCACACAGCACACAGCACACAGCACACAGCACACAGCAGCACACAGCACACAGCAGCACACAGCACACAGCACACAGCACTCAGCAGCACACAGCACTCAGCACACAGCACACAGCACACAGCAGCACACAGCACACAGCAGCACACAGCACACAGCACACAGCACTCAGCAGCACACAGCACTCAGCACACAGCACTCAGCACACAGCAGCACACAGCACACAGCACACAGCACACAGCACTCAGCACACAGCACACAGCACTCAGCACACAGCACACAGCAGCACACAGCACACAGCACATAGCAGCCTCAGCACTCAGCACTCAGCAGCACACAGCAGCACTCAGATGTCATTGGCTGCATGTTTCCAAACTACACTTGAGGACAGTTTCCAGCAGCCTCCAGCACACACAGCTCTGGCAGATGGTTTCTCCCTGCAGAAGAGAGGAGTCCTTGGGATACCCAGGCCCCATCCAGGCTGTGTGGCACACTGCAGCTCCACTACCTGCAAAGCTCTCTGGTGAAGCAGGCCTGGCTCATTTCCCTGGCAGCAGAGGAGGCTGAGGGGAGACCTCACTGCGCTCTGCAGCTGCCCAAAAGGAGGTTGGAGCCAGGTGGGAGTTAGCCTCTTGTCCCCAGAATCAGTTGATAGGATGAGAGGAAGTGGCCTGAAACTGTGCCAGGGGAGGCTTAGGTTGGAGAGGAGGAACAACTTCTGTGCTGCAGGAGTGGTCAGGGGCTGGCCCAGGCTGCCCAGGGAGGTGCTGCAGTCCCCATCCCTGGAGGTGTGCAAGAAACCTGTGGCCATGGCACCTGGGGCCAGGGTTTGTGTGGTGGTCCTGGGTTGATGGTTGGACTCAAGGATCTCAGAGGTGATTGTGAGCAACACAATGAAGCTCTGACTCACCCTGATGAAGGCAGAGCAGGTCCCTGTGTGCTGGTAGGAACTTCAGACTAGGTCAGGGTCCTGTGTTTTCATGAAGTGAGTAATGAGCTGCAGGCAGAGAGTGTGAATGGCAGAGACTGGAGTTGGCTCCAAAGCTGGCTGCAGTAGGTCAGTGCTGGATGCAGTACTCCAGGTGAGGTCTCACCAGAGAAGAGCAGAGTGGCTGAATCACCTCTCCTGCTCTGCTGCCACCAGCCTATGGCCACTGCTGCAGGGTGTAAGGTGCCTGTTTCTCCATAACTGCTTCTCTTATGCTTCCTCACAGTCCCTCATGCCTTTAAGGCTCCTGCTGTGGTCCATCAGAGTGCTGTACTGCATGGAACCTGCACCCAAGAGCTGCTCCCAAGGTCCTCCAGAACTGCCCTTGCATGTAGTTGTGTGCAGGCTTTGGAACACAGTCACAGACCTCTTTCAGTGGCAAAAACCCCTGAAGGTCACCAAGCCCACCCAGCCTGGAGCCACACCAGGCCTGCTGCTCCCCCATGACCCTCAGCACCACAGCTCTGCATCTCACCTTCAGGGAGGAGGATTCAGCCACCTCCCTGGGCAGCCTGTGCCAGGGCCTGACACCCCTTTCAGCCAAGGAGTTTCTTCTGCTGTCCAACCTAAACCTTCCCTGGGAGGGAGAGGAGGCTGATCTCCAGCTGGCTGCAGCCTCCTCGCAGGGAGCTGTGGATCATGGCTCTTGGGGTGGCTGGGGCAGGGGACCCAGGCTGCAGCCATGGGGACTGCCAGCAGCCCTCTCTCAATCCATGCTGCTAAGGATCTGATTCCTGGAGGGATTGCTGCTTCTGCACATCCCTGTAACGCAGCTGGGCTGCAGAAGCCTCCTGCCTGCTCTCCCTGAGAGGAGGAGCTGCTTTCTGAGCCAGCCAACAGCCTGCCAGCCTGGCACTCGCCGAGGCACTGGAGTGGGGCTCCCCTCGGAGCTGTTTTACCTGCTGACACTTCTGATCCCCTCAGCCTTACCACAGTAATCCCTCTGCTTTGCAGCAGCCAGGCTGGAGTCCCTCTCTGCAGCCTCTGGGAGAAAACCCAGGCTGGAAAAGTTGCTTCTTTTGGAAGCCCCAGCCCCAGGGAAGGTATTTTTCCCTAATCCTAAACTCAATGATATCATCCTTGGCTGCTGCTGTAACCATGGCACTGAAGTTATTTATGACTCTGAAATGAATGCTATAGTTAGCAACACTGGAACAGGGTTTCTCCTGTGCTGCTGCCCGAGGGCCTCCCTCCCCAGCCCGAGGCTGCACTGGAAAGCCAGGCAGAGTCTCCAGGGGGTCCTTAATCCCCAGCAAACAATGGCAGCCCTTGCTGGCTGCACAACTTGGCCAGGCAGGAGTGGATGTGCACAGAGCTGCATCTCCTAAGCAAAACAAAGCACTCTGGCTGTGAGTTCATTGATCTGATTTGGGCAGGAGATTTATTTGTCTGTGTTGGTTTTAGGCCTTCAAGTAACTGTTGATTTCCATGACAAGGAGCTGGGACTGCAGCCTGCAGAGCCAGGGCTGGCAGGGGGAGGGAGAGCTCCTCGGCTCCAACAGCAGGGAACCACCGTGAGGAGAGGTCAGCTGTAATGCCTGGGACACTGCAAAGGGGGCTGGCAGGACTGGAGAGCTTGTGTGCACAAGGTGTCAGGGGACCAAACCACCAGCAGCCCTCTGCAAAGATCCCAGAGAAGCTTGGGAGGGATCCAGGAAAGCAGAGAAGAGAAGAAACAGCCAAGCACCCAATGCTGAATGCCTCCTGGTCAAAGATCAGGCAGCTCCCTGCTCCCACAGCTGGGAGGAAAGCTCAGGGCTGCATCCTGAGGCTCAGACGGCAGCCCAGTGACCCAGCCACCTCCCTGCTCCTCCAGGGGACTCCTGCCAGCAGCAGTAGCTTCTGCACGTCTCACACAGCAGATCACCTCCAAAGGCAGAGCAGAGGGCTGGGAAACAAGGCTGGAAGTGGAATTGGAAGGGAAAAAAGGGGGGGGGAGGAAACAATAGAAGAAGAAAACAGAGGAGAAAGGAATGGGCAGAGAGAGGCAGGGAGTGATGGGATGCAAGGCACAAGGACAACCCTCCCCTGCTGCAGGCCAGGGCAGTCTGAGGGAGCTCATGGCACTGCCTCCACACCCCAGGAGCAGGCTGGCAGGTCCAGCCCTGCAGCTCTGCTCACCCAGGCCACTGCCACACTGATGGGACACTGCCACCCCCCCACCTCTGCTGCCTGAATTAACCTCTCTGTGCTGCCTTTGGACACCAAGGTGACACAGCAGCCAGATTCTGCTCCCCCCCAGAACGATGAGGAGCCAAAGCAGCTGGCTCAGGGCTTTCCAGAGCCTCTGGCCCCGTGCTCAGCCTGATTTACAGCTCAGGTTGGTGGAAGAGGATCTCAGGGCAGGCCCTGAGCCAAGGCATTCTGAGAAAGTGCACTGGGGGAGAAGCCAGCATGTCTCTGGGATTTCAGCTTTATTTTGCTTTGCAAACTGAACTTCTAATTCCCAGAGCCACAGTTCCCCCCCTGCCTTGCTGGGCTCTCTGCTGGAGCCACTTGGCTGCC
The DNA here is from genome assembly GCF_026170545.1 of Melanerpes formicivorus. Taxonomy (NCBI): domain Eukaryota; kingdom Metazoa; phylum Chordata; class Aves; order Piciformes; family Picidae; genus Melanerpes; species Melanerpes formicivorus. Next base: position 15,578,698 of record NW_027142371.1, on the reverse strand, counting down.
TCTCGCTGTGTCTGACACCATTGCTGCTCCTAGGGTTTGCTGGGGTTGGGTTTTTTTTGCCTTTCTAAATGTTTTCTCCTTTTTGACCACAGGCTAAGGAAATAAATCCTCTGCTGTCCTGCCAGCAGGCTGCCATGGGCACTCTGAGACTCGAGGCTTCCTCCTGCCCTGAAAGCAAAGAGCAAAGCAAGCCTCCCTGGCTGATAGCTTGGAGAGGGTTCAGGTATGTGTGTGCACATACCAGCAGCTCAACTGATTTCTTCTACTATCTTATCTGTCCATTTCTGGCTTGGAAGGGGAGGAAGCTTGGCAGGCAAGTGGCTCTTGGAATGCACTCAGTAAACCATGGGCGAGAGAAGTGGAGAGCAGAACCAGAACTAATCATAGGTACAGCAGCTGGGAGCCTGCCTGCTGCCTTCTATTCCTGGACTTACCCATGACTCACTTGCTGACCTCAGAAAGCCACTTCACCTCCCCTTGCTCCAGGGTTCTCACAGCAGCCATCACCCAGCCCACAGGCTGCCCCTGGCAGAGGGACCCCATGGCTCCAGCTGGGTGCCTGGGGAGGAAAAGCCTCATCCCACCCCCTGTGCCAGCCCTGGGCTGTGCCAGCCTGGGCTGTGCCAGCCTGCAGGGTCAGACACAGCAACCCTCACCTTGAGAAGAGACTCTGAGTGCATTTGGTGAATCTCTTTGGGGTGCTGCAAGGAAAGGGAAAGCACAGCAACAGCGTGCAGCCCGGTGTGGGAGCACAGCACCCAGCCCTGCCCTGCATCTGGACAGAGCTCTGCTCTCGGCCAGCTTGATTACACCTCACCTTTGCCCAGTTCCCTCCTGTGGCCAAAGCCACTTTGCTGCTTGCTTTCCACCTCTCCTCAGCCAAGATCAATCCCTTGGCAGGGACAGCCAGACCCTGAGGCTGCCACACTGGGCTGTGTCTGCTCCCCTGCCTGTGCTCCCCACCTGCCCCCCTCAGCAGCTGGAAGTGCCTCTGCACTTCACTCCTGCCTGCAGCAGGTTCCTGCCACGTTCAGGCCAGATGCAGCCCTGGCCTTGGAAGGGCAGCCCCATAGCTGGAGCAGGATGGAGCTGTGCTGCTGCCCCAGCAGCCTGCAAACACCCTGGCAGGGGCCACAGGAACCACCGACCCCTGGCCCCCTCCAGGGATGGGGACTCCACCACTGCCCTGGGCAGCCTGGGCCAGGCCTGGACAACCTTCAAGAAGAAGAAGTCGTTCCTCATGTCCAACCTAAACCTCCCCTGGGGCACCTTGAGGCCATTTCCTCTTCTCCTGTCTCTTGTGACTAGGGAGCAGAGCCCAAGCTCCCCCTGGCTCCAGCCTCCTTGCAGGGAGCTGCAGAGAGCAAGGAGCTCTCCCCTCAGCCTCCTCTTCCCCAGGCTGAGCACCCCCAGCTCCCTCAGCCGCTGCTCACAGGACTTCTGCTCCAGACCCTTCCCCAGTGTCATTGTCCTTCTCTTGACACCCAGCCCCTCAGTGTCGTCGTTGGAGTGAGAGGGGAGAGGAGTGGCCCCGCTGTACATCCCAGCCCCAGGCTGCAGCCCTGCTGCGGAGCAGGGAGGGGCAGAAGCTGAGTGCCTGCAGGCAGCACAAAAGCTGCAGCAGGAGGCACCATGCCCAGGCAGGCAGCGAGTCCCTCTGCACGCAGCAGGAGCAGCAGCAGCACAAAGGCAGCCTGGATCGATCTCTTTTTGAGCAAAAACAGGAAACTGCCCCTCCCTGTGCCAGAGCAGAGGAAGAGCTGCATGGTCTCTCTGTGGCACCAAGCACAGGGGAAGGAGCAAACAGCTGCCTGCACCTTAGCCAGGAGCATGTCAGAGGTCGCCTCAGCCACTTCATTCTAGGGATACTTTAAAGTCTATCTGCAGTGCAGCTCTTGGAGAAGAGCTCACTGCAGGCTCAGAGCTCACTGCAGGCTCAGAGCTCACTGCAGGACCAGAGCTCACTGCAGGCTCAGAGCTCACTGCAGGCTCAGAGCTCACTGCAGGACCAGAGCTCACTGCAGGCTCAGAGCTCACTGCAGGACCAGAGCTCACTGCAGGCTCAGAGCTCACTGCAGGACCAGAGCTCACTGCAGGACCAGAGCTCACTGCAGGACCAGAGCTCACTGCAGGCCCAGAGCTCACTGCAGGCTCAGAGCTCACTGCAGGACCAGAGCTCACTGCAGGCCCAGAGCTCACTGCAGGCCCAGAGCTCACTGCAGGCCCAGAGCTCACTGCAGGCTCAGAGCTCACTGCAGGACCAGAGCTCACTGCAGGCTCAGAGCTCACTGCAGGCTCAGAGCTCACTGCAGGCTCAGAGCTCACTGCAGGACCAGAGCTCACTGCAGGCTCAGAGCTCACTGCAGGACCAGAGCTCACTGCAGGCTCAGAGCTCACTGCAGGCTCAGAGCTCACTGCAGGCTCAGAGCTCACTGCAGGACCAGAGCTCACTGCAGGCTCAGAGCTCGCTGCAGGACCAGAGCTCGCTGCAGGACCAGAGCTCACTGCAGGACCAGAGCTCACTGCAGGCTCAGAGCTCACTGCAGGCTCAGAGCTGTCCTACCACCCTTTCCAGCAGGAGAAGCAGCTGGGAGGTTGCAGCTAGCAGCAGGACAGAGGTGCTGCAGGCATTGCACATGGGACCTCCAGGTCAGATGCCATTTGGGCTCATGGCAGCTGAACCTTGGTGCTGCCTGATGGCTGTTTGGGGACCTGGAGGAAAAGAGTCCTCAGCCACCAGCCCTCCCCTCCTCCTCCAGCAGGCACAGCAGGGGAAGCCAAGACTGATTCAAGACTGGGGGAAACTGTAAGCCTTTCCCTTCAGAACTGAGGCCTCCCTCTGGAGCAAGCATTTCAAGGCAGGGGCAGGCTCTGAGTTTGGACATTTTTACTTCTCTAGTGAACAAAAACCATCTCAAGGGTCCAGGGATGTCAAAGATCTTTCCCTCTGTCCCACATCCATTGAAGGAAGAAGAAGGGAAAGTGAGCAGGCATCAATATTCCTCCTTCTTCATTGACCTGGCCTGAAGTGAGTCTACCACCAACAGAACTTGGGACCTAGCACATGAGCATCACCTCACACCACCCTGGCTATACAGGGGGGGCACTTAGAGGCAACAGTGGAAGAGGAAGGAGATGGGACATTTATTAGAAGCCCCTGAAACTTGAAGGAACCCTTTAGAAATCAAGACAGCAGCAGGGTCGGGATGAAGGGCCAGGAACAGCCAACAGTTCAGCTGCTGGGTTAAATCCATTGCTAAATAAATGGTTTCCCAGCCCCTGCAACAGCTTCAGCTACAGGAGAGGAGCCTCCAGTGCTCGCAGCGTGGCAGAGCTGGGGGAAGAGGGAGGTTGGGCAGGTGAGTTAGCCCAGGGTCTTACTCATGTCAGATGGAAATGGAGAAAGGAAAGGAAATGGAAATGGAAATGGAAATGGAAATGGAAATGGAAATGGAAATGGAAATGGAAATGGAAATGCTTTGAGCTGATTGTGTTTGCTCTGGAGCTGCACACACACCTGGGCTGGTGGGAGGTGTCCCTGCCCAGGGCAGGGGAGATGGAACCAGATGATCTTCAAGGTCCCTCCCAACCCAAAGCATTCTATGAGTCTATGGATAAACCAGGCTGGCACAAAGCTTCACCCATTTCAGGGTCACCTGATCAGTGGGGAACAGAGATTTTTATGGTTCAAACCCCAAAACCACCAAAAACCTTGTTTTGAGCATAAGTGAGAAAACCCTCAGAGGTCTGAGCAGGTCTGAGCCCTGGCCCTGGTTGTGTTCACCCCTTGGTGAGGCTCTCAAGGCACCACTCTGGCTGCCTGCTGCTGTGTGGGTGGCAGCCCTGCACACCCCTGTCCACAGAGGAGACCAAGCTGCCAACCAAGAGCTGCAGCAGAGAGTTGTGGTTTTGTTGTTGCTGCTCAAGGCTGAGATTGTGTGAGAAAAACACTTTCCAGCTCAGATGGAGGAAATGGAGAGCACAAAGCTTCATCACTCTGCTATTCAGCAGAGCAGATCTCTAATGAAGTGTCTCCCAAACAATGCAGAGCTGAGGAAGTGATGGGGAGATGCTTTTCATGCAAGTGGAATCAAGAGCAGAGTGTCTGGTTCCAGGCTGCATTATACAACAAAGGACATCACCTGCCCCTCCTTGCAGACCTTGACTTCTCAAACCTTCCCCTCAGATACACTCTGACCATCCACATCACCTTTCTCCTGCAGCCAAAGGCTTCCCACTGCTTCTTCAGCATCCTGCAGGAGCTCTTCCACCTCCCTGTGGGCTTTTGTGCAGAGACAGATCAAACCCTGCTGACCTGTACAGCTGCCAGGTCTCCCAAGTGTCCTTCATCTCCTACATTTGACCAAGCCAGGGATGCTTTACCGAGCAGAGCTTTGAGCAGGGTGGGTTTGGTCTCTACTGTTCCACTGCCCAGCTTGTGGCTGGGGAAAGGGCACAGCTCCAGGCCTCTGCCTGCCTTGATTTCAGCCACCAGTACCCAGGAGACTCCATCCACCCCAGCTTTGTGCCTTTTGTCACTGCTCTCAGCCCCATCCCCAGACCCCAGCAGCAGCCCTTCTGGCTAAGCCTTCTGCTGTGCTCCTTCTCCCTGCCCCCCCAGCTTGGCACTGGAAAGGCAGGAAGCAGCTCGGGGAGCTGCAGGATTTACTGAGTCTGGCTTTCACCAGGCTGGCATCTCAGGGGCCTGACCTGGGTGCTGGGGAGGGCACAAGCCCTGGCTGGAGCTTTTCCCACGCCTTGGGCATCAATCAGACGTCAGCTCCCTGTGGCTTCCCCAGCGTCTGATGCAGCCTGACAGCAGCTTGGTGTTTCTCACAGCTCCTGCCCAGCAAGGTCATTCTCTTACCCAAGAGTTTGTGAGTGCAGGAGCTGAGCTCTGTCAGTTTGGATGAAAGTGGCCAAAGGGGCTTGGAGGAGCAGATGGGTGTGCTGCTCTGCAGGGCATTGCCTCAGCTCTGCTGCAGGAGGAAATCAAAACCATCGACCCTCTTGCCCCCAGCTGCCATACAGTTTGCTCCTGGTGGTGCAAAGGACTCTGCAGCTCTGCTCTACAGCCTGTGGAGACACACTCCAGAACTTCAAGTTCTTGCTTTATCTTCAAGCTTGAGTGCAGGAGATACAACCTTGGCACTCCAGGTCTGCAGAATGCCTCTCGTGGCAGGGTGAGTGGCGTGGGGAGCTGTGCAGGTGAGCTGCTCTGGGGCACTGAGGTGGAGATCACAGAGTCACAGAATGCTTTGGGTGGGAAGGGACCTTTACAGCTCAACCAGTCCAAGCCCCTGCAGTCAGAGTCAGCCCCAACCAGCGCAGGTTGCTCAGAGACAGAAACAACCTGAGCTGCACTGGCACCAGGGGCAGCTCCCAGCTCTCTGGGCAGCCTGGGCCAGGCTCTCCCCACCCTCAGTGTCAAACATTTCTCTCTTCTCTCCACTCTGAGTCTCCCTCTTCAGGTTCAGACCATCACCCCTTGGCCTGGCAGAGCAGCTCCTGGAGAAGTCTGTGTTCACCTTACTCACAGACCCACTGAGAGGCCACCAGAAGGTCTCCTTGGATCCTTTTCTGCAGGCTGAGCAACCCCAACTCCCTCAGCCTGGCCTTACAGAAGTGCTGCAGATCAGTCTAGGAAGTGTGTTTCTGACATCCCTGCTTCTGAGGCCTTAAAGGAGCAAAAAGCCTCTAAAGGTTGCCCAAGCATCTCTCAAAAGGGAATGAATGTGCTGTGCTGGGAATGCACAGCCCACAGCAGCCAGCTCTGTGAGCAGGGCACGTGGGGTAGGTTTGCACCCTGGAGCAGGGCTGCTCTCCAGGGCAGCTCTGCCTCCTGCACCCCAGCACGTGCCAGCTCTTTGCACACACAGCAACGTGAGGTGAGCATCTCCCATGTCCTCAGGCTGCCCCTGGATGTTCACATTCAGGGACAGAACAAACACAGCCTTCACAAGCTCAGCTCTGACAAGTGCTTCCTGCAGGGTAGCAGCTGAGTTGCTTCTCCTGTAACTGCCACTCGGGCTGCAGAGGCTCAAGTGCTGCTGCTTCCTCTGAGCCCCAGGCCCAGCTGTGCCTTTTCTGTTCTCTCCAGTCTGTGCTCAGCCCCAGACTGTGCTCTGCTGCTGGGAAAGCTTTACAAGGTCCAGAGAGACGTTGGGTCAAAGAGGCTTTTCCAAAGGAAGGCACCTCAGCAGCCTCCACACATCCCATGTCTTTACCTGCCAGCCTCTCCAGGAGCACATCAGCTGGAACCACGCTGGGAAGGCTCAGCCCAGGCTGCTGCAGAGTGGCTTGGAGGTGAGTATTGAATAAGCACTGACAGGACAGCTCCATCACATGGTGCACTGCACACCCGTGGGAGCCTTCCTCTGTCTCAGTCCTGACACAAGCTGACTCCTCTCAGGTATTTAGTGGGCACAACTGGAACCCAGGAGGTTCCACCTGAACACGAGGAGAAACTTCTTTGGTGTGAGGGAGCAGAGCCCTGGAGCAGGCTGCCCAGAGAGGTTGTGGAGTCTCCTTCTCTGCAGAGCTTCCAACCCCCCCTGGGCACTGTGCTCCTGGGCAGGCTGCTGTGGGTGCTGGGCTGGAGCAGGGCCTTGGCCTGGGTGAGCTCCAGAGGTCCCTTCCAACCCCTCCACGCTGGGATTCATCCAAAGAGGCTTCCTGCTCCGTAGCATCCTGCCTGCAGTTGCTGGAGTGAGGAGGAAGACAAATCTGCAGGTGCTTGCTTTGTGCTGTGCTCACAGCCCTGCTGCCCATGCTCCCCGGGCAGAGGTCGTCTCCACTCGCCCAGCACGGGGGTGGCATCGTCAGAGCACTCAGTGCCCATCCAGCGCCGCTCTGTGCTCTCCCTTCGGAAGTGCCAGCCGGGTACCAAGCAGAGGCAGCGCCAGCACCTGGCAGGATGGTGCCCGGCTCCGGCCCCGCGGGAAGGTCTCCTCCGCCCCTGCCCAGCCTCCCGCAGCCCACCGGCGCCGCTCCCGGCGGAGTCGGGCGCCACCTGCGGGCGGATCTCGCAGCTGCAGCGGACAGGAGCCGGGCTGGAGATGGAAAAGGTGAGGAAGGGTTTGGGATGTGATCACGGCTGGGGAGCAGGCGGAGAGGCTGCCCTGGTGTGTCCCCAGGCAGCACCTGTGCCACCGACTGTCACCGTTTAGCACAGACACGGCTCAGGCCAGGCTGTCCTGTTCTTCCTTGTCGCTTCTGAACCTGGGCAGGATGCTGCCAGCCCTCCCCTGCAGCTCCTGCTTCACAGCCCAGGCTGAAACTCGGCACTCGTGAGGTCATAGCTCGAATCCTAGGTTCAATTTGGGCTTCTCACTCCAAGAATGGCATTGAGGGGCTGAGGAGAGAGACTGTCCTGAGACAGGCAAAGAAGCTGGGGAAGGGTCTGGAGAAAGAGGTCTGGTGAGGAGCAGCTGAGGGAGCTGGGGGTGTTCAGCCTGGAGAAAAGGAGGCTGAGGGGAGAGCTTCTGGCTCTCTACAGCTCCCTGAGAGGAGGCTGGAGCCAGGAGGGGGTCTTGCAAGGAACAAGCAACAGGACAAGAGGAAACAGCCTCAAGCTGTTCCATGGGAGTTTGGCCATGAAGAACAATTTCTTCCCCTTGAGGCTGTCCAGGCCTGGCCCAGGCTGCCCAGGGCAGTGGTGGAGCCCTCGTTCCTGGAGGGGTTTCAGAGCTGTGTAGCTGTGGTGCTGAGGGCCACGGCTCGGTGGTGCCCTGGCAGGGCTGGGTTAACAGCAAGGAGCCGTGCTCCTGCCTGGTTACCAGAGCATCTCCCTCCCTGCCCGCTGTGTATTGGGAGAGGAGGTGTCTGGGCCAGGCTGCAGTGCCAGGGGCTGTGAGTTTGGCTGCTCATTCACACTGCTGCTTTGTAGGTGGTGTGGAAGCTCCAAATATTTTCCCCCAATCCACAAAGGTGACTTAAACCAAACACTCCTGCTGCTTTCCCCACCTGAAGAGACAGGCTGGCTCCAAACTCAGCAGGAGCCACACACCCAGGCGTCCCTGGGGATTTCCAGAGATCCCAGAGACACCACAAGCACCTCCTGAAGATGTGGGAGCTGCAGGAGCACTGCTGAGCTCCCAGTGCAGGGAAGAACCAAAGCAAACCAGGGGCTGGTGGCCATGTCCGTGGTGGGAGGGAGCAGCCTGGCAGCCTCCACTCCACACGGGAGCTGCTCTGAAGACCTGGAGAAGCTGCAGCGGGAGGAAGGATCCTGCCTCATCCTCAGAGGTGCTTGGGAAGATCCTTCCTCTGTAGCTGGAGTGAGCTGGGTGGATAAAGGAGGAACGTCAGGAGTGGGCTGCAGCAGCAGGAGGTGCAGTGGGTGCTGTGGGATGGGGGGGAGGGGGCTCAGCTCCGCGCTGGCGGGGGGGGGGGGGTCAGGGGAGGCGGTTTGGGCTGAGCAGGCACACGGAGAGCACGTCCCGAGGGCTGGGCCAGACGCTGGCTTGGTCGTTTGTCTCTCCCGAGGAAATGGCTTTTAATGAGGGTTTAAATAATGACGTGGGCTCACTCCCCCCGCTGGCAGCACCGCCGCGGCGCTGTGCCTCCTTCCTCTCCCAAAACTTTGCCACCCTTTATTTCCAGCCACACACAATCCCCCTCCCCCCCCCCCCGCCACACCTCGACAAGCAGAGAAACTTCCGAGGCTGCTCCCTGGGGCAGCTCCGTGGACCCCCCCGCCCTAGCCCCCAGGCACGGGCAGGACACCGCAAGGGCAGACTGACCCCCACTGCGGGAGCAGGGTGCCAGCTGGGTGCCGCTGGGGGTGCCAGCAGTGGGTGCAGGTACAGTGTGCCATGTGCTGATGCATAGTGCCAGCAGTGGGTGCATGGCAGTGGTGCTGAGTGCATGTCATAGGTGCTGCTGCAGGGGGCTGGGTGCCCAGACTGGGTGCTGCTGCAGGGGGCTGGGTGCTCATCCTGGGCACTGAGTGCTGATGCAGGGTGCCAGTACTGGGTGCACAGTACTGGTGCTGGTTCAGCATGCCAGTGCTGCGTGTGTGGTGTTGCTGCTGGGTGCCCATACTCAGCACCAGCAGGATGGTGCTGGTGCAGGGTGCCAGTACTGGATGCATGGTGCCGGTGCAGAGTGCCAATGCTGGGCACATGCTGCTGTGCTGGGTGCACACTGCAGCTGCCAGTGCTGATGCCCATGCTGGGCACTAGTGCAGTTCCAGTCATGGGTGCACAGCGCTGGTGCTGGGTGCATGTAGTAGGTGCCAGTGCTGGGTGCCCATACCAGGACCAGGGTGCCCATACCAGGTGCTGGTGCTGGGTGCCCACAGTGGGTGCTGCTGTACGGTGCCAGTGCTGGGTGCCCACACTGGGTGCTGCTGTACAGTGCCAGTACTGGGTGCCCACACTGGGTGCTGCTGTACAGTGCCAGTACTGGGTGCCCACACTGGGTGCTGCTGTACGGTGCCAGTGCTGGGTGCCCACACTGGGTGCTGCTGTATGGTGCCAGTGCTGGGTGCCCACACTGGGTGCTGCTGTACGGTGCCAGTGCTGGGTGCCCACACTGGGTGCTGCTGTATGGTGCCAGTGCTGGGTGCCCACACTGGGTGCTGCTGTATGGTGCCAGTGCTGGGTGCCCACACTGGGTGCCGTTGTACGGTGCCAGTGCTGGGTGCCCACGCCAGGAGCAGGGTTCCCACGGCGGGTGCGGGTGCCGGGTGCCCAGCCCGGTGCCCAGCCCGGTGCCCAGCCCGGCGCTGGGTGTGTGTTCTGCCGTGAGGAAGTGCCAAAGCTGCAATAGCTTTAGGAAGTCAATCGCAGGGGCCGGGGGACGCCTGCGCAGTGCAGCCGCTCGGCTCCGCTCCTCTCCCGCTGCCTCTCCCTCCTCTCCCTCCGGTGCCGAGCCCGGAGGCAGCGCAGAGGCGGCGGCCGGGGGGCGGCGGGGCGGTGGCGGAGGCAGCAGCGCGGATGCCCGGCCCGTGAGTACCCCGGGATGCGGCGGGAGAGGGCACACGGACACCCCACACCCCCCAGAGACTCGCCCATCGCCCCCTCCCTCCTTTCCCTTCCTCCCCACGGGCGGACCCCGTTTTCCCCACCCCTGGCATCCTCCTTTTGGCACGGTGTCCCTCTTGTCCCCGTCCGTGTCCCCCGTGCCCGTCATCCCCCCCCGCCCCGAGCGCTGGGGTTGATGGAGAGGTCGGGCTGTGTCTGTCTGTGCGTGCGTCCGTGTGTCCGGCCGCTGCCTGTCACCGGCCCCATGTGCGAGGCCGGGGGGTGGGAGGCAGTGGGATGCGCCTTGGGGACCCCGAGCAAGCCAGCAGGGAGGGTCCCCCCCCCCTCCCCGCCGCATCACCCCGGGGGAGGGCAGGGCTCCTGCGAGGAGGAGGAGGATGGAGGAGGAAGGAGGGGGGCAGCACCCTCCAGCCGCAGAGCTGGTTGCACTGGGGCTTGCCCAGTCGGGGGGGTGGGGAGCTGCAGGGAGGATTCCCCCACCTCAGAGGCCTCCCCGGCGCTCCCAGCACCCACAGGTGGGAGCCAGGGCGGTGCTGGAGCATCCGAGCACCAGCTCAGCTGGGCAGGCTCCCTGCCAGGTGGCTCCCAGTGCAGAGGGGTGCCAGGGCTGCTGCTGGAGAGCCGCAGCAGTGGGCAGCCCTGGCCTGGCCGGCTGGGGCTCGGGGAGGTTGGGTGAGGTGAGGGTGACGGTGGGGCTCTGGTCCTCACCGCGTCCTCCAGCGGCAGCGTGGCCAAAGAGTTGGACGGAGACACCTGGCTCGGTGGTGTCCAGGACTCAGGTGTCCCCCCGTGGGGCTGTGCCACCCAGGTGCCACCCAGCGCCAGGCCCCCAGCCGGGCAGCAGGGTGGGAGGTGGCGACTCGGCGCCCGTGGAGCCGCTCCACGTGCGGATGGCGTCGCGGCTCTGGGCACAGAGAGGTTCCTGCGGGGAGCTCCCTCTCTCCCCACCGCTTCAGGAGGCTGCTCTGGCAGGGCTCCATGGCCTTATTTAAGAAACTAAACAAAAAGTGTTAAGTGAGTGGGAGGGATTCCCCTGCTGCCAGGGGAGTTGGCTCCCCTCTGGATGCGTCTCCGGCACCGCCGCCGATGGAGAGGCTGCTGCGTGGCGCTGCCGGGCGAGCAGAGCCCGTGGGGCTGGCTGGCCTGGTGGATGCCATTTCCTCTGGGAGAACAGGTCACCCCCGTGGGCACATATTTCGGAGCATCTCCCAAGGGAAAGCTCCACATCAGATTTCCCTACAAGGATCTTCGCTCCTCCGCGTCGGCCCTTCCCCACCAGTGACTCAAGCGGCTGATCACCACAGTCGTGTTCTCCAGCCGTGGAACAACCCCACCTCCAGCGGTGCCAGGGGGGAGGCAGGGGGCTGGTGGCACCCATCCATCCCAGCCTGGGAGCTGGTGCCCCCTTGGAGATGGCTACTAGGGAAAAAAGGCAAAAGAAGAAAGAAGGAACTGGAGGCAGAGCATCAGATAAAGCAACTCCAGCCCTGGGAGGGCAAGGGAGACAAACAGCTCAGCAGAGTAATTAGTGCTGAGGCTGCCCAAGGTGTGGGTGCAGCACAGCTCTGTCCCCTCCCAAAGTGGATCTCTCCCATCTTGGCTTCTCTTTGGTTCTACTCTCAGTTTTAGGCTGGACTTGGGCAGCAGCAGCTTGAGTTTCCACCAGGCTCATGCAAGGGGCAGGGAGAGCTCCAGGCTCAGCAACAGGTCCAGGGTGGCGAGGCGGTGCCAGTGCCACCCCTCAGTGTGAGCTCAGGCTGCTGGGGGCTCCCTCTTCCCTTCCACATTTTCCTCCCTGGGATAAAATCATTTTGCACAGTCAGCCCCGGGGGGGTGAGAGCCACCCTCAGCCCCAGCACCGCTCCCAAGTCATCCCGCAGGGTGGCTTAAAGCCTTCCCCTTGCGGCTCCTCTTGCCCCTCAGGCTGGTTTCTGGGGTGCCTGAGCACCTCAAAAGCAGCACAGCCACGGTGGGCATCGTCACCTCCATGCCACACACTCGTGGGGTTGGGTGCTTTGGGCTCTTGCCTGGGACAAGGGCAGCTGCCAGGGGAGCCCTGGTGCCCGTGGCCTTCACTCAGGCTCACTGCTGCTCAGTTCCTTCGTTGTCCCTGCTCATCTCTGGGTGCAGAGGCTCTTCAGAGGAGGCTGGAGCTAAAGCCAGTTGGTGAGAAGCATCATCCAGAGCTGCCTCTTAGTCTGAGGGGAAGAAAAGATACTGAGCCCCAGCACTGCTTGTTCCTGCCCCCCAGCTTGTCGCAGGTGAGGTCTGCCTGGGAGCAGCACAGGATGGGGGACAAGTGTCTGACATCTTCTGTGGTGTGAGAGGGGAAGAAACCAAACTCACCAGCTCACAGGGACTTCACCAGCCCTGCTGCAGACCGGGAAGCTCTCTGGTAGCCATCCCCACCTCTGCTCTGTCCAGCACCACAAGCATCTCCCTGTCCATACCACCCTGCGCCCACGCAGCCTCCTGCCGCTCCTGTCCCCCACTCCTGGGCTCAGCCAGCCCATTTCTTTCCCCAGCTGCTTCTCCATGAGCTACCCCACGCAGCACTGGGAGTGTGACCTGCAGGAGGTCCCCAGTCCTCGCTGTGACCAGCACTGAGCCAGTGCTGTTTGCAGCAGCCAGCCCCAGCAGCAGCCTCTCCTCGCTGTCCCCAGGAGTTTCAGCACACCCATAAGCTGCAGGGACGTTTTAAATGCAGCTGTGAAGGTGCTGCAGGAGCCACCAGCTTCTGGGGTGATCTGGAGCTGTGCTGGTCCGGGAGCCACGGCTCGAGTCCCCTTCACAGCACCCTGGTCAGCTCAGGTGCTGCGTGGGACCTGAGGACACAGGACGCGGTTGGCTTTGGGGTAAACTGCAGCCAAGGCAAGGTCCTGGCTCCTGCTGGGTCCAGAGCACATGGAGAGCACAGCAGCAGCTCCTGGGTGTCCACTGACCCTTGGCCCTTCTGCCAAAGCTCTCTCTGGGACCACAAAGAATAATTTTTATTTGTTATTTTTGGCTGGAAGTCCACAGGGAGCTCCCCAGCCCCTGGGCTGGAGGGGGAGGGGGATGGCTGCTCTGGGTCTGTGGGACCTCAGCCCTCTGGGATGGGTTTCCTGGCAGAGGCAGGGAGCACTCTGCTGCTGCCCTGTCCTGCAGCACCTCCTGCCTTTGGCCATGTCCTGGGAGCAGAGGTTTAAGCAGGGGGAGGGTGGAGCAGCACCAAACCCAACAACAAAGTCCTTTGGGGCTCAGCTTTGACATTCATCTCAGCCATGGAAAGAAGGAGGTTTCCCTAGAGCAGGGAAGGCCTGGCTGGGTGGCAGAGCAAGCTGCCCTTCCAGTTCTCTAACCACCTGGAGACAGCCTCAGTTGACCTGCTGAGGGCTCCCTGCTCAGGCTGGAGAGATCCACTGGGTTTGGGGGCCCAGCTTTGCCACACCACCCTGGCTTGTCAGCACTTGCCTGCTCCAGAGGCAGAGATATCCTGGAGGCTCCGGAGCAGCAATGGGATGGGCATGGGAGGAGCAGAGTCCTCGATGTCCCCATGCCTGGCTGTGGCTCTGGGTGCAGGGGGCGGGCTGTGGGTGCGCTGGCAGCCCCCTTCCAGAGCTGGATTTGCTGCTGGGTTGCTCTGGGGGAGATCAGGGAGCAAAGGGGCTGGGATTGAGGGTTTGAGCTTGCCCATCCTGCAGGCACGAGCCCAGCCGTTCGCTCTGACAGAAGGCGAATGCCCAAGCAGTGCTGCAGTGCAAAGGGCAGGAGAAGAGCAAACAGCTACAGATTGGCATTAGCAGGCAGGAACCACTGAAAGGGAAGGGAGAGCTTCGAGCCAGCCCTGGAAAACAAGAGAGAGAAAAACAAGGAAGGATGCTGGCTGTGAGTCTGGGGTGGGCTTCACCCCGAGCAGGGGTCCCACCAAGGGCATTTGGGGCTGGGCAGATGTGCTGCTGTGGTAGTGCTGCCAGGCAAGCTTCTCTGTGCTCCAGGGGGTCAGTCGAGCCCTGCAGCGTCCCAGGGGCTTGGTGAAGGGCATCACCATGAGCTGTCCCATCAGGGAGCTCACCCAGATCCCCAGCAAGGGCCACTGCAGCCATCTGAGCCCGGGGTTACTGCCATGGGCATCCAGCCTCAGCCAGGCTGCTGCTGTCCCATCCATCCCCTGCTGGAGCTGGGGCTGCCTGGCACTGCTCAGGGCCAGGGGCCACCTCAGTGGCACAGGGCCCACGCAGGGTGATGATGCTTCCTTCCTCCCTGTGCTGCCAGCTCCTCCCCAGGGATGGCCAAGCTGAACCCTGCTGCCTTTCTTCCCCTTTGGCTGGGTTTTACATAACTGCTGTGGCTGGCCTTGGAGGACAGGAGCTGTTCACAGAGCCTCCCATTGCTTGGCACAGCTGGGGCAGGGCACTGCTGCTGCCCTGATGCTGGTGAGGCTGCTGTGACCACAGCACCAGGGCCACCTATGTCCCTTGGGATGCTCTGGGGCTGGGGCAGGGCATCAGGTCACCTCATCAGCCTTTGCCTGGGTCTGGCCTGCAGGACAGACTCCTGCAGAGCTCTTTCCTCAGTTCCTCACTGTTTTAACACAGGCCCAAGGTCTGATGTGGGAGGAAGTGTAAGCAAAAGCTTGGCTCTGCAGGCTGTGGTCCCAGGCCCTGTGGTGGCACTGGGTCTGGGGGACATCCCAGCTTGGGGTGCTCACAGTGATGCATTCTGCCTGAAGTCAGACCCCAGAAGGCATCCATCAGGACTGGCAGCATGCAGGCAGCAGGACCTGGTGGGCAAACACCGGCAGGGTGCAGCATTTGGGGGCTGGCCCCGGCCCTCATGCTGGTGTGGCCCCAGCCTGGCCAGTCCCACTGCTGGTTGAGCTGGCTGCCAGGCTCAGCCCTACCCTGCCCACATCAATGCCACTCAGGGCCATGCTCTGGGCAGGGAGTGTGGCTGGAGAGCAGGGCCAGACCTGTCCCAGGCACAGCCAGAGCCAGCTCCCAGCCAGGCAGGCTCCCAAAGCTCCTCCCTGTGGCCAGGCAGCTGCAGGGGTTGGGGCTGGGCAGCTGCCAGGCACATGGGGGAGCAGCCAGAGCTGCAGGAAGGGACCCCCCTGAGACAGTGATTCCCAGGGAGGCAGGGTCCTCACTCCAGGCTGATTCTCTCTCTGGTTTCTTGTTTCCTTGGGAGGGGAATTCCTCACCTTCCCCTCAGTGCTGCCAGCATCCCCACTCCTCCAAATTCACAGGTTCCTAGAGCCAGACTGGGTTGGGTTGGCTTGGAAGGGACCTTAGAGCTCAGCCATGGGCAGGGACACCTCCCACCAGCCCAGGCTGCTCAAGGCTCATCCAGCCTGGCCTTGAACACCTCCACAACCCATTCCTGTGTCTCACCACCCTGACTGTGGTGATTAAAACCGACCACTGATTAATTGACCTCCTCTGTGATGTGATACCCACAGTGTGCAGCAGGATGGGGATGAGCAGCTCAGGACCACTGGGATGAGGAGCACACCCCCCCCAGCTCAGCTCTCACCCCCATGCCCTATCCCTCCCTTTCCTCTTCCCTCCCATCAGCTGCTGGGCTCCTTCCATGTGGCTCAGCCCCTGCTGGGTATTGATTTCTGTGATCTCTCTTCTCCCCTCGCATGGATCATTAGCAGATGCTTCACAGGAGTCTGCCTTAACGATGCTGTGATACCTCCACTAATAGAAACCTAATTGTCAGGGCTTGCCTTATTAAATCCCCCAGCTGATTGTGGGGTGCTATTTCTGTGCTGCCAAATAATTAACTCCCAGCTCAGTGCAAAAGGCAGGGCTGGAGGGGCAGGTGCTGGCAGTGATGTGCCCATGGTGCCAGCCAGCGGCTCGTGGTGACCACCATCTGAACCAGGACAGAGCTGTGGGTCTGCTTCTCCTCTTTCTTGCTCTGGAGAGGTTCATGTGATCCTTTCTGGGGGGTTGGTGGTGGGAGCTGGCTGGGAGGAGGCTTGGTGCAGAAATGCACCGAGGAGAGGGACAGGGAGTGCAGATGGATGATCCAGAGAAGAATCACAGGATGGTAGAGGTGGGAGGGGACCTCTGGTGACCATTGAGTCCAAGCCCCCTGGCAGAGCAGGGTCACCTGGAGGAGGTCACACAGGAGTGCACCCAGATGGGGCTTGGAAGTCTCCAGAGAAAGACTCCACAGCCTCTCTGGGCAGCCTGCTCTGGGCTCTGGCAGAAGTTGCTCCTCATGTCGAGGTGGAACTCCCTGGGTTCCAGTTTGTGCCCCTGGCCTTGTGTCCTATCCCAGGGCACTGCTGAACAGAGCCTGGCCCCTTCTCCCCCCCCCCCTTCAGATGTTTATAGACAATCAAGAGAGCCACTCTCAGGCTGCTCTCATCCTCCTCAGCACCTTCCTCATCCCAGCAGGAGAGCTGGAGGGCCTGAGGAGGTATTGGGACACACTGCAGCATCTCCCAGTTCCCATAGCCAGGACCAGGCTTCCCAGGTGACAGGAAAATCACTGCTGGGCAGGGGATCTCCCCCAGAGGCATCTGCTTGGCACCACCACGTGCAGGGGCACAGCTGTGCCATTGTCGGCTCCCTTCCCTCGGGCTGGTGGCAAGGACACGGCTGGGTACAGCCACGTGGGCATCACCACCCCCCCGTCCTGCTGGGACCCTGCCCGGTGCCCAGGACCGCGGGCACCTCCGTGCTGGGCACGCCGGGGTGAGCCCAGCCCCTTCCCCGCAGCGTGGCGGGGGCCGGGGGGGTTCAGCTCTCACCTCTTTGCTCTTTTTCTAGCAGATTGCTGAAAGGAGGTGGAAAAGCCAGGGCTAAAAATAGCTCCTAAAACTTCCTGCGCAGCGGCAGGTGGCTGGGGCAGGCTGCGGGGGCGGCCGGCAGCTGCGGGGCTCGGCGGCGCTGCCTGCCCGGGGCTAACCCCAGCAGCCGGGGTGCCAGGGGGGTGCCAGCCCCCGTCACCCCCACCCGCCCCGGCCGCCTGCGGGGCCGGCCCGCGGCTGCTTGCGCCCAGGGGCTGGCTTCAGCCAAATTTGGCAGAGGTCGGAGGTGCTGGCCGCTGCCGGCAGAAGGGCAGGGAGGAGGCTGGGAGCTGGCGGCTGGGCTGAGCCCTTGCGAGGCACTGCAGAGTCCAGCCGCGGGGCGCAGGGTGCCCAGCGCTGCCCGTGCCGTGCCGTGCCGGTCCGGCGGGGCTGGGCTCGCAGCTGCTGGGCTTTGGCGCTCCTCTGAGGCATGGAGAGAGGCCAAATCCTGTGCAGCTCCCCGAGGGGCTCAGCTGTGCTGGGGAGGGTCCCTCCAGGGGTGCCCGTGGGGGTCTGTGGGGAGCAGCGAAGCTGCCCTCCCCCTTCTGAGCCATAAACCAAGGGGGGAAGGTCCCTCCTGGCGTGCAGAGCTTGCCCCATGGCGGAGGAGTGGCAATATCCTCCGTGCTGGTGGGTGCCCCGAGGCTGGCAGGCTGGGGGTGCTGGGGGCTGCCCCTGGGAGCCAGGAAAAGCGCCCAGATGGAGGAGGTTCAGGTGAGTGGAAGCAGAGTGGTGCTGGGAGCCTGCGAGGAGAGCACAGCTGGGGGCTGGGTGCCAGCAGGAGGGAGGTGCCAAGGCAGAGGGTGACTTCGGGGTACTGGGGGGGAGCGTTCCATCCAGATGGAGTGGAGTTGAGGACAGCAGCAGCTTGGCCGTGGGGGGGGGTTGGGTGTTGGGAAGAGAGGAGATAAGAGCTCAGTGTCCCCCGGGAAGGAGAGGGAAGCAGCGGTGCCAAGCGGGGTGCTGGGCCAGGCTGATAAGGGCCACGTGCCATGGCCGGGCACCAGCCCAGCCTGGCAGCCCCAGGGGAGCATGCAGGGGGTGCTGCCATCCCCTCCCCCCCTCCCTTCTCCCCTTTTCTCCCCTTTTCTACCTGCCCAAGCCAGGGGGCAGCTGCCAGCACAGACCTCAGAGCAGTTAGGGTCTCTGGTGCGGTGCCAGGGCTGGGTAGCCCCTGCCCAGCAGAGTGCCAGGGGCAGGGGGAAGGGAGG
This sequence comes from Melanerpes formicivorus, assembly GCF_026170545.1. NCBI lineage: Eukaryota > Metazoa > Chordata > Aves > Piciformes > Picidae > Melanerpes > Melanerpes formicivorus. Next base: position 15,560,711 of record NW_027142371.1, on the reverse strand, counting down.
TGCCAGGGGCTGGGGCTGCTCCTGCTCCTCTCTGCTGCTTTGTTTGGGGTTTTTTCACTTTTCCTGAAGAGAAAAAACAAAACCAAAGCACTTTGTTGGTGACTCAGCCCCGGCCGGGGGAGCCAGGCCTGGCACATCACAGCCACCCTGCTGCTGGCAGGCTCTGACTCAGCCCACCCCCGGGCACCGGGCACCGGCCCCTGCCCTCGCCGCTCACCTCGCTGCCGCTGCCCTCCCCCCCGGCGGCGCTGGAGCCCCGGGCACGCCTGGGCACAGTGTGCTCACATCAGAGCGGCCTCAGCCGGCTGCCAGGGACCGCCCTGGGCACCGATCCCGCCTGCCACCCCTCAGGGACGCCGTGCCGGCCGGCTCCTCGGCCGCGGGAGGGGTCTGGCGCTGGGGTGCCCAGGTTGCCCCCGAGGTGCCCGGCACCCAGCTGGTGCCCGCCCTTGCCGGGAAGCTCTGCCGGGCTGCTCTCGCAGAGCCAAGCAAGGGGGGGAGCAGGAGGGTGCCCGGGCTTGGCTGCCCGCGGGGCTGGCTGTGCCCCACGGCATGCCCATGGGGGTGCCAGCCCCGGGCAGAGTGGTGAGGACACAGCTGGGGCTTTCCCAAAAAAGGTCTGAACTCTTGGGGTGAGTTTGCCACTTCCCTTGCCACTCCCTTTCCTGTCAGAGGATGTGCAGCCACTTTGCTTTCCTCTCTGCTCTTCTCTCCCTGCTCCCTGCCCTCAGAGCCGGCAGCCCTGGCGATGCCCAGCACCCCCTGAGCCGGCCGGGGTCACCCTGGCTGGCACCTGGCGCCGCTGCCACACCATGGCCTGGCTGCAGGTAGGGACACGCCACCAGCTCCCCTCCCCGCCCCGGGCCTCCCCCCAGGCAGGGGGGGCGCTGGGGGCTGTGCCAGGGATGCTCCTGCACGGGGCCTGTGCCCTGCTTTGCAGAGGTGGCTGGAGAGGGATGCCAGGCTGCTGGGGCATCGTGCCCAGCCCAGGGCGATGGGGGGCAGGGAGGGGTGCCAGAGCTGTGCCCGGTGTTTGCCATCACCTTGGCTGTTGCTGTGTGGGCACCCCGATGCCACAGCCCCCACTGCAGCTGGCACAGGGAGATTGGATGACTGCTTTGCCTGGGGTGAGCTGGGCACAGGGTGGTACACGTGAGGCAGCTGGGCCCCAGGGCCCCAGCAAGGAGGAAGGGAGGGAGGGGAGGGAGGGGAAGATGTCCCTTCAAAAGCCTCTCTGGGGAGTCCCCATCTGGTCCAGCTGTGGGGTGAGGGAGTCCCCCTCCACCCAGGGAGAGGACAGGGCAGTGCCAGGCTGAGTGGGGATGTCATGGGCACGTGAGCTGGCATGACCTGGGGACACCCAGCACAGAGGGACTCCCAGGCTGGGTGCTGCAGCTCACAGAGGGGCTGGGGGGCTGGGGGGGTTTGGGTGATGGCAGCTTTGGGGCTGGGCAGCTGGTGGGGTTTGGGTGATGGCAGCTTTGGGGCTGGGGGGCTGGTGGGGTTTGGGTGATGGCAGCTTTGGGGCTGGGGGGCTGGTGGGGTTTGGGGGATGGCAGCTTTGGGGCTGGGCAGCTGGTGGGGTTTGGGTGATGGCAGCTTTGGGGCTGGGGGGCTGGTGGGGTTTGGGTGATGGCAGCTCTGGGGCTGGGCAGCTGGTGGGGTTTGGGTGATGGCAGCTTTGGGGCTGGGGGGCTGGTGGGGTTTGGGGGATGGCAGCTTTGGGGCTGGGGGGCTGGTGGGGTTTGGGTGATGGCAGCTTTGGGGCTGGGGGGCTGGTGGGGTTTGGGGGATGGCAGCTTTGGGGCTGGGCAGCTGGTGGGGTTTGGGTGATGGCAGCTTTGGGGCTGGGGGGCTGGTGGGGTTTGGGTGATGGCAGCTCTGGGGCTGGGCAGCTGGTGGGGTTTGGGTGATGGCAGCTTTGGGGCTGGGGGGCTGGTGGGGTTTGGGGGATGGCAGCTTTGGGGCTGGGGGGCTGGTGGGGTTTGGGGGATGGCAGCTTTGGGGCTGGGGGGCTGGGGGGGTTTGGGTGATGGCAGCTTTGGGGCTGGGGGGCTGGGGGGGTTTGGGGGATGGCAGCTTTGGGGCTGGGCAGCTGGTGGGGTCTGGGTGATGGCAGCTTTGGGGCTGGGCAGCTGGTGGGGTCTGGGTGATGGCAGCTTTGGGGCTGGGGGGCTGGTGGGGTCTGGGTGATGGCAGCTTTGGGGCTGGGGGGCTGGTGGGGTCTGGGTGATGGCAGCTTTGGGGCTGGGGGGCTGGTGGGGTCTGGGTGATGGCAGCTTTGGGGCTGGGGGGCTGGTGGGGTCTGGGTGATGGCAGCTTTGGGGCTGGGCAGCTGGTGGGGTTTGGGGGATGGCAGCTTTGGGGCTGTCTCTGCTCTCTGCTGGGCAAATGTCTCCTTTCTGTCATCCTTCCTCTTTTCACAGCCTCACACGTGTGCCCTCTTCCCCCCACTGCTCACAGCCTCTGCTGCCCCTGGGCACTTCCTTATCCCCTGGCACCAGTGCCCAGCTGGAAGGAGCCCCATGGCACATGGCCCCACTGGTGTGGTGCTCTGGGGGGGCTATGTGGGCATTAAGGGGTGCAGAGGGGTGGAATGGGCCCTGCAAATCCAGAGCCTGCTGGCAGTGCCCTTAAGTGCCAGGCTGGATTGGGCTGGCATGGCCTCTCAGTGTCAGTCTGAAGCCTGCTGGGCCCTGCTCTCTGCTGCCAGTCTGGGTCGTGCTGGCATTGTCTGTGGTGGCAATCTGGGGCACAGCAGCATCACCTCTGAGTGCCATGGGGCCCTCTGCAGCCCCACATCTCCCCCCTGTGCTCTTGGTGCCACTGAGGTGAGCCTGGGGTGGCTTCCAGAGGGAGCTGATCCTGGTTGGTGCTGAGTGCAGCCCTTGGGGATGGGATGCCCCTTGCTGGGTGCCACTCCTTCCCCAGCCTCTCCAGGGTGCTTTGGCTCAGCCACTTTTGGATCTGCTCTGGCCAAGCTCAAGCACCAGCAGCAGCAGGGGTGCCACCCCAGGCTGTCCCCACATCCCTTGGCCACCCCACACCCTCCTCCCACACCCCACAGGCTGCTTTGCCTTGGGGTGGGCTGGGGGGAGCAGGGTATTCCCAAGCTGCACCTTCTCCTGCTCATCCCATTCCCAAAGGCTCAGCACTGCCTGCTGCCAGGGCCAGGAGCCAGGCTCTGGGCACGCAGGGTGCTGCTGTGGCACCACGGGACAGCCTGCCTTGGCAGCAGGATGTCAGCAGGGGTGGGCAGGGGGAAGCATGGACACGGGGAGCAGGAGGTGGTTGGACCCAGGGAAGGAGGGGAAAGGGAAAAGTGGGAGGTGAAGTGGACCTGAGGGCAGCGAGGCGCAGGAGGGAGCAGAGCCTGCTGCCCAGCCGGGTGACAAGGTCACAGCACCCTGCCAGGGCTATAAATAGGAACAATTGGGAGCCAGAGGCAGACTCTCTCCTTTTTCGTTGCTGCAGGAGCGATGGCAGCCAGCAGGAGGGTTGGCCAGGGCCTGGGCAAGCAGCTCCTGGGAGGTGCTGCCAGGCTATGGCAGTGCTGGGGATGGGGGCACTTCACCCGTGGGGACAGCCCAGTGCCCAGCTGGGACTGGCACCCCAGCTCCATCCCACTTGCTGAGTCTGTGTGGGGACTCAGGCCTGAGGGGAGCAGAGCTGGAGCAGCTCTGGACCTCGAGCTGTGCCAGGGGAGGGTCAGGTTGGGCACTAGGAGGGGGTTCTCAAGGCCTCCACAGGCTGCCCAGGGAGCAACCATCTCTGGAAGTGGCTGTGGGGCTGAGGGCCGTGGGTGAGTGGCAGTGGTGGGGGTGTGAGCTCCAGGGGAGCAGCTGGGCTTGGTGATCTCAAAGGTCTCTCCCAGCCTCAGCAGTTCTATGGTTCTGTGAGTCTAAGGCAGGGCTGGGGGGCTGGGGGCGCTGGGGGGGCTGGGGGCTGTTCCTGCCTGCTGTCCCCACTCCTATCCCTCCCTTCTGGCAGAGGAAGGGTCATGATTGCTGCCACCCACCCTCAGCAGGGCACAGGGAGACAGAGCTGGCTGTGACCACATCCTGACCACCATCCTGGCAGCACTCCTGCCCAGGAGCATCCCAGCTCGAGGCTGGGGCAGGCAGGCAGCAGGGACAGGACTGGGCCTGGGGGAAGCTCTGGTTCAGTGCTGGGAGCTGTGACAGCTTCCCCCTCCTGCCCTGCTCCCTTCCACTCACATGACGGTGTGAGCAGCTCTGACTTCCCCATCCTGGCCCAAAGCCACCACTGGGGTCTGGCTGAGCTTCCTCATGGCTCAGGGTGCACAGGGCTGGTGCTGACACCCCCACCCTGCCTGGTCCTGACACCCCCACCCTGCCTGGTCCCACTGCTGCCAAAGTGTGGGAGGGGGTCCTGGGTCCCTTCTGAGGAGCTGCTGAAGGACCTGGGGTTGTTCACTCTGGAGCAAAGGAGGCTGAGGGGAGAGCTTCTGGCTCTCTCTCTACAGCTCCCTGAGAGGAGGCTGGAGCCAGGTGGGGCTTGGGCTCTGCTCCCATAGCAGAGGAGGAAATGGCCTCAAGGTTGGCCATGAGGAACAATTTCTTCCCTTGAGGGCTGTCCAGGCCTGGCCCAGGCTGCCCAGGGCAGGGGTGCAGTCCCCATCCCTGGAGGGCTTTCAGAGCTGTGGTGCTGCTGCCTGGGAAGGTGGTGGGGTCAGTGTCCCTGGAGGTGTTTCAGAGGAGCCTGGGTGAGGCACTCAGTGCCATGGCCTGGCTGGTTAGGGCTGGGTGATCAGCTGGATCTGGTGATCTTGGAGGTCTCTTCCATCCTGGTCGGTTCTGTGAGGGCCATGGGTCGGTGGTGCCCTGGCAGTGCTGGGGTAAGGGTTGGATTTGATGATCTCAAGGTCTCTCCCACCTCAAACCATTCTGTGATGCTAAGCTTGGGGCTGGCAGTGTCCACCACCCTGGTTCCCCTTTCCTTCCCACCCCTCCTGTCCCCCTGCCCTGCCCCAGCTCGCCCCTTGCAGGAGGCTCTCCCCGGCATGGAGCCTCTCAGGGCTGGGGGCTGGCTGTGGGGCTGACAGGGCTCTGCTGCTCTCCCTCCCCACAGGCTCCAGCCAGGAGGTGGCAGGGACCTTAGCCGGGGGGTGTGGGCACGGCTCGCCCGCGGGCTGGCAGCAGCGGAGAGCAGCAGAGGAACCCCCAGGGCACCTCCCAACCCCTCCCACCGTGCATGAGGCTGGGACGCAGGTGAGCTGGGCACCACCTGGGGCTGGCACAGGGCAGCCGAGAGCGAGCCACAGAAGTCTCTGCCCAAGGGCTGCCGCGGGTGGGGGCTGCTCCTCGGGGTCCTGCTCACCCGCGCCCCGCTCCCCCTGCCCGCAGCACGCAGGACCCGCGGCCGCAGAGACCTCCCTTCCGATGTCCCGGCATGAGACTTCTCCGACCACAGTGCCACCTGCCAGCAACCAGCGCCCCAACGCCTGCTGCTTCTGCTGGTGCTGCTGCTGCAGCTGCTCCTGGTACGTCCCAGCCCCCCAGCCCCCCAGCCCCGGGCTCCCCCGCGGCTGCTGAGCGCCCCCCACCTACCCCCCCCCCAACTGTCGGGGAGGCAAAGGCCCCAGGGGCAAGGGAGGTGCCCACATTTGTCCTTGCCTTGTGCAGCACCAAGCTGCTCATGGTGCATCCCACCACCTCCCCAGCCCACCTGAGCCCCCCCCGGGGCTGCTGAGCAGCACACACACACCCCCCCCAGCTGCCCTGGAGTCAAGGCTCCCATGAGCAAGAGAGATGCCCACAAGGTGCTGCTCCTCCCTGCTGCATGCAGCACCTGGTTCTTGGACAGGAGCTGGGGTCCTACAGCAGCCCCCAGCCCTGGCTGCTCCCCAGCCCTGGCTGCTCCCCAGCCCTTCGGTGCAGCTCCTGATGCCCAAGGGCAGGGGGTGAGTGCTGGAGGGTGGCTGGGATGGAGCTGGCCCTAGGCCAAGCCTCTGGCCACTTGTGTGCTTGTGCTGGGTGGGAGCTGGGAGCAGGAAAACTGCTTTGCCGTGGTCAGGAAGGGGCAAATGATGGAGCAGAGGGACACCTGCAGTGCCAGGATGTGATCTCCCTGCTGGGGAGCCTGGGGAGCCCAAGCTGGGCCCTGGTGCACCATAGCTCCTGCCCACCAGCCAAACCTTCTGAGATACACAGAGCAGAAAGTGGGAGGTGGTTGGGAGCCCATGGGAGTCCTCCTGGGCAGCCCTGCCCTGGAGCACTGGCTGCAGAGTCCAGCCCTGGCCTCCCAGAGCTGCCCAAAGCCAAGGATGGGAGCAGCTGCTTGCCTGGGGCTGTCTCCCATCCTCTCTGGGGATCCCCAGCTCCTTACCCTCTGGACAGCCCAGGCCCTGCCTGCTCTCCTCCATCCTCACCCTTGGCCACTCTGAGGCTGCTGATGGCTTCAGGCTCTGCAGCAGCTTTGGGCTTCGCAGCCACTGAGTGCTGAGCTTGAGGAGCAGCAGAAGGTGGAGCAGACCCTCAGCACGTCCTCTGCCCTGTGCAAGCCCCCACTGTGCCCCTGGGGCCCCATTCTGCCTGTTCCCATCTCATCACCTCACATCTGCAAGGCACTGAGGGTGGCATTTCGCAGCCTGCCTCAAACATCTTCCTCCTGGATGCTGCCCAGGGCTTGGTGGCGCTTGGCCACGGCCAGGGTCACCTTCCCTGCGTCCCTCCTCATCTCTGCAGGAGCCAGGAGGGAAGTGCCTCCTGCAGCCCACTCCTGGAGCAAGCAGTGCCCAGTGCCAACCACCCTGGGCCTGGCAGACAGCGAGCCCTGGGGCTGGTGTGGGCAGGGAGGTGCCCAGAGGCTCGCCCACGCTGCCAGGGGGCAGAAGCTGGCACCGTTGGCCGGGGTGGTGTCGCAAGCAGGAAGCTGCGGTCGCAGCCGGGCACCGAACTTCTAGGGCCCGAGGGAAGTTGGCTGGAGGCTGCTCTCCCCTTGCACTGCCAGCACCCCTGGGCATGGGGGGACAAGGGACACCAGCACCCCTCAGCCCTGGCATTGCCACCCTGGGCTTGGCCTCCAGGCTGCACCAGTGCTGGCTGCAGGGTCCAGCCCTTCCCACTTCCCCATCTGCCCTGGCTGGCAGCTGCCTGGGGCTGCCCCGAGCTGCAGATGGTGACCCCTCTGGAGGTGTTCCTGTGGGACCTGCCTTAGGGGGCTCTACTTTGGCAGGGGGGTTGGGACCCCGACCTCCAGAGGTCCCTTCCAGCCCCCCACCATCTTCTGATTCTGTGGCACAGGGGCCCAGTCCTCCATGGTGCTGAGCTCCAATGGTTGCAGCCCTGGGCCTGCATCCTCCCCTGTTTATTTACTTGTTGGTGTTGGTTTGTGGTGATTCACAGTGGGTTTGCCACCATGGGTCACACCAGCACTGCCCTCTGCCAGCTGTGGCCACGCTGGCTTAGGCCTGGCACACATCCTGGGTGGTGGAGCAGGGCCACAGCAGTGCCCAAGGGCAGGAAACCCTTGCATGATGACAGCAAAGTTGCACAAGGAGCCAGGGTGCTGCTGGGGAGGATCTGGGTGTGGGGGGTGCTGGTGCCCACTGAGGAGACCCAGTAGCCAGGGCTGGTCAGGGGGTCAAGGTGGGGGTCTGGGTGCACCCCCAACGCCCCTGACTACCTTTCTGTGTCCCTGTCAGGAACGAGGACCGGGAGCGAGCGTGGAGGGCGTCCCGGGAGACCAAACTGGAGACCATCCCAAACTGTGAAGCGTGGTGAGTGCCAGAGCAGCACCTCAGGGGGGGCACAGCATGGCATGGCACCCACTGCCACCTCCCATGGCACTCAGCCCCGCAGCCTGCCTGCTGCTGCACACACAGTGAGGTTTGGGGTGCCAGGACTCGGGGAGGGTGGTCCTGGAGCTGCTTCTGGCAGTTTCTGCTCAGTTCCCAGCAAGAAAGGGGAAGCCTGGAGCCGTGGGCTGCAGCCCTCTGTGCAAAGGGAAACTGAGGCACACAGGGACCTCAGCAGCTTTCAAGCCACGTCCCAGGGGCAGAACCTCATCCTGCAGGCACCCTGCTCCCAGCACCCTGCTCCCAGCACCCACTCCCTGGGGGACAGGCGTGGCCCGGCCGTGGGTGCTGTGTGCGGTGCCCGGCACAGCAGGGCTGGGGGGCAGAGGTGGCGCCCTCCCTGGGCAGCCTGCTGCAGTGCTGCGGCGGCCTCCTGGCGCGGAGCTTGTTGCTGCCAGGCAGCCTAACCCCTGCTCTCCCTGCCGCGCCCGGGCAGCAGCAAGCCCACGCCGGAGGAGGTGCGCGGCTGGGCGCAGTCCTTCGAGAAGCTGATGAAGAGCCCGGCCGGGCGCAACGTCTTCCGGGAGTTCTTGAGGACTGAGTACAGCGAGGAGAACATGCTCTTCTGGCTGGCCTGCGAGGAGCTGAAGGCAGAGTGCAACAAGCACACCATTGACGAGAAGGCCAGGGTCATCTACGAGGACTACATCTCCATCCTCTCGCCCAAGGAGGTAGGCGGCACAGCCCCCCGCGGCAGCACAGCCCCCCGCGGCAGCACAGCCCCCCGCGGCAGCACAGCCCCCCGCGGCCACACAGCCCCCCGTGGCAGCACAGCCCCCCGCGGCAGCACAGCCCCCCGCGGCCACAGAGCCCCCCGCGGCGGCACAGCCCCCCGCGGCAGCACAGCCCCCCGCGGCCACACAGCCCCCCGTGGCAGCACAGCCCCCCGCGGCAGCACAGCCCCCCGCGGCCACAGAGCCCCCCGCGGCGGCACAGCCCCCCGCGGCCGCACAGCCCCCCGCGGCCACAGAGCCCCCCGCAGCCGCACAGCCCCCCGCGGCCACAGAGCCCCCCGCAGCCGCACAGCCCCCCGCGGCCACAGAGCCCCCCGCAGCCGCACAGCCCCCTGCGCTGCCCCGAGGTCATCCACCTAACAGCAGCATCCCGCGGGGGCCGGCTCCTGGGGCTCTCAGCAGGGGGGTTGGGATAAAAATGGGGCTGGGGGGATGTGGTTTTAGAGAGAGAGATGCAGTGGCTTGTCAGAGGTTGGGTGGGTGAGGAGGAGTTTGGCAGGGCAATGGCTGTGCCGCGTGGGAGATGTGGTGAGGAGGGCATGGCAGAGGCCCTGGGATGCAGCAGGGCTGTGGCTGGTGCTGGAGGACCTTGGGTTGTGCTGCAGGGCCATGGGTTGTGCATGGGTCATGCAGCAGGGCCGTGGGTCATGCAGCAGGGCCGTGGGTTGTGCATGGGTCATGCAGCAGGGCCGTGGGTTGTGCATGGGTCATGCAGCAGGGCTGTGGGTCATGCAGCAGGGCCGTGGGTCAGGCAGCAGGGCCGTGGGTTGTGCTGCAGGACCAAAGCCTCAGGAGGGCACCAGTGGGCTGCAGATGCTGCATCTCAGCTTGCATGCTGGAAGTACCCAAACCTATCACTGTGTGCCCAGCAAAGGGGCACAGGGAGGCCTCGTGGGGCAGCCAGTCACGAGTGGTGTCCCCAGGGCTCAGCACCGGGGCCAGTTCTGTTCAGTGTCTTTATCAATGGTCTGCATTGATTCAGGCTGGACACATGCAGTGGGTTTGCAGGAACACCAAGCTGGGTGGAAGTGATCTGCTGGAGGGTAGGAAAGCTCTGGAGAGGGAGCTGACCAGGCTGGGTCCATGGGCTGAGGGCAATGTGGGGAAGTTCCACTAGGCTAAGGGAGCTCTCTACAGCTCCCTGAAAGGAGGCTGGAGCCAGGTGGGGGTTGGGATCTTCTCCTAAGGAACAGGAGAGAGGACAAGAGGAAATGGCATCAAGTTGCCCCAGGGGAAGTTTAGTTTGGCCATGAGGAACAATTTGTTCCCCTCGGGGGCTGTCCAGGCCTGGCCCAGGCTGCCCAGGGCAGTGGTGGAGTCTCCATCCCTGGAGGGGTCTCAGAGCTGTGGTGCTGAGGGCCATGGGTTGGTGGTGCCCTGGCAGTGCCGGGGTAAGGGTTGGGCTCCCTGACCTCGGAGATCTCTGCCGCCCACAGCCGAGGGGCCGGCAGCGGGCGCCGTGCTGGGCGCGGCGGTGGTGGTGCTGAGCAGCAGCCAGCACCAAGCCTGTCCCTGCCCGCAGGTCAGCCTGGACTCGCGGGTGCGGGAGGTGATCAACCGCCGGATGCAGGAGCCCTCCTCGCACACCTTCGACGACGCGCAGCTGCAGATCTACACGCTGATGCACAGAGACTCCTACCCCCGCTTCCTGAACTCTGCCATCTACAAATCCCTGCTCCACAGCCTCTCCCGCTCCTCCTCCGAGTCCTAAGGGCGGGGGGCGGCGGGCGGGGGCTGGCTGCGGGGCGGCGCCAGGAGCCTGCTCCCCTCCCCGCCGGCCCCGCTCGGCTTTTTAGCTTTTTACCTAGGAGGCAGCAGGGCAGCGGCTGGGCCACCCCCCAGGACTGCCCCCGGGGCTGGTGCCGCCCAGGGCAGCGCTCCCGGCCGGCTCTTGACTACTGAACCCCTGCCCCGTGGGGGGGCGCGCCCGGAGCCCGGCTGCCCCCGCACCCCCTTCTTGAAGAGGTCACTTTAGCCCTTCTCCACCACCCCTGGGGAGGTGGCGTTGTCCCCACGTCCCCCCTCAGCCCCGGCTGCTGGGGGCTGGGCTGGGGGTGGGGGGAGGTCGGTTGTTGTTGGGTTTTTTAACTTTTTATTTTAAATGCCCCTTTTTTGTTGTTGTTGTTGGTTGGGGTTGGCTTTGGTGGGGGCGGGGGCGGGGGGGCGAGGAGCGTCTCTGTACATAAAGAACTGGTCAGGTTTACACTGCTCTGTCTGCTTGAGGCAGCCCTGGGGCAGGGAGCAGCACTGCAGCCCTCACTGCGCTTCCTGCTGGCTCCAGGGGTCAGCCTGGAAGGAGCACAGGGGCCTCAGCTTCCTCAGAAGGGGAGACCTCAGAGCAGCCTCCCCGTGCCTGAAGGGGCTGCAGGAAAGCTGGGGAGGGGCTTTTGACAAGGGCTGGGCGTGACAGGACAAGGGACAATGGCTTTAAGTCTCCCCTCTTCCAGCTCAGACTCGAGAGCAGGAGGGAACTCATTCCAGTGAGGCTGGGGAGAGCCTGGCACAGGCTGCCCAGGGAGGCTGTGGCTGCCTCCTCCCTGGAGGTGTTCAGGGCCAGGCTGGATGAGGCCTTGAGCAGCCTGGGCTGGGGGGAGGTGTCCCTGCCCGTGGCAGGGGGCTGGGGCTGGATGAGCTTTAAGGTCCTCTCTGTAATTCTGTCTCCAAAACTGCCCCAGGGGCTCCCAAGGGGCTAGAAGGGACGGTGGGGCTGTGCTCAGAGGGTGGCCAAGGGGGATCCTGTGGCCTCTACCAGTGCCCATTGTACACATCTGCACTGGTCCAGTTTTGGGACACCACCTGCTTGTCACCCTGAGCCCAGAGCATCCTCAGCTCCTGGAGCTCCGGGAAGGGGCAGCCCCTGTGCAGGAATGATTCCTCTCCTGCAGAAAGCCACAGGCACCAGGACAGCAGGAGGTGGAGGCTCCCAGCTGGATCCTGAAGCCCAAGGCTCTGCCCTCATCCCCTGGGATCAGCCTGGCACAAAGCAGCAGGCTGGTGTGGGAGGGGAAATGTCACAGGGAAGACACAGAGCACCTGTGGGGGCACAAGGAATGGTGTAAGGAGCCCTGGTGCCCAGAAGGAAAATGTTTCTGCCCTCCATGGCAGCCAAGGTCCAAATGGAGCCAACACCAAGGTCCTGCCACCCGGCTCAGCCCCGCTGCTGCAGCCCCAGGCTAATCCTTGCCTCTCCTGACCCCAAACTGCCTGTGGTTTCCTATTTATCTACCCCTTCCCCTCTCCTCCCTCTCCAAGGCAGAAGAAGGAGCCTGAACTCTTTTTACTGAAGATTTGTTAACCAAACAAAAACTCTCTCAGCTTTTGCTTGTTCCCTTCCCTCCCACTGGAAACTCCTGTCAGCAGCTGCCCTTGCCTGTGCCAAGCTGAGATACAAGTCAAGGAGATGGATTCTTGAGGGAGAGCAGAGGAGTTTGGCTGCTCAGGAATGTTGGTATTGTTGGTAGCTGGTTGTTGTTGGCAGGTTTTGCCCCCGTGAGTGCCAAGCCCACATGGCTGCAGCCCTGCAGCACCCCCAGCCTGTGCCAGGGAGGCTTTGCTTGGGTTGCTCTGGGAGGGAAGGAAATTCCTCACGTGGCTCCAGCTTGAGCAGCCCTGAAGCTGTTCAAGAGCAGGGCCTGCTGTGCCGGGACAAGGGGTGATGGTTTAAACTAAAGAGATTGAGACTGGAGAGAAGGAAGAGGGTGGGGAGAGCCTGGCCCAGGCTGCCCAGAGAGCTGGGAGCTGCCCCATGCCTGGCACCACTGCAGCTCAGGTTGGTTGGGGCTCTAAGCAACCTCCTCTAGCTGCAGCTGTCCCTGCTGACTGCAGGGGCTTGGGCTGGATGACCTTGAAAGGTCCCTTCCAGCCCAAACCCTTCTGTGAGTCTCTGCTAGTGGCACAGCAGAGGGGTCAGAACCTCTCCCTACACCAGAGAGCTCCCAGCCCAGGGAAGTCCCCACTGCTACCATTAACTTCATTTGCCTCCCCCTCCCAGCACTTCCTAAGCACATCCTTGCCTCTGGGACACCTCTTTAGCCAGTGGCCTTCCTGTCAAGTGTCCTCAGACACAGGACTTGTGCTCAGGCCCCTCCACAGCCGGCTCAGGATGGGCAGCAAGCTGCCCCACTGCAGCAGTACAAGAAGCAAAGCAACAGCAAGTGGTGGCTGCCTGGCTCCCAGTCACAGCTCACAAGCCAGGGGGCCTGGGCCAGCTCTGGTTTCAGATCCTGAAGCTCTTTCTGAAGCCTCAGTGAGGACACTGCTCCCTCCCCAGCCTGGCCTGAATAACCTCATTCGCCTCCAGACTCAGGAGCCTTAAAGGAGTTGTCAGCATCTCTGCATCTGCTGCTCCCTGGGAGACTTAGCTGCACCCTGCCAAGTGAAGCCCTGAGAGAAGGATGCTGCTGGGATCCCTGCCTGGGGAGGAGCAGAGCCCTCCAAGGGGCTGCAAGCACGTTTCCAGCTGCTTTCATGTGGCTGTTTGCTCCTCTCTGAACATCTCTGAGGTCTCTGGTGAATGTCTGCTGCCTGGGGTGCTGAAAAGCCAGTGGAAATACTTGAGTTTCACTCTGGAATGGCGAGGCTGTAGGAGATGTGGCTGCAAATGCTCCTGCTCTGCCTGTCAGCACAAGGGCTGCAGCACACAGACTGCTTCAGGGCAGCATCCAGCTCCGAGGACCCCCAAATGCTGCATGGCTCCAGGTAAAGCCTAGGAAAAGGAAGAGGGATTTTAAGTCTCAAAAGGCCAGAAGCTGCCATGGGGATGGACAACTCCCCCAGCAGGCAAGAGCCTGATCCTTCAGGCCTCCCTCCCAGGGGCATGTCTGAGGCTTGGGTTGCTGCCAGCTCCTTCCATCTCACCTCTTCCAAGCTCCAGCTCCAAGCTCGCTCCAGACCTCATCCCTGCGGAGTCCGTACCTGCAATGCCATCTCCTCCAGCTCCATGCCTCTGGAAGGGTCCATGGATGTGCAGCCTTTCCCATCCTCCTGAGCCTCTCCAATCCTCTGAAAATCCAGGCTGCCTTTCAGCTAAGGGCAGAGGACACAAGCAGCAAAGTGCCTGGGACTCCACTGGTGGGACTCCACTGAACACTCCCACCGAGCAGTGGGTTCCCTCCACCTTCACTGAAGGCTTCTCCCTGGATTAGCTCTTCCCAGTTCCCTGTGTGCTGGACATGGGGAACAGGAGACCTTGAGGAGCAGCCATGGGAATAGCACCAAACTTGCAGATCCTCCCTGTGACTGACCTGAGCCTCCCTGATCCCAGCTCAGAGCCAGAAACGAGCAGCAGGACAAGAGGAAGCCGCCTCAAGCTCCCCCAGGGGAGGTTTAGGTTGGCCCTGAGGAACAATTTCTTCCCCTTGAAGGTTGTCAAGGCCTGGCCCAGGCTGCCCAGGGCAGTGGTGGAGCCCCCATGCCTGGAGGGGTTTCAGAGCCCGGGAGCTGTGGTGCTGAGGGCCATGGCTTGGTGGTGCCCTGGCAGTGCTGGGGTAAGGCTTGGACTCCCTGACCTTTACAAGTCCAGAGGGATTCTGTGATTCCAAGATGGAAAGCAGCATCTGACCTGTGCCCAAAAGCTGTGTGCCACCTCTGGATCTCCTCAGCCAGGTGAGGACCACCAGGCCAGCCCACCCAGCCACTCCAGGATGTGGCCAAAGCATTTTACAACCCCTGAGCTGGAAAAGGAGCCAGCACCTTCCTGCAGCCCCAGTGGCTCCTCACTGCCTGCCAGTCCCAGCAGCGCTCACTCCTCCTCCAGCTGGCCACTGCCCGCCTGCCAAGCTCCCCAACCCCCAAATGCTGCACACAGAGAGGTCAAATAAAAGTCAGAAACTGAGAAAAATGTTTAATATTAGTCTGGAAGAAAAGAAGTGACCATAGTGGTGTGGATGAGAAGAGGACTGTGCTCCGAGAGCTCTCCTGCCAACTGCCCTCCGCTGGGGCTGCTCCCCTCCAGGCCCCCCCAGCCCCTTGGCTCAGCACGTGTGACAATGGCAAAACTCACTTGGGACACAAAAGACAACTGCAGTAGGAGCTGGCAGCTGGAGGTGATGTTCTGCTCTGCCCTTGGTGGCTGCTCTCAGGCCATGGCACACATCAGCAGAACTGCAAGAGAAGGGAGTTCAGACCCTGTTAGAGAAGCCTCAGTGCCAAGGGGAGCGGTGGGCAGGCACCTGCTGCCCACAGGCAGTCAGGATCCAAGTGGTGCTTTGCATTCTGAAGCTGGCAAGGGCTTGGAGTCAGCCACCTGGGCACACACTTGCCAAGAAGGTCACCAGCATCCTGGCCTGGATCAGCACTGCTGTGGCCAGCAGCAGCAGGGCAGGGATTGTCAACCCTGTACTGGGCACTGGGGAGGCCACACCTTGAATCCCAAGTTCAGTTTTGGCCTCCTCACTCCAGGAAGGACACTGAGAGGCTGCAGCAGGGCCAGAGAAGGACAAGCAAGCTGGGGAAGGGTCTGGAGAACAGGGCTGGGAGAGGCAGCTGAGGGAGCTGGGGGTGCTCAGCCTGGAGTAAAGGAGGCTGAGAAGTGACCTTCTGGCTCTCTACAGCTCCCCTCATGGGGGCTGGAGCCAGGTGGGGCCTGGGCTCTCCTGCCAAGGAACAAGGGACAGGAGAAGAGGAAATGGTCTGGAGCTGCATCAAGGGAGGTTTAGGCTGGACAGGAGCAACAATGTCTTGGCCTGCAGCAGGGGTGGGGCAGCTCCCAGGGAGAGCCCCCCGGGGCAGCGAGACAGAGCCCCCAGGGGCAGTGAGACAGAGCCCCCCGGGGCAGTGAGACAGAGCCCCCCGGGGCAGCGAGACAGAGCCCCCAGGGCAGTGAGACAGAGCCCCCAGGGGCAGCGAGACAGAGCCCCCCGGGGCAGCGAGACAGAGCCCCCAGGGCAGTGAGACAGAGCCCCCAGGGGCAGCGAGACAGAGCCCCCCGGGGCAGTGAGACAGAGCCCCCAGGGGCAGTGAGACAGAGCCCTGGGCAGCTACCTTCCAGCGGTTGCCACACTCGTTGCAGACGACGAAGGTGGTCATGGGCTCGTCCGAGCTGCGGGTCTGCACCTGGGGAGCAGAGGGGAGTGAGCACAGCCTGGCACCCAGAGCCACAGCAGCTCCCTCTGCCCGGGCTCACACTGCCAGGGAAGAGAACTCCAACTGCAGGGTGCTGGAGCACTGCAGCAGGCTGCCCAGAGGTGGTGGAGCCTCCTTCGCCTGGCTGTGCTCCTGTGCCACCCTGCCTTGGCTGGGGGGTTGGGCTCTGCCTCCAGAGCTCCTTCCCAACCCTTTACCACTCTGTGACACTGTGAGAGACTGAGGCTAGAGAGGGCCACAGGAGCTTCCCTGCAACATGAGTCCCTCTCCTCAACACTCCCCACTCCCTTGCCTGAATTCCCAGCACCTTCTTTCATTCAGCATGCAGCATTCCCAAGCCACACAGCAAGCAGCACTGCTGGGATCTGAGCCCTTCCCTGGTGCTGCACAACCCCTGCCCCTGAACCAAAGAGCCAAGGAAAGTCCAGAAGGCCCAAGGAAACGCCTGGAAAGTCCTGGTGGCACAGCAGCACCTTCTAGAAAGCCTGAAGTGTACAGCAAAGGTTCCCTCCAGCAGTGGCCAACCCTGTGCTGTGCTGCAGGGGCTGCCAGAGCAGCAGAGGCTGTGCCCATGGCAGACCCTGTCCTGTGCAGGTGGCAGCAGTGCAGGAGGCAGCAGTGCAGGAGCAGGAGGACTAACCTGGGTGTAGGTGCAGTTCTTCTTCTTGCATTTCCCACAGGTGAAGAGGTCAGTCTGAGTCCCTCCTGTCTTGGCCATCTGATGCTCTCTGATGGCTTCCTTGGTCATGGCTTTCCTGATCTCTTTCAGCTCATTGCTGGCCATTTCCTTGCAAAGAGAGGCAGAGCCCTAAGATGCCATCTGCCTGCCCAGCACCACCACACCCACTGCAGAGAGCCAGCAGGACAGGGTGGTCTGACAGAAAGCCTTCCATGGATGGTTGTCTGGCTTCTGCTGAGGCCACCACGATGATCTAACAGCCCAGAGCCTACTCTCCACAGTGCAGACCCCACTGCTAGCTCACTCCCCACACAGCTCTGGCAGCAGCTGCTGAGCAATCCACAGGCCCAGCAGGGAGCAGCTCCGAGCAGAGCCCCCAGAGGACACGAGGCAAAGCCAGCTCCTCAGCCTTGCTCACCTCTGAGGTCATCACTGCAATCTGCTCAGGGGTGATGGCCCCACACAGGACATTCTTCTTCAGCTCAGGGTTCTTGGAGTCCTTCAGGTTGGAGATGCGACTCCTCACGCGGTTCTTGTACTTCATGTCGGTGTTCTTCACGTCCTGGTAGATGCGTTCAGGGCAGTCAAGGAGCCTGCAGCCACCACTGGGCCCTGCAAGAGCCTTCTACACCCCTCACAGAATTGTTTGGCTTGGAAAAGGCCTCTGAGACCATCAAGAGCAACCTTCAACTCAACACCGCCGTGGCCACTAAACCACATCCCCAAGTGCCGTGGCCACAGGCTGCTTGGACACCTGCAGGGTGCAGCCCTCAGCACTTCCTCTGAGATGAAACCTCTGGGCAGCCCAGGGAGGTCATGGATGCCCCTGCCTGGAGGTGTTCAAGGCCAGCTTGGATGAGGCCTTGAGTAACCTGGGCTGGTGGGGGGTGTACCTTGGCAGGGGCTTGGAACCTGATGATCTTCAAAGTCCCTCCCAACCCAAACCATTCTATGAGTCTATGCCCTGAGCTGCCCCTGTGGTGGTGCCCTAGTGAGCCAGAGCTCAGCCAGGCAGAGCTAGAGCTGGACCCAAGAGCCCTGACGAGCAGAGCTGCAGCAGAACATTCTGGCAGGGTGTTCTGTGTCCCCAGCAGAGGAAGCCCCTGGCCCTGGGGCAAGGCCACAGCAAGGATATATTCCTCGATCTGGGCTGCGATGTGCTCGCAGTCGGCACCGATGGCCACGTAGTCATCTGCAAGAGAAAGAGAGGCCACGGCTGAGGGAATGCCCACCACAGCTCTGCCCCCAGGTCTGCTCCAGGGCTCTCAGCCTTCCCTCCTCACAGAGCTGCTCCAGGCTCCTCAGCACCCAGAACTGGGCACAGTGCTCCAGATGTGACCTCAGCAGGGCAGAGCAGAGGCGGAAGAGAACCTCCCTTACCCTGCTGGCCACACTCCTCTCCATGCAGCCCAGGGAACCACTGGTCCTCTTGGCCATGAGGGCACATTGCTGGCTCATGGGCAAGCTGTTCCCCAGCACTTCCAGCTCCTTCTCCACAGAGCTGCTTCCCAGCAGGTCCCCCCTCACCTGTACAGGTGCAGCACCCTACACTTGCCCTTTCAGAACTCCATGAGACTCCTTAGGTACACTAATGCCCTCCATGAGGCTCCTTAGGTCCCCTAGTGCCCTCCATGAGGCTCCTCAGGTCCCCTAGTGCCCACATGAGGCTCCTCAGGTCCCTTAGTGCCCTCCATGAGGCTCCTTAGGTCCCCTAGTGCCCTCCATGAGGCTCCTCAGGTCCCCTAGTGCCCTCCATGAGGCTCCTCAGGTCCCCTAGTGCCCTCCATGGGGCTCTTTAGGTCCCTTAGTGCCCTCCATGAGGCTCCTCAGGTCCCCTAGTGCTCTCCATGAGGCTCCTCAGGTCCCCTAGTGCCCTCCATGAGGCTCCTCAGGTCCCCTAGTGCCCTCCATGGGGCTCCTTAGGTCCCTTAGTGCCCTCCATGAGGCTCCTCAGGTCCCCTAGTGCCCTCCATGGGGCTCTTTAGGTCCCTTAGTGCCCTCCATGAGGCTCCTCAGGTCCCCTAGTGCTCTCCATGAGGCTCCTCAGGTCCCCTAGTGCCCTCCATGGGGCTCCTTAGGTCCCTTAGTGCCCTCCATGAGGCTCCTCAGGTCCCCTAGTGCCCTCCATGAGGCTCCTCAGGTCCCCTAGTGCCCTCCATGGGGCTCCTTAGGTCCCTTAGTGCCCTCCATGAGGCTCCTCAGGTCCCCTAGTGCCCTCCATGAGGCTCCTCAGGTCCCCTAGTGCCCTCCATGGGGCTCCTTAGGTCCCCTAGTGCCCTCCATGGGGCACCTCAGGTCCACATGCAAGTGCCTGCAACTCCAGCCAGCTTGTCAGAGGGGTGAACAGTAGTGGGACTGAGCTGATGGCAATAATCCTTTGACAAAGCTGCTCTAGAGGAGCATCTCTGAGGAGCTGGTGCTGACCCACATGCAGAGGTCCATCAGAAGGCTGTGCAGCACCTCAAGGTTCCCCCAGCACTCACCATCAGCCTGCAGAGCTGCTGCCAGCATCTCCCTGCACTTGTTGCGCACAGCATCGCAGGTGACAGGGGCAGGAGGGAAGGTGGTGATCTTGGGGGTGGTTGGAGTCTTTGGAGCCTCCTGCCTCTTGTTGGAGCTAGAAGAGAAACTTCACCTGTCAGAATGTGCCAGTTCAGGTCAGGGAGAGCACAGAAGGGATCAGCAGGTCTGGGGCCAAGCATCCTGCTCATCATAACACAAAGCCAAAGAGATGGAAACAGCACTGAGCCGCAGCAGGGTGGGGGGGGAAGGGACCTCTGCAGACTGAGTCCAGCTCCCTGCCAGAGCAGCATCACCTAGGGCAGGGCACACAGCAGCACATCCAGATGGGTCTTGAAAGGCTCCAGAAAAGGAGACTCCACAACTTCTCTGTGCAGCCTGCTCCAGGGCTCCTCACCTCCACAGGAATGAGTTGGAGCCTCCTGGGCTCCGGTTTGTGCCCCTTGCCCCTTGCCCCATCACAGGGCAGGATGCAAAGAGCCTGGCCCCTGCCTGCCTTCCCCTCTTCAGATATTTACAGACATGAAGGAGATCTCCAGGCTGCCCTTTCTCCAGGCTAAGCAGCCCCAAGTCTCTCAGCCTTTTCTCCTCAGAGATGTTCCAACCCCCTCATCATCCTCACAGCCTCTGTGGGACACTCTCCAGCACATCCCTGCTCCTCTTGACCTGAGGAGCGCAGAACTGGACACAAGGCCTCTGTCCCAGCATCACCTTGGATTAAAGGGAAGCATTACCTTTGGTCTCTGGAGTTACTGGTCTCCTTGGAGGAAGAGGTTGGCAAGGACAGGCTCTTCTTTCTCTCCTCACTCTTTTCCTCAGAAGCATCTATATTTAAAAGGAGGAAAATAGGCACTGAAAGGTTCAGAGGAGGTCTTTAAGCCACAACCCTGCACACACTAAGCAGCAGCCTTTTGCTTGCCTCTAAGCACAAACTGACTGAAACAAAAGCTCTCCTCCCCACACCAGAGCAGCCACCTGCCCTGCCTAGGAGATAAGCTTCCTCACAAGACATGCTCCACCACAACAGCTCCTTTTAGAGACACCCTGGCTGCTGAGGACAGATTAGATCAAGTTCTCTAAGGCACCACTAAAACCAGCATTCAGCACCACCAACCCAGGCCAGCCCTTCTGGGAGACACTAGAAGTTCTATTCCCAAGTGCTGCTGAGAACACAGCCCTGGAAAGGACTTTCAAGGCACTCCAGGAGAAGTCTGACCCAACTGTCTCAGCCTAGCCAAGACACTGCAAGCCTGCCACGGCAATGCCAGCCCCAGGCACATTCTAACACTGACCTGGGGAGCCCTGGCCTGCAGAGCATGTACAGAATCCTAGAATGGGTTGGAAGGGAGCTCCAGAGCTCACCCAGCCCAGCCCCCTGCCCTCAGCAGGGACATCCTCCCCTGCAGCAGCTTGCTCACAGCCTTCTCCAGCCTCACCTTGCACAGCTCCAGCCATGAGGCCTCAGCTCCCTCCCTGGGCAACCTGCTGCAGGGTTCCAGCAGCCTCCCTGCAAAGAATTTCTTCCTCATCTCCAGTCTCAATCTGTCCTCCTCAAGCTTCAAACCATTCCCTCTCCACCTATCACTCCCAGCCCTTGTCAAAGGTCTCTCCCCAGCTCCCTTGCAGCCCCTGCAGGTACTGGAAGGCTGCTCTAAGGTCTTCCTGGAGCCTTCTCTTCTCCAGGCTGAACAGCCACTCTCTGATCACCTTTGTGGCCTCCTCTGGACCTGCTGCACTCTTTCAAGGGTGACCTAACTGAAGAGGAGCCAGAGCTGGAGGAGTGCAAGGGAGGAGACTAAACGTGACAGACCCAGGGCAGTTGTGAATGCTGAGTGGCTGGACCATTCCATGGGATCAAAACCAGCTCTCCTGAGGAAGGAGACAGGAACATCTTGGGCTTTCTTACCTAGAAGCTTCTTCCAAGATTTGATGAGGGATTTGGCCAGAGCTATCACCTCTTCATCTGTGCTCTGCTTCCTCAGGGCGTTCACAGACATCCCGATGCGGGTGGACTGCAAGGGAGGAGGCAGAGGAGACCTCTCAGAGCAGCTCCAGCCTCTCTCCCTCACTGACACCAGAAAGAAGCAGGAGGGACTGAAAGCAATGACCAAGAGGTGAAGTAGCCATGGCCCTGCTGGACTCAAATCAATGACCAAGAGGTGAAGTAGCCATGGCCCTGCAGGCTGTTTGTTTCCTTCTCACTTCACTGGAATGAGATGCTGCTTCCATCCTGGAATTGTTCTGCTTGGAAAAGACCTTTAAGATCAAGCCCAACCATCCCCTAACTTTGCCCCACACTTTGCAACTCACCTGCAGCAAGTCCAGAGTCATAGGCATACTTTTCAGCTCTTTCAGTAAATCCATTGCACCTTCCTGCAGAGGGAAAGGGAAACAGAGGCAGAGTCTCAGCTTTCAGCCATGAAATGCAGCAGCTTGGGAATACACTCAGCTGAATTCAAGAGGAAAAACACCAACAAGGCTCTCCTTAGATCCAGCAGGATTGCTGCTGGGACTGCTGCTCTGGACAGTCTGGAAGCACCTGAGGTACTGAAGAGGCAAACCAGAAGAGCATTGGAGCACTACAGATCCTTGCTGGTGGATGGCAGAGCTGCAGCATTGGCTTATCCTCCTTACCTGGCACTTTCAACACCTGAAAACCACACTTGGAATCACTACTGTCTCCCCAGCACAGCATTTGGCTCCCAGGAGTACTTCTGCTTTCCAAGTCACTGTTTTGAGGGCTCTGATTACTGATCCCAGCTCACAAACAGTTTAGTTGAGTTGCAAGAGTTTCAGCCATCCACCTAGAGCTCAGCAGCACTGTCCAGAGCTAAGCTTCCTTTGTCCACAGCTTGAAACTTAATGTAGCTGTTCCTTAGTCTTCCTACTGACACCCAGCTCTGCTCAGGACAAGAGCTGGTAGCAGGAGCAAAGCCATCAAGCAGTGATGCTGAAGAGCTGGCCCCGAGCTGAAGGTCATGAGATGAAGTTTCCTTGCCTCAGTTCTGCATCCCAGAACCCAGAGAAAAGGACACTGAATCTGACTGGGCAATCTGTAGGCACCTGAAATTAGCAATCACCCAGAGCAATGGCAGGGACAGAGGCAGCAGCCAAGCCTCCCCTCAGAAGCACTCAGCAGCCTGGAGTGCCTCTTCCATTCAGCTGACTCTCTGCTCCCATCCCCCTCGGACCGAACAAGGCCTCCCAGTGTTCACATTTAACAGCTCATTCAGAACACCAACCACTCCACAGCCTGTTTGCAGCACTAAACCTACAAAGCCTAAGGCTGTAGGGAAGCAAAGCAGTCTGCTCTGACCTGTCCTCCTCCTCCTCCCTACACAGAAGGGCCACTTCTGACTCAGGGCAGGAAGCCGTCCAGCTGCCCCCTATGGAACAGATGCTGCGAAAGCCAAATCAAAGCAGAGTCAAAGCTTCCAGCGTGCAGAGGAGCAGCTCACACCAGTTTAAACCACACATTACCGTACCCAGAACCAGCAGCTTCCCACTCAGGCAGTTTCACACCTTTCTGGTCCTCCAACAGCCAAATGGACTCCATCAAGTCCAGCCCTTAACACACAGACCAGCCAGGTGGATCCTGTCCCTGCTGTCAGACACGGAGCCACTTGGCCCAGTGGCAGCAACCAGGGGGGAGAGATCCAGGTTAAAACCAAAAAGGATCTAGAGCAAAACTCCAGGCAACCATCCTGCAGGAAGAGTTTGCAGATTAGCCAGCACACAACACACTCCGTGGTGCAGCCCCAGGTGAAATGCCAACCGAGAGGGAAGGTTCCATACCGCTCGTGTAAGAGGCTGCCTCTTTCCCAGGGAAGCTTGGAAGCAAATTCTGCAAAGCTGCTCCTTTCCTACTTTCAACAGTGGTGTTGAAAACCTGCCATCAACGGGAACAGACATCACAGGCTGTGCTTTAGCCCCCCTCCACCACCACGTCCCTGGCTTGTCGGGACGGCTACGCCAGCGCCGGCGCTCGCCCCTGCCTGCGGCTGGCAGAGCCAGCCCCGCATCCAAACCTTCAGCACCCGGAGCCCACACTCCCCTGGCCCCTTCCCCTCCTCACCTCCCACTCCCCACAGCCCTCCCCGGCCCCAAAGCCCCCCCACCCCCACCCCAAGCACTGGTGCACAGCCTGCCTCCCTCACACACCCCTGACACCCCGTTTGCCGTGTGAGGATGTTTGGATTTGCACCGGCACCAAGTGCCATGGAAGTGCAGCCAGCACCTGCTGCCGGCCCCCAGTCACACCCTGCACGACCTCCAGGCTGCGGAGCAGCGAGCCCAGCCCTCCACGCTCCAAGGGCCACACGAGAACGAGCAAAAGTGGTGTTGGCAGGGGAGGGGGGATGCAGGAAACAGATAATGAAGCGCTGGGAGTGTACCTGAGAGCACAACACAGCCACTAGCTGGGGGGAGCTTCAGGATCTCCCTTCCCGAGGGGCCTGGGGAGAAGGGCTGAACATGCTCCCTGGGAGGGGGACACCCCAGCAGGGAGCACTGGGTGAGCCCCAGGGTGCTGAGGATGCTCTCTGGGAGGGGGACCTCCTAGCAGGGAGCACAAGGGTGCCCCAGGGTGCTGAGCTGTGGGTCCCTGAGGTCTGGAGTGGGAGGCACAGTCTGGGCTGGAGGTGTGCCCCCAGCATCGTACGTGGGAAATACGGAGCCGCCCCCTTCAGTAACGGCCAGTGGGATGGAACGGGATGGATCCCTCAAACGACAGGGAACGGAGAGGAAGATCACCCCGGTGCAAGCAGGTCAGGGGGTGGGAAGCCCACCGCGATGTGGGAGAGGCTTCTGCTCCACCATGATAAGGGCTGCGGAGGAGAACCCCAAAATGGGAGCTGGGGAGGGGGGAGGGCCTCTCACAGCCGGCACTGGGCAAGAAGCGGAGGGCTCAACAGCAGGGCAGCGAGGACGGGGGAGCCGCCGAGCGGGAGGCGCCGTCCGCCGAGCCAGAGACGGGAGAAGGGGGAGTCCCCTGCTGACCCCAAAGCGGGGCGCGGGGGGCCGGCTGCCCGCACTCACCGCGCTCTTCTTGGCCACCATCTTGTCCAGGCGCCGGGCGATACGCACGATCTCCTCCTCGCTGCCCATCGCGACGTCCCCCGCGGCAGCCGCTGCCGGGAGGCCGGACGGAGCCGGGGGAGCTGGCGGTGGTTAAGCGGTGCCCACCGCAGCCCCGGTGCCGCAGTCCGGGCGGGCGGCGCGCAGGGCACGACGGGATTTGCAGTCCTCGCGGCGCCCGCCCTGCCCTGCCCGCCGCGGCGTGCGGCGGGGGGACTACAGCTCCCGGCGTGCCCCGCGCGGCCCGCCCCGCCCCGCGACACTGTGCGGGCTGTAGGCACCGGCACGGCGGCGGCCCTGGCCCTGCCCCTGCCCCTGCCCCGCCCCTGCCCCTGCCCCTGCCCCGCCCCCGCTCCTGCCCCGCCCCTGCCCCGCCCCTGCCCCGCAGCCCCGCGGCTGGGGATGCTCTGCCGGGATGCGCACTGCCCCGAGCAGCCTGGGCCGGGCCTTGGCAATCCTCAAGGGGAAGAAATTGTTCCTCATGGCCAACCTCAGCCTCCCCTGGGGCATCCTGAGGCCATTTCCTCTTGTCCAGTCATTTGCTCCTTGGGAGAAGATCCCAACCTCCACCTGGCTCCAGCCTCCTTGCAGGGAGCTGTAGAGAGCAGAGATCTCCCCTCAGCCTCCCTCAGGCTCAACACCCCCAGCTCCTTCAGCTGCTCCTCCCCAGCCCTGTTCTCCAGACCCTTCCCCAGCTTCCCTGCCCTTCCCTGGGTCTGCTCCATGTCCTGCTCCATGGCCTCTCAATGTCCTTCTTGGAGTCAGAGGCCCAGAACAGAAGCAAAGATCTGAGCTGTGGTCTCTGTGGAGCCTTCCTACCCTCC
Organism: Melanerpes formicivorus; assembly: GCF_026170545.1. Lineage (NCBI taxonomy): Eukaryota > Metazoa > Chordata > Aves > Piciformes > Picidae > Melanerpes > Melanerpes formicivorus. The sequence continues at coordinate 15,535,976 of NW_027142371.1, read as the reverse complement.
ATCTGCTCAGCTCTCCCTCCCAGCGTGGTGTTACCTGCAGCAGTTACCTGCAGGTAGCTTACCAGCCACCCGGGCGTGCCTCGGTCACCTTATCCTGACCACTGACAAGGATACCAAAGGAAGCTCCAGACTGTTGTTGAAGATATCAAAGATAGAATGCTAGTTTTCAAAGCCTCACCATGACAGCCCAGCTCCAGAGCACAGAGGAATCCTCCTCCCACTGCTCCCATGGTCTCCCACCATCAGTTCTGCCTCAAGGCAGGGACACTCATGTCCCAAAGTGATGTCCCAAGGCACCAGTAGCTGAGCCTCCTCCTCAGCCTGCTGAAGGCTTGCCCATTCCTCAGGGAACCCCCTGTAGGAGCTCACCAAGCTGCATTTTGGGGGCTCTCCATCACACAAACTCGAGTGCTGCTGGCCCCAGCAGCAGGGGAGAAGGAGCAGGGAAGAAGGAGCTCTGCCCCTATAACCTATCCCATAATGCAGGTGGGTCCCACTTCACCCCTTCGACCTGCCACAGGTGAGCTGGTCCCCACTGAAACCATCAGCTCTGTGGTGCTTGGGAAGAGGCTCAGCAACCATCAAAGACCACAGGGTCACAGGATGTCAGGGGTTGGAAGGGACCCAGAGTCCAACCCCCCTGCCAGAGCAGAGCCATACAAGCTAGCTCACAGAGGACCACATCCAGACAGGGCTGGAAAGGCTCAGAGGAGACTCCACAACCTCGCTGGGCAGCCTGCTCCAGTGCTGGGACCCACACAGTAAAGTTCCTCCTTGTGCTGAGGTGGAACCTCCTGTGCTGCAGCTTACATCCTTGCTCCTTGTCCTATCCCAGGGGGCAAGTGAGCAGAGCCTGTCCCCTCCCTCCTGGCCCCCAGCCCTCAGATATTGATAAACATTTATGAAATCCTCTCTAAGTCTTCTCTTCTCCCAGCCCCAGGTCCCTCAGCCTCTCCTCACCAGGCAGGGCTCCGGTCCCCTCATCATCCATGGCTGCAGCCCTGTGGCTCAGCCTCAGTTCCGCACTTAGCCGTGTCTCCGCCGAGACGTGGGGCTGCGCAGCACAGCCTCCGGGACCTGAGACCGTCAAGAGAAGGATGGAGAGCGGATGGATGATTTGGGGGCGGCCAGGCCAGCACAGAGCCCCCCTGTAGATGGCACTAGCAGACTGCATGAGGGCTGCGCACCCCCTGGGACTGGATGCTGACTGCGGTTGCTCTCTCCAGCTGGTTCCTGTCAGGGAGAGAGCTTTCACGGCTCCTCCTGCGCAGCACTTGCCAAGCGCGGATGTCTGGGCGAGGGCCCTGCCTGCGCTGGTAGAGAGCGGCCGTGTCCTGCCCCGGCGGGGCCGGGAGCCAGCGGAAGCAGGGAGGGTGAGCGGCATGTGGCCGCAGGCTGCACGGTTAGGTGCTGGGAAGCAGGGCTGCAAGAGCCAGCTCCAGCCCTGCGCGGTCCGCCGCGGCTGAGTCACCGAGGGCAGCCTTTAGCTTTGGACTGGATATTAGTTAGGTATTCGTTAGACTGGGCATCAGGCAGAAAATCTCTGCTGGGAGGGTGGGGAGACACTGGCACAGGCTGCCCAGGGAGGTTGTGGATGCCTCTTCCCTGGAGGTGTTCCAGGCCAGGCTGGATGAGGTTGAGCAACCTGTGCTGGTGGGAGGTGTCCCTGCCCATGGCAGGGGGTTGGGACTGCAGGAGCTTCAAGGTCCCTTCCAACCCAACCCATTCTGTGATTTACTATCACACAACGTTGGGGAGTGCTGAGCCCCTCCTGTGTGGTTGTCCCCCAGGTTGCCTGTCAGGTACCTAAGGCTGCCAGCCTGCAGCTCTCACGTGGTTGGACATGAGGGATCCCCTCAAGCTAAAGCTGCTCCCCAGACACATCTCCGTTCATCCCCAAAGCAGCAGAGGTGGCCCCAGAGCAAACCTGAGCTCAGAACTCTCTGGCATGGCAGCTGGAGCTACCTAGAAAGGCTTTGGCTTGGCCCCGTGTGTGTGGCTCCAGCCCGACGTCTGGAGCCTCTGCAGCATCTGGAAAGCCTCCATCCCTTGGCAGGGTCTGGCTGTGAGGCGAGGGGATGCCATTTTGGAGAGGCCAGCCTCCGCCAGGGAGGAGGCAACAAGTCCCAACAAGGGAGCTTCTGGAGGCCCTTGGGGGCGGGCAGCTGCCTGCCCCTGTGTGGGGTCTGGGTCATGCTGCTCCTTGGCGTCAGCGCCACGCTCGAGCGACACTGCTGCCACTGGCACTGTGGTTTGTGTCACTGCAAGCAGGAGATGGCTCCCGACCACAAGTATGGCCAGGGACGTGTCTCAGATTCCAGAGCTCGCAGTCACCCCTGCCGAGCGCCCTCACCCCCCCCTGCTCCCTGCCTCGGAGCGAGAAACCATCGCCCACCGCCCCCAGCCCCCGCCCCCCTCCTCACCCAGCCCCACCACTGCCTGGCAAGGGCCTCCCTGCCACCCCCCCCCCCCCCCCCTCACCCAGCCCCACCACTGCCTGGCAAGGGCCTCCCTGCCACCCCCCCCCCCCCCCTCACCCAGCCCCACCACTGCCTGGCAAGGGCCTCCCTGCCACCCCCCTCCTCACCCAGCCCCACCACTGCCTGGCAAGGGCCTCCCTGCCACCCCCCCTCCTCACCCAGCCCCACCACTGCCTGGCAAGGGGCTCCCTGCCATCCCCCTCCTCACCCAGCCCCACCACTGCCTGGCAAGGGCCTCCCTGCCACCCCCCTCCTCACCCAGCCCCACCACTGCCTGCCTGGCAAGGGCCTCCCTGCCACCCCCCTCCTCACCCAGCCCCCCCACTGCCTGCCTGGCAATAACTTCCCCGAGGAACCATTAGCAGCATCAGCTGCCTGCTGGGCAGGAGCAGAAAGTGCCCCCCAGCCCTGCACGCCCACGGGCACAGACCACCCCTGCAGCCCCACCCTGGCAGGCCTGCGGCTCCTCCCGAGGGCTGGCAGGGCAGGAGGGGGTTTGTGGGGCAGGGAGGGCTTCTGGCTGAGCTGACCTTGGCTGGGAAGCAGCAGCGGCGTCGCTCAGCCCAGCCCCCAAAGGCAGCGTGGAGCCGGCGGCCAGAGCGCTCCCCGAGCTTGGGTGGAGGTAGATCCAGAGGAAACTCCACCTCCGCGGGAGCCAACCTGCTATTGCAGGAATTCCCAGAGAAATTCCCGCTTGGGCTGATCTGTCATCGCAGCTGTGACCTCTCCTTTACCTCTTGTGAAAGCAGCTACTTGAGTGTGCTAAAAACAGAGCAGGGACGAGGCTGTGGCTGGAGCTGGGCTCAGGAGGGGGCTCTGGCTGACCCCCGAACCCCAGGAGAGTCTCTGTGTGGGGTGTCTTGCTGGTGAGGCCAGCAGAAGGGCTTGCAGCAACACAAACCCCCCCAAAGCCTCCCCTGGTTTTCCTCCCCTGGGCTGCAGCTTTCCCCAAGTGGCTCTCAGCTGGTTTGGACCAAGCCAGAAGAGCTTCCCTTGCTCACCCTGTCCCCAGCAGACTCAGGTCACCTTTGGAGATCAGCCACCAGAGCTCTCTTCTGCTTCCAGCCAGCAGGAGCTCAGCCTTCTCTCCTTTTGGAGAAGGCAGAGACAAGCAGCACTCCTGGGCCCAGCCCTGACCTGCACACCATGAGCCCTCCAAGGAAGCTCTTTCCTGGACAAGCCCAGACTTCAGGTGTGCCAGGGACTCCAGGGTCTTGAGGCCCTGGGTCTTGGGAACCCTGGGGACACAGCTTGTAGGGACAGGAAGGTTGGCTGTCCCTGGGTGACACACTGGACCCCAAGCTGGTGGCAAGAGACATCACACAGGGAGCAATGGACAGCAAGTAGCTGGCAGACCCCAAGCCCTCAGCCAGCACCATGAACCCCAGCCAGGAGGTGAGCAGCTGCCACAGGCTTTGCCAGAGCAGCAGTGATCTGGGGGAGGAGTTTTGATGCATCTCCCTTGTTTTCACCCTCCTGAACCTGTCTTGGCAGCACTGGAGGGCTCCTGGCTCTGCTGAGTGCTCCACTTTTGGCCCTTGGCCATCTCCACCTGGCACAGCATCTGCTGCAGAAGGGCTTCTGCTGCCCACACACATTGCTGGTGAGGATGCCCACAGCCAGCCACCCTCCTGCACCCATGATCAGCCCATTCCTGGCCATGACCACCCTGGGGACAGTTGTTCTGCTGTTCCTCCCAGAGCCCAGGGCAGCCCAGATCTGGGAGGAGAAGGAAGGAGACAGGGGAACTGATCCCCTAGAAGTGAGCTTGTGCCAGCCCCAGGACAGAGGCAGGGATCTGCCTCTTGCCCCTCCCCTTGCTGCAGCTGTGCCATGTCCTTGGGCTTCTCGCCCTGGCACCAGGGACCTTTGACCCTGGAGGCCCCAAATCCTCCATCCAGATGCTGAAGAAACCTGGAGAACTTGGTCCAAATGGTGACTTGCATTCCTGTCTTGCAGACTCTCCTATTTCCTCCTCTGAGGAGCCAAAGGACCTCTCCACAGCTGCTGTGCCACAGGTCCTCCTGAACCAGCAGAAACCAGCACGGCTCCCAGAAGGTTTCATAGGCTGCATCCATGCTGCTGCTGCAGCACAGCCCATGGAGCCCCCACGTCCTCTGCTCACCATCCCCTCCCACTGCCTCTGTCCTGGAGCTGCTGGTGAGCAGCCCATGCCTGGGGACTCTGCCATCTGCAGCCTGCTGCACCAGGAGAGGCTGCAGGGTTTGGCTGCAGCAGGCAGCAGCCATCGAGGGGAAGGTGGCCAGGACCACCATGTGTGGCAGCCCAGCCTCTGCCACCCTGAGAAACAGGGAGCTTGGAAGGGAGGGCATGGAGGAGGTGATGGTTCCCCTGGGCCTTGCTCACTGTGAGTGCCAGCACGGGGCTGGAGCTCCAGCTCGGCAGATGCCCTTCTGAGACACTGGGGGTGCTCCTCAGCCCTCCCCCTGACGCTGTTCATCCTACTGCCTGCTGGCCAAAGCACTACTGGCAGGGGAGGAATAAGTGCTAAGCAGCAGCCTGTCACACCCCCTGGGGTGATCTCAGGGGACACCGAGCCAGACAGGCAGCTGGCCCAGAGCCATGCCAGCCACAGTGGGTGCAGGCTGCCGTGCCCCGTGGTGCCCACCAAGGGGCTCGGGGCCGGCTGGTGTGTGCGTGAGAGCCTGTGTGAGCCCTCAGGTCTCCTTTCTCTCCCCCTCTCTGTCTCCTTTTATTCACCTCCATAAAACATAGGAAGTTCAAGCCATTCATTTTGCTATTTGTGTCTCCCTCCCCACGCCCCGGTCCCTCCCTTGCCCCCTGCAGCCTCTCGGCTCACTGCTTGCCCAGCATCCTTGACCCCGAGGAGTCTGGTGTGTGTGCACTTCCCTTTTGGCCCACTCTGAACTGGTGCCTTGATAAGTGTGCTGTGGGAAGGCAGGGGCTCCTGGGCTCTCACACCAGGCTTTCCCATCCAGCACTTCCTATGCTCCCCCTGCTCCCTGCTTGCCAGCACAATCGCCCGGAGCAGGGCACTGCAGAAGCTCTCCGGACGGTGGTGGCCCTGCTTGGCAGCAGCTCTGCCCTCCTCAGGCATCCTGGCTTGCTTAGGGGCAAAAGCCACAGGGTGTGCAGGCAGACCTTGACCCAAGGAGGAGGATGAGGAGGATGGTTACCTTCTCATGGGCTAGCAGGGCACCTCTCAGCTCACCCACAGCAAAGGACTGCAAAGGGCTTTGACCCCCAGCCCCTTCCTCTCGGCAGCTTTGCAGAGAGAGCTCTGATATTGTCCCTCCACGGAGTTTGGGACCCACAAGACCTGTGTCCTGCCTGCAGAGGAGCAAGAAGGGCTGGGATAGAGAGCTCAGAGAGGTTGGAGACAGGGATCAGCTGGCAGAAAGGGGGTAGGGAGAGGCTGAGCTCAGGGCAGGAGCCTTTTATCAGGAATAGCCTGTCCTGAGCTGCCTTATCAAAGGACAAGGCTCTGGGTGTTTTGGCTATGGCCTGTGGGAGTCCCTCCATCACCACCACCACGGAGACACAAGGACAGTGACCTGGCTGCATGAACACATACCCCCCACAGCCCACCAGTGAGGCAGAGGCTGGGCTCCAGGCAGTGAGCAGGCAGCCTTCAGCCTCCTCCACCCATGGATGGAGCAAAAGCTGCTCCAGCAGGGAGCTGAGTGGGGCAGGCTCCCCCCACAGCAAGAGCACTCATGACCTAAAAGATTCCAGAGCTCCTAGGGCTAAGTCTGGATTCATGCCACGGAGCTGAACTGGGGGGCCTGGGAGGAAGAGCCTGCATGGCCCAAGTCAGCAGGGTGGGTGGCAGCATGCTCCCTGCCACACTGCCTCCACCACTCCCTTTCCACCAAGGAACAAGTGATGGAGCAAGAGGAAGCAGCCTCGAGTTGCACCAAGGCAGGTTTAGGTGGAGTATTAGGAAGAATTTCTTCAGTGGAAGGGTTCTCAGGCAGCCCAGGGGGGTGGTGGAGTCTCTGTCCCTGGAGGTGTTTAGGAGCTGTGCAGATGTGGTGCTGAGGGACGTGGTTTGGTCAGGTCGGTGTTGGGCTAATGATTGGACTCCACCTTAGAGGTCTGTCCTAATCCAGGCATTTCTGTGGTACTTTGGACACCCCTTTGCCTCCTGCTGACCACAGAGCAAGGCCAAGCAGCGCCAGGTCAGCAGGGCTCTGCCATGCCCTTTGCTCCCCAGCTCTCCCTGCAGCGATGGGGCCAGAGATAAGAACCTTCTGCCCTTATCTCCCCATCAGCCGCACTGCAGACGGCTCTGCTGCCCCACCGCCGAGCGCCACAGCCCTGATCTCATCAGCAGGCTGCACTCTTGCAGCTCAAACAATAACCTCCTTCCCTGCCCGACACAATTCCCAGAAATGCACAGCCTCCTGCTCCAGCCTCCCGGGGGAAGCCCTGCCAAGATGCCAGCCGGGCTGCCGGCACCGCGCGGGCAGCGCTGCCAGCCCCTGCCGCGGCCGGCCCGGCCCCGCGGGAGCACCTCTGTGAACACAGGGCTGGCCTGGGTGGGGTGGAGGGAGAGGCTCAGCTGGAGCCCTTGGGGCCATCCTTTAGCTGGATGTGCTCAGGAAGTCCCTCTCCCTCTGGGCTTTCACACCCAGGCACCTTGCCCTGTCCCAGCCACCCAGGGAGGAGCTGGTGCTGGGCAGCCTTTTGCTCAGCTGCCCTCACCCTGACTGCCCCTAAGGGCTTCCCAAGGGCCTGTAGTGATAGGGTGAGAGGCAATGGTTGAAGCTTGAGGAGGGCAGATTGAGACTGGAGATGAGGAAGAAATTCTATGCAGTGAGGCTGGGGAGCCTCTGGCACAGGCTGCCCAAGGACAGGCTGTGGCTGCCTCCTCCCTGGAGGTGTTCAAGGCCAGGCTGGATGAGGTTTGAGCAGCCTGGGCTGGTGGGTGGTGATCCTGCCCATGGCAGGGGGTTGGAACTGGGTGAGCTTTGAGATCCCTTCCAGTGCAAAGCATTCTGTGAATCTCCTGAGTGCTTTGGGGCTGCTCATGGGGCTGGGAGGCAAAATCAAGCCCTACCTGCCCAGGCAGAGATGGGACTCAGGGCTCTCTTCCCCCCAGCAGATCCTCAGCCTAGCAAAGCCCTTCTGGACCTCACAGCATCACTGAGCTCCTCAGGCTGCCAGAGCTTTGCCTCAGCATCTTGGAGTGATCATTTCTGCTGCTTCCAGGTGGGATGCCTGGACACCTGGGCAGGCACAGCTGGCAGCTCCAGGCAGGTGTTTGCCCTGCCCCAGCTGAGCTGGCAGTGGGAGAGGGCCAGGCCAGCAGCTGGCACAGCCATCCTGTCTCTGAGGGCTTCCTCTGGGGCTTGCCAGGTGTCTCCCAAGGCCAGATGTGACATTTAGAGAACAGCAGCAGCCCAAGCATGTTCTCTTGGCTCCAGACCTTGTAGTGATGCAGCAGACACTGCAAATGCCTAAGCTGCAGCACTGGGACCACCCCACAACTGATGCAGAGAGGGAGCAGCACCCAGTGCGGAGCAGAGGCCATGGATGCCAGTGTGGGTGCAAGGTGGCCCTGCAGGGCTGCCGGTGGGTGTAGGAGGATGAGCCTCACAACACCCCCACCACGGGCTGCATTGTTCACAAAAACCCGTGGGGCAGGCCGAGGAGGAGGAGGACAGACTCGCTGGCTGCCTTGGGCTTCCTGCCTGCTGGCCAGGGCTGCTGCCTGACATCATTCCTGCCGGTGGGAATGGCCAGCCCGGCCCGGCTCACCCCCGACAGCAGCCCTGACCTCCTGCCCTGCTTTCCAGCTCCCTCAGCCCTCCGTGGGCTGCACTCTCCCTGCCACCACAAACCCGTGCCCTCATCACCACCGTGGGCACAGCCAAGGCAATGCTCTCCATCACCTCACCATCTACCTCTGAGGGGGCAGGATGGCACCGTGCCCCCATTCCAGCACCCCTTCTGCAGCCCAGCTCTCCCCTACCCTCTGGAGACCCTCTGCTGTGTGTCTTGCACCCCTTTATCACCCTCTGTGTGCCCTCACCAGTGCATGGCATCATGAAGCAGGGCCTTGCCTGGGTGACATGGGCACAGCAGAGCACTGGGGCTGGGTCAGGCAGAGCCACAGACACATGGCAGCCCTGTGGGCACCACTTTGGAGAGGCTGCTGTCCTGGGCAGGACAGTGGCCTCATTGAACTCATCCTCCCACCCCACTCATCCTCCCACCCCAGCCACCCAGCCCAGCCCAGGAGTGTGTGCTCTCCAAAACTCCCTAGTTTGGGTTGCCAGGGCCCAAGAAGACTGAAGAGGAGGAGTGTGAGGGGATCTGACCTGGCTGTGGGAAGGATGCTTCCCCCTGCAACATGCACAGGTACCACACAGCCTCCATGCACCAGCCCCTCTGGAGACATCAACCTCCCCCCACCCTGCTCTGGTGTCTGCCCAAATGCCAGCAGGGCTGAGTGCAGCATGGCCAAACCACCCCCACCCACCTCACCCACCCCCACGGGGGTTTTATCAGTGAGAGGGAGCAGAGGGATCCCCCAGGCCCCAGGTTGCCACCTCAGCAGCCTCCTCAGCTTGCACCCCCCTTGGTCCTGCACAGACACCACTTTTTCCCCCTGGGTGACTCCTCACAAGCTGGCAGAGGCCATCCTTGAGCTGAAGCTCTCCAAACCTGCCTCCTGCCCTGCCCAAACCCGCTGCCATCAGCACTTTGCTGCAGCTGCTTCCAGCAGTGCTCCAAGAGTTTCTCCTTGCAGCTTAAACCCTTCCCCTCCTCCCAGCCGGCTCCATCCTTCTGGCTCCAGCCCGCTGGGGATGGCAGGTTTCTCCCTCCCGAACACAAACAGAGCTGTAATCTGCTCAGCCCTGCTGTTGATCCCAGCAACTGCATCCTCCTGCCCTGGGCTTTCCTACGGCGCTCCTTTTATACCGCTGATGGCAGCAGGGCTCCTGCTCCCAGCATTGTTGACTCCACAATGCAAACTGTTTGTATTCTTGTGTCCCCGAAGCGCTGCCAATAGCACATGTGGCCCGAGCTGATAGCAACAGGCTTGGCAAGGCTGCAGCTCCATCAGATAAGAGCCTTTAACCTTCTTTCTCCAGCTCAGCGCACCGCGGAGGGCTGCTCCGGCAGGAGCCTTTTCTTATCCTTCCCCAGGGCTTCCAGACCTGCGCCAAGCCAGAGGGGTGGCTGGGAGCAGAGGTGGAGGTGTTCAGGGTGAGCAGCCTGGGAAGGGACCTCGGCTGGGCTGAGAAGGGCCCCGGAGGGACGTGGAGAGCTAGAGCAGCTTTCCCAGGGCCAAAGCCGCGGCTGGCCCCTGCCCTCCTCGGGGACCTGCTCCACCCCGCGGTGCTGCACCTTGGCCCCGCTCCCGCTCCCGGCAGGAGCGAAGTGGAGGAGAAAAGCTGGAACCCGGAGGCCCTCGCACGCTCCCGGCTGGCCCACGAACAAAGCCCTTCCCGTGGAGCCCTTCCCCGGCAGCTCCCTCCTGCCCCCAGCTCCCTGTGCCCCACCGGCCGCAAGGATCCCCACAGCCTTCATCCCAGGGGGTCCACAGCACCCTCCCACCCCCATCCCTTCACCCCGCAGCAGCATCCCCGTTGCTGTGGAAGCTCACTGCCCCTTCCCCAGGCTGCAGCACAAAGGATGCTCTGCAAACACAGTGTGAAGCAGAAGCAGCTGTGGCAAGATTCTGAGTCTCATTTTTAGGCCAGTTTACAGAATGGGTTGGGCTGGAAGGCACTGAGGGCTTCCCTGCCCCTGTGAGGCTGAGGCTGCTCTTGGCAACATCCTCATCCGTGGTGAAAACCTTGGAGAAGCAAAGAGGTGGCCACAAAATCCCTTGGGCAAGGAGGTGGCCTGGGAGCTTTGGTGAAGGTTGCTGCTTCCAGGGATGCTGGAAAGGGCTCTCCTGCCTCCAGGTCTGTCTGGGATGATGCTCAGAAACAGACAACTGAGTCACCAGGATCCTGTGGGCAGATCAGCTTGGAAAACCTGAGCAGAAAGCGATGGAGAGGGAGAGGAGAGGGAGAGGAGAGGGAGAGGAGAGGGAGAGGAGAGGGAGAGGAGAGGAGAGGAGAGGAGAGGAGAGGAGAGGAGAGGAGAGGAGAGGGAGAGGAGAGGGAGAGGAGAGGGAGAGGAGAGGGAGAGGAGAGGGAGAGGAGAGGGAGAGGAGAGGGAGAGGAGAGGAGAGGAGAGGAGAGGAGAGGAGAGGAGAGGAGAGGAGAGGAGAGGAGAGGAGAGGAGAGGAGAGGAGAGGAGAGGAGAGGAGAGGAGAGGAGAGGAGAGGAGAGGAGAGGAGAGGAGAGGAGAGGAGAGGAGAGGAGAGGAGAGGAGAGGAGAGGAGAGGAGAGGAGAGGAGAGCCAGCAGCCATCTGCCATCTGCAGCAGGCCAGTGAGGTAATGCCTCATGCTAAGTTGAAAGATGTCAGAAGCCACAGCAGCTCTTGAGAGCAGCAAACCCTCCCCAGATGGAGCTGTCCTGCCTTGCTGCATCAGCCCCCCAGCGAGGGAGAGGATGAGCAACCTTCCTGCTGCCAGCCACGGGGCTCAGCGGGGGCAGGAGCTTCGCTTGCCCGCTGCTGGGCTTTCACTTCAGGGAGCAGAGAGGCAATAAGCAGCTCAGGCCTTGCTGAGGGGCTCTTGAGGACCAAGATGCAAAGTGGTGGAGGTGTAGTCACTGTGGTGCCTTCCTCCACCCTCCTCCTTGGGCATCCTCATCCATGATGTGCCATGAGCCTGGCTGTCCATGCTGCTTTCAGCTGAGGGGATGAGCAAGCACCCTGCGGGACACGAGTGCACCCAGCCATGCACCTTGCAGAGCAGAGCCCCAGAAAGGTTTCCTGCAAAGGGGATCTGCATCTCCCTGGGGTCACATCATCCTCTCCTGGCAGTGCCCAGCGTGGCAGGGCCGTTGCTGACAGAGGAAAGTGGGAAGTGGCCACTGAGGCCACGGGTGAGGCTTTGCTGCTCCAGGGAGAGGAGCCACAGCAGAGCTGCACCCAGCTCTGGTGCTCAAGGGCACACATGGCTGGAGGGGGACGCAGACAAGCAGCCCCAACCCACCTCCCCAGACCAGCCAGGCTCAGAAAGCCTCCCAGGCACAATTCTCCTTTCCCCAGCACACACCAGGAGGGCAGGCAGCCTTGGAGCAGTCAGCCTGGGCATGCAGAGAGAGCGAGATCCCAGTTCTTGGCTGCACCTCCTCTGCAAGCAGCACTGTGCCAGCTGGAGCGAGGGAAGCAGCTCCTACCCCCGGCGTGCCCAGGCTCTGCACAGCCCAGCTGCCTGCTCCTAGGAGGACATCGTGCCACAGGCAGACAAGAGACTTGGAGTCAAGAAACTCTGCTGATCAGAGCAGCTGAACCGCAGCCAAATCTGCCTCTCAGCAGCTTTGCTGCACTCTGGGTTCATGTCTTTGGCACCAGCAGCTCTGCATTGAGGTAATTCATTAACACCCGACCAAAAATGTGTTTATGGGAGTCTTGAAATAGTTGGTAGAAGTGTAAGACTTTCCTTCCTAAAAGCCTGGGCTCTCTCAGCGCTGGGAATCGAGCTCCGCAGCCCCGAGCGCCTCAGGCAGCTGCTGGGGAAGCGCCTGCAGCCGGCCGTGCGTGCCCGGCGAGCCCCGGAGCGCTCCGCGGTCCCTCAGCACCCTGCCGGAGCCCTTCCCCGGCGTCAGCCTGGCCCTCAGCACCGTGGGTGGGATCTGCAGCAGCTATGCTCAGAGCATCACAGAGTCACACAATCGCTTTGGCTGGAAAAGATCTTTAAGAGCATGGAGTCCCACCGCGCTCTAAGCCTGACGAGGCTGGTGCTGAACCAGGTCCCTCAGCACCACGGCTCTGCGGCTTGGAAACCCCTCCAGGGGTGGAGGCTCCACCACTGCCCTGGGCAGCCTGGGCTGCGTCCTGAAAACTCTTCTGGGGAAGAAATTGCTCCCCATGGCCAACCTAAACCTCCCCTGGGGCAACTTGAGGCCATTTCCTCCTGTCCTGCTGCTTGGTCCTTGGGAGAAGAGCCCAACCCTCAGCTGGCTCCAGCCTCCTCTCAGGGAGCTGTAGAGAGCCACAAGGTCTCCCCTCAGCCTCCTTCTCTCCAGGCTGAGCACCCCCAGCTCCCTCAGCTGCTCCTCCCCAGCCCTGCTCTCCAGATCCTCCCACAGCCTTCTCTGGACCTGCTCAGCCCTTCAGTGTCCTTGAAGTGAGAGACCCAAAACTGAAGTCAGTGCTCAAGATGTATCCTCACTGTGCTGAGCCCCTGGGAACAAACCCCAGCCCTGCTCCTGCTGGCCACACCACTGCTGAGCCAAGCCGGGGGTGCTGGGCACACACTGCCTCACACCTGGGACAGGGCTCTTCACTCTGAGTGCCACAGGGATCAGGCTGGGGAGAAACCCAGGATGATGTGGCTGGAAGTGCAGCACCTGAGCTGGGGGGCACCATCCCCAGAGAGCCAGGGCTGTGCAAGGAGAGACCATGGCAGTGCAAAGGCAGGGCAGAGGAGGCAGGAGAGCCCTGGGGAGGATCAAGGGCTACGGCCACCACCCCAGGAGGCAGTGACAGCTTCAGCTGCACAGAGCAAAGAGCTTTTGGGGGTTAGCTGTGGGCTTGCTGTTCATAGAAGAGCTGTGGCTGTGAGTGGGGCTGTGAGTGTGGCTGTGGCTGTGGCTGTGAGTGGGGCTGTGAGTGTGGCTGAGGCTGTGGCTGTGGCTGTGGCTGTTGCTGTGGCTGTTGCTGTGGCTGTTGCTGTGGCTGTGGCTGTGGCTGTTGCTGTGGCTGTGGCTGTGGCTGTTGCTGTGGCTGTGGCTGTGGCTGTTGCTGTGGCTGTTGCTGTGGTTGTTGCTGTGGCTGTGGCTGTTGCTGTTGCTGTTGCTGTGGCTGTGGTTGTTGCTGTGGCTGTTGCTGTGGCTGTGGCTGTGGCTGTGGCTGTTGCTGTGGCTGTTGCTGTGGCTGTGGCTGTGGCTGTTGCTGTTGCTGTGGCTGTTGCTGTTGCTGTGGCTGTGGCTGTTGCTGTTGCTGTGGCTGTGGCTGTTGCTGTTGCTGTGGCTGTTGCTGTTGCTGTTGCTGTTGCTGTGGCTGTTGCTGTTGCTGTGGCTGTTGCTGTGGCTGTTGCTGTTGCTGTTGCTGTGGCTGTGGCTGTTGCTGTGGCTGTGGCTGTTGCTGTTGCTGTGGCTGTTGCTGTGGCTGTGGCTGTTGCTGTGGCTGTGGCTGTTGCTGTTGCTGTGGCTGTTGCTGTGGCTGTTGCTGTTGCTGTTGCTGTTGCTGTGGCTGTTGCTGTTGCTGTGGCTGTTGCTGTGGCTGTTGCTGTTGCTGTTGCTGTGGCTGTGGCTGTTGCTGTGGCTGTGGCTGTTGCTGTTGCTGTGGCTGTGGCTGTTGCTGTGGCTGTGGCTGTTGCTGTGGCTGTGGCTGTTGCTGTTGCTGTGGCTGTTGCTGTGGCTGTTGCTGTTGCTGTTGCTGTGGCTGTTGCTGTGGCTGTGGCTGTGGTTGTGGCTGTGGCTGTGGTGGTTGCTGTGGCTGTGGTTGTTGCTGTGGCTGTGAGTGGGGCTGTGAGTGTGGCTGTTGCTGTTGCTGTGGCTGTGGTTGTTGCTGTGGCTGTGGCTGTGGCTGTGGCTGTTGCTGTTGCTGTGGCTGTGGCTGTGGCTGTGGCTGTGAGTGTGGCTGTGGCTGTGGCTGTGGTTGTTGCTGTGGCTGTGGCTGTTGCTGTTGCTGTGGCTGTGGCTGTTGCTGTTGCTGTGGCTGTGGTTGTGGCTGTGGCTGTGGTTGTTGCTGTGGCTGTGGTGGTTGCTGTGGCTGTGGTTGTTGCTGTGGCTGTGAGTGGGGCTGTGAGTGTGGCTGTTGCTGTTGCTGTGGCTGTGGTTGTTGCTGTGGCTGTGGCTGTTGCTGTTGCTGTGGCTGTTGCTGTGGCTGTTGCTGTTGCTGTGGCTGTGGTTGTTGCTGTGGCTGTGGCTGTGGCTGTGGCTGTGGCTGTGGCTGTGGTTGTTGCTGTTGCTGTGGCTGTGGCTGTTGCTGTGGCTGTGAGTGTGGCTGTGGCTGTGGCTGTGGCTGTGGCTGTGGTTGTTGCTGTGGCTGTGGCTGTTGCTGTTGCTGTGGCTGTGGCTGTGGCTGTGGCTGTGAGTGTGGCTGAGGCTGTGGCTGTGGTTGTTGCTGTGGCTGTGGTTGTTGCTGTGGCTGTGGCTGTGGCTGTTGCTGTGGCTGTTGCTGTTGCTGTGGCTGTGGCTGTGGCTGTGGCTGTGGCTGTTGCTGTGGTTGTTGCTGTGGCTGTGGCTGTTGCTGTGGCTGTGGCTGTTGCTGTTGCTGTTGCTGTGGCTGTGGCTGTGGTTGTTGCTGTGGCTGTGGCTGTTGCTGTGGCTGTGGCTGTGGCTGTGGCTGTTGCTGTGGCTGTGGCTGTGGCTGTGGCTGTGGCTGTGGCTGTGGCTGTTGCTGTGGCTGTTGCTGTTGCTGTGGCTGTTGCTGTGGCTGTGGCTGTTGCTGTGGCTGTGGCTGTGGCTGTTGCTGTGGCTGTGGTTGTTGCTGTGGCTGTGGCTGTGGCTGTGGCTGTGGCTGTGGCTGTGGCTGTTGCTGTGGCTGTTGCTGTGGCTGTGGCTGTGGCTGTGGCTGTTGCTGTGGCTGTGGTTGTTGCTGTGGCTGTGGCTGTGGCTGTTGCTGTGGCTGTTGCTGTTGCTGTGGCTGTGGCTGTTGCTGTGGCTGTGGCTGTTGCTGTGGCTGTTGCTGTGGCTGTTGCTGTGGCTGTGGCTGTTGCTGTGGCTGTTGCTGTTGCTGTGGCTGTTGCTGTGGCTGTGGCTGTGGCTGTGGTTGTTGCTGTGGCTGTGGCTGTGGCTGTTGCTGTGGCTGTTGCTGTTGCTGTGGCTGTGGCTGTTGCTGTGGCTGTGGCTGTTGCTGTGGCTGTTGCTGTGGCTGTTGCTGTGGCTGTGGCTGTTGCTGTGGCTGTTGCTGTTGCTGTGGCTGTTGCTGTGGCTGTGGCTGTGGCTGTGGTTGTTGCTGTGGCTGTGGCTGTGGTTGTTGCTGTGGCTGTGGTTGTTGCTGTGGCTGTTGCTGTGGCTGTTGCTGTGGCTGTGGCTGTTGCTGTTGCTGTGGCTGTGGCTGTTGCTGTGGCTGTGGCTGTGGTTGTTGCTGTGGCTGTTGCTGTGGCTGTGGCTGTGGCTGTTGCTGTGGCTGTGGCTGTGGCTGTTGCTGTGGCTGTGGTTGTTGCTGTGGCTGTTCCAGCGAGGATCCTGTGCCAGCAAGGCTGACCTCTGCTCGTTGAAAAGAGCTGAAAAAGAAAGCAAGCTTTCTCTGCTTCCTTGGATGTGGGGCCTGGTTGCCAGGCTCAGCCAGCAATGGTCCACAGCATGCTCCCAGCTCAGCCTCACAGCCATCAGGGACCTGCTGGGATAGGGGGGCAGCAGGGCAGGGGGGCAGCAAGCCCCCAGCCTGGCACACTCCTAGAGCTGTTCACTGTCCTCAGTGCCCCTCCATTTGTCAGATGGAGCTGAAAGTGAAGAAGCACTTTCCAGTGAGGGTGGTGAGGTGTGCCTGCCCATGGCAGGGGGTTGGAACTGGATGGTCTTGAAGGTCCCTTCCAACCCAACCCATTCTGTGGGACTATGGAAGAGGAAAGGAGCAGAAAAGAGCTGAGCCAGTTGTTCCCATGGCTGGGACTGACCAGGAGCACCCAGCTTAGGTGAGGAAGAGTCCCCTGGCTGGGGTCACAGCAGACTTGCACGGGCACAGGATTGCCCCTGGCATGCTCACAGATGCACAGCTTGCTCTGCCTGACCCACTGAACCATTTGTCCATAAGGAAAGTGGGTGCTGAGCTGGCCCCTGGACCAAGGGGGGCACCAGCAGAACGTGGAGCCTTTCCCAGCTGATGACTTCAGCCTCCCAGCAGGGCTCACACACAGCCCCAGCCCCGAGCCCTTTGCTCTCCAGGAAGCTCTTTTCTGTGGGAAGCCTTTGTTCCAGCAAGCTCTCAGCCACGGGGGAGCCCAGAGGACCTGCCAGGGTGGGGACACTTCTCAGGGTGCCAGGGGTGCCACCAGCCTGGGCAGCCCTGCACAGGCTCCCCCCACACTGCATGAGGAATGTCCCTGCTCCCCTCCACCACCCTGGGCCAGGGGATTTCCTCTGGCATAAAGAAGTGGGTGCTGCAGAACTTGTCCATCCTGCCTGGCCACACCACTCCAGGGACCATTAGCTGTAATCAATAACAAATCTCTTCCTGTGAAATGCCTGAGCAGTCCAGGCAGACGCAGCACAGCACCAGCCCCACTCTGGTAGCCTCATGGGGATGAATCCAGCAGTGGTGTGAACAGCCCTAGACACGAGGCTGGTCCCTGTCAGCTGCTGGAGAGGGTCCTGGACACCATGGCAGGTGTGCAGGGCCCACACCCAAGTCCAGGGAAGAATCCTGCCCCTGCCCTCCCCCACTCAGTGCTCCCCTTGTGCCTGGCACCCTCTGCAAAATGAGGATGAAAAGTGATTTTCCCATCACAGCCCAGCACTGTGCCAGGCTGTGCTGGCTCCTCTGGGTGCCAGTTTTGGGGACAACACCTTGGGGTTTGGTTGCACAGCCCCTGGTCCAACCCAGGAGCTCCTGCTCCCACCCATGGCCCTCGGGCAGCAGAAGTGACCACCAGGCTCAGGCAGCAGCACTCAGCTCTTACCTACTCCCATCCCCACCGCCCCCTTCCAGCCCCCACATCCTCCAGACCCCTTGGGACGGCCCCGAGGGTGCCACATCTCGGTGTAGGACCAGGCTGGGAGGAATCACCAGCAGGCAGAGACAGGGGCTGGGGGCAGGGAGGGAAATGCTCCTGTGCCGGGGAGCGGAGGCTGGCGGCCCCCCCCACACTTCCTCTGCTAGGTGTGGTGCTGGGCTGAGCTGGATGCGAGGAAGGGAAGCTGGAGGCCAGGGTGGGGGTGGTGAGTCGCTAGCCCAATAAACCGGGGGGGGGGAGCAAGGGGGGAGAGAAAAAGAAAGAGAAGGATCCTCTCCAAGTGCTGAGGCTGTGCGCTGGGCTGCGGCCAGCTCGCCCCACGCCAGGTCAGACGCGGAGGGCGCAGGGAGAGGTCACCCAGGCGACTGTGTCTCTGCCCAGGGACGTGCAGTGCTTCCTCCCTGCTGCAGCCAGTGGGGAGCTGGGAGGTCCCCAGGGCCTTGTGTCCCGTCTGCAAGTCCCCAGAGCAGTGGAGCCAAGAGGAGAGGTTGTGCTGCTTGCTGGGGTTTATGTGTCCAGCCACCCCCCAGGAAAGCTGAGCTGGGCACAGACCCCACACATTTCACCCCACATCCCAGCTGGGTGTGGGTGGTCTTGCTCCCCAGGGTGGAGGCTGTTGGGAGGGGGAGTGCAGTACTGAGGCACTGCTCACTCAAGCAGGCAGCACAGCCCCTCCGTGTCTGCCCTGGGCAGGGCCATGCATGTTTGGGTGATTTTCGTCCTGCTCCATCCCTCCTCGCAGCTCTCTGTGCCCTCTCACCCTGCTTTGCACCTCTCACCCTTCCTCCTCCAGGGACCATGGCCTTCCTTTCCCCCTCTGCCACCCTCCCTGGCTCTTTCCCCCCATCCCCACGCTGGCACCAGCAGTAAATGCACTACAGGGCGAGTTTTGCACCAGCTGAAGTGTCCCAAATGACCCCAGCACAACAGGGGCAGCAGCACTGCTCCAATCCCTCACACCACAAGCCCAGCCCTATCCTGGGCAGAGGAGGCCCAGCTCAGAGTGGCTGCACAGAGCAAGCATGGCAGGCACAAGGCTGTGCCTCCCCCCAGGAAGGTTTGCCCAGCCCTGAGCACCATTTCCATGGCAGGGAAAATCTGAGCTGCCTCCACTCCCACCCTGCTGCAGCTCATCCCCATCACATCCCAAATGCCACCTGGTAGCACCAGGTTCAGTCTTGGCCCTGGGGCATCTCTGAGCACACCCAGGGGCCAGGGCTGCTGCTGGGGCTGTGGGTGGCCAGGGAGAGCTCAGCCAAAAGCCAGGAGAAGGAGCCAGGCCGGGTGGTGCTGGGAGGTTCCTGGGCCGCCCCCAGCTGCTGCCCAGACCGACTGCCCCCAGTGCTGCTTGTTTCACCCCACAGCCAGCTGCAGGCTCTGGGCTGGAGCTCCCCAACTCCCCCAGCACCCAGCTTGCTGCTTCTGGAGCAGGGGCAAAGAGCAAAGCCTCCAGCAGCCTGGGGCTCAGCTCTGGCTGGTGGCACACAGCTGCTCCCCTGGTGTGATGATGCTCCTTGCAGCCATCCAGGCTCTCCTGTGGGCTGGTGCTGATTTGCTCTTGCAAAAGGCAAAAGATTAAGGAAAACTCCAGGATCATGAAGGAAATGTAACCCCCAACCCTCTGTCACTCCTGGCTAGTGACTGAGGAACAAGTGAGACAGGATTTTATTCTTTTTGTTCTTATATACTTTTTCAAGGCCTTTGTTTTGCTCAGGCTTAGCAGCAGATCAGCTTTGACAAATCACTTCCAGACACACAAAACCCATGGCATGCAACACCCCACCGCTGCCAGGAGGCTGGATGGAGCTGTGCTCTTGCACAACCTGGTGCCCCAACTCATCCCACCCCCGTGGTTCACCTTTTGGGCTGGGGTCTTGGGCATGCCTGCAGCCAGAGGGGTCTCAGGGGCTGATACCACTTCTCAGGCTGAAGGTTGGACTTAACGATCTTAAAGGTCTCTTCCAACCAAAACAACTCAGTGATGCTGCCCAGAGCTGGGGCATCTTTCCTGGCAGCCTGGGAGAGGTCAGGGAGCAGGGATGATGTGCAAGCAGACCTCTCTTGCAAATCCTGCAGAGTTCATAGCTCCTCTGGGCCAAGGGGCGGAAGGGCCTCCGGACCACCTCTCCTGGCTCTTGGCACCACAGGTCTCTGCTGGCCAGCAGCCAAGTGAGCAGAGCAGTGACCTGGTGGCAGGGGACAAGCTGCTTCCCTGCATGCTGCCGTGCCCATGGTGTGTGCGGCCATGCCATGGCCATGCCAGCCCCAGCAGCAGGGCTCAGGAGGCAGGTCTGAGCCAGAGTCACCCAGGTCTGAGCCACAGTCACCCAGCTGCTGCTGAGCCACCCTGCCCCAGCTGGCACTCTGGAAATGTTTCTGTTCATGTGCTTGAAAGCAAGGAGCTGTTTCTCCTCCTGGCACTGGAATTCCCACCAGAAAACTGCTGGGGGAAGAGGGCTCGACCCTGCCTTCACCCCAGGGCTGCTTCCAAGTCTGGATGGGGAATTGTGGCCAAAACACACACATGAAGTAAGGCAGAAGGAAAATAAACCCAAAGCCCCCTGAGCATCCCTCTGCCCTTGCAAACTGGCAGCCTGGCAGGCAGAGCTAAATGTGGCTCAGGCTGATCCCAAGCAGCCAGAAAAGAGGTTTGCAGAGGAAAAAAGGATTAAAAGAAAGTGGGGGGGTGGAGAGGAAAGAGAAAAAGAGGGAAAGAAAGGAAAGAATGGAAAAAGAGAAAGGAAGGAAAAAGAAAAATTTAAAAAGGGGAAGAAAGAGAGAGAGGAAGAGAGGAAGAGAGAAAGAAAGAAAGAGAGAAAGAAAGAAAGAAAGGGAGAAAGAAAGAAAGAGAAAGAAAGAAAGAGAAAGAAAGAAAGAGAGAAAGAGAGAGAGAGAAAGAGAGAAAGAAAGAGAGAAAGAAAGAAAGAGAAAGAAAGAAAGAGAAAGAAAGAAAGAAAGAAAGAAAGAAAGAAAGAAAGAAAGAAAGAAAGAAAGAAAGAAAGAAAGAAAGAAAGAGAATAAAGAGAAAGAAAGAGAGAAAGAGAGAAAGAAAGAAAGAGAGAGAAGAAAGAAAGAGAAGAAAGAAAGAAAGAAAGAAAGAGAATAAAGAGAAAGAAAGAGAGAAAGAAAGAAAGAAAGAAAGAAAGAAAGAAAGAAAGAAAGAGAATAAAGAGAAAGAAAGAGAGAAAGAAAGAGAGAAAGAAAGAAAGAAAGAAAGAAAGAAAGAAAGAAAGAAAGAAAGAAAGAAAGAAAGAAAGAAAGAAAGAAAGAAAGAAAGAAAGAAAGAAAGAGAGAAAGAGAATAAAGAGAAAGAAAGAGAGAAAGAGAATAAAGAGATAGAAAGAGAGAAAAAGAGAAAATCAAGAGAAGGCAGAACCCAAATTTCGCTCCCTCCGTGGAAGGCAGGGAGCAGGGCAGCGGCGTCCGCCGCGGCCGCAGCCCGGCCCTCTCCGGGTGGCTCTTCCTGCTGGTGCCTGGGGACGCCCCAATTCCTCCTCCTCCTCCTCCCCCTCATCTCCTCCTCCTTCTCCTCATCTCCTCCTCCTCTCCCTCCTCTTCTCCTCCTCCTCCTCCCCTCGTCCCCGCTGATTGGTCCAGCCCGGCTATATTTTGCCCCTTCCAGCCCAACATCATCCCAAAAGTTTTTTTTTTTTGGGGGGAAAGGGGAAAAAAAAAAGAAAAGAAAAGAAAACAACAATAAAAGAGGAAAAAAAAAAGACAAGGAAAGAAAGCAAAACAACCCAAGCCGACCCCAAACCCCCTGAAGCGGAGGCGAGCGGCGGGGCTGCTGCTCGGTGGCTGCTTGGACACCCCCGGTTGGGAAGCGGCGGGACCCGGTTTCTTTCTCCGGTAACCCGGTCGGGTCGGACACAAAGTGCTGTCCAGCTGGAATGAATATATCTGAGTCTAACTACTGCCGAGAGGAGATATCGCAACCCCGGGGCGACTGTTCATGGGTCACCGCCGCCGTGCCGGCCGCTGAGCCCGGGCTCGCCTTCCCTCGCCCCCCGGGCGCCGCCTCCCCCGCCAGCCGCACGCCCAGCCCCGAGCCCGGCTTCGCCTTCGGCCCCGCTCCCGGCGGCGCGGCCCCCGCTGCGGCCCCCGCTGCGGCCCCCCAGCCGCTCGCCCAGCCCCGAACCGGGCTATGGATACAGCCCTCCGGCGGGCCGGGCCGAGGGCAAGGCCGGCGAGGACTCCCGCATCCGCCGGCCCATGAACGCCTTCATGGTCTGGGCGAAGGATGAGCGCAAGCGGCTGGCGCAGCAGAACCCCGACCTGCACAACGCCGTGCTCAGCAAGATGCTGGGTGAGCGGGACGGGCTGGGGGAGGAGGGCGTGGGGGGATAGGGAGCTGGTGGTGTGGAGATGAGGGGTATGGGGCTGGGGATGTGGGGATGTGAGAGTATGGCGCTGGGCGTGTGGAGGTGCGGGGGTGTAGGGCTGGGGATGTGAGAGTGTGGGGCTGGAGATGTGGGAATGCAGGGGTATGGGGCTGAAGATGCAGGGGGCTGTGGGCTGCAAGAATATAGGGTTGTGGGACGTGGGGTTACAGGGCTGGGAATGAGGGGATGTGAGGTTAGGGTACTAGGAATGCAGGGATGAGGGGATGTGGGGTTGGGGGTGTGAAAATGTGAGAGTGTGGAGCTGGGGATGCAGGATTGTGGGGCTGTGGAGCTGTGGATGCAGGCTGCAAGTGTATAGAGCTGAGGAAGAAAGGATATGGGGGTACAGTGCTGAGGAGGCAGGGATATGGGAGTATGAAGTAGGAATGTGGAGGTAGGGAGCTGAGGATGTGGGGATGGGGGGCTGGAGATGCGGGGATAGGTGGTTATGGGGCTGAGGATGTGGGCTGCAAGAGTCCAAGGCTGCAGGATGCAGGGGGATGGAGCTGAGGAAGGAGGGATGTGGGAGTATAGGGCTGGAGAGGCAGGGATATGGGGCTAGGAACGTAGGGAAAGGTGGTTATGGGACTGGGGCTGTGGTTACAAGAGTACAAGGCTGCAGGGATAGAGGGCTGGGAATGTAGGAACATGAGGTTATGGGGCTGGAGATGCAGGCAGCAGGAGCCCGGGGCAATGGGAATCGGGACGGGCTGCAGGGAGATGGGGCAGTGGGATTCAGAGTTACAGTGCTGAGCATCTACGCTGCAGGAGTACAGGGTGTTGGGATGCAGGGATATGGGTCTGGGGATGTGGGTTCAGGGGTAAAGGGTATTGGGATTCAGGGATACAGGGCTAGGAGTGCAGGATGAAAGGATATGGGGCACTGGGATGTGTGGTGCAAGGGTACAGGGCTGTGGGATGCGGGCTGCAAGGATGTGAGGCAGTGGGACATGGATGCAAGGCTGTGGGGCTGTGCTAGCCAGGCTAACACAGGACTATGGGATGCAGATTGCAAGGATACAGAGGTGAGGGAGCTGGGATACAAGGATGGGGTGCTGTAGGACTCAGGGATAGTGTGCATGGTGATGGGGATGCAAAGTTAGAGGGCTGTGGGATGCCAGCTGTAGGGACATGGGATGAAGGGGTTGCAGCTGCAGGTCTGTGGGGCCATGGGCTTCATGGATGCAGAGTTATGGGATCAAGGATTGCGGAGTGCAATGCTGCAGGGCTGTGGGATATGGTGGGATGTGGGAATATGAGGCTGTGGGTTGTGGGATGTGAGGATACAGAGCTGCTTGTACACAAAATGCCAGGAAACAGGGCTGTGGGATGCAGAGGTGCAGGGCTGAGGAGTGCACAGCTGCAGGGATGCAGGATATGGGAAGAGAGGGCTGCAGGATGCGGGATACACGACTGTAGGATGCGGGATGTGGGAACACGGGAAGCAGGATATGGGTAGAAGAAGCTGCAGGATGCGGGACAACGGGAAGCAGGATATGGCTGGATGGGGCAGCAGGATGCAGAGACACAGGGATGCGGGATGTGGGGACTGGGATTTGGAATACAGGGCTGCAGGGACTTGGGATTCAGGATAGGACTGTGTGGGCTGCAGGGTTTGGGGATGGACAGTTGGGGCTGTGGATGCAGGCACTGGGCTGTGCTAAGGGGCAGCGGGAGGCAGAATTCCCAGCCCTGGCCGGGGACTTCTCCTGGCCCCACTGGGCTCTGAGCTTCTGCTGGAGCAAAGCACTGGGCACAGCTTGAGCCTGCTGCTGGGGCACAGGGACAGCCCTACTTGGTCTCCCATTCCCTGACCCTTCACCATCTCAACACCGGGACACCTCTATGCCACCGAGTTCTTCCCAGCCCTCAGGCTCCCTCTCCCCGGGCGTCCCTGCCTCCTGTCCGTCCCCAGGTGGCCGAGCTGGTGTCACAGAGCTTCGCTCTCCCCTTGCAGGCCAGTCGTGGAAGGCGCTGAGCGCCAGCGACAAGCGTCCCTTCGTGGAAGAGGCAGAGCGGCTGCGGATCCAGCACCTCCAGGATCACCCCAACTACAAGTACCGCCCGAGGAGGAAGAAGCAAGCCAAGAAAATCAAGAGGATGGAACCCAATATCCTCCTGCATAACCTTTCCCAGCCTTGCAGTGACAACTTCAGCATGAGTCACCATGGCGGCAGCCAGCCGGGCCACCCCCAGCCTCCCCCACTTAACCACTTCAGAGAACTCCACTCCATGGGGTCGGATATTGAAAACTATGGCTTGCCAACTCCTGAGATGTCTCCCTTGGATGTCTTGGAACAGACCGAGCCGGCGTTTTTCCCCCCTCACATGCAGGATGACTGCAGCATGATGCCCTTTCGTGGCTACCACCACCATCACCAGATGGAGTTTCCCCAGGAGAAGTGCATGGGGCGGGACGTGGCCGTGCCCTATGCTCAGACCCCCTCACACTTGGCCGACGCCATGAGGACTCCCCATCCCTCCAGCATATACTACAACCAGATGTGCTCAGGAACTCAGAACGGGCTTTCTGCCCACCTGGGCCAGCTCTCACCCCCGCCTGAAGCCCACCACATGGAGAGCGTGGATCACTTGAACCAAACCGAGCTGTGGACAGACGTTGACCGCAACGAGTTTGACCAATATTTGAACATGAGCAGGACTCGTCCCGACGCCTCGGGACTCCCTTACCATGTCTCCCTGTCCAAAGTGACTCCTAGGAGCATCTCCTGTGAGGAGAGCAGCTTGATATCAGCCCTGTCCGATGCCAGCAGCGCTGTTTACTATAGCCCCTGCATCACCGGCTAGGTCGGTGCCACCACCCAGTGCCCTCACGTGGGAGAGCCCCAGCTCTCCTCTCCCAACGAAAAGCCATCCTCCTTTAACCACAAGCTCCATAATATTTAGAGTATCTCATTAAACGCCTTGCTTGCTTTCTCTCTTTGGTTTTGTTTGTTTGTTTGTTTTCTTTTGAAGGTTTCTGGGGGGGTTGCCTCTGCGGAGCCCCACGCTGAGCTCACTGATACGCCATATAACGATGTAACACAGATGATAGTCGCCTTGTCCCAGCGCTTCCCTGCCCTCCAGCCCTTGGCAGGGTCTACCCAGAACTCCCACCACCTCCAGGGGGCATTTCGAAGCCAATCCCAGTAAATCCTGCCTGAAACAACTGCTTCCAGGATGAGCCAAAGCTGCCCCCACCCCCCACCCCCCAGTATCTCAAACCCAAGTGCAGGAGGACTTGTGGGGAGAGGAGTGGAAGAAGGAAACCCAACCTTTGGAGAAGACTTGGCCGGGGCCACGGAAGCGTTGGTGCCTGTTGGGGTGGGCTTTAGGACAGGTTTTTTTTTACTGTATTCTCAGCAATATATTTTAATTGGGCAACAAAAGTATATTTTTACTAAGCCTTTTTATATATAAAATGGTATTTAATGTCTTTTGGGTTTGGTGGTTTGGTTTTTATTGGACTTCTTGAGGAGAAAAATCAAGGGATAGCCACGAGATCGAAAGCATTTATGTAGCAAAAAAAGAAGTGAAAAGGGAGGGGGGAGGGGAATGGGGAGGGGGGGAAAAAATGGAGAGGGGGGGAAAAATGGGGAGGGAAAAAATAAAATGGGGAAGGAAAAAAACACAATGGGGAAGGAAAAAATAAACGAGGAGGGGAAAACAGCAATGGGGAGGGGGAAATAATGGGGAGGGGAAAATAATGGGGAGAGGAAAAATGGGGAGAAAACAAATGGGGAGAAAAAAAAATGGGGAGGGAGCTAGAAGGGGGGAGTGGGAAGGGAAAAAAAGGGGGGGGGGAAAAAAGAGCTATTTTGTGCAAAAGGGAAGGACAATGTAAATATTGAGGAACAATTGACTGGAATGATTATTTTTTGTACAAAAGTGGGGGGGATAACGGCTGCAAACACTTTTATTGTCTAGAACTGTATGGAGAGCAAACTGTTTTATACTGGTTAATTATTAAAACATCTTCATCTAATTGTTCCCATCTTGTGTGCTGCTTGTGTGAACACATTCTTTCCGCCAATACATGCTGCCCCAGCCATTGCCAGACTTTGATTTACTTCTCTTTTGGCCCTTTTTGGGTTGTTGTTGTTGTTGGGTTTTTGTATTTTTTGCCTTTTTCTCCCCCCCCCCCCCCCCCCCTTTATTTTGAAGCTGTTGATGAATGCTTTGACAACCTGGCAAATGAATTCGTTTCCAGGCTGCCTCCCCCCCGCCCGCCCTCAGGCTTCCCCCCAGCAGCGCTGCTGGGACGAGCCGGCGGCTCCGGTAGCTGCGTGGGGAGGTTGGTGGCCCACACATCACCGTGTTGTGATGGCCTTTGGAGGAGAAGCAGCTGCTCAGGGAGTCAGATTTAATAAGCCATAGAATTGTTTGGGGTGGAAAAGACCTCTTAATGTCGTTGAGTCCAACCATCGACCCAACGCCACCGCGGACATCCTCCTCCTCCAGAACGGGTCTTTGCGTGGTTGTTGCTTTGCCACTGGGGTCTCCATGGCTCACCACATTTTCCCATGGAAACCCCCCCCTAAAAAAAAACCCAGAGCCTGGCTGCTCCAGCATCTTCACCTCAGTGCTTGGAGCTGGACAAAACCCTCCTACTCAGGAGCTCCTCCACCTCCCAGACTCTCTCAGAGCTCTGCTAAGCAGCGCATCTGGCTGAGCCACCGCCGGCCTTCGCTGGAGCTCCATCCCATGAAGCCTGTTATGATTTACAGTCTTTTTGTGTTCAATTTGCAAAGGAGAAATGACAATCTGCTGCCTGAAACCCCGGTGGCATCCGTTCCTTGAGCGCTGGGTGATTTAAACCAGGCTGATAGCACCAAAAAAGGCGATTTGAGGGAAAAAACAACAGCCCCAACCCAAGAGCAACCCAAACCACCCCGACCCAGGCTGGATGGGAGAAGAGTCCTTTTGTTGTTGTTGTTGGCACAGAATTGCCTTTTAGGGGAAATGGATATTTAACAAATGACATTAATTTTCGAGCTTCTCCTAAATTAAATTCACATTAGTGTTAACAGGACTCAATCCTGACTCACTTCATTATTTCACTTCATTTTGGGGGGGGGGGGGTAAGGGGGTTGGGGGGGTAAGGGGAGGGTTGGTTGTTGTTGTTGTTTGAGGCGAAGCGCTAACAAACGAGGAGCGCTCCGGGGGCCGGCGGCGTGTTCCCATGGAACGCCAGCAAGGCTCTTCATTGTCTTTCCATATACAGCATGTGAAAAAAAAAGAGAGAAATAAAACACGAAAGAAAGGAGGACTGCATGGAAAAATGACCTCACTACCTACACGGGAGGGCTGGCGGGCGCCCGGGCGGGTGCCAGAACCCCAGGGCCGCGGCAAACAAACACCACCCCAAATGAGAAGCATCCTGTGCCTGTGCCGCTGACGATGACTATGAAAGGAAGCAGCCGGCCGTGAGCTTCATCCCGCTCCAGCCGGGGAGGAAGGAGATGAGGAGGCGGGGGTAGGGGGGCAAAGGAAAGAAAACCCTGACTTCATTTTCCAGCCCCCAGCTTCCAGGTACCTTCCAGGCGAGGATGCGATCACTTCCTGCGCTTCAAAGCGGCGACGCGGGCCAACCCTCGCCCAGCTGCCCCGCGGGGCCGGATCCCACCGTGGAGGAAGAGTGAAGTCATTTTTCTCCAGCAGAAATTCCCTTCTTTCCCCATAGCTCGGGCTGTGCCAGCTCGCCTCTGAGCCCCGAGGACGGCTACAAATCCTTGGGGTGGGTTTTTGGCAGCGGTTCCTCGCTCTGGAGCAATGTGGGTCCAGTGCTGCCCGGTTTGGGGTGTTTGCAGACACGGGGAGCATGGCTGGGCACGGAGTGGAGGCTTCCCGAAGCTGTAAAACTGTTGAGAATGGCATTTTGATGTAGAAGTGGGGAGAGGGAGTAGAGAGTTGGCTCACTTTGTGGCCAAAGATGCTGCTGTGGAGCTGGGGTGGGTTCCGGACTGCAAACCGCAGGGTGATGGATGGTGACTCCCATCCATAAACACCCCAGGGGTGCTTGTCACTAGTGTGGCCAGCAGGGCCGGAGGAGGGATTGTGCCCCTGTGCTCAGCACTGCTGAGCCCACACCTTCAGCCAGCACTCAAGCTTTGAGACACTCCAAGAAGAACATTGAAGTGCTGGTGTGGGTCGAGAGAAGGGCAGGGAAGCTGGGGAAGGGTCTGGAGAGCAGGGCTGGGGAGGGGCAGCTGAGGGAGCTGGGGGTGCTCAGCCTGGATCAAAGGAGGCTGAGCAGAGACCTCATTGCTCTCTACAGCTCCCTGAAAGGAAGCTGGAGCCAGGTGGGGCTTGGGCTCTTTTCCCAAGGAACAAGAGAGAGGATGAGAGGAAATGGCCTCAAGTGGCAGCAAGGAAGATTTAGGTTTGACTTTAGAAGAAACTTCTTCACTGAAAGAGCTCTCAGCCACTGGCACAGGCTGCCCAAGGAGGTGGTGGAGTCACAATCCCTGGAGGTGTCTAAAAGCCACAGAGATGTGGTGCTGAGGGCCATGGGTTAGCACCAGGTTTGGTACAGTTAGAGAATGGTTGGACTTGGTGATCTTAAAAGTCTTTTCCAACCAAACTGATTCTGTGCTTCTATGCTGGAACCAGGGGGCTGCATCACTGCTATAGCACCAAGTGGGTGCTGTGCACCAGGCCTGATCCAGCTCCATCAGGAGAGCAGAGCCTGAAGAGCTGCTGGCTCCTTGCCAAGCTTTTGCCACCCCGGTTAGAGACCCATGTTCCATTCGATGCCAAATCCACCTTCCCCCAGCTTCACTGGGCTTTGGCTCTTTGGCTTTGCTCAGCTCGAGGATGGTTAAGGCAAACCACAGCTCAGAAAATCCAGCATGGGATTAGTTAGGGTTGGGGCATGGGCTGAGCCGCTCCAGCCATGCCTGTGGAAGCTCAACAGCCTCAGCCCTCCCAGGACACATCCTGCACCTCCGGGGCACTGGGAGGACCTTTGCAGTTTTAACATCAGCTCCTTTCCCTGCCCCCATCCTCATGCAGCCGTGCTGGGACCAGGAAACCATCCAGTGTTGTATTTCGTGCTGGTGGCTCAGGTGGGATGAGGGACTGGGAATGGATGGGGCTGGAATATTTGGGGGATGATTTCACTGCCGTTATGGCTCAGGCTGGGGCTGTTACCACGCAGCCCCTTCTGATTTTTATGACTTAATCTCTCCAAAACTTGAGGCCTGATGGTTTTGGACTGGTGGGGGGAGGAGCAAGAGGCTCTTAGCAGGTCGTTACAGCAGAAATATGGAGAAGGCTTTTGACAGGTAGATGGAAATGCTGACAGTCCATCCTGAGAGCCTTCCCGGGGCCGCTGTGGGGCAGAGGTGGGGGAGGCTCCACCGAGAGCCTGCCTGGGATTCTTGGCTGGTGGCATCTGCTCCACATTCTCTGGGCATGTGGGGTGGTGGATGCCACCCAGGCCTCACTGCCCCATGACTGCTTCTGCAGTGACACATGTGGGTGCCAGCAGCCCCTGTCAGGGTGGCATGTGGAGTCTGTGTCCATGTGCATCCCTGCATGTGTGCATGCCTGCAGGCATCCCAGGCCATCCCTGTGCATGCACTCGTGTGTGCATCACTGCATGCACCCATGCATGTGTGTGTGCATCCCTGGGTATCCATGTGCATGGATCTGAGTCTCTGTGGCCATGTATGTGCAGCTCTGCATCTGCACAAGTCTGTGAGCATCCCTGTGTGCTTCTCTCTGCACATCCAGATGTGTACATGCATGTGGATCCACTTCTCCATGTGTGCTGCCATGTGCATGCACATGTCTGTGTGCATCTTCATGTGCATGCCCCTGTGTGTGTCCACGTGTGTATCCCTCCACATGTGCATCCCTGTCTGCATCCACAAGTGTCTCCATGAGATTTTCCATGTCTGTGTATCCGTGTTCATATCCAGATGTTTACCCATGTGCATGTGTGGGTTCTGCTGGAGGTTCTCCACCCAGGTTTCTGGAGGTTCTGGGTTTGAGGGCACCATAGGGGCAGGATGGCATCACCCAGACATCCCAGCAGCCTGTGCCAGCGGCCCCTCACAGCCCCAGGCTCATCACTCCTGAGGCCAAAGCTGCAGCAGGGACCCGCCGGGAGCTGGGACAGCTGGAGCCATCCTGGCTGGGAGCAGAGCAGAGAGGACACCCCCCCAGCACCACCACACCCCACAGCCACACAGCCTCGCTGTAGTCACCCTGGTGGGGATGTTAAGAGGGAATTAGAGCTTCTCAATCCATGTATTTTGGGAGCTCCCCACCAGAGCTCCCTGCGGTGGGGACATGGCTGGGAACGGGAAGATGCTGGGGGTGCTGCTTCCCCGCCCCACGGCACCAGGCAGCTGCTGCAGGGCTGCTGATGGGATTTATTTTGTTTTCCCCTCTTCCATCAGAATAAAAACCATCCTGAAAATTTATCAAAACCAAACCTGTCGGTGGGAAACTGCTCCAAAAACATTTCCTGACTCGAGAAAGAGAGCTTTGGAAAAAGCCCAAAGTGAAGTTTCCAGGTTGGGAGGCTTTTAATTATTACCTTTCAGGTGGGAAGCGAAGTGCTTGGAGGTGAGAGTGGGGACGGGAAGGGCTGAGCTGCAGAGGAAGGCTTCAAAGGCTCCCAGCACAACCTCTCCTGACCGAGCAGAGGAAAAGCTCCCAAACCTTCCCCAGGTCGCTGTCCTGCAGCCCGGTTTGGGACAGGCAATGCCTGGAGCTCTCCCTGCTGCTGGCAGGACAGGAAAGGCCACACGTCCCCCGCGGCCGTGCCCGCAGCGGGCAGAGCAGCGCCGGCTGGGCACGGATGCTCTCCAGAGCAGCTTCCCAGCGCCATTCCCTGCATGCTGGCAGGGGGGCAGCTGCCTGCAGAGAGCTGGGGCCACAGTGTTGTAAATATTAGAGGGTTTGTGAAAGAAAAGGCAGAGAGGCCAGCGAGGAGCCGTGGTGTGCCCTGGGAAGGCTGCACTGCCTGCAAATCCTTTCTTCTGGGGTTCTCTTGCTCTGAGGCTCAGCTTCTCCAGCACCAGTAGAGCTCTGGTTGTGGTTCCCCAGCTCCTGGCATCACCCCCATCAGCTCTCACATTCTTCCTCCTGCCCTGGGGCTGGCAGCAGCAGCCCCACAGTACTGATGTGCTCATCCAGCACCATGCCTGGCTCTCCTGCTGACCACAGGAAGGCAGGTTTGGTCCTCACTGCATCAGTCATGGGCCAGTCTAGAGACTTCTTCCCCCCACTGGCTCTCAGGAACCTGACAGCCACCAGAGCTGCTTTGTGCCCCTCTTTGAAGCTGAACTAGCAGTGCTGGGGTGCACTCAGAAGTCAAAAGGCTGTGGAAGGTTGGAAGTGCTTTCCAGAAGCCACCTAACCCTGTCCCAGTACAACCAACACCATGCAACCTAATCCATCACAGCCAACACAACCAGCACAGCATAACCTGACACAACCAGCGTGACACAATCTGATCCAGCCCAGCCCAGCACAACCCACCTTAGCCAACCCCACCCAAAATAACCTCACCAAGCTGAAGGCAACCCAATCCAACCAGAGGAAACCCAACCCAAGGGAAGGCAACCAACAATCCATCCAAACCAGCCTAACCCATCCTAACCAACCTCACCCCTCCTAACTCTACTCAACACAACCCAGCCAACCTCCCCCAACCCATCCCATCACAACCCAGCCAATCAACCTACCCTAACCTAACCAATGAACCACAACCTAACCAATGAACCTACTCCAACCTAACCCTCACAACCCAACCAATCAACCTCCCCCAACCTAACCCATCACAATTAAACCAACCTACCCTAACCTACCCTAACCTACCCTAACCTAACCTAACCTAACCTAACCTACCCTAACCTAACCAATGAACCACAACCTAACCAATGAACCTTCTCCAGCCTAACCCTCATAACCCAACCAATCAACCTCCCCCAACCTAACCCATCACAATTAAACCAACCTACCCCAACCTACCCTAACCTAACCTAACCTAACCTAACCTAACCTAACCTAACCAATGAACCACAACCTAACCAATGAACCTACTCCAACCTAACCCATCACAACCCAACCAATCAAGGTAGCCTACCTAACCCAGCCCAACTTCCCCATCACCTCCCTCACAGTTGAGCTCAGCCCTTCTGGGACATCACAGGGGTCTCAACAGAAATCTCTCCTTCCTCCTGCTTTCAGCAGCCCCTGGGGGGGTCGCTCCCAGCAGAGAGCTGAATCACATCCCCCCCAGCGGCGCAGGAGCGTCAGAGGCTGTCTGAGGCTCGTGGGGAGAGTCAGGCCGGGCCGCGCGGGGCCGTTTCTGGGAAGCCATCCAGCCATCCGTTGGAGAGAGAGGAGTCTGCCTAAAAATGACTCTCCTGGCTCCCCTCCACGCTCCGACCATCCCATATGGAAGAAATGTACATTTTCCATCAATTGTTTGTATTTTTCAGTTAAAGAAAGAAGGAGGAGAGAGGGGGGAAGGAAAAAAAAGAAAGCCAAAGAAACCCAGAGGGAGAGAAAGCAAAGGGGCTACAGATACACCCCAGCGCCGGTGACAGCAGATAGGCCCCATGGTGGAGAGGGAGAAACTCTGGCTGCAGTTCAAGAGACTCAAACGTGTGGTATGAAACAATAAATTTTCAGGGTGTTTTGACATATTTGGTGGTCGCTGCCTCGCGCTTAATGAGCCTCGGCCCACGGCGGAGGGGAGCCGCGCGGCTCGGGCTGCTTGGCAGCCGCTGCCGGGCTGGGGGTCGGAGGCCAGCGAGGCTGGAGGTAGGCATTGAGGTGGTCCTGCTGTGTGTGCCCCGGGGGGATGTGGTAGGAGGACGCGGTGCTAGGGACCAGGCCAGCACACTCGGAGGAAGGGATGCTGAGGGCACCGTGGCGCCGCGGCGCCCGCAGGGACGAGCGGCGATGCCAGCGCGCGGGAAGCAGCATCAGGAGGTGGAGTTGAGTTTGGTGGAAGTGGACGTGCAAGGCAGTGGTGATGTCTCAGGGCAGCATCCCTCGCACCCTCAGAGCCTGGACAACCTGTGCTAACATCCCCAGGCCGGACCTCAGCCAGGCTGTGCTGCTTTGCCTGCAGGGAGACCACCAGCTCCACATCCCCACTGGCACGGGGAGACAGCTCGAGAGGATGGGAGAAGCAGAACCCTCCACGTCCCCTGCCTCTGTGCCAGGCTGCCCAGCTTCCCCCCTGCCCCTCCTCATCTGACAGGGCTCGATCAGAAAGATGGACATGAAAGTGGAGCTTGGCTCTGGTTTCTCTCTCATTCAGAACATTCAAAAACTATTAACTGCGGTGGGGGTAAGCCAGCAGCTGGTTTTAATCTCGTGCTCTTCCAATTGTGTTGGGCTTGGGGTGGGTTGGTGTTTTTTTTCTTTGCTCTCACTGCTATTTGTGAGCACTTTAAGTGACATGGTTACATGTATTTGATTAAAAAGCTGTAATTCAGCGAGTGCCTTTGCTTGTAGCCTACCAAACAGCTTAAAGACACAGCAGTTATTTACGGTGGTCTCCTGCTCCTCCAGCTCTGCTGAAAGAGAAGATGACAAGGAGACCGTGGAAGAGGAGGAGGGGGGATGGATAGCAGCAGAGAGGGGACACACAATCCCTCCCGGCTCTCCCAGCATGGGGAGCACAACTGGATGCTTTCCTGCGCTATAAAACAGCCTGCTGGCACCAACCTGGTCTTTGGGACCATCTTATGGGCATTGAAAAGGAGCTGTTTGCCTTTGGGACCTCAGTCCTTTGAAATAGCCTCAAGCTGCTGCAGGGGAGGTTTGGGTTGCATATGAGGAAGATTTTCTTCCCTACAAGAGTGGTCAGGGATTGGAACAGGCTGCCCAGGGAGGCAGTGGAGTCCCCATGCATGGAGGTGCTCACAAAACAAATAGTCATGGTCTAGTGGTCATGGAGGTGTTGGGTAGAAGGTTGGACCTGATGCTCTGGGAGGTCTTTTCTAACCTGAATGGCTCTGTAATTCTAGGGTTAGGTCTCAGCCCTGGCAGAGAGGGGACAGAGGAGAAGGAAGACCTGGGTTGGTACAAACTGGTCCCCATCTCACCCACAGCCAGATGCTGCAGGACCTGGCTGGGACTGAGAGATACTCCCTGCCCACATCCAGCCCCTGCCCTCACTGGGGTGTTGCCAGCTCTGAGGAGCCTGTCCCAAGACAGCAGCTCCTTTTCCTAAGGAGGAAAAAGCCTTTATGAGATCCCAGCAAGGAGCCATGGCCCCATCCAGTGAGAGCCCTGGATTGTCTCCCATTAACCCCAGCATCTCCTGCAGCACGGCTCATTGGCTCAGCTTCTTCACAAACTGTGCCTTTCACCCCCAAAAGCAGATATGAAATGGCAGAGGAGTGAAGAGAGAGATGGGGGCTGCCCTGCACCCCCTCAGGAACCACAGCAGACACATCTCCCTACTTGGCCAGGTCCGAGGAGCTGCGACACAGCAGTGGGGCATGGCCTCCGTGCCCCATCCCATCTTATCCCATCCCATCCCATCCCATCCCATTCCCAGGCTGGCTGCATTCCTCTGCATGTCCCCAGGCTGGGTAGCAGGCATGTACACGTGTGTGTGTGCGTGTGTGTGTGTGTGTGTGTGTGTGTGTGTGTTTGTGTGTGTGTGTGTGAGAGAGAGACACCAACCCTGCCATGGAAAGCAGCTCCACCCAGCTCAGCTTCACCTCTTCCACCCAGACTTGTTTAAATATAATTGGGTTGGAAGGGATCTCAAAGCTCATCCAGCTCCAGCCCCCTGCCATGGGCAGGGACACTTCCCACCAGCACAGGTTGCTCAGGGCCTCATCCAGCCTGGCCTGGAACACCTCCAGGCAGGAAGCATCCACAGCCTCCCTGGGCAACCTGTGCCAGAGTCTCCCCAGCCTCACTGGAAGGAATTTCTTCCTCATCTCCAGTCTCAATGTGCCTTCTTCCAGCTCAAAGACATTCCCTCTCATCCTGACACTCCCAGCCCTTGTCAAAAGTCTCTCCCCAGCTCTCCTGGAGCCCTTCAGGTACTGGAAGCTGCTCTGAGGTCTCCCTGGAGCCTTCTCTCCTCCAGGCTGAACAGCCTCAACTCTCCCAGCCTGTCCCCACAGGGGAGGTTCTGCAGACTCTTATGAGCTTTGTGGCCTCCTCTAGAGCCTCTCCAGCAGCTCCAGGTTCCTCTTGTGCTGGGGGCCCCAGAGCTGGAGGCAGTGCTGCAGGTGAGGTCTGAGCAGAGCAGAGCAGAGGGGCAGAATCCCCTCCCTGTGCTGCTGCTCTCCCTGCTCTGGCTGCAGCTCAGCACTCAGCTGGCTCTGGGCTGCCAGGGACCAGTGCTGGCTCCTGGGGAGTTTGTCACCAGCTGGCACCCCCAAGTCCTTCTCCTCAAGACCACTCTCAAGACTGCTCAATAGCAATGAACCCAACAACTCTTGCACCTCACCTGCCCCAAAGCCCTCGATGTGCAGTCCTGGGCACATGGACACTACCAGCATCACCCAGAACCCCTCTGAAGCACTCCAGTCCTCCCCTCCATCCCTGCCTGGGGTGGCAGGGGGAGCAGGCTCTGCCAGGGCTCTTCCTCGCTGGCCGCTGCCCGGGGATCACCTGCAGTTCAGCTGATTTATGAACGGAGAATTTTTCGAGCTCCGTTTCCTTTCCATTGTTGTTTCAGTTGCTGCGCTCGCTTCCTCCCGCCGCTGAATGCCTCCTGCCACGCTGCGAGCGGTGAGAAAGGCGGCGAGTAAACACTCACACTCGGCCCGGCAGCTGGGGGGCAAGAGCCTTCTCCCCTCCCCAAAATCAGGGCAGGGCAGGGCATGAGGCTGCCCACCGGCCGGTGGATGTTGTGCTCAGAGCGAGCGGAGCCCCAGAGCCGATCCCTCCTTTCCCGCAGCTGTGATTTGGGATGGCGAAGCGGCATCCCGGCCCCCCCGCCCCAGCAGCACAGCCCCTGGGAGGCGGCAGCTCCACGGGGATGCTGCTCTCCCACGCCTCGGTGGGTGGTGTGACTGGAGGGACCCGAAATAGTTGTGCTGAAGGGAGGTTTACCTCCCCATGGAGGGCAGGGTCCCCCCAGCCTTGGGCTTCGCTCCTCATAGCTGGGTTGAGTCATTGTACCCAGCTCCGTCCCGGTTCTGGGGCTGAGCACTGGTGCCCGTCTCATTCCCGTTCTCAGGCTGAGCAATGGTACCTGGCTCCACCCCAGTTCTAGGGCTGAGCACCGGCACCCAGCTCCATCCCTGCTTCCATGCCAGGGTGATGCTCAGGAGGACACAGGCTGTCCTGCAACTGCTGTCCCCTTCCTTGGCACAGAGAGGCTGCTCTGGAGGGACCCTGAATCTCTTGACAGCAAACCCCTCGAAGTAAAAGAAGAAACAACCAGAGGAAAGGGAACAAACCTCAGCTGCAATCTCAGCTCAACCCAGCACCCACATCCCCACCACAGCCACCTGCCAGCCCGTTCCGGGACCACCCAGGAGCCCCCAACCCGCCGCAGACCCCCCAGGCTGCGCGGCGGGCAGCTGCCCATCCCTGCCCGCGCCGTGGTCCTGCCCTTTCCTCCCCGCACCCCACAGTCCTGCAGCCCCCAGCCCCAGCTCCCCGGGGCCAGGAGGGGGGAAAACAGGAAGCTGTCCCCAGCACGCGGCTGCGGAAATGAGACAAGCAGGCTGGAGCGGCGCGGCCGCGGGAGGAAGCGGACGGGATATTTGGATCCGACCCTGAATTCTTGGCCTTATCTCTGCGCCACAGAGACCCAGGAGTCCTTACAAAACAGAGCCCAGCTGGAGCCAGGCCCGTGGCTGGGGACGTGGCCTCGTCCCGCTGGCACCGCGCTCGCCGCCAGGGCGCTGGGGGCCAGCCCGCTGGGGTGGGTGGTAGCTACGTCCCCATGGGTGGCTGGAGAAGGGACCTTGGAAGCACAGAACTCTTGGGGTTGGAAAAGCCCTCTAAGGTCACCCAGTCCAAGCAGCAACCCAACACCACCATGGCCACCAAACCATGGCCCCAAGTGCCATGGCCACAGGGTTCTGGAACACCTCCAGGGATGGGGACTCCACCACCTCCCTGGGCAGCCTGTGCCAGACCCTGACCACTCCTGCAGCAAGGAAATCTTTCCTGGCAGTAAGTAGGAGCAGAATCATAGATTACTGAGCCCAACCATTCTCTAAGTCTACCAAGGCTGGTGCTAAACCCTGTCCCTCAGCATCACATCTCTGTGGCTTTGAAACACCTCCAAGGATGGGGATTCAGCCACCTCCCAGGGGAGGCTGCTCCACTGCTTGATAAGCCTTTGCTGCAGGGAGGGGATGGAAAGGCCTGGGTGGTCCCCATGTTGCACATCCCATCCTTCAGCTGGGATTTGGGGACTGAGGAACTCCTCAGCATCCCTAAATCTTGGGGGGAAAATCCTGTTGGTTTAGGACCCTCCAGGGCATGAGTTCCTCCTTCTCCATGGGGAACAATTCAGTGTCCTGTCCATGTTCTGCACTGGGACATCTTCAGGTGGAGGTGTGATGGGGACACCTTCACCTCCCATTCTGCTCCTTCCTGCACTGCTGGTAGAGCTGGGGTGCAGCAAAGGTGGCGGAAGCTGCATGTCTGGAGACATTCAAGGTCAAACTTGATGGGGCCTGAGCATCCTGATCTAGTTGGAGATGCTGGAAGTGGGGAGATTTAGACCAGAAATGAGGAAGAAATTCTTTCCAGGGCACAGGCTGCCCAGGGAGGCTGTGGATACTCGATCCTTGGAGATGTTCAAGGCCAGGCTGGATGAGGCCTTGAGCAACCTGGGCTGGTGGGAGGTGTCCCTGCCCATGGCAGGAGGTTGGAACTGGATGATCTTGAAGATTTCTTCCAACCCAAACCATTCTGTGACTCTGTGCCCCTGCTCCCTGCAGGGGAGTTGGCCAAGACAACCTTTGAGGGTCCCTTCCAACCATGCATCCTGGGCACCAGACCCCTGCCCACGCTGCCTTCCTTGCCCATGAAGGGTTACAGCCAGCCCAGCTTGCTCCATCTCCTCCTTCCAGCTGCTGCTGCTCTCCCCTTTGTTGGGTTTTAATTCTTCCTGGTAACAATGCCCTGTCACTTCATATCCAGCACATGGAACTCGGCTGGGGAATAGAGAACGGCTCCGAGCTGGCAGCGCCCGACCCAAAGGCAAAGGGTTCTGCAGAGCCTCCTAAGAGCAAGCAGGGGAGCAGGGCAGGGATGCTGGCATCATCTCATGGGAGCTGAGGCTACCACCAGAGCCCAGGGATCCACAGCTGGGCTTTGGTAGGGTCAGCCTCTCATTTGTTAAGTGGTTGTGAAAATGAAGCAGGAGGCCTGGAGCAGGCGCAGGGACACCCCAGGGCAGTGCTGGGAGCAGCTTGAGGTAGGAGAGCAGCTTGATGGAGTGAGCCCACAGGCAGCCAAGGGCACCCAGTGCGGTGGCACCTCGGTGGCACCTCTGGAGCTGGAGAGTGTCGGTGGTGTGGGCGATGCCCACGGGCAGGACCTTCCGTGGAAGGCTGCTGCAGCCAGCAGAGCTGAGTTTGGTGGCTGAGAGGGAGGGGGGCAGGGTGTGACAGGTCACCCTGGCACAGGCTGAGACTCCTCCTCTGCGGGGAGGAGGACAAAGGATGGAAGCGGCTGCCCCGTTGCAACACATCCCCGGCGAGCACAATGGAAATGCCATCCCCTCTCTTGTGAAACAGGAACCTCATATGATCTCGCCGGGCGCTGGGGACGCTCTCCGGGCTGGGGACGCTCTGAACAGCCCTGGGGATACTCTAAAGGCTGGGGATGCTCTGAAAGCTGGAGACACTCTTGTAGGTGTGATGCTCCCCAGGCTCCTTTCTCCCCTCATGGGGAGGAACAGGGCTGGTGGGGGCTGCCCCGGTGTGCCCCTGCCCTGGTGCCACCCCCAGCACTTAGTATCATAGTACCATAGTATCAGTCAGGGTTGGAAGGGACCACAAGGATCATCTAGTTCCAACCCCCCTGCCATGGGCAGGGACACCCCACACTTGGAGACTCACTGTCAGGAGAAAGATCACAGAATCACCGAGGTTGCAAAGCCCTCTAAGATCATCAAGCCCAACCTGCTACCCATCACCTCCAGCACCCACAGCCACTCACTGATGCCACACAACCCACACCAGGGACAAAATACCTGCTGGCAGCCCCCAAGCCCACCAAAACACCACTCCATGGAGGCACTCACAGCCCTGCCAAGCTGAGCCCTCCCACCCCTCCAGCCCTGCTCCAGGACTCTTATCCAAACCTGGTTCTCCCTTTATGTTCTTGACCCCAGATTTAATTAGCCCCCCAGCTTCCTGCCTCTATGAGAAATCACTTCCTCAAGCAGGTGGCTGAGACACCACCGGGGCTGCTGTTGTTTTCTTCAGAGGCTCGGGGTGGGGGGAGGTGGTAAATGGGGGCGGGGGGAAGAGTTTGTTGTTTATTTTTGTATTTACAAAGCACAGCTTTTTCCTGGTGCCGGGCATCGGAAGGGGGGCAGGATGTGACCTTCATCCATCTCCTCCTCGCTCACACAATGTGGCTGCGAGCACCGTGGGCCATCGCTGACATTGTGTCGTGTCCCCTCACCAAGCTGCCGCTGAGGATGGGCACCTCCCGCCTCGCCCCGCCGGCACCGAGCCCCTGCCGGCACCCAGCCCCCGCCGGCACCGAGCCCCTGCCGGCACCCAGCCCTCGCCGGCCCCCGGCCGCCGCCGGCCCCCGGCCCCGGCCACCCTCCACATGCACAGAGGGGGGAAAAGGGAAAAGAGAAAAAAAAAAGGCAATAGTAGGAAGGTTGCTGATTTCCTCTCTGCAAAACAAGCAGGAGCAGAGCGTGGGAAGCAGAGAGAGGGGTCCCCTTGTGTCCCCTGGGAGCTTCCTCTTCTGTCGGGGGTGGCCAGGGCACGTTGTCCCCTCGTTTGTCCACGCTGACCCCTGCTTTGCCCTGTGCAGGGGGGAAATGAGCTCTTTTGTCCTCGTCCGTGGAGCAAATGAGCTCTTGTCTCCCACGTGTGGGGCAAAGGTGGCCCTGTCCTCCATGCACAGAGCAAAAGAGAACTTCGATGGCATCAGTGCCCCAGGGAGGGAGGAATTTGCTGCAGCGTTTTACAAAAGCAAAAGGGCTGTCTTCCAAGAGCATCTTCCCTGCCTGGCCCAGGGCTTGACAATCCTTTTGGGGAAGAAATTGTTCCTCATGTCCAACCTAAACCTCACTTGGTACAATTTGAGGTCATTTCCTCTCATTCTATCACTTCTCCATTGCAAGAAGAGACCAACCCCAACCTGGCTCCAGCCTCCTCTCAGGGAGCAGTAGAGAGCTGCAAGGTCTCCCCTCAGCCTCCTTCACCCCAGGCTGAACACCCCCAGCTCCCCAGCCCTGTTCTCCTAGGCCCTTCCCCAGCTTCCTTGCCCTTTTCTGGACCTGCTCCAGCCCCTCAATATCCTCCTGGGAGTGAGTGGTCCAGAACTGAGCCAGGATTTGAGCTGCGGTTTCCCCAGTGCCAAGCCCAGGGGACAATCCCTGCCCTGCTCCTGCTGGCCACACCATTGCTGATCCAGGCCAGCTGGGCACACCCTGGCCAGCTGCTGTCACCCAGCACCCACAGGTTCTTTTCTGCTGGGCAGTTTCCAGCCCCTCTGCCCCAAGCCTGGAGCCTTCATGTGCTGCTTGTGACCCAGTCAGAGGGCCCAGCACTCGTCCTGGTAATTCACCCACTGGCTGATGTGTTCTTTCATTCCCCAGCACCTCCTCATCTCAGAAGCACACACGGGAGCAGGTGCAGCCCCACCGGGGCACAGCACCCAGAGCACCCACAGGACCCCCACCCAAGGGCCTTTATGGGTGCCCAGCTGGGTGCAGGGCAGCCATGCTGCAGCGGGGCAGGCTCCTGCCCAGGCTGCCCGGCGCAGTTGGCCATGGTTAGGTTTGGCACCGGCCGCTGGCCTTGGGCTCAACAGGGGAGGGAGAGAGAAA
The DNA here is from genome assembly GCF_026170545.1 of Melanerpes formicivorus. Lineage (NCBI taxonomy): Eukaryota > Metazoa > Chordata > Aves > Piciformes > Picidae > Melanerpes > Melanerpes formicivorus. The sequence continues at coordinate 15,495,444 of NW_027142371.1, read as the reverse complement.
AAGGAAAACTGGGCTGAGGGCAACTTAATAAAGTTCAGCGTTACGAGCTGGGGAAAAGCTGTGGAACACACAAGTGGTGAGGCAGGATTAATCTTCCCTTTAGTCTTGGGAATTATGTTTTCATTAATCCTAATTTTTCCAGATGTTTCCCTCCTTCCACCCTGGCTCTTCAAAGCCTCTGCGGCTGCGGGTTCGAGCGGAGCCATGAGAACGTTTTCAAGGGAGAGATTCAAAGCTTCAATTGCTTCCTTTTTGTTGTTGTTTGGTTTGGGCCTTTTTTTTCTTTCTCTTCTTTTTTTTTCTAACACCCCCCCCCCTTCTCTCCCCCCCCCCCCCCCCCAGGCTGGGCTGTTGGGGAGTGCATGCCTGTGGGGTCCCCTGCACATGGTGTGTTACACAATGTGCTAACAACATGGAGAAGGCCACTCGGACCGCGTGATGCCGCCGTGACGTCTGTTTGTCTCTGTGTGTCCCCCCCTCCCGCTCCTCTCCCCGGTAGGACCCGGTTGTGAGGGGTTTGGGAAGCAGGCATTGGAAGGGAAGCAGGGGTTGGCCTCCTTCCCACCGCCTGACAAGCAGCGCCGGAGCTCCTGGGGTCAGAGCTGGACCCAGAGCGTTTAAAACGCGCTGGGCGCTCGCTGCCGGCTGGCAGCAGGAGGGTTTGTGTGGCACCTACGGAAGAGCTGGAGCAGGGGCCAGGAGAAGCTCCCTGGGGTAGCCCAGCTTGACAGCAGGATGTGTAAGGAACAGGGAATTTTGGGGTGCTGCAGGCTGGGAAAGGTGGTAGGGAGAGGAGCGCTGGGGAGGCTGGGAGGAGCTGTCAGCAATTCTCTCCTGACCACCTAGTGTCTTGCCTGGGCATCTGCTCAGTGCCCTGCCTGGCAGAGTCTGGAGCTCCTGCTCCATTCTGCCCAGCAGCAGGTCCTCAGCACCCATCCCTGGCTGCCAGCACCTTGCTACAAGGCTGGAGCACCCAGCCACAAAGCTGGAGCACCCAGCCATCCTGCAGGGACTAAGCTGGAGTTCCAATTCCTTCTAGCCCAGCAGGTCCCCAGAACCCTTCTGTGGATGCCAGCCACAGGCTGGGGGCACCCAACCACCCCACAGGGATGCAGCTGAAGCTCCTGCACCCATCCCTGGGTGCCAGCACATCAGCACGGGCTGGGGGCCCCCAGCGCCACCACAGCACTCCCAAACCTTCTCCGGCCAGCCGCAGCCCTGCCGAGCCGCGGGATCCAGCCGCTGCCGCCGGGGCCGGGCCGAGCATCCCCTGGTCTGACGCAGGAGGGTCAGAAAAGAGGATCAGAGCAATCCTGCTGCTCTCCAGCACCCGGGATTCAGATCCATGGACTTATACGGGCTGCCAAGAAAAGGCGGCGGGAGCATGCCCGGCGTCTGGAAATCCAGATAGGACTAGATCCCTTCCTCAGCAGTTCCTTGTCCCTGGCTTTCCAGACCAGAGGGATTTGTTAAATTTGCAGGAGTGTTTGCTCCCAGTGCCACGGACTGGCTGCTGCCAGCTGGGCTCTGGCAGATCCTGTTGCCTTATATGACCCTCGCTTAATTCAGCTTTGCTTTGTATCCAGAGCCCTCAGCAGGGAACTCCTCGAGCAGCCCCGGCGTGGATCATGCTGCAATGGTTCCCCAGTCCCCCTCCCTCCCTGCTCACACAGTGAAAGGGGGCTGTGGGGGGTGCAGTTCAATGCTCCCCTTGCCACCCCAGCCCTTGCCAGATGCCTCCTCAAGCCTAGCTCCATCGGTGCCCAAGGAAAACCTTTTGTGCCTGGAAAATGTTACTGGAGGGCCTGGACCTTCTCTCCAGCAGGACCCTGGCATCCCCCTGGCACACCTTGCACCCTGGGGTTAATTATTTGCTCCCTTCAGGGGTGCTCCAGGGCCAGAGGGGACTTTTACCTTCCCAGTGACCTCTCAAACTTTGACCTTTTTTTATGGGTGCCATAAAGGTTATTTGTTAATCTGCACCCCAGCAGGTCTGACACCCCCTGCAGAGGGGTCCTTGGTCCAGGGAGCATTTGGGCAGCGCTGCTCTTTGCACTTCATCTGCTCTGGGAACAGGGAGGCTAAATGGGATGGGCTCTGTCCCAAGGGAAGGGGATGGGGTACCCAGCAGCTTGGCAAGGGGGGAGGTGGGTCCCAAATCCCTGAATGCTGCCAAAGCAAAGCTTGCCAAGTGGAAAAAGAGCACGTGTTCAAGGACATCCACTGAGCCTGCCTGCCTTATCACCCTCTGCCTGAGATAAGGAGAGGAGCCTTGGCACCCCCTACAGCACCCCTGTCCCCAGCTGCCCAGCCCAGAGTGGCTTCCCTGCACGCCCCAAGGCAGCATCTGCTGACTCACTGAAGGCACAGCAACCTCCCAGCACCCCCAGAGCCTGCCCCCAGGCATGGCTGGACCCGAGAAGGCTTTTAAACCCCAAACCACCCAGGATGATGCCTGTCCTCTCCATCAGACCTGGCAGTGCTGGGGTCACGAGGCATGGTAGGGGTTGGAGTGCACCTCTGGAGATCATCCAGTCCAAGCCCATGCCAAGGCAGGGTCACCTGGAGCAGGTCACACAGCAACCTGGCCAAGCAGGTCTGGAATGTCTGAAGAGATGCAGACTCCAGCAGCTCCCTGGGCAGCCTGCTCCACCACCCTTAACCTAAAGAAGTTCCTCCCTGTGTTTAATTGCAACTTCCTGTGTTCAGTGATGCCCCAGGAGGATGTGGCTCCTCCAGCATCTTCCTCCTCCTCCACAACCTTCCAGCCTTGGGAGCACTCTGCTGTTTGAAAGTCCTGCTCAAAAGCTTTCTCTTTTAGTGTCTTGTTTAATCTCACCTCTGAGTGTTCCAGATTGAAGTGGGAAGGGGAGGGCTGAGCTGCTGTGGGGCAGCAAGAGGGGAAGGAGCATGTAGGAGAGGGCACCTTGGTGCCTGGCACACCAAGGTGAGCCCTGCCCCTCCTCACATCCAGCTCCCTTGCTCAGCCAAGACCAAACCTCCTCCCCCAGCTCTTCAAGAGCAGCCCAGCTCCTCCATTTCAGGAGCAACTCCTGCCCTGAGCATCACCCTGGGGTTTTATCTCCCCTGCACCCTTTGAGTAAACCCTCAAAGATGTTTCCCTGCTCCAGGATGTCCTCTTGGGAATCCATTTGGGTTTCTTTGGGAGGGATCCTGGGCCTGAAATCACATTCCTGTGTCTTTATACCAGCAAAAGGTGGGGGAAGGCTTTGCATGTGTTCCCTCATCCCAGGTCCTCTCATCACTGGTTGAGGTGGGAGCCAGCAGCAGCCATGGGAGCTGGGCTGGACGGTGACCACAATGCAGGCATGGGAAAGAGCAATGGCAGCATCTGCCCACTGGTGCCATCCCACCTCAGAGGGAACCATACAGCACCCTGGGCACCGCAGCCCCACATTTCCTTAGCCAAGGGTTCCCCACAGGAGCATTTGCTGCTGTTAGAATCACCAGTGGGGGAGCAGGGACATTAGATGATAGAATTACAGAATGGTTTTTGTTGGAAGAGACTTTGATATCCTGGAGTCCAACCCTTGACCTGGCACTGCCAGGGCACCACCAGACCATGGCCCTCAGCACCACAGCTCCACTGCTCTGAAACCCCTCCAGGGATGGGGACTCCACCACTGCCCCAACCAGCCTGGGCCAGAGCTTAACAATCCTTCTGGGGAAGAAATTGTTCCTCATGTCCAACCTAAACCTCCCCTGGGGCCACTTGAGGCCATCTCCTCTTGTCCTGTTGCTTGTTCCACGGCAGAAGAGGGCAACCCCACCTGGCTCCAGCCTCCACCCGGGAAGCTATAGAGAGCCAGAAGCCCTCAGCCTCCTTTTCTCCAGGCTGAGCACCCCCAGCACAATCCCTCAGCTACTCTTCACCAAACTTATTCTCCAGACCCTTCTCCAGCTCCACATTATGGAGGAACAAATCCTCCCAGCCCCAGCCCTCCAGCCCCCTCCCACCTCCCCCTCCACCGCTGCCCGGGGCAGGGACTCAAGGCGGCCTCCTCCTCGGCCCGCGCAGGCAGCGCCTCTCTGCCTTCCCCGCGTCTGCCCTCACCCCCGGCATCCTGGGGCCGCAGAGTGGCCAGGGAGGCTTTGGCAGAGGAGCCCTGAGAGAGCTTATTCAACAATTGTTTCCCATTCTGCCCCTCGCCTGCCTCATCCTCCAGCAACAATGACGAAGAGCGGCGCGGAGCCAGCGCCCGCGGCAGGGGTGTTGAGATCAGGGACGGCACAAAAATATCTTCTCTCTGGAACAAATATTTACCAACCCCTCTGCCTTTTGTTCTTCTGCTTCTCAGAGGCTTGACTTTTTCTTTTTTTTGTTTTATTTTATTCTATTTTTTATTTTTTTTTTTTAGCCTTTTTTCTGCTTTTTGGTTTTTTTGCCTTTTTTTTTTTCACTTCACTTCTTTCTCCTGCAGACATTCACTGGCAGAAAGTCACCCACAGCCTGCAGGGGAGCTGCCTGGGCTGCCCTGGGGCTTTGGTCTGCCTCACTTCTTCGGTTGTCCATGGACTGCCAGCTGAAACCTGGGAGGAGAAAAATGAGATCCAGATAATAGACAAAAGTTGTGCTTCTGGCCCAAGAGTTGGTGCCAGGAAGAGGCTGGATGGGGAGCTTGGTGCCATGGCTGAGCTGATCAGATGGTGCTGGGTGACAGGTTGGGCTTGATGATCTCAACGGTCTCTTCCAACCTGGTCTGGTCCATTCCATTCCATTCCATTCCATTCCATTTCATCCCATCCCATCCCATCCCATCCCATGTCATCCTATCCTACCCTATCCTATCCTATCCTATCCTATCCTATCCTATCCTATCCTATCCTATCCTACCCAATCCTATCCTAAGCATCATCCTGCTGCAGCGTGGGGTCGGTGGCGGCGCTGGAGCTGTCCCCCAGGTGGGATATGGCAGAGCCAATCTGGGAGCTGAGGGAAGGCTGAGCTCCCAGAGCCCCTCCAGGTGGTCACAGAGCCATGGGAACATGGAATGCACTGTGTGGGGAGAGACCTCTCGAGGTCATCCTCTCCATCCCCCCTGCAGTTCAGCAGGGACATCCCTGACCAGACCAGGTTGCTCTCAGCCCATCAAGCCTGACCTCGGCTGTCTCCAGGGACGAGGCCCCCAGCACCTCCTTGGGTGGTGGAGCTGCCAGCTGCTGGGTGAGGATGTGTTAGGTGGCTCGTGGTGCCTTCATCCCCGGCCTGCTGCTCACAGATTGTCCTTCCTCCTCCTCTTGCCCCACAGCGTTTTCGCCTTGTGCCCCCCGGTGTGCGCCTGGCCAGGGGAGCTGCCGGCTCGCTCCTGGCGCTGTGTTGAGAGAGGGAGGAGCAGAACCTCCTCTCCTGGCACACAAACTTTTATCTTTGGTTAAAATTTAACTGTGGCCATAAAAGCCTCGATGCAGGAGGGAGCAGAGCTCACCCCACGAGTGCTGCCAGGCTGCTGCCCCATGCCTGACCACCAGCTCCTGCTGCCCACCTCAGGATGGCCTCACGCCCTCCTGCCCACCCCTGCCGCCTCCTGCCGCTCTCCCTGGGGCTCTTCCAGGGCGCCCTGCTCCTCTTCTTCGCCCTCTTCATCACCTATGAGGAGCCCTCGGCGCGGGTGGAGGATGCCAGTCTGGTGGCCAAGCAGCTCTACGGCACCTTCCCCCTCCTCCAGGACATCCAGGTGATGCTGGTGGTGGGGCTGGGGCTCCTGCTGACCTTCCTGCCCCGCTACGGGCTCAGCGTCCTCACCCACAACTTCCTCCTGCTCAACTTCTGCACGCAGTGGGCTCTGGTGCTGCAGGCCCTGCTCCACCACCTCCACCGTGGCCAGGTCCACCTGGACCTGCACAGCCTCCTCCTGGCCGAGTTTGCTGCCGTGACGGTGCTCATCTCCGTGGGGGCCGTGCTGGGCAGGACCAGCCTCTGCCAGCTGCTCCTCGTGGGTGCCTGGGAGGTGCCCATCTACCTTGCCAGCGAGTGGGTCATCAGCACCCACCTAGGGGTCCTGGACGTGGGGGGCACCATCACCATCCACGTCTTCTCCTGCTACTTTGGCCTGGGGGTGTCCAAGGCTCTGTTCGGGGCGGGGCGGCGCCCCCTGCACCCCAAGGAGACCCCAACCCCCCGCTCAGACCTCACCTCCCTGCTGGGGGCTCTCATCCTCTGGGTCTTCTGGCCCAGCTTCGTGGCCGTCCTGTGCCAGCCAGGAGACGCCCAGCACCGTGCCATCCTGAACACCATCCTGGCCCTGAGTGCCAGCGCCGTGACCACGGTGGTGGCCTCCAGCCTGCTGGAGGAGGGCAGGCTGAGGCCTGGCCACCTGCAGAACGGCAGCCTGGCCGCCGGGGTGGCCATCGGCGCTGTGGCCGACATGCCCGTGCCACCCGTGGCTGCCCTGGCCCTGGGCAGCCTCTCGGCCGTGGTCTGCGTCCTGGGCTTCAGGTTCCTCAGCCCACTCCTGACGAGGAAGCTGACGCTGCAGGACCACTGCGGCATCCACAACCTGCACGGCTTGCCTGGCATCCTCGGCGCCGCGGCCAGCGCCCTGGTCATCCTGCTGGCACCCAAGGGCTCCTCCAGCTCCCCCTTCTCTCAGGGGTCCCCTGCTGGGGTCAATGCCAGCGAGGGGGCAGTGGGGCAGTGGGGTGAGCGTGGGGCAGCTGGGCAGGCGCTGTGCCAGGCAGCAGGGCTGGCAGTGGCCGTCGGTGGCTCGCTGCTCGCTGGGCTGCTGACCGGTGCCATGCTCCGGCTGCCCTGCCTGGCACAGCCACCTGAGCAGCACTGCTTCGAGGATTCACTGAATTTTAGCATCCAGGGTCAGGCTGAGAGCCTGGAGCCAGGTGGCCCCGTGGAGGAAGGAGCCCTGGCTCTGAAGGAGAGAGTTTAGGTACCAGGGAGGGCAGGGTGAGTGGCTCAGGGGTTGGCTCCTTCTGCTCCCAGCACTGGCAGGGAGCAGAGGGCAGGAGGTGGTGGCTGTGCCCACTCTCAGAGTCGCCCAGAGTCTCAGAACCGCCTGGCTGGAAGAGATCATCAAGTCCAACCATGACCTAACAGCTCCCTGCACACAACTCTTAGACCTCTCCCTACCTCACCTCTGCCTCCCGTAGCTGAGGACGCTGGCAGGGCTGAGGCAGCACCGTGGCAAGGATCCTTCCTCCAGCCCTGTGGCTACAACCCTCTCCTCTGCCCTGGCCAGCCCCAGGAGCCCTCCATCCCCAGCAACATCTGGAGAAACAAGCCCAGGACAGCTTATTACCTGTGGCTGTCACAGATGGCCTCACCACAGGGCACCAGCACCAGCTGCTTCACCCTCGGAGGGTGGCATCAGCCAGCAGTGCCCATCCCATCCCCTGGCTCCGTCTCCTGCTCAGGACTCCCCTGCCCACGGTGGGCAGCGTTCAGCTCGCTGCCAGCTCCAGCCACAGCACCAAGCCAGAGACTTGGCCTCCACTGCCTGGAGCACGGCAGGGCAGCAGCGGGGTGAGGTGAGGAGGGCTGGGCTGAGCTGGCCCCAAGGAGGGATTTGAGCTGGGCCGTGCTGGACAGTCTGCTCCCCAGGATGGCTTCTACAGGCAGGCAGCAGCTCTGCCGCCGCCGGCGCAGCAGCGAGGGCGCAGCTCGAGCGTGGCAAGGAGCCTGGCAGAGAGCTGGGATGGAGGAAGAGCACACACCCCACAGCACCCTCATCCCACCCTGAAGCTGGGCGAGCCGTGCCAGCATCCCAGGATGCTGAGGGCCCCCAAGGAAGAGCAGCAGCCCCATCCCATCCCATGCCTGGGCAGCCAGCCGCTTCCACCCCGTGGAGGACAAAGCCTGCGGTCCGCGGCTGGCATGCGGCAAAGCTGCGAGCCCGGGGCCGCATCCTGCCCGGGGAGCCAGGGCAGTGATTCACAGCCCCCCAGCACCCGTGAGTCACCGCTGCCCCGGTGCCAGCAATGCTCGGGGGAGGTCGAGGCGACCAAAATCCCACCCGGCAGTGGGAGTGGAGGGCTCCGGGCGCACGGCTGGGGGTCCCCAGCGCTGAGCTGGGGCTGGATCCCCAGCGCCCAGCGTGGCCCCAGGCAGAGCGAGGCTGGGGAATTCACCCTCCAATAATCACAAACAGGCTCAGGGGGAGGGGGGCCGGGTGGGCTTGGTTAATTGTTAGAATAAAATATTGCAGAGCTGTTACAAAGGAATCCTGCCCCACAGCCACGCAGCCCCCCGCAGCCCCCACAGCCCCCCAGCCGGCCCCGGGCGCTGCAGGACGAGCAGCAGGGCTGGGGGATGTGGCACTGGGAGGCAGCCTGGCCCCCACCAGCAGGAGCAGGGGACACGGTGGTGGGAGGCAGCCTCGTCCCCACCAGCCCCCAGTCGATCTCTGGTGGCCCCCAGCTACGTGGTGTGGATGTGCCCCGTGCCAAGGCACCGGCAGGACCCACGGCGTGGAGCAGGAGCAGGGTCTGGCTGGGTGCCCACCGCTGCCAGCTCCTGCTGGGCAGCCAGGGCCACCGGAGTCGGCAGGCGCCCAGGGAGCTGCAGTACCATCAGGCCTGAGCAGGCAGCAGCCCAGCTCTGCTGGATTGCCTCTGTGCCAAGGCCTGGCAGCTCCAACACCCAGCCCCGGAGTCAGCTCCAGCAGCAGGGAGGAGGGGGAGAGGGTTGGGGGCACCGGGAGCTGCAGGCCCCACCTCGGGAAGCAGCTGTGGGAAGGGATCATGCACACAGCCAGGTCACATCCACACACCAGGCACACACCAGGCACACACCAGGCACACACCAAGCACATGCACACAGCCAGGCACACTCATATGCACACCCCTATGCACACCCCCAAGCACACCCCCATGCACACCCCCATGCACACTCATGCACACCCCCATGCACACCCCCATGCACACTCATGCACACCCCCATGCACACCCCCATGCACACCCCCAAGCACAGCCATGCACACCCCCATGCACACCCCCATGCACACCCCCATGCACAGCCAGGCACACCCCCATGCACACCCCCAAGCACACCCCCATGCACACCCTCATGCACAGCCATGCACACCCCCATGCACACCCCCATGCACACCCCCAAGCACAGCCATGCACACCCCCATGCACAGCCAGGCACACCCCCATGCACACCCCCAAGCACACCCCCATGCACACCCTCATGCACAGCCATGCACACCCCCATGCACAGCCATGCACACCCCCATGCACACCCCCATGCACACTCATATGCACACCCCCATGCACACCCCCATGTACAGCCATGCACACCCCCATGCACACCCCCATGCACACCCCCATGCACACGCAGCCCCGAGGGAGGCTGCAAGCCTCTTGCTGGCACTGCAGCTGCTCTCCAGCATCCCCCACAGTCCTTCCCAGCGCGGCTGCAGCCTCCCTCCCTCCCGGCAGCCTGCAGCACCCAGCAGGGGAGCAGGCACTGGGGATGCAGGCAGGCAGGGAGCTGTGCCAGGGCACACCCCGCCTCTCGGCTGGCATGTCCTGGCACTGTACCCTGTGGCACAATCTGGTCAGCAGATGCTCCAAAAGCAGCAAGGGGCCCAAGACGTGACGGGGGTCAGTGCCTTCCCGCTGCACCAAGGGGCTCAGGCACCCAGCATGCCACAGCTTTTGGGGTGGCAGGACCCACCCGGCGACGGCAGAGTGCTGCACAGCCCCAGTGCTCGCCAGCCCCAGCCCAGCCTGCAGCCAGAGGTGGTGCTGGACAGCGGTGGTGCTGGGTGTGCCACCCTGCCCGGCAGCCGCTCTGCAAAGGCTCTGAGCAGGGCAAAGGCTCTGCAGAGCCCCCAGCGCTCCCCACCCCCTCAGCCTGGGCTTTCAGCAGCTTCAGGCGGTGTGGGGAAAGGGGAGAGGACAAACCCCTGCTCCGCTCCCCCCGACACAGCCTGCGGGCGCCAGTGCCCCAGCAGTGCCTGCCAGGGGCGTTGAGGAGCCAAGCAGGGGCTTGTGTGGGTGAGGATGCCCCTCGAGAAGCCAGCCAGAGGGGCTGCTGGCACCCCAGGGTGGAGGCAGAGCAGGGGCAGCGGTGTTTGGTGGGGATGGTGCAAAGGGGAGAAAGGTGTCTCTGGCATTGGCTCCCTGGAAACTTGGCAGCCACCAGCCTCTGGGCATGGTCCTTGAGCATGGCACCCTGGCAGAGTCTCTGGGCACAGTCCCTAGGGAGGGTTTGCCAGCACAGTGCCCAGATGTGATCCCTGGGCATGGTAACCCGGAGCAGCCCCTGTGCACGACCCTTGGGCATGGTCCCCTGGCCATGGTACCCCAATGTGGTGCCTAGGTACAGTGCCCCGGGCATAGTACCCACCACAGTCCCTGTGCATGGTGCCATGGTGCCCCCCAGCACACTCAGGTCTGCTGCTGCCTCCAAGCTCATTCCAGAGCCAGCTTGGGAAGCACCACACTGGCCCCAGTGAGAAGCACCCATCCCTGTGCCCATGCCCACAGCCCCCCCCGGAGGGGCCCTGCTGTGATGGCAAAACAAGCAGGGAGGGCAGGAAGCCAGGGCCGTGCTGCGTGCCCAGAGGCAGCTGGCAAGGCCATCAGCCGTGGCACAGCATGGGAGGCAAAGCCAGGAGCCCCCAACCCCACACCTCCCCTCATGCCCTAACACCCCCCTGTGCCCTTCACCCCACAGCACGCCCAGCCTCGCCCACCACATCCCCACAGCCCACCGAGCTCGGCCCGGGCACAGGCAGGCAGCAGGCAAGGTGGGAGCTGAGCGGTTGGCACAGCGGGGAGAGGGTAAGGGGGCAGGGAGGGGGGCAGGGGATGGCCCAGGGTGGCAGTGGCTGCTGGAGCCACATCAGAGCAGTTGTCCCCCCCTGGAAGCAGGCAGGAGCTGCCCTCGAAGGAAATGCTCTCACTCCCATGTGCTGCACACTTGGCTGTGCCTGGCTGCTATTTTTATTTGACTCTTTTTCAGGGCCTGTTTCCTTTTTCCGGCTGTTTGTGCTCTGATTCCACCACCGCCTCGACCTCGTTTCCCCCCACCCCCCACGACCCTCCCCCCATGCCCCCCCCCTTTCCTTCATTCTTTCCTTCCTTTCCATGCTCTCATTCCTGCCACCCCCTCCCACCCCCTTCCCCATCAGCCTCTCTTCACCCCAACATCCAACCCCCCACAGGCAGCTCCCAGCTGGCAGCAGCTGGGCACAGCCTCTCCCTTGGCTTGCTGGCTTTAGATGCCCAAGCACCCCTCCTGCTCAGGGTGGGCACCAGGTTCCCACAGTGTGGCACAACCAGGACCACCACAACGCCCTGATGGGACCCTCCCCCAGCCCCATCCCTGGGCTCTAAACCACTAAAACCAGGCTGAAAGTCTCCACGGAGGAAGGGCAGGAGGAAAAGGAGGCAAAATTCAAGCCCACTCCCCCGTCCCTGGGTGCTCCCCAAGGAAGAGGATGGAGCCTGCAGGCACACTGGGGCTGGCCAGGGAGAAAGGTGGCAGCTCTGGGAGGCCACCAGCCTGTCCCAGTCCATGCAGAGGACATGTCCCAGCCCCCAGGACCCTGGTGGGACCCCACAAGGGCAGCACCTGCAGCCTGTACCCTCAACTGCTCCCATTCCCAAAGCAGGATCCATCGAATCAGGGCTTCATCCTGCACTCTGCTAAACCCTGGGGTCCTGGGGTGTCCAGGGGGAACATATCCTATCCCCCCAGTCCAGGCACCTTTCCAGGCCCAGATTCCAGAGGCAGGGGTGGACAAGCAGCTCCAAGCATCCTTAACCTCCCATCCCTGAATCCCACTGAGGGAACAGTGTCCCTCCATGGCTTGTGGATTGGGGTCCCCTTTGCCAGCAGCTTCCACTGCTCCAATCCAGCTGCTGCCCCACTGGGACCTGGGAGGGTGGTCGCGGGGCACTGGGGGCCGTGGGGCAAGCTGGAGCAGGGGGGTGGTCGCGGCCGGGGGGACACAGGCTGCGGGCAGGCTCCGGCGCCGCTCCGCGCACGCAGCGCACTGCTGCCACCTAGTGGCCGTCCCAGGCGCCCCGAAGCCACGCAGCCGGCGCGGGCCCTGCCCACGGAGCCGCAGAGCCCTTGGTGGGAAGAGACCTTGCAGACCATGCAGTCCAAGCCTGAACCCAGCGCTGCCAGGGCACCACCAAACCAGGGCTCTGAAACCCCTCCGGGCACGGGGACTGCACCACTGCCCTGGGCAGCCCAGAGCCTATCTGGTACCCAAGGGGGAGGCAGGGACCCTGGCTGGGGTGCTGGCAGAGTGCAGTGCTGAGGAGGATGCTGCTCATCTCACCAAACTCCACTTTCCTCCACGCTCAGCTCACTGGGGTGGTTTCCAGGGCACCCACAGTGCCAAGCAGCTGCCCCCTACATGGTGCTGCCCATCTCAGAGGCCAAATCTTGGCCTCAACCCCCACAGCTGCTTTACCTGCAGGCTCTGGCGCTCCCCAGGTTTCCTGGGCACCCAGTGCTGCACCCCAGTTCTCCATCCTCCACAGGTGCCCTGCATGTCCCAGCAGCGCATCCATGTCCCCACGTCCCTCTCCACAGCCCAGCCACCCTCAGAGCCTCGTGGCTGTGCAGTGGTCGCCCTCCCAAGCCGCGGCCCCATGTGGCCTCTTTCTGCCCTGCACAGCATCCGTTGTCCCCAGGAGAGCAGCAGGTGGCACAGGGCCAGCAGCACCACACCAACCCAACCCTTCACCTCCTTTCTTTGGCACCTCCCCTTCTTCTCCCCCATCTCCCTGGTGCTGCAGCTCTCTGGAGCAACCACCCCAGCCTGCCAGCTCCCACTACCTGTGATGGAACCAGAGAACTGTTTGGGTTGGCAAAGCCCTCCAGGATCATGCAGTAAAACCAGCACCCCAAGGCCACCACGTCCCCAGGTGCCATGGCCAGAGGCTTCTTGCACACCTCCATGGGTGGTGACTGCACCACCTCCCGGGGCAGCCTGCTCCAGTGCCAGCTGGGACCAGTTCCCAGGTACTGCTTGCAAGGGCAGGATGGATCCAGCTTGGAGCTCCACCAGGAGCAACTCCACTGCCTCCAGGCTTGAGTTTCCCCCAGGGTTGCAGAGGAGCCACCAGCCAGGGCAGCCTGTCCCTCTGGCAGGTGCCAAGGGGGCCCTAGGAGTGCCGGGGGGCACGGGGGGGGGCATGCAGGGCGTAGAGCTTCTCCCAGCAGGTCGCCAACCTCTTCACCTTCCTCCTGATCTCCCGCAGCTGCTTCCTCCTGCGGGCAGGTCTCTGGTGCTGGGGCTGTGCCAGGATGTGTGCTGGGCTCTGTGGGTGGGGAGCCAAAGGAGCAGAAATGGGCATCTCTGCTGGGGGGGGGGCTGGTTCCTACCCCCCTCAGAGAATGGTTTCGTTTGGAAGGGACCTTAAAGGCCATCTAGTCCCAGCCTCCCTGCCACGGGCAGGCACACCTTCCACTGGACCTGGCTGCTCAAAGCCTCATCCAGGCCTTGAGAACCTCTAGGGAGGGGACATCACCGTGCAGGTGTTAGCTATGGGGACAAAAGCCACCCCCCAACCCCCCAGCACCAAGGATGTGCCTGGGGCACCACCCCCTGCATCCATGGGCTCTGTGTGGGCAAAGCTGCAGGCTGGGGCATGGCCACGGTGAGGATGTGCCCTCAGGTCCCCCAGGGCCCCAGAGCTGGCCACCTCCCCCACCCTACAGCACATCCCCAGCTTGGGTAGATGGCCAGGGGAGGTCTGCAGGCAACGTTCCAGACCAGCTGCACCTCCATCCCACACCAGCAAACCCCAGCAGGGTTATCCCCAAAAGGCTTCTCCAGGGGTGGCAGGAGGAGAGCTCCCGACCCAGGCAGAGCTGCCCTGGGGTTTCCCCTCTGGTTAATGAGTTGCTGGTGGCTGCTCTTGGGGATCCTCCCTGCTGGGGTTTCCCCAGGGATGCCAGGGGAGCCCAGCCCAGCCCTTTGCAGGAGAAATCCCAGTTCCTGCCTACAAGTACCCAGGGTGAGAGCAGCAGAGGGTCAGCCCAGCCACCAGCTGAGCATCCCCACTGGGGTGAGGCTGCGTTCCCCTCAGCCATGGCACCATGGCACGAGTGGACAAACCCACTGAGAAGATGAAACCCCAGCAGAGGTCCCACACTGCCACAGCCAGGCCTCCCCCCAGGCAAGCTGGAAGCTCACTGGGATGTGCTGCCAGCATCCCCCAGCCTCGAGCCCAGCAGGGACCTGCACCCCCACGGGCTGCTGCGGGCACAGCCTGGACGCTCCTCAAGGGCACTCAGCAGCGTGGGAAGCAGGGCAGGCCTTGCCACAGGCTGTGTGCTGGGGAGCTGGGAGGCCCTGGGCAGGTCTCACCTTGCTGAGCTTCCTGCAGTTCTGCCTGAGCACAAAGTCTGTGTTCCTGGCCACCTTCCACAGCGCCAGCTCCTCGGGGCCGCGCAGGCTGCCGGCTGCCACCTCCCGCAGGGACATGCTGATGTTGTAGATGGAGAGGAGGATCTTCTGGTCCTGCAGAGGAGCACAGGGCCCTGGGTGAGGACAGGGCTCAGGGGCTGCCCACGGGCTCAGCCCACAGGATGTCCCTCGGTGCTCACCTTGTTAGAGCGACAAGCTGGCCCAGCCCCTCCACTCCTCTCTGCTGACCCACTCAGGTGTTTCTGCAGGCAGGGAGAAGATCAGACATCCCAAAAAGCCAGAGCTGACCCCACCTGGGGCAGGAATCCTCCCTTTAAACACAGCACTCTCCCCAGGATCACCAGCAAGGTGGTCAGCTCAGACTCACAGGATGGGTTGGGAGGGACCTTAAAGCTCATCCAGCTCCAGCCCCCTGCCCTGGGCAGGGACACCTCCCCCCAGCCCTGGTTGCTCAGGGCCTCATCCAGCCTGGCCCTGAACACCTCCCTCTGATCATCTTGGTGGCCTCCTCTGGACCCCACTCCATGTGCTCATGCTGGGGGCCCCAGAACTGGAGGCAGTGCTGCAGATGGGGTCCCAGAAGAGCAGAGCAGAGCAGAGCAGAGCAGAGCAGAGCAGAGCAGAGCAGAGGGGCAGAATCCCCTCCCTGTGCTGCTGCTCTCCCTGCTCTGGCTGCAGCTCAGCACTCAGCTGGCTCTGGGCTGCCAGGGACCAGTGCTGGCTCCTGGGGAGTTTGTCACCAGCTGGCACCCCCAAGGCCTCCACGTGGAGCTTCCCAGGCTTATCCATTCCCACCCACATGCCACAGCAGGGCTGCAGGCAGGGTGAGGAGCCCAGGGCAGCGCTCACCAGGTTCTGGATCTCGTGGAAGATGACTGCTCGGTACTGCCGCAGCACCGCGGCGATGCTGCAGCGCCGGCCCCGGCCCAGCACAGCCGCCAGCAGCAGCAGCAGCACAGCGCAGCAGAGAGCCCGGGGTAGAATCTGTGGAGGGAAGAGCTCAGGCTCAGCCAGGGGGAAGCTGGGGATGAAGGGATGCTGCAGGCTCTGTCTTCAGCACCTCGCCACATCGGACCTGCTCCTGAAGAGGCAGCGTGTGCAGGACAGGGCTCGGCTGTGTGCTCTCACGGAGGAGATCCTCCTAGAAAAGCTCTTGAGACCCTGCTCCAGCTCCAGCGCGATCCAGGCAGCCCAGGAGCCCTCTTTTCTGCCAGTACTTTGCAGAATGAATCACACAGTCACAGACTGGAAGGGGTTGGAAGGGACCTCCAGCCCCATCTGCTTGGCACAGGGCTGTGGCAGGGACCTTTGCAGGTCTGCAGGCTCTGTCTCTGAGCTCTCTGCCCCACCATGGCTCCCAATAGCTCCCCAGCTGGAGGAACTGCGAGGCCAGACCCTCAAGCACCAAAGGTGAAGAGGAGAAGGAGTGGGGAGTGGGGGCAGGCAGCTGCTTTGTTTTCTCACCAGCAGAGCTCCACACCTCACCGAATCACAGAATTGCCTGGATTGGGAAAGGCTTCCAAGGTCATTGAATCAAATCATCAGCCCAGCACTGCCAAGTCCTTAACTAAACCATGTCCCTCAGCACCACATCTACAGGACCCCTACAGACCTCCAGGGATGGGGACTCCACTCCCACCCCCTCCCTCCCCCCAGGCAGCCTGTTCCAGTGAGGAAATTCTTCCTCATATCCAACCTCAACCTCCCTCCGTGCAACTTGAGGCTGCTTCCTCTTGTTCTGCCACTTGTTCCTCGCCATGAATGGTTTCACCCTCACAGGGCTGCTCTCTCCACAAGCCCAGCAGCACAGAGGCTGTCACGCAGCGTTTCCCAGCTCCTGCAAAGCCCTGGCTCAGCCCAGGCTCAGATGCCCTCATGCAAGAGCCAGAATGAAGCAGCACAAGCTCCTGCTCCCACCAGCACATCCCAGCTGCCTCCCAGCCTCCTGGCTCCCAGCCTTCCCAGCAGCCCTGAGCCGGCTCCAGCAGCGTGGGGAAACTCAAGAGCTGACATCTGAGCTGGTGGGAGCACAGGGAGGGAGCGGCTCGACCCTTCAAGGGATGAGTCCTGGGACTTTGAAGCAGGGCCAGCACGACCTCAGCTGACCTGGGACATTTGAGCAGCCCCGGAGCAGCAGGGGGACACCGCAGGGGGAGGCAGGCACAGCATCTGCCTGCAAAGGAGCTCTCCAGGTCTCTGCACTGCTGAGCCATGACACTGCTGGCACTGGGGTCCCATCCTGGCACTGGACTCCTCCTATCATCTGCCATCTGCAGGAGCAGCCCCTCAAAATCCTCCCCCTCCACCCCACCCCAGGTGTCAGGTCTGGGCAGGCAGAAAGCAGCTCAGCACCTTCCAAATATGCAACCTCTGCACTGCAGTCGAAGCCTGAGCAGGGAGGAAGGTGCAGACAGCTCTGCCTGCTGCCAGCATCTGCCTGCCCCAGCCCCCAGCTCACATCTCAGGAGGTTCTGTCATAGTCTGGCTCTTGGGCTTGGACTTTTGCTTGGAGAAGCCAGAAGGAAGAAGTTCCCTGGGTGAAGTCCAAGCCCAGGCAGCCACAAGCACTGCAGGCTTCGGTGGGAAGCAGGAGGGTTTGTCTGTACACCCTGCACCTGCTCTGTGCTTTCCCCTTGGCCACGGGCTGGTCCCAGCTCCAAAAGGAGGAGGAAACCTTCCCCCACCCTCCTGCAGCTCAGCTGGAGCCGGGGGGCTTAGCACAAAGAAACCCCAAGACACCACAGGGATCACCTCGGAGCAGAAGCGTGTGAGGAGGTGAGCAAGGCCCTGAGCAGCCAGAGCAAATCCCACTGGGCTCTTCACCTTCCAGTAGAGCAGTGCTGAGCTCTGTCCCAGGGCTGGGGCTTGCAGGGAAGAGCCTCCCCGGGCTGCTGGCTTTGCTCTCTGTAAGCCTGCAGAGAGATCTCATCCCAGAGGGGGTTCAGCAGAGGGTCTGATCCTCAGGGCTGCTGAAGGAGAGGACACCCTGGCCAAAGTCTAAGGGCTGTTCTCAGGAAGCCTCCTCCACTGGGAAGACATGAAACTGGGAATGACTTCCCTGAAGTGGCTTATTAAACAACTGGGACCAAATTCCAGGGGAAAGCACACCAGTGACAGCATTTCCAGGCAGCCCAGCCTGGCACTGGGCTCTCTCAGCAGGGGAGGGAGCACAGCCTGCAGCTACAGAAGCCCAGCTGGGACAGGAGCTCAGAGGGTGCAGTGGGTGCTGCCCACCACCCCCACGGTGAGCAAGGGAGCAGCAGTGACAGAAAAGGGATGTGGGGAGAGATGAAGCAGGCAAATCCCAGCCCTGACCATTGCTTCCCACCCTTGAGAATGGAGGAAGAGCAATCCAGGAGCTGATCTGGGCTTTTCCTTCAGCCCTGCAGCAGGAGGCTCCAGCTCTGGTCCCTTCCCAGGGGCTGGAGGGAAGGAGCAGCCCGAGGAGCGTGGGTGCAGGACGGCCCCAGCCTGCTCCACCTGCCAGAAGTTAATCTCTTGCTCAGCTCTAATCCTCCAGCAAACAGCAGGAGATAAGGGAAATCACCATTACTGATAGGGCAGCTTCTGGTGGCACTCAGGCTGGCCCCAGCCACCCAGGGGCAATGCCAGCCACCTGCTGGGAGCCCATCGAGCTCCCCAGGTCCTTCCAGCCAGGTAGGCCCTGTCCCAAACACCAAGGGGACCCTGGCACCAGGCAGAGCCCCAGCACCTGCTGCAGCCCTGGGCAGGGAGAGACCCTCCAGCCCCCCACTGGCACCAGCCAGGTTCAGATCCCAGCCCAGCCAGGTCCAAGCCCCATCCCAACCAGATCCAAGCCTCATCCTAGCCGGGTCCAAACCCTGTTCCAGTCAGGTCTGAGCCCCATCCCATTCCGTCTCATTAGCCTGGTCCCTCCGGACCATCCCTCCCAGCCAAACCAAAGCCCCTTCCTCACCGACTCTCGGCTTCATCCCACCGCGACCCAACCCGGCCCAGCCCAGCCCCGTTCCAGCCGCTCCAAGCCCTTTCCCGTCCCGACCGGCCCCACCTTGACCAGTCCAGGTCCCAGTCCCGGCTGGCCAGCCCCTTGCCGGCCGGACCGGTCCCTCTCCCGACCGATCCAAACCCCATCCCAGACGAACCAGCCGCGTCCCGACAGCCCCCAAGCCCCATCCCGGCTGCTGCGAGTCCCGGCCGGACCGACCCAAACTGGGTGGGCGCCGGTCCAGCCCCCTCCGCTCCTCCCCCAGCATGGGCTACCAGGGACAGGGGAGGTCGCCGCTAAAACCCCAAGGCCCGGTCGGGGAAGGGGCCGCGACCCCGCTGCACTCACCATGGAGCCCGGCGGCAGCTGGGGGGCCCGGCCCGGCCCCGGCCCCTTCGCCGCCTCCCGCTCCACCGGGGCCCGCGGTTTGAACTTGGCTCCACGGTGGGAGGGGACGGGCGGCGGGGAGGGTGGGGGAGAAAACGGGACGGGACACGGCGGCCACACCGCCGCCAGCCCAGCCCCGGCCCCCGGCATCGCCTCCCGGGCACGGCCCCCGGCATCGCCTCCCGGGCACGGCCCCCCCTTCCCTTCCCGGGGCACCGGCTGCTGCTCCCGGGGGAGGGACAGCGAGCGCTGGGGGCCGGGTCCTGCCGAAAGGAAGGGTCCCGAGGCAAGGGTCCTGCCCTCGGTGAGCAGCTGTGGATGGAGGGTCGGGGTAGGAGAAGCTCCACCTGCCCTGAAGAGCCCAGCAGGGACAGCACCCCGAGGTCCCACAGCTCGGTGGGGGTTGGAAGGGACCTCTGGAGATCGCCCAGTCCAAGTCCCCTGCTCCAGCAGGGCACCCACGGCAGCTTGCCCAGGAGCACAGCGTTCAGTGTGTCTGGAAGCTCTCCAGAGAAGGAGACTCCACAGCCTCTCCAGGCAGCCTGCTCCAGGGCTCTGACCTGCCTGGAGAGCCAAAGGGCTGCAGGACAGGAGGAGGCAGAGCAGCACTGGGCCTGCGCTGCACAGGGCAAAGCTGTGGTGGAGCCCAAGGGCGCAGAGCACCCCAAGGTTTGGTTTCTGTTGTGTTTGTGCAGGTGGTTATCATCTCGGATGCAGGCTCACAGGGCTGTTGTGGTTGGAAGAGCTCAAGATCATCAAGCCCAAGCCTTAACCCAGCCCAGCCAAGTGTGTCCCTCAGCACCACAGCTGCACCCCAGGTATGGCAGAGTCCCCAGGGACTCCCAGAACAGCACCACACAGCACATGGTGTCCCCATGCTCACAGCCAAAGCCCCCTCCCGTGTCCCCTCCCAGGCTCTGCACAGGAACATCACCACCAGCAAGCAGCCTGGGCACAGAAAGCTGCCCCAGCTCCACTCCAACTGCTTCTGTGCAAGCTGCAGTGGGGAAACAATGATCTGACAGCAGCAAGGCTCCGCTGAGGAGCTGAGTGTGGGTGTTCCAGGGAGAGATAAAGCAAATGGCTGCACAGCCCAGCTCTGCTCAGCCACAAGCTTCCTCCAGGCCAAGTGGGAACCACAACCTACACAGCCCCACACTGCTGGAGGCAGGCCCACACAGCCTGGCTCTTGAGCTGTGGGTAGTCTGCAGGTGCCATGATGGGAAACCATTCCAAACCATCTCTTTTCTCACCACCACCCACAAAGAGCAACTCTCCCCCAGCAAGTCCCTCCTGTGTGGTTTCTCCATCCCTGAGCTGCTGCCTCCTGAGCACAGGGCAGGAGCAGTGCCCAGGTCCTTCTCAGTTGGTGCACACCCAGGATCTGGCACAAAGGAGATGCTCCCTGCTGGGAGTCTCTGCAGTGAGGTCTGGTCCCAGGAGTCCTTCCCCATCTCAACTCCACAGGCACCACGGGCAAGCAGAGAGCAGAGGGATTTGGGGCCCAGCTTCCCCTGGGGCCCAGCTCTGCCAGGCACATCACGACACCAAGAAGTGCTGCAGCAGCCCAAATGCCACATTCCCTCCCCAGAGGAGCTGAACAGTCCCCAGGTCCTCACAGCACAGAGGAGGCCAAGCCCTGGGGGAGCACAAGGACCTTTAGGAGTATTGGCAACTCCCTTTGAGCCTTTCTGTCCTCCTGCAGTTTCTGCCCCAGTCTTGACACCGTGTTCCCTGCCCACACGTGCACCTCCTCCCTTCCACCAGAGAGCTGTCTCCATTCTCCTCCCCAGACTCCCCTCCCTTGCCATGAGCCTGCAGAGAGGGTGCCAGGAAACCCTGGAGTGAGTCTCTGCACTGCCAGCACCTCACTCACCTTCACAAGCTACACCTCCGTGGACATCCCTCCTCAGGGACCGTGCAGCTCCCCAGCCCTTCACAGCTAGTCAGGAGAAAGCAGAGGAGCTGGTTACAACCCCCCAGGAGCCAGGGGGCTGCTCCAGAGCCAACTCTGCCTCGGTGCTCAAAGGCTGCTCAGCCTTTGCTGGCACACGGCCGCAGCCCAGCGTCGCCACCGCTGGCCCAGGGTGGTGGGAGCCTGATAAGCTCCAAGGCTTCTGCTATCAAGGCTCTCCCCAGAGTCAGTCAGAGAGAAATGTAAGGAAACAAACACCCCCCAGCTGTATTTTGTACACATCACCCCAACAAGGGATCAGAGGTTCCCCCTCCAAGCCCACAGCAGGGAATGCACACAGAGACCTGGACCTGGCCTGGCCTGGCGTGTCACACTGCAGCTCCTCCATCCAATGTCTGCCACAAAGCCAGCTTGGGAGGGACAAACAACACAGGGCACAAATGCAGAAGGCTGAAGACAACTCAGAGAGTCCCAAACACAAAGGTTCTCCTCTGAGGGATTTGAGGAGTCAGCCTCAGTGTCCCAGGTGAAGGCAGGGGCCGCTGCAGTCTCTCGGTGCCTCTCCAGGGGAGGCTCCTCAGGGGTCGCTGAATGTTGCTCTGCCACCTTAGAATGCCACTGTGCTTCACCAGACCAGGCACCTGAAAGACTAAGGCTGTCCTATACACACTAGGAAAGGTGAGAAGGTCTCTGAGAATGTGCTCTGGAGTCTCACACCATGCTCCACCTGCTTGCCCCTCAGGGGCACTTCCAGTCCTGCTGCAGCTTGAGCAGAGGAGATGGAGCTAAGCCAGGCTGGTGGCTCAAAACTAAACCACAGAGGGGCCAGACCAGCTCTTCCCCATGGCTGCTGCTCCTCCCCCAGCAGAGCTCCACTTGCTTCCTTCAAGGACACCCAACCAGCACCAAAGCAGCTCTGCTGAGGAGAAACCAGCATGTGGAGGGGCAGGCAGGGTGGGGACTGCACAACGTGGGGCAGAGGTGCATGCTGGGGGGAAAGAGAGGAACTGCCAGGTCACAGCTCACCCCACTCATCAAAGCTGGTGTTCAGAGGGGAGCCTCACCAAACCACTCATCTCTGCCCCAGACACCAGCAGCCACCTTCACACCAGCTGCACAAGCTCTTGTGTGAGCCCAGAGCACTGTGGCTGGGGAGAGCAGGAAGAGGGAAGGAAGCAGCTTCTCCTTCCTATCATCACCAAACTCCTGTCCAACAGCTGGGCAGCTGCACTGCAAGCAGGGAAGCAGACAAGTCCTAGAGGGATGGCTGCAGCAGCTGAGGGCAGCAGGCTCTAGAAGGTGTTTTTCAGCTTGGCTGCCACCAGCACAAGAATCTCCCCAATCTTCTTCTGCCAGTTCTCGATGTCCTTGGAGACCTCACACCACAGCTCCCCGTGGCGGGGCTCCGCGTTCTCACAGCGCTTCCTCACCTCCTCCTGCTGCTCCTGCCAGGGAGAGAAAGGACACTCTGCAGACTCTCTTTACAGGCCCTGGAGTGTGCCCAGAGAAGAGCAATCGGGCTGGGGAGTGGTTGGGAGGGCAGCTCACAGGGGGAGCAGATGAAGCAGCTGGGGCTGTTTAGGCTGGAGAGGAGAAGGCTGAGGGGAGACCTCAGTGCTCTCCCTGAAAGGAGGTTGGGGTGAGGCCAGTGTTGGCCTCCCCTCCCAGGTAACTAGTGACAGGATGAGAGGAGAGGGGCTTAAAGCTGTGCCTGAGGAGGTTTAGGTTGGACATTAGGAAAAACTTCTCTGCTGCAAGAGTGGTCAGGAAGTGGCAGAGGCTGCCCAGGGGGGTGGTGGAGTCCCCACCCCTGGAGGTGTTCAAGAGTTGTGTGGCCATGGCACTTGGGGCCATGGTGGTGTTGGGTTGAAGGTTGGACTCAATGATCATAGAACAGTTTGGGCTGGAAGCCCAACCCCCTGCCCTCAGCAGGGACATCCTGCCCTGCAGCAGCTTGCTCACAGCCTTCTCCAGCCTCCCCTTGCACAGCTCCAGGCATGGAGCCTTTTCCAACCTTAATGACTCTATGAGATTTAACCATTCCTTTCCCAAGTCAGACTCTCTGCCAAAGCCTAGGGTGAGGATCACTTTGGAGTTTTAGAAGCTGGAGGGAAAAACACCCTGAGCCAAAAGTTGAGAGGCAGCAGCAGCTCTGCTCCCCTGCTGAACAAACTGCCTGCATTAATCACACAAGCTTTGGCTCCAGCAGAGAAACTGCAGCAGAAACTTCCCTTTGTGCTACCACCTGCAGGAGGTCTGTCAAGAGAGGTCTCTCTGAAGTCAGATAGAACACTCCCATCATTTCAGCCCCATCAGGCAGTAAAACCTGCCCCAAGAGATAAGAACAGGCTGTTCCCTGGCAGTGCTCACGTGCAGCCTGCTCTCCACACCTGGGAAGGCACAGGATGGGTGGCACAGCCCCAGCAGGGCTCCTGCAGGAGGATCTCCCAGGCCACAGCTCGTGCTTGCCACAGCAAGACTCACTTTGTGTATTTCTGCAGGAGCCAGCATGGCTGTGGAGAGCAAATCAGCCTGAGGGCAGCTCAGCTGCTGCCAGCCTCTCCCTACACCCCCCAGGCCTGCTCCTGCTCAGGACAGCCTCAGCTCCGAGCTGCAGCCGGGGCTGGCCGCTGCCCTGCCCTGCCCCTGTCCCCAGGCACCCACCTCTGTGCCATGCTGCAGCTCAAACTTGTAGAAGAAGGCCCAGGCATCCCCCAGGTCAGAGTCTATCTTCACCGTGCGGTGGAACCACTCCCGCGCCTTGGTGATTTTCCGCTCGCTCCAGAAGAGCCTGGGGAGAAAGCACAAAGAGCTCAGCAGCAGCTCCCCCATAGCAGCAGCTCCCCCCAGCAGCTCCCCCCCAGCAGCAGCTCCCCCCAGCAGCAGCTCCCCCCCAGCAGCAGCTCCCCCCCAGCAGCAGCTCCCCCCCAGCAGCAGCTCCCCCCAGCAGCAGCTCCCCCCCAGCAGCAGCTCTCCCCCAGCAGCAGCTCCCCCCCAGCAGCAGCTCTCCCCCAGCAGCAGCTCCCCCCCAGCAGCAGCTCCCCCCAGCAGCAGCTCCCCCCCAGCAGCAGCTCCCCCCAGCAGCAGCTCCCCCCAGCAGGCAGCTCCCCCTCAGCAGCAGCATGAAGGCTCCACAGGGCCTCCAGCCCCTTGCTCACCCCAGAAGGGAACAGGAGATTTGTAGGGCTCTTGTCCCTGGGAAGGGCCAAGGACAATATCCCCAGGAGGAGACAGACACTCCTGAGCAGGGAAGGTGTTACTGAGCTCCACCTGGGACACTCTGAGCCCAACCCTGGATACCCTTGAGCCCAACCCTGGACACTCTGAGCCCAACCCTGGACACTCCTGAGCCCAACCCTGGACACTCTTGAGCCCAACCCTGGACACTCCTGAGCCCAGCCCTGGATACCCTTGAGCCCAGCCCTGGACACTCTTCAGCCCAGCCCTGGACACTCCTGAGCCCAACCCTGGACACTCTGAGCCCAACCCTGGACACTCCTGAGCCCAGCCCTGGACACTCCTGAGCCCAGCCCTGGACACTCCTGAGCCCAACCCTGGACACTCTGAGCCCAACCCTGGACACTCCTGAGCCCAGCCCTGGACACTCTTCAGCCCAGCCCTGGACACTCCTGAGCCCAACCCTGGACACTCTTGAGCCCAACCCTGGACACTCCTGAGCCCAGCCCTGGACACTCTTGAGCCCAACCCTGGACACTGAGCCCAGCCCTGGACACTCTTCAGCCCAGCCCTGGACACTCCTGAGCCCAGCCCTGGACACTCTGAGCCCAGCCCTGGACACTCTGAGCCCAACCCTGGACACTCCTGAGCCCAACCCTGGACACTCCTGAGCCCAGCCCTGGACACTGAGCCCAATGTTTGCCACCCCTCAGTTCCTTAATGCTGCTGTTCCAGAGCTGGTGCAGAGAGCCAGGGTGAGCTGCCTACATCTGCTTCCCTTCCTCCCCTTTCTTCATTTTCTCTCTTTCCCCTCCTGCACCTCTGTAATTTTCCAAGTGGATTTTAGCACCTATTAACTAAATCACTTCTAGAGCCTGGAAAGACCTCACAACTCCTGGGGCCATGGCTGCATGCACTCACACATTCCCAGCCCTGAAGCCTAGCCTAGAGGGGCAGAGCCACCTCATCAGCCCCACTTGCCCAGGAGAGGTGAGCAGAAGGCTGCCCCCCTCAGCCAGCCCAGCCCAGCCCAGCCCAGCCCCCAGCCCTTTCAGCAAGGGACTCACAGATCCTGCCATTTCTGCCCAGTAATTAGCTCCCTCAGTCAGTGCCCTCTTGCTTTCCTTCTCTGCACTCCAGAGAGTTCATCTGAGCTAGGGAGGTCTTTATCAGCTCAAGCAGCCAGCCCTCATAAAGAGCTTAGCCAGCCATAAAGTTATACAGCTTAGGTGATTGTTTTTAAGCCCCATAATGCTCTTGATTGTTCCCTGCTAAATAAACTGAGATTGAGGAGGAGGAGAATGACAGCAGAGGCTCAGCACCTGCAGGCAGAGGCCATCCACAGTGGCCAACACCTTCAAGCAAAGCTCCTCAGATGTGTGCCACTCTGGGTGCTGCTGTGGCAGGTTGGGATGGGAGGGAGAAGCTCTTTGTGCTGGGGTCAGCTTCTGAGCTCTGAGGCTGCACCAGCAGGGCCTGGCAGCAGCAGGGCCTGGCAGCAGCTCCCACCCGGCACAAGCTAACATTCTTCTCCCTTGCTGAACAAGTCAGCTGTCATGATCTGGCAGGAGCCAGCAGGGCAGCCACTGGAGTGTATCCTCCAGTTTGCTTTGGCTTGTGGAAAGGAATTGTGAAAGGATTGGGCAATGTTTGGGCAAAAAACCCCAACCAAAAGCTTCCTGTGTTCTGTGTTCCCAAAGGAAGGGAAGTGAGGTGGCTCCAAGCACAGCTGCTGCAGAGCTGCTCACACATCAGACAGGAGGTGTGACTCACATCTGAGGTGGCTTTGGGAAGCCTCACAACTGCACCAAGACAATTCCTAATGGATTTATCTTCCAGTGTCAGCCCAGTGTGCCTGGGCTGGAGTCTGCATCCCAGGAAGAGCCACAGCTGAAGAAATTCAGCACAGAGCCTGGCTGAGGATTAACAAAAAGCCTGACAGGATCAGAGAAGAGTCTGGGTTGGAAGGGAGCTCCAAAGCTCACCCAGTCCAACCCCTGCACTCAGAGTGGAGAATGGAGAGAGAAGATGAAGAATCCAGAACCCACTCAGAGACTGAAAAGTCCCCAGCAAAACCTTGCCTCAGTTTCACAAACACTCCACCCCTACCCCACCAGACTCCACTCAAGCCTCAGAGCACACTCAGGCCCTCCAAGGGACACAGAGACTTGCAGAGTGCCACTACCCAGCACTGGAGAAGAGCTGAGTGTGGGCATGGTGCTGTCTGTGCTGCACCAGAGCCTGAGGGCAGGCTGCTACCTGCTGCCATGAAGCAAAGGGGAGCTCTGCCCAGCCCCCAGGAGCCAGCTGAGAGCTGCTCCCTGCGCCAGCACCACGCAGCCCAGCTGCAGCACGGGGCTGCATCCTGGCAGCAGCACAGGGGCACAGGGCACTCTGACTGCAGGGAGCAGAGGAACTCACTTGGCCACTGCCAGCAGGACATGTGGGTCATGTTCACACTTCTTGAGGGCATCCACGCTCTTGGTCTTGCGCTGCGGCCGCGCCTCCAGGAAGATGGCCTCGGACCACAGGATGCCTGCAAGGAGCCCAGAGGCACAGAGCCTGAGTGGTGCTGAGCTTAACCCTCCCCAGCCCATCTGCAGCAGCAGCACCACCACAGGCCCCAGCCTGGGAGTTCCCCACGCCCCAGCCCCATCCTGGATCGTTCCTGCACAGATTGGTTTGGGTTGGGAGGGATCCTGAAGGTGGTTTGGTCGCAGCCCTGCCGTGGGCACAGACAGGGACAGTGTCTGAAGGCTGGGGGCAGGAGGATGGGGCCACACTCTTCTCAGGGGTGCCCAGTGACAGAAGAAGGGGCAAAGCACATTTCCAGGCCTGCTGAGGACCCTGCACCATCCTAGCTGAATTGCATTCTTTGTGCACAGCCTACAGCAGCCCTGAGCAGCCACCCAGGGACACCAGCTGCTGCCCTCCCTCGCTGCGGCTGCCCAGAGCTGGCTCCTCCAGGCTTTGTTTGGTCTTCATGATGAGTCAGCAGTGACTTTAGCTAAACACAACCTGAAGTCCTGGTGCCCATTTCCATAGCAACAGGCAGACTGTGTGAGGAAGATTCTTTCCAGGGAGGGTGGGGAGATGCTGGAGTCCTGGAGGTGTCCAGGGCCAGGCTGGACGAGGCCTGGAGCAACCTGGGCTGGTGGGAGGTGTCCCTGCCTGGGGCAGGAGGCTGGAACTAGATGGCCTTTAAGGTCCCTCCCAACCCACCCCGTGCTGTGGTTCTGTGCAAAGCCTGTGGTGACAAACAGCCAGGCAGCATCAGGTCATTCACAAACCAAAGTGGGGCTGGGGTGGTGCTGCCTTGCTGCCCCAGGGGCGTGGGGAGCAGCTGGCACTGAGTGTATCCTGTCAGAAAAGTCACTCAAGCCCTAATGGTTTCCCTGGGACTTCAGCAGCCACCAATTAAACATCTTTCCCAAGGCAGCCTGGAGGCAAGGTCCCCAAGTAGACTATGAGCCTTTGTAGCTGTGTGCCATCTCCTCTCCAAGGTGGCCACAGCTTTGCACCACCAACTGCTTGGCACTCTGGTGAGAAGCAGGAAGGGTGATGAACTTCCTCCTCCTGCCCCACAAGGCCTTTCCACTGCTGCTTAGAACCAACTGACTTCTGTCAGAGCACAACCAGCAGTGAGGGGCTGGAGCAGGGCCAGGGAAGGGCAGGGAAGCTGGGGAAGGGTCTGGAGAACAGGGCTGGGGAGGAGCAGCCGAGGCAGCTGGGGGTGGGAAGGGCTGACTCCCCAGCACAGAGGATTCTGAGACCTGGCCAGCAAGGGGGTCTTGGAGAATGCAGTCCCTGTATGCAGAGGGCAAAGCCACCAGGTTCTAGGGAGAGAGGAGCTCCAGCTCACCTGAATTGGGGCACTCTTGCAAGGCCTTGGCCATCAGGGTGTTTGCAATGTTCTTCAGCCCAGCTCTGTACTCCAGCCGCACGGACTCCAGCCTGGGTGAGGAGAGACTCAGGGAAGCATTTCTGACCCCACTCACCACGTGGAGACAGACAGTGAGGCACAGGGGAGCCACTGCAAGGTGCAGAGTCTGAATGTGTCCTCCCACTGCTCTCCCCCTAAAATAAACCTGGGCTGCATTCCAGGATCAGTTGGGTTGGAAGGGACCTCCAACGCTCATCTAGTCTGAAAGGGCTACAGGAGAAATGGAAGGCACCTGAGGTTTCATGCTCTGTGCACTGCAACTATCCATAGGGAAATAACCAGTCCCCAGCTCCTTGGAGTAGCTGCAAACTAGCCAGGACCACACCACAGCACTGCTGCTCTCCAGAGAAATAAACCACCCCCAAAGCTGCTGGGCCAGAAAGGGGCCACAAGTCATTAGCCCAGCAGAAACTCCAGGATGGGCATGGCCAGAAGTTCCAGGCTCAAATGTCTGAGCAGATCTCAAGGAGCTGGGCCACAGCATGCCTGCTTCTGTGGGCAGTCAGTTCACCTGCACACCACTCACCACAGGTCTGGATTCTTGGGGTTCTTCAGGCGAGACTTCTCCAGGATGGCTCTGGCCCTCGTCAGCTGCCCAACCTTCTCCTCCAGCCTGGACAGCAAGAGCCACAGGGGTATGGAATGAGGACACTTCTTCAGCTGGTTAAAAACAAAGCAGAAAACAAAGACAACATTTAACCCTCCAGGCAAAAGCCTTTCCTCCCTAGATCCTCCTGAGGAGTACAGAAGAGAGCCAAAGCCACTGAAGCCACTGCAGCATCTCCTACCCCATCTCAGAGCACAGCAGCCAAGTTCTGCTATGCCCAAAGCAGCTGAGTGCACCAACTGTGCCTGAGCTGCCCCAGCAGCAAGAGGAAGAATCCTACCTCCACAGCTTGTGCTGCATCTGGAGATGAAGAGCACCCAAACCACGGCACCAGGGCGTGCACAAACCCTGGGCAGCCTCTGAGGATGCAGAAGTCACCAGGACTCCAGCCCCTGGCACAGACCCTGGGCAGCCTCTGAGGATGCAGAAGTCACCAGGACTCCAGCCCCTGGCACAGACCCTGGGCAGCTCTGAGGATGCAGAAGTCACCAGGACTCCAGCCCCTGGCACAAACCCTGGGCAGCCTCTGAGGATGCAGAAGTCACCAGGACTCCAGCCCCTGGCACAGACCCTGGGCAGCTCTGAAGGTGCAGAAGTCACCAGGACTCCAGCCCCTGGCACAAACCCTGGGCAGCCTCTGAGGATGCAGAAGTCACCAGGACTCCAGCCCCTGGCACAGACCCTGGGCAGCCTCTGAGGATGCAGAAGTCACCAGGACTCCAGCCCCTGGCACAGCCCCTGGGCAGCTCTGAAGGTGCAGAAGTCACCAGGACTCCAGACCCTGGCACAAACCCTGGGCAGCCTCTGAGGATGCAGAAGTCACCAGGACTCCAGCCCCTGGCACAGACCCTGGGCAGCCTCTGAGGATGCAGAAGTCACCAGGACTCCAGCCCCTGGCACAAACCTGCTCCCTTATCACTGGCATTCCAGCACCTTCCTTACTCCATGCCCAGGGACACCAATTACCATGTGAAAGGGACAGCAGTGCTCTGCAGGCCACCTCCCTCCCCTGAGTGCACCCAGGGGCTCACCAGGAGGCTCTGCAGGCCTTTCAGCAGTGCTGTGCAGTGACTTTTTCCTGCCCTGAGGAGCCAAGCACTCAGCACACTAAGCAAGGCAGTGAATCCTGCACATGGAGAGTGGCCAAGAGCAGTTTGTGCTGCTCATGTCAAGGCCCTCATTCTTCTGTTGCTTTATCTTGGTTCAACCAATGACAGAGGGAACAGAAATCATCTCTCTGCTTCCTCTGGGACAGAGCCCTCTCCATTGCATAGAATCACAGAATGGTCTGGGTTGGAAGGGACCTCCAGAGCTCACCCAGCCCAACCCCTGCCCTCAGCAGGGACATCCTGCCCTGCAGCAGCTTGCTCACAGCCTTCTCCAGCCTCACCTTGCACAGCTCCAGCCATGAGGCCTCAGCTCCCTCCCTGGGCAACCTGCTGCAGGGTTCCAGCAGCCTCTGTCTGCCTGGAGCTCTCTCTTCTCCAGGCTGAACAGCCCCAGCTCCCTCAGCCTGTCCTCACAGCAGAGCTGCTCCAGTCCCCTGAGCATGTTCATGGCCTCCTCTGGACCCTCTCCATGAGGACCAGGTCCTTTCTGTGCTGAGGGCTCCAGAGCTGGGTGCAGCACTGCAGGTGAGGTCTCACCAGGGCAGAGGGGCAGAATGATCCCAAAGCAGAGACCTGCCCCCAGCAGAAGCACCAAGCAAGCTTGCAGCACCATCCACTCACTCACCCCTTGGTTGTAAGCCTCTCTTGCTTTCTCCACCAGCTCCTTTTGCTCCTCAATTTGTCCTTTCATCATCCACAGTTTGGGGAAGTCCTCATAGTGCTTCAGGGCTTCTTCACAAAGCTCCTGGGCTGCAGCAATATTCCCCAGCACCCATTCTAGCTTCACTGACTTCATGAAGACCTGAGAAACAACCAGAGCTGTTTATTGCCACCAGTCACTGAAAATCCTCAGCCAGGCAGGGCTCTGGGCTGCCAGCTCCATACCACACTGGAGCCTGCACAACCCACCCTGCTTAGATCCAGGCTACTAAGAGCACCTAATGTCATTTAAGACTTCAGGTCACAACTGTTGCCCTGCTGCACAGATTCTTCTGCCCCTAAATGCCTCTCCTGTGGCTGCACATGGTAGGCACAGCTGGGAGAAACACATCCCAGACCAAAGGCTGTTTCCCTGCTCTCAGATCCCTGTCCTCCCCATTCCTAACCTTCACAAGGGAAGGGTCAAATCTGAGACCAGGACTCCAGTCCCAGCTGGAGAAGAGAGAAACCCCCTCCCTGACTGAGAAAAGAGGAGGAGGAGGAGGAGAGTGTTAAAGAGCCAGGATGAAGCAAACACTGGGGGTGGGGGACAGCAGGAGCAGACAGCAAGCTACTTTTACTTGAACCAGTTCCAATGGGGTTTACATGAAGAGCTGAAAATGGACAGTTTCAGACCAGAAGGTAACTCCAGAGAGAAACACCAGAGTGTGTGAACACTGTAACCAGCAGTGGAGCAGGGCTGCCTGGAGGCCAGCAGCAGAGGTGAGCCCTCTCTGACAGTATTGGCCCCAGGCTCCTGGGCACCAGGGACACCAAGCACCCAGCTGGGAGCTGGGAATTCCCTGCCCCCTGCCACTTGGGGAAAAGCAAAAGCAAACCCACCAGAACACCACACTGAACCCCAACAGAACCCCTCCCCAAAACTGAAAGCCTTCACTTGCTCCTGGCCTCCTTCCTGTCCCCCCCCTCCAGGCCCCGAGGCCGAGTCGCAAGGCGCCGCAGCCGCCGCAGGCCCCCAGAGGGCAGTGGGCAAGAAGCCATCAGGTCAAGCGCTGAGGCCACAGCACTGAAGGAACTTCTCCTTCTGCCTCAACTCCCCCAGGGGCCCAGGGGGCTCTTGCAGCCTCCAAAGGCCATCCTCACCCTGGCAGTGGGGGCACTGCTGCGAGCCTTGGCCAGCAGCCGCCTCGCTCGCTCGTACTCATTGTTCTCCGACTCCAGCTTGACGGCAGCCAGCCAGATCTCCTCACTGTTGGGGTTGGCCTGCAGGAGGAGGAGAGAATGACAGACAAAGGCAAGCAGGGAATCAACAGCAGATTTAATCCTTTGTTTGATCCAGAGTCAAGCTGGAGTCAGAGCTCTCTCAATCAGCACCAGGACTGATTGATATTGTTTGAGGGTGTTTTCAAGTCATTTAGTTTGCAGCCCAAGCTCCTCCCAAATCTTCTTTGACCTTCCTGAAGTTTAGAGAAATTCTCCAAGCCAGATGGGCAACAGAAAGCTCTGTGCCAGCTTAGGAAGCTGGCTGCTTCTCAGCTGTTGAAAAGCACTGAGGTTTGATCTTCTGAGCTTCCAGCTTCAATGCTGAAATGATCTCAGGCTCTGCCAGAAGGAGACCCTTGCTTTAGGAGCTCTGACACTGCAGCTTCCATTTCCAACTGAGGCCTGGGAGCACTCCTCCAGCAGAAGTCCTTTCAGTGGCAACCACACCCAGAGGTCTCCAGAGTGGCAACAGAAAGCACCAAGAAGTGATTCAGGAAGAAAGCCTCTCTGGGGCTTGCTGTCTGCCAGCTCCCAGGCCTCGCTCCCGGCGGCAGAGCTGCACCACCCTGCACAGCTCCCTGCCAGCAGCCAGCCTACAGAACCACTTAGGGTGGGAGAGATCTTGAAGATCATGGAGTCCAACCACTGACCCAACATTTCCAAGTCCACTGCTAAACCATGGCCCTCAGCACCACAGCTCCATGGCTTTCAAAACCCTCCCAGGATGGGAACTGCAGCCCTGCCCTGGGCAGCCTGGGCCAGGCCCTGACAGCCCTCAAGGGGCAGAAATTGCTCCTCATGTCCAACCTAAACCTCCCCTGGGGCACCTTGAGGCTGTTTGCTCTTGTCCTGAATTCCCTTCATTCTGCTGTGGATGGATGGGCTTGGTCCCAGGCACAGTAACCTCTCTGAGGACAAACCTCCACCCTTGGTACTTAGGAGCCAGGTGACACAAGACAAGAGGATTCTGATCCATGTGAGCCAGGGCAGCACAATGAATGGCTTGGGAACTGAGATCTGGAGCTGTGCTTCCAGAAGAGCAGCAACACAACTCTTGCTTCCACCTTCCTGCTATTTCACAGGCCACTCTGCCACATAAACAATCCAAGGACAGCTGAAGTGTCTTTCAACATCCCTTTGAAAGGCAGCAGGCACTGGGTGCTGACAGGAAGAGCCTGCTCTGTGCTCATTACCAGCTGGACTTAACACCATCACACAGGGCTGAATGTACCCACCTGGAAAGCCAAGGCCAAAATACTTCTGGCTGCTGGCACATCTCCTGCCAACCACTTTGATTTGGCTCCCATGAGCCAGAGGACTTCTGCTTTGGGGCAGTGAGCAACAGCTCTCTGCAAGAGAGCCTCCAAGGATTCTCTGGGACAAGAAAGAGCAAGTTAGAGTCACTGGCAAGGCTGCCAGAGGCAAGCTCTCCCTCACCACTATCACTCAGTGGTACAAAGTCCAACGTTGTAAACCTTGATAAGTGGTTTCATAAGCAGGCAGGGGTGGGACCTGCTCCTCAGAAGGGCTGTGAGATGGGTGCCCCACAAACAGTTCCTTGTTCAGACACCTTTGTTTGACAGCCTCTGGGAGAGCCTGCACACACAGCTCAGCCCCCTGGGGAAGAGCACTCCAACTGCAGCAGAGCTGACAGAGCTTCCCCAGGACTGGAGAACCCTGGGGCTGTGCAGGCTGCAAAAGACCTTGAAGAACATCAAGTCCAACTATTAACCCAACACCACCACATCTGCTGGTAAGCCATGGCCCTCAGCACCACACCTCCATGGCTTTCCAGCCCCTTGAGCAGTGGGGACTCCACCACTGCCCTGGGCAGCCTGGGCCTTGGCAACCCTCAAGGGGACATCAAATCATTCCTCATGTACAACCTGAACCACCCCTGGGGCAACTTGAGGATACTTCCTCTTCTCCTACCCCTTGTTCCTTAGGAGCAGAGCCCAAGCCCCCCCTGGCTCCAGCCTCCTTTCAGGGAGCTGTAGAGAGCCAGCAGCTCTCCCCTCAGCCTGCCTTGCTCCAGGCTGAACAGCCCAGGTCCCTCAGCTGCCCCTCACAAGCCCTGTGCTCCAGGATTCTCAAGCCCTGGAGCAGGCTGCCAGTGAGGTGGTGAAGTTACCATCCCTGGAGGTGTCTACCAGCTGTGTGGGACTGAGGGACGTGGCTAAGCAGCTTAGCAGTGGTGGGGTTGTGAGCTCCAGGGGAGCAGTGGGACTTGATGATCTCAAAGGTCTCTTCCAACCTCAACAGCTCTGTGGTTCTGTTGCCAAGTCTTTTTATGACTTTGTAAAGCCCAAAGATGTTCTGACCACAGGCACAACACAGCCAGGCAGGCAGAGAGGGAACACCACCGAGCTGCCACCAGCCGCAGCAGCCCTGCACGTGCAGCTCCGCTTCTGAGCTCCCCTTGCCCCGGGCCCAGCAGCCCAGGACCCCCCAAGGAAGGCTAAGCCCTGCCCAAGCACTGTGCAGCACACACACCTGGTTCCATGGTTCTTCTCAAAGTATGCTGCTCTCAGCCACACACTCTTCTTGCTGGGGAAGACTTGCAGGGCGTAAGCATAGATGGCTCTGGCACACTCCAGGGCGTTGTGGGCGACACACTGAGGAGAAAGAGAGCAGGCATGGATCAGCTGAGGGCTGCACTGACAGCAGCAGCATGGGAACAGGCAGCATGCACAGTGACCCAGAGCAGCACAGCAACTGGGGTACTATGGATCACAGAACAGCTCCTGTCAGCCTGCTGAAAGAAGCAGGAAGGATTCAGGCATCCACCTGTCAGGGTATGAGGTCAGAGGGCAGTCTGAGACATTGCTCTGATCCTGTGACCCCACCACAAACACTGCCCCAGCTCTGCTGGCCCCAGCACAAGGACAGAGCTGTTGGAGCAAGAAGAGGCCACAGAGATGCTCAGGGGGCTGGAGCACCTCTGCTATGAGGGCAGGCTGAAGGAGCTGGGGCTGTTCAGCCTGGAGAACAAGAAGTTCAAGGCAGACCTAAAAGCAGCCTTCCAGTACCTGAAGGGGCTACAAAAAGGCTGCAGAGGGAGCGTGGAACAAGCTCTGCACCAGGAGGGTGCTGAACAGTGCAACAGGTTGCCCAGGGAGGGAGCTGAGGCCTCATCACCAAGGTGAGGCTCAGCAAGGCCTCTGCAGGAGGGGGAGCTCACCTCCAACCCAAACCATTCCAGGATGCTATCAATGCTCACACAATCCCTTGGGGGCTCAGCACCACTTCCCAGCTGCACTGCAGGCACCTCCTGCAAGGCAGCATGGCCCAGCACAGGCAGGCCTGGTGGGACACCCCCCCTCCATCAAATGCCTGGGGGTGGAAGGGACACATCTCCCAGGCTCCCACGTGCCCTGAGCAGGGGAGAGCCCGGGGCAGGCCCAGCCCAGCTGCACATACACTGTCTGCATCCTCCATCCAGGTGTGCTTCCGGTCCTCCTCCTCGATGCCGATGCCGATCACGGCCCGCATGATGGCCTGGCAGGTGGCCACGCTGCCAGCTTTGTCACACTCCTCAGCATCCTGCAAGCAAGAGTCAAGTGCCTGGCCTTGGGAGCTCAGCACAAGGCAGCAGATGATGGAGCAGCAGCTCCTCACAGGCACACAGAGCCGGGGTGGGGCGCTGGTTCATCTCATCACTGCCCAGAGCCCACCAGAAGCTGGTGAGAGCACAGAGCCCAGCAGCTGCACCCGCTGCAGAGCAATGGATGTGGCAAAGGCTGACCTTCCCAGTCTGAAAACACCTCTCCTAAAGCTTCAGAGACCTGCCCAGGGCTGGGCCAAGCAGGCATCTGGCCAGGAGAAAACTCCAAAAGCATTTGAGGAGAGAGAATTCTGCCTCTGCTCTGCCTTGTGAGACCCCACCTGGAGAACTGTGGCCAGCTCTGCAGGCCCCAACACAAGGAGGGCATGGGTCTCTCACAGGGGGTCCAGAGGAGGCCAGGAAGGTGGTGAGGGTCTGGAGCACTTCTACAAGGACAGGCTAAGGGAGCTGGGGCTGCTCAGCCTGGAGAGGAGAAGGCTCCAAAGAGACCTTAGAGCAGCATTTCAGTATCTGAAGGGCAGCTACAGGAGAGCTGGGGAAGGGTGGTGACAGACAAGGGGCAATGCTCTGAAGCCAGAGCAGGGCAGGCTTCAGCTGGACATCAGGAAGTTCTTTACTATGAGGGTGGTGAGGCACTGGAAGAGGTTGCCCAGGGAAGTTGTGGACACCTCACCCCTGCAAGTGTTTAAGTGGCTTTGAGCAAGTTGGTCTAGTGGGAGGGGTCCCTGCCTTGGGCAGGGGGGGAACTACATTACCTTAAAGGCCTCAACCAAACCCAATCTAGGAACTGAAACACCAAACCCAGGGACCTCCTTGGGGTCAATTCATTCAGCCCTGGGTTGATCCTTACACCTTTGGTTCTTGGTAACCAAGGCTCAGTGAACACACTCTCAACCTGAGCTGAGGTGGGGGTGAGGGGCTCTCTCACCAGGGCACACATGGAGCTCTCTGACACACAAAGCTTTCAGAAAGCCAAGCATGTCTTGCTTCAACTTGTTGGGAAGCCCTCTGATCAGGTAACAGGAAGGGAACAGTTCTGTCCTGCAAAGGAACCTGAGCAGACAAGAATGCCCAGGCTGTGGAGCCAGCCCTCAAACAGATACTGAATTAACCTTTCACTGGGTTACTGCTGGGAGGGTGCAAGGCAGAGCCCCAGAACGGCTCAGGCTGGAAGGGACCTCACAGATCACCCACCCCAGCCTCCCCACCATGGGCAGGGACTCCTCTCAACTAGGCTTGGCTGCTCAAGGTCTCATCCAGCCTGGCCTTGAACAGCCCCAGGGAGGAGGCATCCACAGCCTCCCTGGGCAGCCTGTGCCAGGCTCTCCCCACCCTCGTGCTCTGGGGACCCCTTCCCTCCAGCCTGTCAGCCACAGCTCAGTGTGTCAATGTACATCATGTCAGCTGTGGCCACTTGACAGCCTGAGGGCTACAAGCCACCAGAGGGCCAGCAGGGTGCTTCCTGCCTGCTGCAGATGTGATTTTGTAGGGACTCCTTACAGCACTCCCTGACAAAGGCTCCTTTGGCAGATTCCTCTGGAGCCAGAGCAGACAGATGCTGAAAGCCCATACATCCTTTACTGGAGCTTCAAGCAGCAGCTGCTGCAACTTGGAGCTGGTTGTTCTCCAAGACATTCCCCAGCTGCACACACACAGCACTGCCCCACTGCAGCACCCATGGCCTTGGCTCTGCTCAGCTGTCCAGCCCCCCCGGCTCGGATCTGCACAGGGCCCTGCTGCGAGGTGCAGGATTCCTCTCCCCTGCCTCCCGCCAGCAGCCTGCAAAGGAGAGCCTGAGGAGCCCACCCTGGGCCCTGAGCAAGCAGGCACCTGTATCCACTGCTCCCTGTTGATCTCCACACCGTTGGCCCTCAGGGAGGTGATGGCTCTGTCGATGATCTTCTCCACCATCTGGGTGTTTCCGTTGGCCTCCTCCAGCTTGGCAGCGGTGATCCAGATGTGCCGGTCCGTGGGGATGTTCTCCCGGGCCTTGTTCAGCACCTTCCGAGCGTTCTCGTAGGTCTCCAGCCTGGCCAGAGCCAGCCACAGCTGGGCAGCAAGGGGGGGAGGTTCAGAGCAGAGCAAGGGGGGCACAGCACCCAGCAGGAGGGGAGGGCAGCACCCAGCAGGAGGGGAGGGCAGCACCCAGCAGGAGGGGAGGGCAGCACCCAGCAGGAGGGGAGGACAGCACCCAGCAGGAGGGGAGGACAGCACCCAGCAGGAGGAGGGGAGGACAGCACCCAGCAGGAGGGGAGGACAGCACCCAGCAGGAGGAGGGGAGGACAGCACCCAGCAGGAGGGGAGGACAGCACCCAGCAGGAGGAGGGGAGGACAGCACCCAGCAGGAGGAGGGGAGGACAGCACCCAGCAGGAGGGGAGGACAGCACCCAGCAGGAGGAGGGGAGGACAGCACCCAGCAGGAGGAGGGGAGGACAGCACTGCTGCACAGCAGTCAGCCTGAGGAGATAAGCAGCTGCCTGCTGCCTGCTACTGGCTGGCACCTGGCCTCAAGCAGCATGAGCAGGCTGCAGAGCATCAGAGAATCATAGAGGCTGGAAAAGACCTCCAAGATCACCAAGTCCAACCTTCTACCCAACACCTCCAAGGCCACTAGACCATGTCCTGAAGTGCCTCATCTGCTCCTGCTTTGAGCCCTTCCAGCACGGGGAGTCCACCACCTCCCTGGGCAGCCTGTGCCAGGCCCTCACCGCTCACCACACCCTTCCCACCATGGCATAAAGTGGGTGGTAGAAAAGCTCCCCCTGCACTCAACTCGGCCTTCCAAGCTTCAATCTCAGCTTCAGGTGGTGTGCAGGGAGCTGGCTTGTGGCCCCTCTGCAAAGCTCACCTCCACACTGGTGGGGCAGCACTCCACAGCCCGGCTCAGCATGATCCTGGCATCCTCAGGCTCCTCCAGCTCCACAGCAGCCTTCCACAAACGCACCGAGTTCGGAACGTGCTCGAGGGCTGGAGAGGCAAAAGCCATTGGCAGCCATGGCACCAAGGACAACCATGGCACCAAGGACAACCATGGCACCAAGGACAACCATGACAGACACCAAGGACAACCATGACAGACACCAAGGACAACCATGACCCCAAGGACAACCATGGCACCAAGGACAACCATGGCACCAAGGACAACCATGACAGACACCAAGGACAACCATGGCACCAAGGACAACCATGGCACCAAGGACAACCATGACAGACACCAAGGACAACCATGACAGACACCAAGGACAACCATGGCACCAAGGACAACCATGACAGACACCAAGGACAACCATGACAGACACCAAGGACAACCATGGCACCAAGGACAACCATGGCACCAAGGACAACCATGACCCCAAGGACAACCATGACCCCAAGGACAACCATGGCACCAAGGACAACCATGGCACCAAGGACAGCTGCAGCTTTTAAAGATGAAGTGCTAAGGGCTTTGCCCCCTGGGACATGGAGCTTCCTCACAGAGCAGGGAGGGGACTGCAGAGATGGAACTTCCTGAGAGAGCAGGGAGGGGACTGTGCCTGCACCACCAGCCCCTGCTCCAGCAGTGAGAACTCAAGTCAGAAACCAACACATTCCCTACACAGTTTCAATTGGAAGCAGGCTGTGGAGAGCCAAAGGCTTTTCAGCTGCACAGGCAGTTCAGTGCAGCCTCTCCAGCACAGCACCCAGCTGAGCACAGCTCCCATCTCAGCAAATGAGTCTGTGTAGGACCCTCAGGATCACAGAATCATAGACTGGCTTGGGTTGGAAGGGACCTTAAAGATCAACCTTGGGCAGGGACACCTCCCACCAGCCCAGGCTGCTCAAGGCCTCATCCAGCCTGGCCAGTCACACAACCTTGCTCCTGACATTGAAACTGTCCCCTCACAACAGAGCTTCCCTGCAGCAATCTCCTGACAGCTTCAGAAACCCCACTTCAGCTTCCCCAGGAATTACTGCTCCACCATGCAAAAAGCAAAGAGGAGGAAGTATAAAAGCTCAGAGGCCTCCCTGCCATTCACAGCCTAAGCCTCTGCACCCAAAGAGGCCTTTCAGCACTCCCATATGGGCTCCATCTACTTAAGAGTCCTTGAGGCCTCCTTAATCTTGTCCAAGGGTTGGCTGCTGCTGGCAGAACCTGTGACCTCTGCAGACTCTCCTCCATGCTGTCTGGAACACTGAAGTCTAAAGAGCTTTCCTCAGCCTGCATCTTCATAACCTGGTGCCTTAAAGATGCACTGAGAAACTGAAGGGGCAGCTGCAGCCTTTTGTCCCACCCCTCACACCACAGATCACCACTGGCAGCTGCCTTCCACTCTTCGCTTCCATGGTGACTGTGCACACATGGGCTACAGAAACAGAGCACGGAGCACATCCCTCTTCAAGAGAGCAAGAACATCTGCAGGGACACAGAAAGCAAGCAGGCTTCCAGGCAAGGCTGCTCCTGGAGGCATTCATTACACCACAGAATCATTCTGGTTGAAGAGTCCTTGAAGATCAATGAGTGCAGCCCTGAGCCCTGCACTGCCAGGCCACTGCCAGGCCACTGCCAAACCATGGCTGCCAGCACCACATCTCCATGGATTTGACACCCCTCCAGGGATGGGGACTCCACCACTGCCCTGGGCAGCCTGGGCCCAGGGAAACAAGAAATTGCTCCTCATGTCCAACCTAAACCTCCCCTGGAACAAGCATCCCTCCTCTTGTCCTGTAAGTTGTTTCCTGGGAGAGGAGACCAACCCCCACCCGGCTCCAGCCTCCCTCCAGGGAGCTGCAGGCGCCAGAGGGTCTCCCCTCAGCCTCCTTTGCACCAAGGATGCAAAAAACACCCTTAAAACTTCTGGGCACATCTTGAGCCACACAGAGTACACCCAGAGGGAGAGCCAGGCTTGCCCCTGGGCCTGCAGAGCTCTCACCTTTCCTCAGGACACGCTTCTTGGCACGGATGTCTGTCTCCAGCTCCGCCGCCCGGATGTAGATGCGGACAGACTGCGGCAGGTGGCGCACGGCCTGGGCCACCACAGCCTTGGCTGTATCCCCAGGCTGCAGCCTGGCAGCTTCCAGCCACACATCTTCACTCTGTCAGGGAAACAGCCCTCCTTCACATCACATCCACTGAACATCACAGCTCCTGGCTAAAGGAGTGCAGGCAGTGGAGCTGTACCAGGCACAGGCTAACAGACCACGCCTAACACAGATGCTGCTCCTTGTCACCACAAGCTTTTCCCCAGTGTCCTGCAAGGACCAACAGGACAGCAAAGTCGTTCTGACCTTGGGGCACATCTCTGTGCCTTTCATGATGAGGTTTCGAGCCACCTGGAGCTTGCCAGTGACCTCCTCCAGGCGGGCTGAGGCGATCCAGGCAGGGGGGTGATGGGGGTTGGTCTCGCGCACAGACTTCAGCAGCAGACGAGCTTTCTTGATGTCACTGGGGGAGGAGGAAGGGCAGGCAGCAAACAGCATCAGCAGGCAGCAAACACTTCTCCTGAAGCTGTGGCTGCTCCACAGCCACACTCAGAAGCACAGGAGCTATGACCCTAAAGATTCCCATTCTGGTGACACAAAAGGCACACTAACAAAACCAGGTCACAAACAGACACTAAGGCAGCAAGATCCCAGTGACAACCAGTCAAGGGTTTGAGATTTCTCAGGAGCTACAGCTGGACACTTGCAGCTGGAAGCTAACAAGCACAAGAGCTGGTTGAAGTCAAGTATTAGCACCAATGTTTGCACACAGTGCTATGAACCAAGTGTCAGACTTCAGGGCCAAGAGGTTTTCCAGAGGTCAAACAAGCCTCAATCAGCAGGACCCGAGGTACAAGTAAGCAGGTCACTTCCTGGCAGGCAGGCTGCCACACCATGCCATCACCCTGGCAGGTTAGCCCAAGACAGGGTAGAAACAATCCCCATAACTGATGCATCCAGGTCAGAGGCTGCATGAATCAGCTGAGAAGTCTAGAGCAGATCTCAAGGTGACTGAACTCCCCCTCAAAACCCCCTCCTCGTCTCCTACAAGTTGAACACGGCTGGGCTCAGACAGATTTCCATGGTTATGCAGGATCAGAGCCACTGCTAAGAGGATAAACCACTTAATCCTCCTTAAACTTACTTGATATCCCCTCCATGTGTGGGAATCATGGAATTCAAGTCTGTCAAGTATCCTTTGGGGTCCACTACAGTCTGGCCGCTCACAGAGTCCGACACCTGGGGAAGGCAAGCCAGCACGACTGAAAGGAGCACTCTGAGCCCCCAGATCTGCCTCCACACCCCACAGACACCAAAACCCCTCCTTGTTTACCTGTTAGCACAGCCAAGGAAGGGGGAAAGCATAAAGCCTTGCTTGCTAACATTTTTCCACTGCTAAACTACCCAGCTGGAACACTCCAAGCTGAGCAGCACAGCAAGGGCAGGGCACAAGCAGCCTGGGTGGCAGTCACCAAAAGCTCTTGCAGCCCTGGCCCATCTTTTTTTTTTAGTTTAAACCAGATTCAGATGGAAAAAAATGATGAAAAAGGAGAGAAAGAAACAATTTAAGAGTATTTCCTGCTGCATCCCTCCAGGGGAGAGAAGAGATGCTTGCTTGGGTCAAACCACCAGCTCTGTCTGCCGGGAGTCCACCTGCGGTGTCAGCGGGCAGCTGGCTCTCCCGCAGCAACCAAGACTTCCAGAGCCAAACTGATTTCTCAGGCAGTTTTATGAGTGCACAGGATGTGAGACCTGAGCAGGAGGAGTGCAGCATTAGCTGTAGTCACAGCCAAGCTATTTCTTCTCTACAACACCCAAGAGAGTGAAAGAATTCTGTGAAAGCAGGACCTGAACAGCAGCACAGCACCACGTCAGAGCCAGCCCTTCAGCACCCTTACCTGGCTCAGCCTCATGTCCATCAAGGTGTTCCTGGCCTGCCCAATCTTCCTCATATCCAGTTCACCTGTCCCAGGTGTCATTAAGCCTGGTGTCATTCCTCCTGGATATGGAGTATTCAGACCACCTGGATATGGAGTATTCAAGCCACCAAATTGCTGTAAAACGAGAGAGAGAGAGAGAGAAGTGCTGAAAACCTCCTGAGGATTCCTAAGCTAATCCAAGCTGTTGGCTGCTCTGCTCTCTCCCAGGGCAGAGATGCCAAAATCCTGCCCTGGCTTCCCTGAATTACTGCTTGGCCTTGACAATCTTAAAAGTCTTTCCCAAGCAAACCAGTTCCATGATGCTATGATTCCTCTGGCAGTGGCTGTGCACTGAAAGACTCCAGGGAGCTCAGGAGCTAACATCCAACAATTCCTTGCTGGATGTTGCTTCACAACCCACAGCAATCCTTTTGGTCAGATACCTTCTCCCCCCCAAATCCCACTAAAGCCTAAAGAAGAGGAGGCTGAGAGGAGACCTCATTGCTGTCTACAGCTACCTGAAAGGAGGTTGGAGGGAGGCTGCTGCTGGCCTCTTCACCCAGGTAACTAATGACAGGACAAGACTGGCATCAAGTTGTGCCAGAGGGGGTTTAGGTAGGATATTAGGAACAATTTCTTTGCTGCAAGAGTGGTCAGGGCCTGGCAGAGGCTGCCCAGGGAGGTGGTGGAGTCCCCATCCCTGGAGGGGATCCAAAACCCAGCAGATGTGGCAGCTGGGGACACGCTCTGGGCAGAAGGTTGGCCTCGATCCTAGAGATCCTTTCCAAGCTCAAGGACTCGGTGACCCTGAGAGCTGCAGCCCGCAGCCCTGCTCTCCAGTGCCCAAGCACAAAGCAGAGCCCCAGCAGGCCCTGCTCTGACTGCTGGGCTCTGCACTCACCGTCTGGCGGGGGTCCACCGAGGTGTGGTTCTCCCCCGACTGCAGATGCTTGGCGAAGAAGCTGTCGGGCACCGGCGTCAGCTTCTCGTAGCGCGGGTTCCTCTGCCGCTTGTTCCTGGCGTCCCCCACCTCTGGGATGCTCAGCCACTCCTCCTCTGTCACCTCTGCCAGCTTCCTCTGTCAAACAGCAGTTGGCACCATTACTGGCTGCAGGAACCTGCTTCTTTTCTAACTCCCCTAAGTGCCTAATTGCTTGCTTGATTGATCGATTGATTGATTTTGCTGCTCGGAAGAATCTAAATCAGAAGACCTGAAGGCCAAAGCTCATCTCTTCGGTTGGGTTGGGGTTTGGTTCCTAATCCAATGTGGAAAAACTTCATTCAAGTTGGTTTTAGTCCAATTGAGAGTCCCAATCGATTCTGTTCTGAAACTCAGTGCTACAA
This sequence comes from Melanerpes formicivorus, assembly GCF_026170545.1. Taxonomy (NCBI): domain Eukaryota; kingdom Metazoa; phylum Chordata; class Aves; order Piciformes; family Picidae; genus Melanerpes; species Melanerpes formicivorus. The sequence continues at coordinate 15,452,251 of NW_027142371.1, read as the reverse complement.
GTCTGAATCTCACAGCCTGCAGCACTGAGTGGTTTGTGTCTGATCATTAATCAATAGCTGAAACAAGACACTTCAGTTAGCAGATGCTTAATTTAACTCAGCTACTGCTCCAATGGCAACAAGTTCTTTACCCACAGGGTAGCAGAACAGGTTGCCCAGGGAGGCAGTTGAGGCTCCATCCCTGGAGATATTCAAGGTGGGGCTCTAGAAGGCTGGGGGCAGCCTGCTCCAGTGGAGGATGCCCCTGCTGGCTGCAGAGGGGGTCGGACTGGATAACCTTTGGAGGTCCCTTCTAACCCAACCCATTCTATAAAATCACCAGTCCCTCGAGGACAGAGGAGCAGCACCCTCAGAAGAAGCTGCAATGAAGCACACAAAGTAATCCCACTATCAACACTGGGATGGATTGCCCTACCTTCTGCATCCCCAAGCACCAGAGCTCAGCACAATCTCTGTGCTCTCCCACATGCCTAAGCATCAGCTTATAAACTGCTTCATAAACACCCTGAGTGCAACTCTGGAGCTGTGCTCAGTGGAGGTTCCATCCCCACTGTGATTTACACCACCAGCTGACTGCAAAACTGTACTGGATTACTGCAGAGCTCCAAGCCAAGAGGCTCTGCCCTGCTGGCTGCCAGCTCTGCATCTGCTTACTGCTTTGTCCAAAGGAAGGTAAATTCACTCTGGAGAACATCAAAGCACTCATCTGTAGCACACAGCATAAACCCAAAGGCAGGCAGAACACACAGGCACCACCTCTGCCAGCAGGGCACAAGTCACAGTGCAGATGTTTGGCTTCTTCCCTTACTTTCAGGTCTGAGAACTGCTGCTGAATTTTGGGTCTCTCCATTCGGTATTTTTCTATCTCCTCCTTCTCTCGTTGTTCCCTTGGGAAGAGGAGCACTGAGGTTATTCACAGCAACACCCAGCATGGGTTGGGATTACAGGGGGGAAGAGTGTGGGAGCAGAGCTAAGGTATTTGAAAACCCCTTTTTGTTGCTCCTTTTTTCTTCCAGGCCATGATTCTCAGCACTATGACAGAGAGATTTTGTCACATATTACAGCACAAAACCAGCTGGCTTCAGCCAAGTGGACTCCAGCCTTCAACTCCCTCTCCCCTGCAGCCCAAAGAGGCAGGCTAACAAGTTAGTGACACTCACTGGTTCACCAGAGACCTGCAGGACAGGATTTTGGAACACATTCCAGTGGGATGTGTCCAAGCCCAGCCACATCATCTCGTGAGTGAGTTCACAGGAGGCCACAGAGATGATCCAAGGGCTGGAGCAGCTCTGCTATGAGCACAGGCTGAGGGAGCTGGGGGTGTTCAGCCTGGAGAAGTCTCCAAAGGGACCTCAGAGCTGCCCTCCAGTACCTGAAGGGAATTTACAGGAAGGCTGCAGAGGGACCTTTCATGAGGGTGTCTAGAAAGAGGAGAAGGGGGAATGGTTTGAAGCTGAGGGAGAGCAGGGTCAGACTGGAGCTGAGGAAGAAGCTCTCCAGTAGGAGAGTGGTGAGGCTGGCACAGGCTGCCCAGGGAGGCTGTGGCTGCCTTCTCCCTGGGGGTGTTCATGGCCAGGCCTCCAGCAGCCTGCTCTAGTTGAGAGGTGTCCCTGCCCATGGTGGGGAGGTTGGAGTAGATGATCTGTGAGGTCCTTTCTAACCTGAGCCATTCCATGACATTAATGAGCTGCAGTGACTCATAATGAACTGCAGTGAAGCAATTAAGATCAACAGTCAGAGCAAGGTGTGCAAAACATCCATCACCCTTAAAACTTGGAGCCACAGGCTCTGAGTCAGGGCATTAAAACACATAGAGACTGAAAGCACAGCCAGCAGAAAAGTGTACCCAGGAGGAGAGCTGAACTGGACAGTGGAAGTGGTAGAGCACCAAGGAGGTAGCAACCCCCCATGGCAGTGCTGGGGTTCATCCTACCTCCTCTCCTTCCGGCGCTCATCCATCCTCTTGTCCAGAGCTGCATAAATAGCATCTGCTTCCTCATCATCTTTCTCATAGGGACCACTTGAGAACAGGCTCCCAGCATAGCCATTGAACTGGGAATGTGGAGGGAGAGACAGGAGGGGAAAAAGAAAGGCAAAAAGCAGCATGCTCAGTTTACAGCTCCTGCTGTGCTCTGTCACAGCCAACACTCTCCCAGCACAACAAGAGGTAGGAGCAGGCTGCTTCTACCAGCACTGCACTGCACCAGCACAGCCCTAAAGGAGAGCTGCTTTCTTCTACCCCCCTCCTGCCTGCTGCCCTGCAGCATTCCAAAAGCAAAGCTGCTTCAAACTGCTTCTCTCCCAGAGCTGCTTTCACTAAGCAGTAAGGCAGATCCCAGCCCAGAAAGCCTTTTCTGCCACTTCTTGAAAAGCAAACAAGAACCACCCAGCATGTACCTAACCAAGCTGGGACTTGAACACGAGGCACTACACAGGCCACACACAGCCAAAGACACAGCACAGCACAAGACCTTGGTTCTGTGCAGGGGGAACACAAAATACATCTCTCATCATTTAGTTAGGGATCTGTGCCCAAGGCTGCCAGAGCTCTGCACAGCAGCACTCTGCAGTGTGGCTGACAGGCTGGAGGGTCTTCAGCCCAGAAAAGAGAAGGCTCAGGGAGACCTTCTGGTGGCCTTGCAGTGCTTCAAGGGCTGATCAGAAAGCTGGGGACAGACTTTAGAGCAGGGCCTGTTGGGACAGGCCAAGGGGGAATGGTTTGAACTCAAAGAGGGAGAAAAGGGAGAAAGGTTTGACACTGAGCACAGGGAGAGCCTGGCCCAGGTTACCCAGAGAAGCTGGAGATGCCCTGTCCCTGGAACCAGCCCAGGTCAGCTTGTTTGGGGCTCTGAGCAACCTTCTAGCTGCAGATGTCCCTGCTGAGAGCAGGGCCTTGGACTGGATGAGCCTTGGAGGTCCCTTCCCACCCAAACCACTCTGACTGCCCTCCCACTCGAGGAAATCCCTCTCCAGGGCGCAGCAAGCCTCGTCACCTCGTCATAATTGGTGTCATTCAGATCTTCATCATCATCATCAGCCGTCTGGTTCTTCTTCATCTGATCCCCGACCGTCCTCTTGCCCGGCGGCGCGTGGCGGTCGTCCACGGGGTCGTTGGCGTCGCGCGCGGGGCCGATGTCCGAGCGCGTGGTGAAGCCTGTGGCCCTGCGGGGAGCAGCCAGCAGCAGCTGGGGAGGCTGAGCCCCTGCTCCCCCCTACACAGGCAGCCTGTCAGAAGCTCCAGAAAGCCTGGGGGAAACCTTTACCTGCAAGGACCCTGAACCCCCCAGCTGCAGCACCCACCCCGGGCCAAGAGAGCTGTCCCTGCTGAACCCTGCCTCGCCACTAGACACAGCCAAGAGCTGCCTCTGGCTGCAGGGCACGTGGAGTGTGGGGCTGGCACAGGGATGGGGGGCTGAAGGTTGGCCTTGGAGAACCAGAATCAGTGGGAAAAGACCAACAAGAGCATCGAGCCCAAACATCCACTTAGTACCACCATGGCCCCTGAACCATGGCCACTGAACCATGGCCCCCGAACTATGGCCCCCAAACCATGGCCCCCAAACCATGGCCCCCGAACCATGGCCCCAGGACCATGGCCACTGAACCATGGCCCCCAAACCATGGCCCCAGGACCATGGCCACTGAACCATGGCCCCCAAACCATGGCCCCAGGACCATGGCCACTGAACCATGGCCACTGAACCATGCCCCCAAACCATGGCCCCAGGACCATGGCCACACACTTCTGGAACCCCTCCGGGGATGGGGACTCCACCACCTTGACCTGATGACCTCACTGACCCCATGACCGGGGTCCAGACACCCCAGATTCACCCAGCCTGCCGCTCCCTGTGCACAGAGGGCAGAATCGCCCCAGTGCAGAGCAGCAGCACAGCAGTGGGGGGCACACAGAACTTACAGCCCCCAGAGGGGGTCTCCAAGGGCCACCCAAAGCTGCCTCTCGCCATTCCCAATCTGATGACTCAAGAGAGCCCCACGGAGCTAGGGTCACAAAACCAGAGGGGAGACAATGCCTCCCCAGCCAGCGGCATCTCGAGCACCCAAGCGCCTGTCCCCGCTGCCAGGTTCGCACCCAAGCAGCGCTCAGCGCCGCAGCGCCGCGCTCCGAGCGGACCCCACTCGTCTCCCAGCAATGGCCCTGGGGAGGCCGAACCGGCCCGCACCACGGCACGGAGACCGCCGAGGCGCGGCGACCAGCACGGAACAGCGGCCGGGGCGCGGGGAGGAGGGCGGCCAGGCCATGAGGGGGCAGCGGGGCGGGACAGGCCTAGGCCGGGCCGCGGGGGAGCACGGGCGGCGCCTTACCCCCGGCCCAGCCCCGGCACGTAGCCCAGGGGCGCGGGCATGCCCAGGAACGGCTTCTTCTTCTTGTTCATGGCGGCGGCGGAGCGGGAGCGGGAGCGGGAGCGGGATCCGGAGCGGGAGCGGGATCGAGATCGGGATCGGGAGCGGGATCGGGAGCGGGATCCGGAGGCTCAACCGCGTCCGGCAGCGGCGGAAGCGGCGGCGCTGGGGGCGGGGCTTAGCCAGGGGCCGCGCGGCACTTCCGCTCCGGCGGGGCAACAGAGCGCCCCCTGGCGTCGCAGAGCGCCCCCTGGCGCCACGACGGATCCGAGCGCCAAGGGGAACGAGGCAGCAGGGCTCAGGAGCAGCAGGGCCCAGGGGCAGCTGGGCCCGGGGGCAGCGGGGCCCGGGGGCAGCGGGGCTCGGGGGCAGCGGGGCTCGGGGGCAGCGGGGCCCGGGGGCAGCGGGGCCCGGGGGCAGCGGGGCTCTGGGGCAGCGGGGCTCTGGGGCAGCGGAGCTCTGGGGCAGCAGGGCTCTGGTGCTCGGTTGCACACACGTGTGCACATGCAGTCCCGCACACCCCTGCACGGCCGCACACGCCTTTGCCCCCTGATAGCACAGCTTCAGCGTTCTCAGCACCCCAGCATCCTCAGCACCCCAGCATCCTCATCCCCCCCAGCATCCCCATCACCCCAGCATCCACATCATCCCCAGCATCCTCACCACCCCAGCATCCTCACCACCCCAGCATCCTCACCACCCCAGCATCCACATCACCCCCAGCATCCTCACCACCCCAGCATCCTCACCACCCCAGCATCCCCATCATCCCCAGCATCCCCATCATCCCCAGCATCCTCACCACCCCCAGCATCCTCACCACCCCAGCATCCTCATCCCCCCCAGCATCCCCATCATCCCGGCACCCCACCACCTCCAGCACTCCATCAACCCCATTTCCTGTATTACCCCCATCAAGCCCATCACTTGATCACCCCTACCATCCCCTTCACCCCATAACCTCACCCTCCCCATCACAGAACCACAGGATCATTTAGGTTGGAAGGGACCTTTCAAGGTCATCTATTCCAGAGCCTCTGCAGTCAGCAGGGGCATCCCCAACTAGACCAGGATGCTCAGAGCCCCATCAGGTCTGAACTTGAATGTCTTCATGGTTGGGCCTCTGCCACGTCCCTGGGCAACCTGTTCCAGTGTTCCATCACCCTCATAGTAAAGAACTTGTTCCTAGTGTCCAAATCATCCCCATCATCCCTATCATCCTCATCATCTCCATCACCACCATCATCCCTTTCACCCTCATCACCCTGATCCCCACCCTCAGCAGACCCTGCTGCAGGCAGAGCCCCCTCAGCCTGAGGCACCATCTGCTCTGTTAATTATGAATGCAGAGAGTTTGTAACTCATCAGCAAAACAATGCCTGTTGTTTAATGCCCACACAGGCTTTGGGGAGCAATGAGGATGATGGTGGTGATGGTGATGATGGAAATAAGGGAGGGGATGAGGAAGCTAAAGCTGTGCTATCATAGCATCCACGTTTCCTGGCTGCTATTGTTATCATCATCATCATCATTATCACTATTACTGTTACCACTATTACTCTTGAGAAACAAGTAGATGCTGTGGATGGTTTGTAACACCCCCAGCAGTTGAGTGTCTCTGCTGGGGAGCAAAGCCAACACCCCACATTCAACAGCCTCCAGCCAAACCAGGGCTAAAAAGGGACACAAGGGGCTGGGAACATCCCAGGGCTGGCCAAAGCCTCCAGAACTGCTCTGCCTCAGCCCTCTCCGAGCCACTGCCCCTCCCCTTGCAGGTCTGTGCTGTGCCAGCCTTGCTCTCCCCTCCTCTCTGTTCCCCAAGAGAAATTCCCCCTGGAAGCACAGGCAGGGCTGGGTGCTCATCCCCTCCCCAGCTCAGGGGTCTCCCCAGCCCTGTCCTGCTGTGTGGTGGCAGCAGGGATGGCCATGCTCAGAAGCCATCTCCTGGGGCTGGCAGATGTCCAGCTCCGCTTCTGCGCCACCCATCCTCCTCCCCAGGCACCCACGGGCATCCCAGGGGCTCCTGCCTCCGTTTCCCCTGCTGGCAGCACCGGGGAGGCTTCTCTCAAGCACCCACACCGAGGGTCTCAGAGTTCCTTTGCTGTCATTCAGCAAAGTCTCCTTCATGTGAAGACATCTGAAGGCACCTGGGATCTGTGTCCACCTGGAATGGAGAAGCAGAAGGTGCCCTGCCAGAGGCCCAGGGTCATGAAACACAAGGGCAAGGGGGGGCAAGAGGGGTGTGAAGGGCCTGGGGATGGCTGGGGGGGGTTGTCCTCATCCTGCAGCCCCCACCCAGCACCCAACCCTGCCTCTCACTGCCAGCCCTTGCCAGGCTTCCAAGGGCTGAAGCAGAGCCCAGCTGCAGGAGCAGACAAACAGCCCCATTTTGCATGCTGATGCCAACCCAGCCCCCAGCCACTTCCCAGCTCTATTTTTGGGTTCTGAGGGAGAAAACAATGAAAAAGAAAGGAAAAAAACACCACTTTTGCCAAACAGTTGGGTGGCGGGGGGGGGAGGGAGGCTGCAGCTCCTGCCCCTCCTGGAGGGACATCCTGGAGTGAGGACAAAGCCCGTGGGAGCATTCTTAGCTCCAAGGAAGGCTGTGGGAGCCCCTGCCCCCCCAGCCCCACATGGGCTGCCCTGAGTCTCCTGGCTTTGGAATATCCTTGCAGTCTGCCTCCGTGCAGCCCTGCAGCTGGGGACCATTTCCCCTCCGGGGCAGGATTTGGCCCTGAAAGAAGGCTCCATCAGCCCTCACCAGCTCCTGCAGCTTCTTGCTGGGGCTAATAAAAGCTATTGCTGCCCAGCAAGCCTGGCCTCCTTTGTACACCCCGAGTGCCTCCATGCTGCACCCGTGCTCCTGCACACCCCCCAGGGACAGGGCCCAGCAGCTGTGTGCAGGGAGAGCTTAGCTTATGGTGGGACTGGAGGATCTAAAGGTCTTTTCCAACCAGGTGGTTCTCTGATTCCATGATTCTGTTTCATCAAGCCTCAGTTGAGGGGGTGGATAAATTCTTGTCCCTGCCAGGGGATGGGAGATGAAGAGAACCAGCACCCACCAGCAACCCTCCCAGCCCAAGAGGAGAAGCTGTGGCAGGGAGAGGGAGAGCAGGGGAGTGCTGGCTCTCTGCTGACAGCAGGACAGCTGCAGGAATTTCACTGAAAAAGAAGGGATAACCCCCAAAACCCCTGAGGGGAGGGCTGGTGGCAGGGTGACCCCAGCAGGGAGGTGCAAGGGAGGGGAACCTTCCCACCTCCTCTCTGCAGCACCCCCCCAGCTGAGGAGAGGAGGCAGCAGCATTTACAGGGTGAGGAAAATCAATAGTAAATGATTTTTGATCTCCACTCTGCAGGGACCTGTGGCTTGTTTCGTGCTGCTGGGTCCTGGGGGCGGCCGGCAGCCGCTGGCCCTGCGCACTGCAAGCTCCAGCAGGGTTGGGGCACAGCAGGGATTAGTGGTTCAGGATCTGCCCCTTCAGCATCCTTGTGGGGTCTTTGGCCACCCCAGGGGATCTCTCCTGGCGTGTCCCTTTGCTATCCCAGCCCCAGCACTGAGCTCTTCTCAGAGAAAGTGGAAAATAACCACTTGGATGGAGCACAAGACCCAGCTCAGCTACTGGGGACCCCACTGGGGGCTCAGCACCCAGCCCCAGGCCGAGCGAGGAGCTGGGCAGCCCAGGGCCAGGGCTGCTGAGGAGGGGTTGGGGTCACCACTGTCTCCTTGCTCACACAAAGCCACTTCTGTGGCCCTGTGGAGAGCAGAGGCTGAGGCAGCATCTCCTGGGACAACAGGAAAACAAACCCCCAGGCTCTCCCAGCGCTGGGAATTTGTGGCCTTAAACATCACACAGCACAGCAGGGCCCAGGGCAGGCTCCAGTCCAAGCAGCACTCCCCACTGCCTGCCTGCAAACCTCCTCCTGCAAACCTCCTCCTGCAAATCCCCTGCCTGCAAACCTCCTCCTGCAAACCTCCTCCTGCAAACCTCCTCCTGCAAATCCCCTGCCTGCAAACCTCCTCCTGCAAACCTCCTCCTGCAAACCTCCTCCTGCAAACCTCCTGCCTGCAAACCTCCTCCTGCAAACCTCCTCCTGCAAATCCCCTGCCTGCAAACCTCCTCCTGCAAATCCCCTGCCTGCAAACCTCCTCCTGCAAACCTCCTCCTGCAAATCCCCTGCCTGCAAACCTCCTCCTGCAAACCTCCTCTGCAAATCCCCTGCCTGCAAACCTCCTCCTGCAAACCTCCTCCTGCAAACCTCCTCCTGCAAACCTCCTCCTGCAAATCCCCTGCCTGCCAAACTCCTTCTCCAAAGCCCCTCCTGGGAAATTCCTGCCTGTGAAACACCTCCTGCAAACCTCCTCCTGCAAGGCCAGAGCAGAAACCCAGCCCCATGCCAGCACCACCTGCCCGTGTCGCTGGTGCCATCCTGGGGGGACCGGGAGCAGTGCAGAGCTCCCTGGCTGGAGCAGCCTGGGCCGGTGGGAGGGGTCCCTGCCCACGGCAGGGGGCTGGACCTGGATGATCTCGAAGGTCCCTTCCAACCCAACCCATTCTGTCACTCCCTGACTGAGCCCTGGGCGGTAAGAGACACCAGCCTTGGCCACCACAGCCCCGGCACATTGCCACCCGTGGCTGAGCTGGTGCTTGCTGGGCAGACCTGCTGCTGCTCTGTGCTCCCAGATGTGATCATTGTTTGGATTTGAGACTGAACCAGAGGCTGCTTCTGGGTCCCCGTTGGCTCAGCTGCTAAATTAACACTTTCTGAGCCTGTTCTCACTTGATTATCACCCTGTGCAGTGAAAGCCTCTGAAGAGAGGATGTCCTGCTTCCTGAAATCAACTCCACATCAGGTAAATTTGAATGAGTCCCACCCAAGGATGTGGAGGGGCCCAGAGGATGCATCTGCAGCATCTGCTCCCCGAGCCAAGGACCAACACACAACAGGGAGCTGCTCCAGAGCTGGCAGCAGGCGGGTGCTGAGTTCCCAGCACAGCTGGGATGGAGAGAGGTGCCTCTGAATGTCTGCCCTGAGGCCATCTTAGATCTCAGAGGCAATTAATGGAGGTTGCTAAAGGGGCTCCAACACAGAGCTTGCACCCTCAGCAATGGGGAGAGCAGAGCTGGCATCAGCTGGAGGCTCACTGGGTACAATCCTCCTGTGGGAGAAAGCTCCAGAGTGTGAGCTGCTCACCAGCAGCATGCCAGTGGTGGTACCCAAATGGAGCTCCTTCAAATCACCTTCTCATCCCACAGTGTCTAAACCCCAGAGCTCCTGGAGAGGGACCGAGGTGGCTGAAAGCTCCCAGTGGTGTGGGCTGCTGGAGGAGTGGACACAGAAGCTCCTTCCCAAACCCCAGTGCCACTGTCCCCTCTCATTCCCCATCCTGGGGCTGCCTAAACTCTGCACCCAACTGCTCTGCCTCACAGCACAGGGCTGTGCAGCCCCTGGGGGGGACACCAGCTCCTCCATCGCACTGCCACTCCTCAGCACCACCTCTCCCACGTCCCAAGAGCAGGAGATGCTCTTTGGGACACCAGGAGGCAGGGACACCTTCCAGCCCGGCCTTTCCTCACTGCTGAAGCCCTCCTTTTGCAGCCTGGCTGCCATCACAAGCAGCTCCCAGCTCCCCAAGCAGCGTGTGGTGGCAATCAGAGCAGAGCAAATCAATTGCAGCCTGGCTCTACCTCGCGACGTAAACAAGAACTCAGCTTCTGTAAGCAACTGAATGCAGGCAGCGAGCCTGAAATCAGGCTGGGAGGGCTGCAGGCTGCTGAGATGTGCCGTGGCCACGCTGTGGCTGTTACCTTGCTCGTGCTGGTTAGCTGCTAGAGGCTGCAGAAGTCTGCTCAGCTCACAGAATCAATCAGAGCATCAATCATAGAGTCACGAAGGCTGGAAAAGACTTCTGAGATCATCAAGTCCAACTATCAGCCAGAGGCCTCCAGGGCCAGCAGGCCATGGCCTGAGCTGCCACAACTGCTTGCTTGCTGAGCACCTCCAGGGGTGGGGATTCCACCACCCCCCAGGGCAGCCTGTTCCAATCACAGAGTGCATTGGGTTGTAAGGGACCCCTGGAGGTCATCCAGTCCAACCCCACTGCAGTCAGCAGGGACACCCCCAGCTAGAGCAGCTTGCTCAGGGCCACACCAAGTCTGACCCTGAGTGTGGCCAGGGGTGGTGCCTCCACCACCTCCCAGGGCAGCCTGTTCCAGTATTTCACCATCCTGGTAGTGCAGAGCTTCCTCCTGGTGTCCAGCCCTGCTCTAGGTTCAAACCACTGTCCCTGTTCCAAGGCCTGACCACTCTTTCAGCAAGGAAAGTTTCCTAACATCCAACCTAAGCCTCCCCTGGAGCAACCTGAGGCCATTTCTCCTTGCCCTGCTGCTTGCTCCTTGAGAAAAGAGACCAGCAGTCACCTCAGCCCAACCTCCCTCCAGGGAGTTGTCGAGAGCAGTAAGTTCTCCCCTTACAATGGTTTTGATTTGTGCCCCTTTGGGGCCCTGATATAAGAACCCCAGAGCCAGGGTGATGGCAATGCCCAGCCTGGGGGCTTCTCCTTGGTGAGGCCAGCAGGATCCAGCCTGTCACAGCTCCAATTAGCTAATGGAGAGCAGAGGGAGCTGGGTGAAATGATTTTGGCCCCTAAAAATATTGCAACAAATGAATAAACAACCAAGAACCAAGCAAAGAAAAACCTCAGTGGTGATTCCAGACTGCAGCTGGGGGAGAGAGAGCCCCAGGCCAGCGTCTGAGCACCCTCCTGTGCCGTGGCACTGGGGCAGGGGGAGATGTGGCTGCAGCCAGGTGAGGCAGGAGCTGCATCCCCGAGCCTGGCTGCGTTCCCACGGTGCTCAGCACTGCTGCACAGGGTGGGCTGGGGCCCAGCCAAACCTCCCCAGCTCATGAAACATCCATGAGCATCGAGCAGCTTCTTGGAATACCAATGTAGGGGCTGGGGTTTGGGGTTTTTGGTGGCTGGTTGGGTTTTTTCCCTTCTCACTGGAAAGGGCTCTGAGCTTTGTCCTCTGGCTGCGGATCGCTACGGCAGCTGAGGAAGGTGGCTCCCACCACCTCGCGGTGTCCTTGCAGCTGATGGCATCTCCAGCAGCCCCTTCTTGAATTCAGATGGAAATGCATCATGTCATTTGGGAAAATGATATTAACCCTCCCCCCCGCCCCCAGCCCCTCCTCTGTGCTGAGAGGAAGGGAAGGAGCCAGGCTGAGCTCCCAAACCATTGCAGCTGCCTTGAGAGCACCCGCGAGGTGCCCAAATCCAATTAGCAACACGTCCTTGTAAACCTCCCAATGAAAGCAGCTCCAGCAGTGCCAGGCAGCAGCACACAGGCAGGGATGCCTCAGATGTCCTCTGCCAGTAAATCAGCATCCTCAGGAAGGTGCAGCTCTCAGGGAGAGGGCAGCCAGCAGAGCCGGGGATGAGGAGGCCGCAGGCGCTCGGAAGCTTTGGTGCCGCTCCAGGCAGGCTCTCGCTGCCCAGCCCTCAGCTCTTGGTGCTTCAGCAGCAGCATGAAAACAAACTGTCTGCAAGGAGAGATTTCTCACAGCACTAAATATTTCTGTGCCCAGTCGAGCTAAGCACCATCCATCACCCCAGGCTCCAGGCACAGAGCTGCCTCCCCCCAAGTGCCTCCACAAACTCTTCCTAAACTCCTTGCACAGCGATTCAGGGTTGGGGGGGACAGGGGAAGCCCCTCTGTGGTGCTTGGCTTGTGAATGCCAGCCCCTGCACTTGGGGCTGTGGGGAGAAGGGGGATCCCCAGCACCTGGCTGCACCTGCAGCCCCCCCAGGCAAGGCATGAGGGGCTTGGTGATGGTCACCTCATGGATTCACAGGATGGGTTGGGTTGGAAGGCACCATAAAGGTTATCCAGTTCCAACCCCCTGCCGTGGGCAGGGTCACCTCCCACCTGCCCAGGCTGCTCTACCTCATCCAGCCTGGCCTGGAACACCTCCAGGGAGGAGGCAGCCACAGCCTCCCTGGGCAACCTGTGCCAGGCTCTCCCCAGCCTCACTGCAAAGAATTCCTTCCTCAACTCCAGTCTCACTCTGCCCTCTTCCAGCTGAAACCGCTGCCTCCCATCCTAGCCCTTGTAGGAAGTCTCAGGAGGGATGGGGCACAGCCAGGGCTCCAGAGGCCACCTGCCTGGCCACAGCTGGAGGGTGCAGCTCCTCCTCCCCCTCTGCCTGGGTGCCTTTTGTTGGTTTTTTCCTGCTGATGAGTGATTTTCATTAAGGAGCAGACGAGCAGAGCCACGCAGAAATTAGCTGCTTTTCTCCTCAGACAAACGACTTCCGTCTGAAGGCTTTTTCCTCCCCTCCCTCTCCTCCTGGCAGGGCTGCGGCGGGAGCAGCGCTGAGCTTTAATTGCTTCCTTTCTTCTCTGAAAAGCCAGCGTGCTGAATCATCCCCTCCCGGTGCCCTCCCCAGAGCCTGGCACACGGGCTGCCGGGGCTCACGGTGGCATTGGTGCTGTCCCCACCCAAACCCGCGGGCACCTGGAGGGCAGATCTGTAGGGCTGGGGCTCGGTGGAGCTGCTGTCCTTGGCCTGTCCCTCGCCAGCACGAGGGGCAGGGAGCCCCTGGGGGTGCTTGGAGCCTCCCAGGCTTTGCTCTGGGCTTGAGTTCAACTCTCCAGCTTTTCCCTCCTGTTGTCTAACTCCACTGAGGGATGCTGAAGCATGTGGTGCAGTGGTGGTCCTGGTGGAGCCAGGTAATGGTTGGACTTGATGATCTTCATTCTGCACAAACCCTCCATGAAAGGACCCAAAGACAAACCAGCACCCGGCACAGGGTCACTGGGGCTGGTCAAGAGATGCTCCAGCTTGGGAGGCATTGGGTTGGCCACCCAGGGTTGTTGCTGGAAGCTGTAACAGCTGAGGGTGGCCAGACCGTGGAGCACACCACACCACCTCCCCAGCCCTCCCTGCACAGCCCCCAAAGTCCTGAAAACCCTTTGGAATTGCAAGAGGTGAGTGGTCCAGGCCTCCCCACGCTCCCCAGGCCCTGCTGCAGCACCACCAGGAGGGAAATGGTGATGAGGAAACAAATTCCTGTCCTCAGGATCATGAAACCTTCCTGGGAGAAGGATGATTGCTACCAGAGGGGGAAAGTGGGAAAGGGCAGGCTGGGAAGAGCAGCACAGCCTGGTGGAACCTGCACACATCTGTCAAGCCCCACCAGCCTTGCCCTGCCAGGGCCCCTCCTGAGCCACATTCCTCTTGGAAAACACCTGCCAGGGCCTGGAAGCTCTGTGTGTAGACACAGGCTGAGGGAGAAGGAGGCATTTCAGAGCGAGGGAAACCAGGTTGGGTCTTTATGTGATGGAGTGGGATGCCTGCAATGAGCAGCACTGCCCTGCCTGCAGGAGGAGGAGGAGGAGGGGGACTGCCAGTGCCAGGAGGAAGGAGGATAGCAGTAGCCCAGTGGACTCTGCAGGCTGCACACAGGGTCTGTGGCTCAGTGTCCCCACGCCTGGCATGGCAGCACGGTTGGCTCACCAAGTGTGGCAGAACCAGCTGGCTCATGGCACAGAGCTGAGCCTGGCTGGGGGCTTAAGCCCCCTCCAGGGCATCTCCTCAATAGGCATCCAAGATTTTGGAGAGCTCACATGGACCTGGGGAGGGTAATTCTTCCAAGCACTGAACACACACAGAGATAAACACACACACAGATAAACACACACAGAGACACAGACACACACACACATACCCCCCCCCCCACACACACACACACATCCACACACACACACACACATCCACACACACACACACACACACATCCCCCCCACACACACACACACATCCACACACACACAGAGATAAACACACACAGACACACACACAGACACACACATATACACATATACACACACACAGAGACAGACACATCCACACACACATCCCCACACACACACACACACATCCACACACACACACATACATCCACACACATCCACACACACACACAAACACACACACACACACACACATATACACACACAGACACACAGACACATCCCCACACACATATACACATCCCCACACACATACACACACACATATACACATCCCCACACACAGACAGACACGCAGACACATCCCCACACACAGACAGGGATCCAAGTGGAACCACAAACAATCAAAAGCGTGAGCACGGTGCCCACCACACCTTGGCATCCCCAGAACCTCTCTACCAGCTGGGGAGGGTCCTAGGGGTGATGCCCAGGGCAGATCCCGGGGGCTGATGTCTCCGGGCAGGGATGTGGGGGCTGACGCTCCCGGGCAAGGATCCGGGGGGATGCTGGGGGCGTCCTCGGGGAAGGGAGAGGCGGCGGCGCGGGGCGGGCGGCGGGCGGAGCGCCCGCGGGTGGCGGAGCCGGTACCGCCCCCGGCGCGGACACCGGGGCGGGGCGGGCCGGGAGCGCCCGGTGCCGGCGGCGGAGCTGGGGGGGGGACACGGGACCAGGGGCTCCGTCCCCGCCCGAGCGCGGCCCCGCTGCGCGGAGGATGAGCTGCGGCCAGCACAAGGACATGGAAGGTACCGGGGACGGGCAGGGTGGGCTCAGGTGCACGGCGGGATGCGCCTCCCCCAGCCCCAAACCTTCCTGAGGGGCTGCTCCCTCCATCCTGGGCATCTGCCCAGGCGCTTCAGCACTCCTGGTGCTTCTCTGTCCATCCCGGTGGTCTGTCCTTCATCCCTTCCCGACGCTGACACCTCCATCCCGGGGGTCTCCTCGCCCTCCACCCCCGGTACTTCTCTGTCCAACCTGGGGTTCTGTCCTTCATCCCTCCCGGCTGCTGTTCCCTCCATCACCCCCTGGCACAGTCCCCTCCAGCCCGGGGGTTTGCCCACCCTCCATCACCCCCAGTGCTGGCCCCTCGATCCCGGGGATCTGCCCTCCACCCCCTCCCCATTCCTGCCACTCCATGCCCCACCTATTCTTGCTCCCTCTAACCGGGGGGCTGCCCCTCCTCATCCTCCCCTGCTGCCCTCAACACCCCGGGGAGAGTCCATTCCCATCCCCTGGCCCAGCGTTATGGGGTACCAGGGAAATGGGCTGGGAAACGCGGCTGGAGCAAGAGGGTGCAGGTGTGAGGGCAGGGCAGGGCAGGGCTGGGGGGGCTGGAGCAGGGTAGGAGCCATGGGAAGGGGCTGGAACGTGGTGCCAAGGTGGAAGGGCACTCACTGCAGGCAGGGGGGTCCCTGCCTGTGGCTCCTAATCCTGCTTCCTGCCAGGAGACCCTGCTCAGAGCCACCCTCCAAGGTCCTGTCTGCTGCCCTCATCCCAACCCTACAGCGATCTCCCCTCCTGGAGCTCTTGGGGACCTCCTGGCAGTGCCTATGGGGGGCTCCGGGGTACAGACACCTCCAAAGAGATGCACAGTGCCCCCAAAGGCTGTGCCCCAGGGCTCCTGTCACAGGGCTGCCTGTCCCTCCATGCAGGAGCACCCATGTGCAGCACCCATGTGCAGCACCCATGCATGGAGAGCATGCAGAGGGCATTTGCCTTCTGGGAGGCTGTGTGGTAGGGCTGGAGGGACCAGGGCAGCACCAGGCTTGTGGCTCATGCAGATGTCACCAAGGGCAAGATGAGTCCCTGGCAAGGCTGCTCCATCAGTGCAGGGGAGTCCTCATCCTCGCAGTCCCCAGAGGGCTCTCTGGAGGAGCACCGAGGGGGCAGCCGGCTCCCTGCGAGCCCTCCCGCGGCCGTGGGCAGCCCTCTCGCCCCACTGGGTGCTGAATGCCTCCTCCCTGCCAGCCACCAGGAGCCAGGCAAACCAACAAAGGGATTTTGTTCCTTGCAAAGCTTGTGCCAAGCTTCTCCCAGGGCCTGCTGTTAATCCCAGGAAGCCTGCCTGACCCCGGGGAGCCTGCCTGACCCCAGGGAGCCTGCCTGACCCCGGGGAGCCTGCCTGACCCCGGGGAGCCTGGCTGTCCCCCACAGCAGCTGGCTGTCCCCAGAGAGAGGACAGGGCTGCAGGACACACGTGTGTGTGACAGGCACAGGGCTGCCCCCGAGGCCGTGCTGGGAAATGGTGGCAGAGGATGGAGCTGGATGTGAGCAGTGTGCTGCCTGTCCCGGTGCTGGGGTCCACTCTCCTTGACCTGCCTGCTGCCACTTCCCCTGGGACAGGTCCTGGACACTGAGCAAGGCTGGCAGCACCTGTGGGAAGCCAGCTCAAAGCCACTTTGCTGGAGTCACTCAGCCTCTGCCCAGCCTGGGACCAGCCTGGGGATGCCTTTGCTGGCACGTGCTGCCATGTCCTGCCTCAAGGTCCCCATCCCTGGGAGATTTCCCACCCCTGTCCCCCATCAGAGGCTGCTGCAGCTCCGAGCCTCTCCAGCACTCACATTCCACCAGTGTCTGGAGAAGGAAAAGGAGCAAGGTGGGGGAGCTGTGTCTGTCCCTGCTGCTGCTGCAGACCCTGTCCCAGTGCCTGGGGCAGGTGGCTGCTGGCCTGGCTGAGGTGACCCAGCCCCTGGCTTCCCCCTCCACCTATCCTCTGCAGCTGAGAGGGTCCCCAGATGGATTCAAGAGCCACCATGAAAAAGTGAGGTGGTGGTGACCGCCCAGGCCATGAGCAAGCAGTGGGGTGTCCGTCCCTTGGGGCTGCCAGATGATGTCCAGGGGCCATGGACCACCAGTGGTGACCCAGAGAGGTGGAGCCAAGTCTGGCTCAGCCACCCTGGAGGCTTCTGCAAAGTCTACCCAGACCCCAAGCAGGGCCATAACCATGGGAGCTTAGGCAGGAGCAGGAGCAGACCATGCTGAGCCCCCTGCCCAGGCTGGGTGCTCACCACCTCACTCCCTCTCTCCTCTTCCTCCTACACCCCAGGCCCCCCAAACCACCGGTGCCCCCGGTGCTGCCACGCTGTGCCTGCCACAGCTCCAGGCACTCCCATGCCTGGTGAGTCTGCTGTCACCCCCAGCAGCCCCCCAGGCTTCCCATCCCTCCCTCCCTCCCTCCCTCCCTCCGTCCCAGTGCCAGCTGGCTCTGCCATGGGATTAGACGGGAGCACGGGAGGAAAACACGGAGCATCTCTCCGGATCAAACGCCCACAGGGCAGTGGGGAGGGGGTGTAAGTCTCTCCCCTCCCCTTGGATGAAGCCGTCTGGGGGCTGCCCAGCGCTGGGGCTGGGACGAGCCTGGAGCCACCACTGCTTGTCGGCAGGAGGGAGGTGATGGGCGGGGGGGGGAGTCAGTCAGGTGTGGACGAGGTATGAGGGGAGGCAGGGATGGAGCTGAGCTGGTGACAGCCGGTGGCGCCGAGCGCTCGCTCGTCCCTCCTCCCGCCGAGATGCAGCAGGGCCGACCGTCCCTCTGCTGCGTCTCCGCCATCCGCAGCTCGCAAGGACCCCCCGAGCCAGGTGAGCCATGGCCAGAGGGGGCTGTAGGGCATGGCCTGGGGGCGGCCGGGCCGGGGGGGCTGGGGGGAGATGCTGCGTGTGCAGCCCTGTCCGGGCTGGGCAGAGAAGGGGCTGGAGGTGGTTGGGTGCTCGTGGTGGTGTGTGGCTGCTCCTGTGGAAGGAGAGAAGCGGCTGCAGGGGAGGCCACCTCCGTGTCCCTGCCTGGAGACAGCCCAGGGGTTGCCCTGCTGAGGGCTTTCCCTGTCTCCATCTTTCCCTTGCCCCAGAATGCTCCCATATGCCCTGGCTCAGCACCCCCTGCCCTCATCCTGCTTGAGTGCCTCTGGGTGAGAGGAAAGTTGGGACCCGAGGAGTGGGTTTGGGGAGCAGGAGGAGCTGCTGGAGGAGCTGCCAAGGTTTGCTGCTGGAGGAGCTGCTGGGGCTGTGGGCTGCAGGGCAGCAGCTGCCCTGCCCGCGACGGGAAGGCTGCCGCCGGCATTCCCGGCCCTGCCTTTCTCCTCCTCTTGCTTTCCCTTGTCGTTCCCCCCCTCTCCCATCTCCCATCTGCTCTCTCTCCATCTCTCTCGCCGCCAGCGGGGTTTGCTGGGGGAGTGAGGATGCCCACGTCCTGCTCCTGGTGGCAGATGCTCTGTAGCCCCTGTGGGTGCAGGGTCTGATGGTGGCCAGAGCCCCATTCCCCAGTCTCCCTGCAGCAAGCCCTGGGGAAGCCCTGGCACAGCTGAAGGACACAGCGCTGGCACCAGCCCCTCTGGCCATGCCAGGTTCATATCTGCCCCCAGCAGAACAGCTTTCAGCTCAGGGGCAGCTCAGCACTACCACAGCAGGGCTGGGTGCTCAAAGGGCTGGGGGCAGGAGAGCTGGAGGCACCTTGGGCATCCTTGGCCGAGGGTACCTGCGGTGTCTGAGGCTGTAGGAAGCCATTGGAGACATCCCCATCACCCAGGACAGGTGCAGAGACCCTGCCTGCCAGCCCAGCCTCTCCTCAACACCAAACCTCTCCATGGATCTCCCTGCAGCCTTTGGCCAGGTCCCCTGCCTCAGTTTCCCCAAATCACTGCTTGTTGCTGGCTGTGTTTAGGGTCTGGATAGCCTGGGACAGGTGGACACACTGACAACCATTTCCTGCTCCATTTCCACTTCCTTTGGCCAGCTGGTCTCCTCTTACATGAAGATGAGCACAGGCTGGAGAGGTCTCTGCGTCTCCTCTCTTTTCAACCCCTGGCCTATGGAAGCAAGCTCTGGGGAGCTGCCAGAGCCCTTCCACTCTCCCAGGGGGAGATCTCCTCTGGCTGCTACTGTGCCTTCAGCACTTGTTCCTGGCTTGCCCAGCTTGTGGTGCTCCCTACTTGCCCAACTTGCTGTGGTGGGAGCAGGGCAGCTGGGGGATGCTCTGCAGGTCAGGGCTGCTCGTGTCCAGGCACCTGGCTTCCACCCAGCACAGATGAGAGTAGGAGCCCCTAACACCCCTGTGTCCTCCTCCCACAGCAGCCAGCTCCCTTCATCCCCCACTCAAAGGACAGCTCTGCATCACCACTGCAACCTGTGTACCCCAGCTCACTAAGAGACAAGGAGTGAGGGACAAGCCCCACTCCCCAGTGGGTGAGTGGCTCTCCGTGGGTCATGGCTGAAGGGCTGCCCCATGCCTGGTCAGCAGCTTGTGAGTCTGTGGGGCAGCAGCTGTCCCCAGGCAGCTGTGTCCCCTTCTCCCCTGGGATGCTCAGGGCGAGGTTTGTCTGCTCCCCAGCCCTCGGTGGTGGCTACTTAGTGCCAGACTGGTCACTGGTCCATTGGTAGGTCACTGGTTGGACTCGATGGTCTTAGAGGTCTTTTCCAACCCAAACAATTCTGTGACTCTATGGAGAGTTCTCCTTCCTTCTGCCCCCCTCCTGTCCTCTCCCCCAGCAGGGCCATGGTGCCAAGCAGGGCTTTGTTGTCTGGCAGGGAAGAGCAGCTGCAGGTCCCCAACGTCTGCTCAGCAGGCAGGCGTCACAACAAGGCCTGCTGCTGAGGGGCTTCTGTGGGCAAACATCTTGGCAGTGCCTGCCAGCTCCCAGCACCAGCTGGCAGCTCCCTGGATTTCCTCCCTGGCAGTGGGAAGGGATGGTGGGAGAGGGGAGATCATGGGAGCAGGGGGTACAGCTGAGCTTAGCAGACCCCATGGGGCCAGCAAGACATTTTTGGGTGCCCAGGAGTGAGGTGGAAGGTCACCATGGCCAGCTCCCACCCTCACCCAGGTGGGGTTTGGTCTCTTCTTGCATGGAACAAGTGACAGGATGAAAGGAAATGGCCTTAGATTGCACCAGAGGAGCTTTAGGTTGGAGATGAGGAAGAATTTCTTTGCTGCAGGAGTGGTCAGGGCCTGGCAGAGGCTGCCCAGGGGGGTGGTGGAGTCCCCATCCCTGGAGGGGCTCCAGAAATGTGTGGCCATGGCACTTGGGGCCAGGGTTTGGTGGCCGTGGTGGTGATGGGTTGAGAGTTGGACTGGGTGATCTTGGAGGTCTTTTCCAACCCAAACAACTTCATGGCTCCATGATTCCCTGATTCCCTGATCCTATGATCCTATGGTTCCCTGATCCTGTGATTCCATGGTTCCATGGTTCCCTGATTCCCTGATTCCCTGATCCTGTGATTCCATGGTTCCATGGTTCCATGATTCCCTGATTCCCTGATCCTATGATCCTATGGTTCCCTGATCCTGTGATTCCCTGATCCTGTGATTCCCTGATCCTGTGATCCCATGATTCCATAGTTCCATGGTTCCCTGATCCCATGGTTCCATGGTTCCACAGCTCCCTGCTGCTACGATCCCATGGTTGGTTCCGTGGCTCCAGGCCTCTGCCCCCTGGCTCTGTGCTTCCACCCCTCCTGCCTCCAGGCTGCCACACCTGGCTGTTTCTCTGGTCCCCTCCGCAGCCGCCGCGCACCTCAGCTTCTGCCGCAGCCTGCTGGAGCACACCGTGTCCGCCGAGAACCTCAGCTACCGGCTGCAGAGGAACCCTGGCAGCAGCCGCACCTGGCACGATGGCCGCAGCCAGCGGGCAGACAGCGGCAGGACCGTCAAGCTGCTGCGGCAGCCGGGCACCGAGGGCTCCCAGGTACCCTCTGGGCACCGCCACGCCTCCCTCCAGACCCTGCCCCAGGGCCGTGAGGGGATGGAGTGTGCACAGAGAAGGGCAACAGAGGTGGGGAAGGGTCTGGAGAGCGGGGCTGGGGAGGAGCAGCTGAGGGAGCTGGGGGTGCTCAGCCTGGGGAAGAGGAGGCTGAGGGAGACCTCCTTGCTCTCTGCAGCTCCCTGAGAGGAGGTTGGAGTGAGGTGGGAGTTGAGCTCTGCTAAAGCTGGGATCAGTTGATGGAAGGAGAGGAAATGGCCTGAAATTGTGCCAGAGGAGGCTTAGGGTGGAGATGAGGAAGGATTTCTTTGCTGCAGGAGTGGTCAGGGCCTGGCAGAGGCTGCCCTGGGAGGTGGTGCAGTCCCCATCCCTGGAGAGGTTCAAGAACCCTGTGGCCATGGCCCTTGGGGCCAGGGTTTGGTGGCCATGGTGGGGTTGGGCTGCTGGTTGGACTGGGGGAGCTCAGAGGTCTTTTCCAACCCAAACAATTCTGTGCTTCTATCCAAAGATTCCCTGCAGGAGCTCCTCTCCTTTCCCTGCAGGCTCACACTGTCAGACCCCATGGTGTTGGAAGCCCTCCTGATTATTGGGCATTTAATTATGGTAATCTATACAAAAATATCATCACTTAATGATTCTCATCAGGCTGAGGGCTGTGCTGAGCTCTCTGCATCACCTCCCCTCCACACCTCGAGCTGGGACTTGATGCAGTCCTGCAGGGAATGCACCAGACCCAAATTCCTTAGAATGCCTGGAAATCCCTGAGTGTGGAATGGCTCTCAGGCAGCCTTGGGAGGATGGTGATGAGGCTGTGGGCTGAAGGTTTCCAGCCATTTGCCTCTTCCCCTACCTCTTCACAGCCAGCAGAAGGAAAAATCTTCCCAGTGAGCAGCTCCTGGTGATTCCTAATCCCTTCAGCATGCCCTGGGATCAGCATTGGGAGGCAGCAGCAGAAAGGGAATAGGGGAAATGGGACTGCCCATCTTCCAGCCTCCATCAAGAGCTTTTCCACCCTGAGGGCCAGGCTGGCTGTGCTGCTTGTGCTGCTTGTGCTGCTTG
The DNA here is from genome assembly GCF_026170545.1 of Melanerpes formicivorus. NCBI lineage: Eukaryota > Metazoa > Chordata > Aves > Piciformes > Picidae > Melanerpes > Melanerpes formicivorus. Next base: position 15,430,327 of record NW_027142371.1, on the reverse strand, counting down.
TGCTGCTTGGGCTCCCTCCATGAAAGGGAACAAGGTCAGGTAGAGCCCTAGCACCACAGGACCAGCAGCTGTGGTGTCCCCCTCCTGGTGTCACTGTCCAAACAGACCCCCCAGGCATCCCACTGCCTCCTTCCCTCTTACACCTCTGTGACAAGCATGGGGACAGAGCTGCTGCACATGCTGCCTGCACATGCTGCCTGCACATGCTGCCTGCAGAGGGGAACGTTGCCAGCCCCTCTCCAGGTGCCAGGCACATTCACCGTGGCCCTGCCTCATTTCCATGCCCCCCAGAGAGATTGGGGCAGGACAAAAGCTTTCATTTTGCCATAAGCAAGGAAAAATGCCCAGGAGAAGGGAGCTGAATATCTCCCAGGGGATGGCTCCCACCTCTCAGCTCTCCCCAGCCACCTCCTGCCTCCCTTCAGGAGCAGCCCCGAGCTCTGCTCTCCTCACCGCTGCTGCTGGCCCTTCACGGCTGAGAGTTCATCAGAGAGACAGCAGAGCTCAGCAGCCTGGAAAACCAGCCCTGGATTCCTGACACCTCCCCTGCCCACCCACAGACCTCCCAGGGGCTGCACACCCCGTGCTGGGGGGGCACAAGATGCACCCCAAGCCAGCAGCATGGAGAGGGCTTAAGGATGCTGGAGCAGGGCCAGAGGAGGCAATGAAGATGATCAGAGGGCTGAGAACCTCTCCTGTGGGGCAGGCTGAGGGAGTTGGGGTTGTTCATCCTAGAGGGGAGAAGGCTCTGGGGAGACCTTAGAGCATCTTCCAGTACCTGAAGGGCTCCAGGAGAGCTGGGGAGAGACTTTTGACAAGGGCTGGGAGTGACAGGAGGGGAGGGAATGGATTGAAGCTTGAGGAGGGCAGATTGAGACTGGAGCTGAGGAAGAAATTCTTGGCAGTGAGGGTGGGGAGACTCTGGCACAAGCTGCCCAGGGAGGCTGTGGCTGCCTCCTCCTTGGAGATGTTCAGGGCCAGGCTGGATGAGGCCCTGAGCAACCTGTGCTGGTGAGAGGTGTCCCTGCCCATGGCAGGGGGGGCTGGAACTGGTCCCTGCCAACCCAAAGCATTCTGTGAGTCTATGATGAGATGGGTGCCCAAAGCAGGGCTGGGGCTGATAGTGATCTGCATGCAGGCATGAGCTTGCTGAGGGGACCTGCAGGCTGTTCCTCACCCCTTCCCCTGTGCCTGGCACAGCTGCTTGGATAATGGCTGTGGGAAGCTCGTGGGAAGCAGGCAGGAAGCTCATGGGAAGCAAGCAGGAAGCTCATGGGAAGCAGGCAGGAAGCTCATGGGAAGCAGGCAGGAAGCTCATGGGAAGCAGGCAGGAAGCTCATGGGAAGCAGGCTGTTATTTCCCCTGGCCCCTCCACTTCTCATCATCACTCCTTAGTGAATCCAGAGTAAATTGCCTCCTCCTCTTTCTCCTCCTCCTCCCCATGGCACACTCCCTGCAAGCTCAGCCGAGTGTGAAGGAGCTGAGCAAGCAGCCAGGGCTGTGTCTGTGGGGAGCAAAGTGCTGTTAGAGGTCCCCCTGCAAGGTGGAGGTTTGGGTTGGTTTGGTTTGGTTTGGTTTGGGTTGGGTTGGGTTGGGTTGGGTTGGGTTGGGTTGGGTTGGGTTGGGTTGCTTGGGAAACCACTTTTTGTCTGTTGTCTGTCACATTTTCCACCTGCCTTTGAGGTGGACTCCTGGGTTATTCATTTACAAGCTCTCCACTTTGCTCTCTTCCCTCTTGCTTGTGTGGCCCCAGGCAAGCCTTAGAATCCCAGAACCAGCCAGGCTGCAAAGCCCTCTGAGATCCTCAGGCCCAACCTTCCACCCAACACCTCCATGACCTCCAGACCACGTCCCAAAGTGCCAAAGCCACTCAGCTCTTAAAGCTTCCTTTGCTCCTTTACTCCTTTCCTTTGCTCAAAGTCCCTTCCCAAGCCCAAGTGGTGCCATGGGAGCAGCAGCAGCTCCTGCCAGGGTGGCCAGGGCTGGCCAGGCTCTGCAGGGTCAGTGGTGCCCAGCACAGGGCTGGAGGAGACATCCCAGAGCCTGCTGCCCTCCTGTGCCCCTCTCTGGCATCTCCCAGGGACATGCCATCAGTCTCAGCAACCACAGGATGTCTGGAGCCCCTGCCACACTAATTATCTCCCTCCTCTATTAGTCATGCTTAATTAGCCAGTGTTCACACATGGAGGTCAGCACTGGCACACCACAGCCCAAGTGCTTCTGACCTGTTTCCCGTGGCACTGTGGCAGCTGCTGCCTCTGCCATGCCCCTGCCGTGTCCCGGGCAGGGATGCTTCCCAATCCTGCTCCTGGGCACCAGCTGCCTGCTGGCTTTGCACTGGGTCCTGGTGCCCACCCAGGGCTTTGCTGCTTCCATCCCCACTGCCAGCTGCCAGCAACTGCCCTTCCCTGCCTGGTGAAGGAGGGACCCTGGGGACCTCCAGAACGTCTCCCAGGCTTATGTGATGCTCTTTAGGCTGGGGGATGTGTAGGGTAGGTGGCCTGAGGCTCTTGCCTGCAGCAGGTTTGTGAGCTCCTGGGTGTGGGGTCTACAGTGCAGGACCTCCACCTTGGCCTCCTGCCCCCCACTCCTCCCACCTCCCTCATGAGCTCCAGGACATTTTCCTCCTCATATGCTTGAACCTCACTAACCCCTTCCCCTCCTGCCCCCCACAGGGCCGTACCTACGAGCACTACGGCATCTACCACACCAGCCCCACGCTGGGCAGCCTGGCCAAGCCAGTGGTGCTCTGGACCCAGCAGGATGTGTGCAAATGGCTGAAGAAGCACTGCCCACACAACTATCTCATCTACGTCGAGGCGTTCTCCCACCACGCCATCACCGGTAGGGGCAGCTCCCTGCTTCCTGCCCAGGACAATCCCCATCCCCATCCCTGCCTCCTGCCCAGGACATTCCCCATCCCCATCCCTGCCTCCTGCCCAGGACAATCCCCATCCCCATCCCTGCCTCCTGCCCAGGACATTCCCCATCTTCATCCCTGCTTCCTGCCCAGGACAATCCCCATCCCCATCCCTGCCTCCTGCCCAGGACAATCCCCATCCCCATCCCTGCCTCCTGCCCAGGACAATCCCCATCCCCATCCCTGCCTCCTGCCCAGGACATTCCCCATCCCCATCCCTGCTTCCTGCCCAGGACAATCCCCATCCCCATCCCCGCCTCCTGCCCAGGACAATCCCCATCCCCATCCCTGCCTCCTGCCCAGGACAATCCCCATCCCCATCCCTGCCTCCTGCCCAGGACAATCCCCATCCCTATCCCTGCCTCCTGCCCAGGACAATCCCCATCCCTATCCCTGCTTCCTGCCCAGAACTCATCCCCAACCCTGCTTCCTGCCCAGAACTCATCCCCATCCCTGCCTCCTGCCCAGGACTCATCCCCACCAACACCTGCTCCTGGGAAAGAGCTGTTGGGAGGTTCAGGAAGCAGACCTGGTCCCCACTCCATTTCAGGCAGCCCAGAGAGCTGGGAGCTGCCCCTCCCTGGCACCATTGCAGGTCAGGTTGGTTGTGGCTCTGAGCAGCCTGCTCTGGCTGGGGCTGTCCCTGCTGGGAGGTGGACTGGGTGACCTTTAAAGGTCCCAATCCAAACCAGTGTGGGAGTCTCTGATTCTGTGCTTTCTCCCCATGGGTGATGCAGCAGGGTGAGAGCTTGCCAGGCATCAGGATGCCCACCCAGGCTGGGCAGGAAGCATCTGTCCCTGGCAGGAGCTCCTGGGCAGCCTGGAGATGCTTAAAAATGAGCATAAATTGCCCCAGGCAGGTTGTGGTTTGTATGCTGGGGAAGAGCCTTCTCCTCCCCTGGATTACCATAATCACTTCAGAGCTTTCTGAATACTGAAAATGTTTGCACTAGAGAGAAGTTCTCAGCCCAGCTGGAGCCCAAGCTCCAAACATCTAAATCCAGCTCTGAGTCCAAGGTCTGAATCCAACTCTTCCAGCCAAGTCCTTGGAGGAGGTTTACCTCTAGGACCTGCTGCTGCATTTCTATCCCTTGAGGACAGCGGTGCTGACCTCTCCTCCTCCTCCTCCATCTGCAGGGCCAGGAGAAAGCAGCAGGGAAGGGAGAGCTCTGGAGGTGCCCGGGAGGGATGTGAAACCCTAATGCAAGAGCTCAGTGGGCCCTTGGTGGGGAAACAAAAGCAGCATTAGCAGATGTGCTCTGGGAAAGAGGACAAAAGCTGCTTGCAAACCCTTCTCTGCTCGCCCCGGGCTGGAGCAGAGCTCATCAGGGACAGCGGCGGCAGCGCTAATGTGTTCTGATGGGCTCCCCCCGCCCCATCCCCCCAGGACCACCAGCCCGGTGTGGGGATCCTGCACTCAGAAAGCATCTCCTGATGTGGAGCTGGAGAGCAGAATGGAATGCTCTGGCCTGCAGGGCTGGCTTATGTGATTGCTGGTGCCAGCACCTGTCCCAGGGCTGCAGATGCCAAGCTGGGCACCTCGGTGCCCTCCCAAGCAGGGTCACCTGCGAGGCTGCTCCAGCCCCGGGGGCCCAGGTGCTGGGAGAGCATCTGAGGATGCTGCAGCAGCTTTGGTCTCTGCTGTACACAGAGGATGCATCTAGCAAGGGGGCAAGAGGATGATCAGAGGACTGGCAGCCCTGCCCCGTGAGGAAAGGCTGAGCCAGCTGGGGGGGTTCAGCCTGCAGAAGGCTCCAGGGAGACCTTCTCACCATGGAGCAGTACATGAGGGGTGGCTGCCAAGACAGAGAATCCCTTTTCCCAAGGTGCCCCCTGGAAAAGACAAGGTGTCCCCTGGAAAAGATGGGGACAAGTTACTGCTGGGGAGATCCTGATGGGAACCCAGAACAAGTTGTGCACCATGAGGGTAGTGGAACACTGCAGCAGGTTGCCCAGGGAGGGAGCAGCCTCATGGCTGGAGCTGTGCAAGGTGAGGTTGGAGAAGGCTGTGAGCAAGCTGCTGCAGGGGAGGATGTCCCTGCTGAGGGCAGGGGTTGGGCTGGGTGAGCTTTGGAGGTCCCTTCCAGCCCAACCCACTCTGTGATTCTATGACTCTGTGAAAAGGTTTCCCCAGAGGCTGGAATCACCTCCCAGGGGAGGCGCTGGGCTTGGCAGGGCGAGGGCCAGCTCAGTTCAACCACGCTGTGACCTGGCAAGGTTGGAGCAGAGGATGCTTGGGGTCCCTTCCAAGCTGGCATTCTGCCCTGCTGTGATCCTTGCCCCTGCCTGCCGGGCCGGGCTGCTGCTGAGCTGGTGCCGTGCTTGCAGGCCGGGCGCTGCTGCGGCTGAACGGGGAGAAGCTGCAGCGCATGGGCATCGCGCACGAGGCGCAGCGCCAGGAGGTCCTGCAGCAGGTCCTGCAGCTCCAGGTGCGCGAGGAGGTCCGAAACCTGCAGCTGCTCAGCCAAGGTAGGGCTGGAGGGAGCCCGAGCAGGGCTGGAGGGAGCCTGAGCAGGGCTGGAGGGAGCCCGAGCAGGCCTGGAGGGAGCCTGAGCAGGGCTGGAGGGAGCCCGAGCAGGCCTGGAGGGAGCCTGAGCAGGCCTGGAGGGAGCCCGAGCAGGGCTGGAGGGAGCCCGAGCAGGGCGAGAGGCCAAAAAGCCTCAGGAAGGCTGTGGCCATCTTGCGGTCACCTGGACGCGGAGAGCGGCGGCTGGGGGCGCTGCTGAGGCACTCGCCTGGCGGCACGGGCGCAGGTGAAGCCCACGCCGTGGGTGAGTGGGGTGGGGAGCAGGGGCCGGGGGGCACAGGGCTGGGCTGTGCTGCACAGGTTGTGCTGCACAGGTTGTGCTGCGTTGGGTTGGGCTGCGACGTGTGGGGACAGGCTGCGGGGCACAGGGCTGGATCCTGGTGCACAGCTCACGGGGCACAGGGCACAGGCTGTGGGGCACAGGGCTGGATCCTGGTGCACAGCTCACGGGGCACGGGGCACAGGCTGTGGGGCACAGGGCTGGATCCTGGTGCACAGCTCACGGGGCACGGGGCACAGGCTGTAGGGCACAGGGCTGGATCCTGGTGCACAGCTCACGGTGCATGGGGCACAGGCTGTGGGGCACAGGGCTGGATCCTGGTGCACAGCTCACGGTGCATGGGGCACAGGCTGTGGGGCACAGAGCTGGATCCTGGTGCACAGCTCACGGGGCACGGGGCACAGGCTGTAGGGCACAGGGCTGGATCCTGGTGCACAGCTCACGGTGCACGGGGCACAGGCTGTGGTGCACAGAGCTGGATCCTGGTGCACAGCTCACGGTGCATGGGGCACAGGCTGTGGGGCACAGGGCTGGATCCTGGTGCACGGGGCACAGGCTGTGGGGCACAGAGCTGGATCCTGGTGCACAGCTCACGGTGCACGGGGCACAGGCTGTGGGGCACAGGGCTGGATCCTGGTGCACAGCTCACGGTGCATGGGGCACAGGCTGTGGGGCACAGGGCTGGATCCTGGTGCACGGGGCACAGGCTGTGGGGCACAGAGCTGGATCCTGGTGCACAGCTCACGGTGCACGGGGCACAGGCTGTGGGGCACAGGGCTGGATCCTGGTGCACAGCTCACGGTGCATGGGGCACAGGCTGTGGGGCACAGGGCTGGATCCTGGTGCACAGCTCACGGTGCATGGGGCACAGGCTGTGGGGCACAGGGCTGGATCCTGGTGCACGGGGCACAGGCTGCGGGGCACAGGCTGTGGGGCACAGGGCCAGGTCTGGGGGCACAGGTTTGGGGGCACAGGGCCAGGTCCGTCAGAGGCGGTGCTGCACGGAAGGGACAGGATTGCCTGGGGCTGGCAGCAGGTGAGCTGGAAGTGCCACCCTGCTCATTCCTTCCTCTCCCACCTTGTTCCAGCTTCTTTTGGAAATGTCTCCTAGCTGATCCATCTGTTTGGCAGATTGCACCAACACTGTGAACCGAGCACCTCTGGGCTGGGCTGTGCACCGCTGACGCCAGACCTGGACCGCGCTTGGGATCCGACGAGAAAGCTTCCCGGCCCTGCCAGGGCTCCTCTCCCTCCCCTCCTCTCTCTTTCTTCTCTACAAACACATTTCTGGGCAGAGATGGGAGGTTTCCCCCAGCAGATGTGGCTCTTGGCTGGAGGCAAACCAGCCACACAGCCACGGGGACAGACAAACCTTTGCCCACCGGAGCCTGAGGGCTCACGGAAAGAGATGGGGAAAAGGAGAAGGCAGCAGGGCTCAGCACCATGGACACCGAGCGTGGCTCTCCCTGGGACAGCTGGCAGGACACGAAGCCCTATGCACACGGCTGACATCCCAGCAGCCAGCAGCCCATGCTCACACCTTGGAGCTTATTTAGGGAGCTTCAGTTGTGTCTTCAGCCTGGGCTGTCTCCCAGCGTCCTAGGTGGCAACTCTGCCAGGAGCACGACTTGAGCAGCCCCCCAGAAGAGAGGAGCGTGGCCCAGCACTCTGCTGGGTGAGTTGAGAAGGAAGCTGAGTCACTGGAGCTGGAAAACCCAGGAGCAAAGGCAGCCTGGAGGGTGCTGTGGACCGGAGGAAGCTGTGCCAGGAGCTTGTCCTTCATCTGTCCTCGTTTGCAGGCAGACGAGGCGCTGATGCGGGGCTGGGTGGGAGCAGGCAGGGATGCTGCTGGGTGCTGCCTGGGGTGAGGGGGGGCTCTTGAATGCCAGGTTCCACCTGCCCTTGGTGCCTGGTTGTGCTCCATCCCACATCCCCTGTGTTCTCACCAGCTCTTTGCAGGGCTCTGCTCCTCTGGGCATTTACAGCTGCTCATCCCAAACTCCTGCCCCAGGGCTGGGATGGTGACACTGAGCCCAGGCACCACCCTGGTGACCAAGTTCAGCATTAAGGGGGAAGCAAACACCCCCATCCAGAGCCACAGGCTGCTCATAAGGGCAGGAGGAACAGCCAAGGATTTAGGGATGGGATGGATGCTGTCACCTCCCACTGTTCCCTCTCCGGTGGTGAGGGCAGGACTGAGAGGGGTCCCAAAATGACAGCACCCCAAAGGCCCCAGGGCATTGGAGCTGGCAGGGGTGTGGAGGCAGGTCAGGGTGCCCCCCCCAGCTGGGCATCCACCAGGCACTGCCCTGCTCCTCTGCTGGGAATAAACCAAGAGACTGTTATTTTAACTCACTGCTCTGCTGACTCTTCCCACACCTGAGCCTGGGCCATGGGTTCCATCCCTCCAGCCCTGCCCAGGGGTACTCAGGAGATGTCTCAGCCCTAAATTCCCTGGGACAAGCACCTCCATGGGGGACAGGAGTCTGGATTGTGGGAATAGGCCTCAGCCTGGGGGGAAGAGTGGGGCAGTATTCAAATCCACCCCAGCTCCACAGAACCACTGAGAGTTGAGCATTTGGGGTTTCACTGGGCACAGTCCCCAGCTCCAAGAGCCCACTGCACCCAGAGCTGTTGTGACAGCACAAGGGGTGAAGGTTTGAACTAAAAGAGGGAGATTCAGACTGGAGAGAGGAAGAAATTGGGTGGTGAGACCCTCCCCCAGGCTGCCCACAGAGCTGGGAGCTGCCCCTCCCTGCCACCACTGCAGCTCAGGTTGTTTGGGGCTGTGAGCAACCTGCGCTGGTTGGGGATGTCCCTGGGGGCTGCAGGGGGTTGGACTGGGTGAGCTTGAAAGGTCTCTTCCAACCCAAAGCACTCCGGGATTCCCCCAGCACGGTGCTGTCCTGGTGCTGTGTGCCGGGGGCAGCAGGATGAGGGCCGCGGGGTGCCGGGGGGGCAGGCAGCATCCCCCGAGGCGGCGGAGGGCTGCCGAGTGCCAGGCTGCGGTGAGGAGCATCGTTAGAGGGAGATGCTGAGCTGCTCTCCAGAGCCTCGGAGCAAAGGCTCCTCCGGGCTCAGCCGGTGCTTTAGCTTGAAATGCAGACAGGGTGCAGGAAGTGCTGCTGGGGGTGCCCCTGAGCCCCTGCAGAGGCAGAGTTCCCACCCCCTCCCCAGGATCCTGCTCCAAAGCCCAGCTGCCCCTCGCTGCGCTCCCGAGGCTGTGCTTGGCCACAGGACCCCGTGTGCCATGCCCACCCCTGCCAGGCTCTGCTCGAGCTCCCTGCAGTTCCTCATCTGCACAGAAGAAAGCAGGAACCCCACCAGCATGCCCAGCCAGAGCCCCAAAACGTGGCCCCATTGGGGGTGCCCCTGAGACCCACCTGTGGCCGGATGGGGCTGGGGCAGCTGGGTGAAATGATGCCCAGGGGCAGGCAGCAGAATGAGTCCTGCCCCACCCAGGGCCCTGCCGGGGTCTGTGCCAGCTGCATCCCAGCAGGGATGGGGATGAGAGTGAAGCATCCTTCCAGGCTGCCTCTGCACCACTTCCCTGACTCTGGTGCCACCACCTGGGGAGCACCCAGAGCCAGACTCTGCCCCGGGCAGCAGGGAACTCATCCTGAGCAGCTCTGGGCACGGAGGGAAATCCCTCTGCATGATGGCCCTGAGGGAGAATTGCCTTCTCCCTGGGCCCCTGTGTGAGCACCTGGGCTGCTGGGTGCTGCAGAGAGATGGACACTGGGGCTGTGCTCGGCTCCAGGAGGCAGCAGGGTCACTCCTCAGCTTTTGCTGGGCAAGGACAACCTCTTTTCTTCATCTAGCACTCACCTGCCCGAGGCAGTCCAGGCACTGCCCCCTGACAAGGAGCAGCAGACACTGACAGACAGCTGAAGCAGGCAGAGGTTCATGCAATACTCACCCCAGACAGCAATTACAGCACAGCACCCAGCAGGAGCCCATCCCATGCAGAAGGCAGGAGGAAGTGGGCACAGCACCAGGGAGAAGGCACAGCAGCAGCAGCTGTCAGGGAGCTTGGAGTTTGGGCACCTCTCAGAAGGTTTGCTGCTCCTGGGCATTTTCTTCTAAGTTATTATTATTCAGTTAGCAGGGAAGAAAATACACCAAAGGCAGCAGAAGCCACCTGGAGCATCTCCTTGTCTGCCCACTGCCTGGGGCTGCTCAAGGCCTTGAGCAAGCTGGGCTGGGGGGAGGTGTCCCTGCCCGTGGCAGGGGCTTGGAGCTGGATGAGCTTTAAGGTCCCTTCCAACCCAAACCTTTCCATGACTCCAAGAAAAGAAAGCCTGAAGAGCAAGAGACTGAGAGGAGACTTCGTTGCCCTCCACAGCTCCCTGGGAGAAGGCTGGAGTGGGGTGGGGGTTAGGCTCTTCTCCCTGGTGCCAGGTGACAGAAGGAGAGGAAATGGCCTGAAACTGTGCCAGGGGAGGCTCAGGATGGAGATGAGGAACAATTTCTTTGCTGCAAGAGCGGTCAGGGCCTGGCCCAGGCTGCCCAGGGAGGTGGTGGAGTCCCCACCCCTGGAGGTGCTCAGGAAACCTGTGGCCATGGCCCTTGGAGGGAGGGTTTGGTGGCCATGGGGGGTTGGGCTGCTGGTTGGACTCAGTGCTGTTTGAGGTTTTTTCCAACCAAAGGCTCCTGTGGGGCAGTGACAAATGCAGCAGTGCCTGCAGAGGGGCAGGCAGGCTGCAGAGCCCAGCAAGGTTTGCAAGCAGATAAAAAAGCAGCAACACATTGCCTGCCTGAGCTGTGTGAGCAATTAGTGAGCCTGGCTGGGTGATGCAGACACCTCCAGCTCTGAAATGCTGCTGATTGCATCTCTGAGTCAGGAAATGATCCCTGCTCCCCCAGCACTGACATCCACGCTGGGCTGGGAACCCAGCCCCTGCCTGCCCTGCCTGCAAGGGTGTGAGGAGATGAGCTGCTGAGCAGGGAGGGATGGCAGAGTCTGCCATGGGCTCTGCTGCACTGACACCATCCTGACCCTGAGCACTGGTCCCCAGTCTCAAGCTGATTAGAACCATGGAATCACAGAATCATTCTGGTTGAAAGAGACCTTTAGGGTCACTGAGTCGAGCTCTAAGCCCAGCACTGCCAGGGCACCACTGAACCGTGGCCCTCAGCACCACATCTCCGCAGCTTTGAAACTTCTGTAGGGATGAGGACTCCGCCACTGCCCTGGGCAGCCTGGGCCAGGGTTTGACAACCCTTCTGAGGAAGCAATTGTGGCTCATGTCCAACCTAAACCTCTCCTGAAGGAGCTTGAGGCCACTTCTTCTTGTTCTGTCTCTCATTCCTTGGGATCAGAGCCCAAGCCCCCGCTGGCTGCAGCCTCCTCTCAGGGAGCTGCAGAGAGCAAGGAGGTCTCTGCTCAGCCTCCTTTGCTCCAGGCTGAGCACCCCCAGCTCCCTCAGCTGCTCCTCCCCAGCCCTGTCCTCCAGACCCTTCCCCAGCTTCCCTGCCCTTCTCTGGTCATGCTCCAGCCTCTCAATGTCCTTCTCAGAGTGGGGTGGCCAACAACTGGACCCAGGAGTTGGGATGTGGCCTCACTGCTGCTCAGTAAAGGGAGTCGATCCCTGCCCTGCTCCTGCTGGCCACACTACTGCTAATCCAATCCAGGATGCTGGTAGCCTTCTTGGCCACCTGGACAAGCAGCCTGTCCTCCCATCAGGTGTCCTGAGAGGAGTACAAGCCCTTGAACCTTCACCTTCTTGGTGCTTTCAGGCAGCTGCTCACACATGTTTTAGCCCTGGAGCCCTGCAGGCACCCAAACACGAGGCAGCACGGTGGCAGGCAGGAAAAAACCAGGCAAATCAGCTGCATGTGCCACAGGTCAGGGCCACATGAACCCTGTGAGGGTGAGGGTGGTGGGAGGCACAGCAGGCTGGTGGGGCTGGATGGGGGCTGGTATGAATCTGAGCATCCAGGACGGAGTGGAGCTGGGGACACAACAAACCAACTGCTCCTGGGATGCTCCAGCAGCCACATCCCAGCAGTGGCAAAGCTCTGGCTGCCCTATCCTGCACCCCTGGCCCTCATCTTGGCTGCCTGCTGCTGGAGGAGGAGAGGAGGCTTGGGGCCAGGGGGAGCTGCCACAGGGCTGCCCGCAGCAGGCTCCAGCCCCGGCGCGTCCTCGCTGCGCCCAGGGCTCATCAGCCTTGATTCATTGCTAATGACCTGGTGAGCAGAGCTGGGCTGGATCAGGTGGCACTCGGGGTGAGATGGATAATGTAATTAAGATTCCCTCAAAGGCCCCCTCTTCCTCACCTTGTTAATTAAGCTGCTGTAGGGCCCTCCATGCAGAATGCATAATGAGAGCTGCTGGGGAGGAGCTGCTTGGCAGCTTGAGGTGGTGCTGGGGGAGACTCAGCCCTGAGCTGGGGGAGGCTCTGCCCTGAGCTCATATTCTGGCAACTCTTTGGGGGTTTGGTTCCCTCAAAGCAGCCAGCAGCTGATGCCTGCTGAGAAACCACCACATCCTTTGCTCCACAAACACATCTGGGCCGTGCAGGGCAGCGTGTGCAGGGACAGGGCAGAGCGTGCAGGGACAGGGCAGAGCGTGCAGGGACAGGGCAGCGTGTGCAGGGACAGGGCAGAGCGTGCAGGGACAGGGCAGAGCGTGCAGGGACAGGGCAGAGCGTGCAGGGACAGGGCAGAGTGTGCAGGGGCAGGGCAGAGCGTGCAGGGACAGGGCAGAGTGTGCAGGGGCAGGGCAGAGCGTGCAGGGACAGGGCAGAGTGTGCAGGGACAGGGCAGAGTGTGCAGGGACAGGGCAGAGCGTGCAGGGACAGGGCAGAGCGTGCAGGGACAGGGCAGAGCGTGCAGGGACAGGACAGCATGTGCAGGGACAGGGCAGAGTGTGCAGGGACAGGGCAGAGCGTGCAGGGACAGGGCAGAGTGTGCAGGGACAGGGCAGAGCGTGCAGGGACAGGGCAGAGCGTGCAGGGACAGGGCAGAGCGTGCAGGGACAGGGCAGAGCGTGCAGGGACAGGGCAGAGTGTGCAGGGACAGGGCAGAGTGCAGGGACAGGGCAGCGTGTGCAGGGACAGGGCAGAGTGCAGGGACAGGGCAGAGTGTGCAGGGACAGGGCAGAGCGTGCAGGGACAGGACAGCATGTGCAGGGACAGGGCAGAGTGTGCAGGGACAGGGCAGAGCGTGCAGGGACAGGGCAGAGCGTGCAGGGACAGGGCAGAGCGTGCAGGGACAGGGCAGCGTGTGCAGGGACAGGGCAGAGTGTGCAGGGACAGGGCAGAGCGTGCAGGGACAGGGCAGAGTGTGCAGGGACAGGGCAGAGCGTGCAGGGACAGGGCAGAGCGTGCAGGGACAGGGCAGAGCGTGCAGGGACAGGGCAGCGTGTGCAGGGACAGGGCAGAGTGTGCAGGGACAGGGCAGAGCGTGCAGGGACAGGGCAGAGTGTGCAGGGACAGGGCAGAGCGTGCAGGGACAGGGCAGAGCGTGCAGGGACAGGGCAGCATGTGCAGGGACAGGGCAGAGCGTGCAGGGACAGGGCAGAGCGTGCAGGGACAGGGCAGCGTGTGCAGGGACAGGGCAGCGTGTGCAGGGACAGGGCAGAGTGTGCAGGGACAGGGCAGCATGCAGGGACAGGGCAGAGCGTGCAGGGACAGGGCAGAGCGTGCAGGGACAGGGCAGCGTGTGCAGGGACAGGGCAGAGTGTGCAGGGACAGGGCAGCATGCAGGGACAGGGCAGAGCGTGCAGGGACAGGGCAGCGTGTGCAGGGACAGGGCAGCGTGTGCAGGGACAGGGCAGAGTGTGCAGGGACAGGGCAGAGCGTGCAGGGACAGGGCAGCATGCAGGGACAGGGCAGAGCGTGCAGGGACAGGGCAGAGTGTGCAGGGACAGGGCAGCGTGTGCAGGGACAGGGCAGAGCGTGCAGGGACAGGGCAGAGTGCAGATCACAGAATCACTTTGCTTGGGGAAGACCTTTAAGGTCATTGAGTCCAACTGCTCTCTAATTCTACCAGGCTGGTCCTGAGCCATATTCCTCAGCACCACTTCTCCACAGCTTTGAAACCCCTCCAGGGATGGGGATTCAACCACCTGCCTGGACAGCCTGTTCCAGTGGCTGAGAACCTTTCCAGTGAAGTTTCTTCTCATGCTCAAGCTAAACCTCCCCTGGCACAGCCTGAGGCTGTTTCCTCTTATCCTGTCACTTGTTCCTTGAGAGAAGAGACCAAGCCCCAGCTGGCTCCAGACTCCTCTCAGGGAGCTGTAGAGAGCCAGCAGCTCTCCCCTCAGCCTCCTTTGCTCCAGGCTGAACCCCAGCTCCCTCAGCTGCTCCTCCCCAGCTCTGTTCTGTAGACCCTTCCCCAGTTTTCTTTCCTTCTCTGGACCTTCTGCAGCCTCCCAATGTCCTTCTTGGAGTGAGGAGCCCAACACTGCACCCAGGATTGGAGCTGTGGCCTCACCAGTGCCCAGTACAGGGAGACAATCCCTGCCCTGCTCCTGCTGGCCACACCACTGCTGATCCAGGCCAGGATGCTGGTGGCCCTCTTGGACACCTGAGCACAGCCTGGCTCACCTTCAGATGTCTGTGCACCCACACTCCCAGTTCTTTCTCTACTAAGCAGCTTTCCAGCCACTCTGACCCAAGGGGGCTGCTGTATGGGGCTGCTGTGGCTGCTTGTGGTTGTTGAGACCAAGGCTCATCCCTGCCCAGCACAGGCTGTGCACCATGGGGAGCAGCACATGGCTTGCTGAAAGCCAGGAGCAGCCCCAGGGCCTCAAGCAGCAGCTCTCAAGGCTGTGTGGACAGGAGGCTGCTGCTCCTCTCCCCGTGGCCCAGGCACGTTTGGTTGCTAGGACTCTGATGGTGACAATGAGTAGGGGTGAGAGCTCCCTGGATTAGAAACCATCAGAGCAGGGATGATTGCTTCATTGCAGAGGGTTTCCACCTATATTACCTCTGTCATTTTGGGGTCCCCATCCTTAGCTCCTGGATGTCTGCTGGGAGCCCCCCTGGAGCCAACCACCCTCCCTGATCCAGCGTGCTGTGGAGATGGGGAGAGCACAGGGAGGGCACAGGGAGGGCATGGGTGCAGAGCTGCTGGGTCATCACTGGGACTTGATGGTCTTAGAGGTCTTTTCCAACCAAAGCTCTATGACTCTGCAGCCACACAGCCTCATCACCAAGCCTGTGGTCCCCTAGTCCTGCCCAACACCCCTCCAGCACCCTGCTGCCCTCCTGGATGCTGTGGGTGTCCCAAGGACCGAGCCCCCCTCAGCCTGGGGCTGCCCCCCACACCAGTACCACCCTGCACATACTGAACAGCAGGCTCAGGGCTGCTGGCAGCTTGGCTTTTCTCTGCAGCAGGAGCATTTCCCCTTCCCTCTCTGCAGCCATTTTTGCTCTCTCACCATATCTAAAATTAAATCTCTTTGGATTTTCTCTCTCTCTCTTCTTTCCTCCCCTTCCCTCTGCCTCTATTTGCTGAGTGTGTTCAAGCACAGGGAGGGGGAAAAATAAGACTAATAAAAAAATAATCAATCCGTGGGGATAATTGATGGCTCACCCAGCCAGCAGGAGCTCCAGTTTCCAATCAGAGGCCCCAGCCTGTGGGAGGAGGGCTGGGGCTGCTCCGGATGCTGCTTTGCAAGCCAGCAGCACTTCTCTCTTTGTTCTGGGCTGGCTCAGCCCCGCTCCTGCCGCACCAGCCGCTGCACGCTGCGAGAGGGAGCACCCAGCAGCTCCCGCGGCCCCTCTCCCCCCTCTGCCCCCGGGACAAGAGGGATGGAGTGGCTTTGTAGGCTCCAGACCCAGCTGTGATCCTGAGATAAAGCCCTGGCAGAGGTGGAAGTGCTGCACCCCCGGGGAATCAGAGTGGTTTGGCTTGGAAGAGACCTTTGAGATCAAGTCTGACCAAGGGCCCCCTCCTTCAAACACCCCCCCAGGAAAACAGCACAGGGAGTCTGTGAACCTGTCCAGGCAGCTGGAGCACACACATGGATGCCACCAGAGAAATCTGTGAGCAACAGACAGCTCTGTTGCCCCAAAGCACAGCCCAGGTGTAGGTCCCTGCCCAGCACCCACCCCGGATCTGGACACGGTGGGAGCTCTGCTCCACACCAGCACAGGAGGCTGGAGGAGTGGTGTTGGGATGGCAGGAAGGACAGCAGCAGCTCGCTGCACCCATGGCCTGGCCATGGTCACTCTGATGGCAGCAGCAGGTGCTTCAGGAAGGGTCCCCAGGAGAATATGGAGCTTGGTCTGTGCCACGTTGGGGGCAGCAGATGTGGCCCCTCGGTAGCACTTGGCTGTCCTCCCTGAGCAGAGAGGAGCAGCAGGGCAAGGGAAGGCACACATGTGCTTGCCCCAGAGGACAAGGGCTTCCCCCCTCCCCTCCTCCTGAGGTCAGCACCAGTTTGATTCACACACCCAGTCCCTTGGACTGCTTCATCCCCCGACATCGAGCACCTCTCCAGCATTTTCCCACCGCCATGAGAAGGGTGGGAACAGTGTCCCAGGGGCCAGAGCACTGAGGAGTCACTGCTCACCACACATGGCCCTGGCCCTGCCATGGCATCGTGCTGCAAGGCCCAGCTCTAATCCCAGCCCTGCAGTGAAGAAGCCACAACCCTCCTGCTGCCCTCCCAGCACGGCTCTGCCGCACCGGTACAGCCCCGCACGTGAAGCAAAGCTCTCCTCAGCATCTGCTCTACATTTGCTGTTCTTTTCAAGTCCATTCCTTGGCCCCTTCCCCTCAGCTCAGCAGGGCCTGAAAATAGCAGCTGTGCTTGCTGATAAATTGCATTACCCCAGAGTTTCTGTGCCTTAACCAGCCCAGCACCGGCTGCTCTCCAAGCTCTGTGTGGGCCCTGGGTGGCCAAGGCTGCCCAGAACCTCCCTGCTCACCTTCCCCCTGCTCCCCAAGATGCTTTGAAGTGCAGAACAGGAACGTGGTGGCACTTCTGCCACGCACACGTGCCCATCAGGATGCTGAAGGGACAAGTGCCTGGCACCATTTGCAGCCTTTTATTCTCACCTGGGGAGGAAGAACTCCCTGCAGCAGAGCGGGGAAGGGCCTGGCAGCGCTGGTGGACAAGTTCACCATGAGGCAGCAATGTGCCCTCATGGCCAAGGGCAGTGGTCTGCTGGGGTGCATGAAGTCTGGCCAGCAAATCAAGGCAGGCTGTCTTCCCCCTCCACTCTGTCCTACTGAGGCCACATGTGGAGTACTGGGCCCAGCTCTGGGCTCTCCAGTTCAAGAGGGACAGAAAACTGCTGGAGAGAGTCCAGCAGAGGTCCACAAGAATGATTAAGGGTCTGGAGCAGCTCTGTGAGGAGCAAAGGCTGAGAGCCCTGGGGCTGAGAGCCTGCAGCAGAGCAGCCCCAGAGGGCAGCTGAGCAATGCTCAGCAGGAGCTAAAGGAGCTGTGGGGGGGCAAGAGGCTGGGGCCAGGCTCTGCTCAGTGGTGCCCAGGGACAGCACAAGGAGCAATGGGCACAAACTTACAGAGAAATGTCTTTGGTGTGAGGGAGCAGAGCCCTGCAGCAGGCTGCCCAGAGAGGTTGTGGAGTCTCCTGGTGTGGAGAGCTTCCAACCCCCCCTGGGCACTGTGCTGCTGGGCAGGCTGCTGTGGGTGCCCTGCTGGAGCAGGGGCTGGCCTGGGTGAGCTCCAGAGGTCCAACCCTCCCCATGCTGAGACTCTGGGATTGTAGGGTGGCCAGCAGGCAGCTGTAACTGCCTGCCAGCCCTAACAGGCAGCTGCCTGCCTGCCTGCCTGCTGCAGGTGACAGGGGGGGGAAAGCAAGCAGCCTTGGCTGTGCTTCATTTGATACAAAGAGGGTGGGCTGTGCCCGTCCCTCCCTCCCTGCTGATCCCCCTCCGCTGCGCCGCTAATCATACCTAGCAATTACACAAAGCGTTCCCTGCTCTCTGCAGACATTAATTAAGCTCTTTCCCTGCCATGGAGACAAAGAGGGGAGCCACAGGGAAACTCCCAGCTTGGGTTGGGGTTGGCTTGGGGTTTTCTAGTTATTTTTTTCCCTTAGGTTGTGTGGCTCTCCCACGGGGCCTCCCAGTTCCCAGTGGCACCACCTGAGCCACATGCCAGCCGTGGCGGTGCGGGGCGGCCCCCACCAGCGGCAGTCGCTCCAGGATTTGCTGGCACATGGCACCATTTGCCTGGTTTCCCCCAGTTTATGCAGCCACAGGCCGGTGGTGCTGGATCCCAGCACGGCTGCGTGGTCCTGGCGCTGGCAACCGACGGCGCCAGCTGCAGAACCTTCCTGGCTTTGTGTGGCGGTGCCCCAGGTCTGGAGCTGGGAAAACCAAACTGTCCTGCTGCAGCCTTGCAGCCAGACTTGTCCCTGGGGGCCAGGCTGGCTTCACAAGAGCACCTGAACCTTCTCACAGCCTTCTGCACCCTGGATTAGAGGAAAGAGTGGATGGGCAGGGCGGGCAGGGTGAAGGTAGGAAGACAGGCAGCACACGCCAGGGACACGACACGGCTGACAGGCAGGACCCTCTGCCTGTACCTGGGAAGGGTGTGACCACAGGCAGGACACAAGGACGGTGGGCAGGACCTCCTGGAGGAGAGTATGGAGGGCAGGATAATGGGCAGAACACCCTGGTGGGAAGGATGACGGGTAGGACGCCCCGGGTGGAGTGACCACAAGCAGGATACCTCGAATGGAAGTGACCACAGGCAGGACACCCTGCAGGGAAGAGGCCAGGCAGGACACATCTTGGGTGGACTAATCACAAGCAGGACACGCTGGGTGCACGGCCACCGGCAGGACACCCTGGGTGCACGGCCACAGGCAGGACACCCTGGATGGAGTGGCCACAGGCAGGACACCCTGGGTGCAGTGGCCACAGGCAGGACACCCTGGGTGGAGTGGCCACAGACAGGACACCCTGGGTGCAGTGGCCACAGGCAGGACACCCTGGGTGGAGTGGCCACAGACAGGACACCCTGGGTGCACGGCCACAGGCAGGACACCCTGGGTGCAGTGGCCACAGGCAGGACACCCTGGGTGGAGTGGCCACAGGCAGGACACCCTGGGTGCACGGCCACAGGCAGGACACCCTGGGTGCAGTGGCCACAGACAGGACACCCTGGGTGCACGGCCACAGGCAGGACACCCTGGACGGAGTGGCCACAGGCAGGACACGCTGGATGGAGTGGCCACAGGCAGGACACGCTGGCTGCATGGCCACAGGCAGGACACCCTGGGTGCATGGCCACAGGCAGGACACGCTGGATGGAGTGGCCACAGGCAGGACACCCTGGGTGCAGTGGCCACAGGCAGGACACCCTGGGTGCATGGCCACAGACAGGACACCCTGGACGGAGTGGCCACAGGCAGGACACCCTGGGTGCATGGCCACAGACAGGACACCCCTGGGTGCACGGCCACAATCGGGACACGCTGGCTGCACGGCCACCGGCAGGACGGCTTGCCCGCAGCCCGGCCGTGCAGCGCCGTCGGTGCTGGGGGGACCGTGCGGGAGGCTGCGCTGCGCTGGCCGCCGCCGTGACCGGACAGCCCTGCCCGCACCTGCCCGGGCCGGAGCTCCGCCGGCCGCCACCTCCCCTGCCGCTCGTCGCCGTCCTCACCGGCGGAGCCGCACGAGCTCGGCGGGGCGGGCCGGGCCGGGCCGGGCGGGGCGGGCGGGGGAGCGCGCATGAGCCGCGGCGGCGGGAGCGGCGGGCGGCGGCGGGAGCGCGGCACGGAGCGCGGCGGTGCCGCGGGTGTGGGCGCGCCGGGGAGCGCCGTAGGGCGGCCCGCAGGCGGCGGCGGGCGGCACCGCCTGGCCGGCCCCGGGGTGGGGGCGACCGGCCCCGCGCGCCCCGCACCGCGGCCCGCCCGCGCCGCCGAGGTAAGCAGCGAGCCGCGGGCCCCGGCTCGGCCCTGCGGCCCCCCCCGCGACCCTCCCGGGGTGGCGGCCGCGGGGACCCCCCCCCCCCCCGCGCCCCGCGCGCCGCCGCGTCGCCATTTTGCCGCTCGCTCTCCTCCCTCCCGCGCGGCCGGGCCGGGGCCTCCCGCCCGGGGCCTCCCGCCCGGGGGCTGCCTGGGCCCCGATCGCCGCCCGCGGAGCGGCGCCAGGCCGGGCCCGGGGCGGCGGCAGGCCGCGGGGCGGGCAGGCCCCGGTGACAGGCGGCCCCGGAGCTCACAGGCGGCCCCGGAGCTCACAGGCGGCCCCGGAGCTGCCAGGCCCGGGGCGGCCCTGCCCGCGCGGCAGCGGTGACAGGCAGCGCGCGGGGCTGGCACGGCCGGGCCCGGGGACGGGCAGGGCAGGGACAGGCAGGGACGGGCAGGGCAGTGCCGGGCAGGGCAGGGCAGGGGCGGCCGCTCGGGCCCCCGGGCGCGAGGGAGCGGAGCGCGATCCGCCTTCAGCACCCTGGGCTCCGGGGGCAGCGCTGTCCGTGCCCGCCGGCCCGGGGGGGTGGTCCGAGGGCGCTCCCCGGCCCCGCCTCGGCCGGGCTGCCGCTCCGCAGGGCAGCGCTGTCCCTGCCCGGCGCTGGCTGTCCCTGCCCGGCGCTGCCTGTGCGTGCCCGGCGCTGTCTGTCCGTGCCCGGCGCTGCCTGTCCGTGCCCGGCGCTGTCTGTCCGTGCCCGGCGAGGTCTGTCCGTGCCCGGCGCTGTCCCTGCCCGGCGCTGTCCGTGCCCGGCGCTGTCCGTGCCCGGCTGCCCCGCGGGTGCCAGGCCCGGGGGCACAGCACCGCGAGCCCAGCGCTGCCCGCGGTCCCCGTCCCGGCTGCGCCTGGCCGCGGGCGCGGGGGCTGGGGCTGCCGGGGGGCTTGGAGCAGAAACTTCCCGTGCCCAGGGAGCGGCAGGAGTGTGTTGGCCTCGTGCTGAGCAGCGAGATGCTGCCCCCGGAGAGCCCTCGCCGGCCGGGCAGGCAGGACCCGCTGGGGCTTCACCTCCCGCATGGTTCCCTCCTGGGGAAGCCTCCAGTCAGGGACTTTCCATTTCCCCCCGAGGAAGCCTCTCCTGGCAGCTTCCTCATCCTTCCCAAGATGTCTCTCCACAGCTCTGCTTGGCCTGGAGTTCGCAGCAGAATGGGGACAGCAGCATCCTGTCTCCATCATCCACTCTGACCCTGTCCCAGCTCTGCCTGCGTCCTGCTGGGTACCCTGCCCGTGCCAGAGCACCAGGGGCAGCTCCCCAGCCTTTTGGCACTGCCAGTGTCTGCACCATTGGTTAGTTATGCACGAGAAGTGGAGCAGGTCCGTGGGTGATGGAGCAGGTCAGTGGGTGATGGAGCAGGTCAGTGGGTGGTGGAGCAGGTCCATGGGTGGTGGAGCAGGTCAGTGGGTGGTGGAGCAGGTCAGTGGGTGGTGGAGCAGGTCAGTGGGTGATGGAGCAGGTCAATGGGTGGTGGAGCAGGTCAGTGGGTGATGGAGCAGGTCAGTGCTCTCACAGTGCATCCATCACTATGGGACCAGGACAGGAGTCTCAGCAAAAGAATTTGTGGTCAGGACCCATGGGTGACCTCCCCATGGGTGACCTCCACGGGGTGACCTCCCCATGGGTGACCTCCCCATGGGTGACCTCCACGGGTGACCTCCCTGGCTGCTCAGACCCCATCAAGGTGCCAGCTGTGCCTTGAAGCCCACTCCCAGGCTGTGCCCAGCCCGCAGAGCCTGGCAGCTCCCCAGGAGGGGTCTGGCACAGAGGGCAAGGCCCAGCAGGGCAGAAGGTGCCTGGGATGCTGCTGTCCCCTCAGCCGGGGAGGAGCAGGCAGGGCTGCTGCTGGCTGGGGAGCAGCTGGGGGAGTCCCAGGCTTTGCTCCTTGCCTCTGCCCCAGGTGCTGCCAGCTCGACTCTGCTCACCCCACGCTGGCTCCCGTGTCCACAGGGAGGGTTTTACCTGGAGCTGGGGTGGGACACTGAACAGGCTGCCACAGACTGCTCAAGGGGTGCCTGGAGCTGAGCTGGAGGCATCACAAGCAAAGGCACTGCCAGCCCCAGCCTTCCCGTGCCACATCCTGGCTCTGCTGGCAGGCAGGACCTGCTGACCCCTGCTGCTGCCTCCCGCAGGGGCTTCCACCAAGCAGCAGCAGCACGGGGAGGCTGCTGCCCGGCTGCAGTGTGCCTGCTCAGAGATGAGGGACAGCACGGGAAACACAATGGGCTGCTGCTGCTCCCTGGCCCCGGGGCAGCTCCTCTGGGATCCCTGGGGCAGCTCCTCTGGGATCCGCGGGGCAGCTCCTCTGGGATCCCTGGGGCAGCTCCTCTGGGATCCGCGGGGCAGCTCCTCTGGGATCCGCGGGGCAGCTCCTCTGGGATCCCCGGGGCAGCTCCCCTGGGATCCCCGGGGCAGCTCCTCTGGGATCCCCGGGGCAGCTCCTCTGGGATCCCTGGGGCAGCTCCTCTGGGATCCCCGGGGCAGGTCCTCTGGGATCCCTGGGGCAGCTCCTCTGGGATCCCCGGGGCAGCTCCTCTGGGATCCCCGGGGCAGCTCCTCTGGGATCCCCGGGGCAGCTCCTCTGGGATCCCTGGGGCTGTGCCCGTGGCCAGGCAGTGCAGTTTGACTCTCACTAAGTGCTTCAGGGGGAAAAATTCCAGGTGTGGAATTTCCTGTGGAGAAAGGGAAGGTGTGTTAAGGGGAGAAGAAATGTTCAGGAGGAGGGATGAGCTGGACACCCTGAGCCTGGCTCTTGGAGGTCTTTTGCAGCCCAGAGGATTCTGTGGTTTGGTGGTCTGGGGAAGGGAGCAGTGAGGAGCAGTGAGCAGCGGTGCTCAGCCCTGCCCCAGAGTGCCCAGCACGCAAGAGCAGGCAGCCCGGCTGTCCATGGGGTCTGCCTCTGCATCCTCCTTCATGAGCTGTCCTCCAGCTGCCCAGCAGGGCAGAGATGGAGGTCTGTGGTCACCTGTCTGATGGCAGCCCTGCCGTGTCCGGCCCGGCCCGGCCCGGCCCTGCCCTCCCCTGCCCTGCCCTGCCCTGCCCGGCCCGGCCCGGCCCGGCCCTCCCCTGCCCTCCGGTGGGTGCCGTTCGGGGCGGGGGGAGGCTCCGGCGCTGCCCATCGCTGCCTTCCGCTGGGCTCTGTGCCTGGCCCGGGGGTGCAGCTGCGGCAGGGCTGGGCAGAGCCCGGGCTGGCTGGAGCTGTGCGCTGCGTGGGGTTCCCTTGGCTCTCACCCCCGGGAGGTGAGATGCTGTCGCTTCAGCTGCCGGCTCGCTGCCCTGCCCGGAGTCTGCTGCTCTCTCTGAGCAGCTTGAGCGAGGATGGCTCCGAGGAGCAGCACGGGCAGGAGGGGACTGCCGCGTTTGGCCCCGGAGGTTTGGGGACAGCAGCAGTGCCCACCTGAGGCAGAGCAGGGCAGCGGTTCGGGAGGGGGCTGCAGGACCCCCCCGTGTGCCTGCTCTGGAGCTGTCCCCAGGGCTCCCACCGAAGGAGCCCAGATTAGCCGGACGCAGGATCCCTGTGCCGGGCACCGAGTGCCTGAGTGCCTGTCGCCAAGGCTGGAGCTTCCCTCTTGAGCCGATTAACCTTCCTGTGCTGCCAGCAGCCACGGCTGTGGCCCAGGCAGGCTGCGAGCTCTGGCCGCGGCTCCTCGGAGCGCCGGGGCCCGGCCCACGGGAAGGTCCCCGGGGGCACCTTGGACAGGGCCCCGCAGCCCGGTGTGCCCCGGGCTGGCGGCACACGGGAGCTGCTGCCCCGAGCTGTGCTGCCCTGAGCCGTGCTGCCTTGAGCTGTGCTGCCCCGAGCCGTGCTGCCCCGAGCTGTGCTGCCCCGAGCCGTGCTGCCCCGAGCTGTGCTGCCCCGAGCCGTGCTGCCCCGAGCTGTGCTGCCCCGAGCCGTGCTGCCCCGAGCCGTGCTGCCCTGAGCCGTGCTGCCCTGAGCCGTGCTGCCCCGAGCCGTGCTGCCTTGAGCTGTGCTGCCTTGAGCTCTGCTGCCCCGAGCCGTGCTGCCTTGAGCCGTGCTGCCCCGAGCCGTGCTGCCCCGAGCCGTGCTGCCCCGAGCCGTGCTGCCCTGAGCCGTGCTGCCCCGAGCCGTGCTGCCCTGAGCTGTGCTGCCTTGAGCCGTGCTGCCCCGAGCCGTGCTGCCCCGAGCCGTGCTGCCCCGAGCTGTGCTGCCTTGAGCTGTGCTGCCTTGAGCTGTGCTGCCCCGAGCCGTGCTGCCCCGAGCTGTGCTGCCCCGAGCTGTGCTGCCCTGAGCTGTGCTGCCTTGAGCTGTGCTGCCCCGAGCTGTGCTGCCCCGAGCTGTGCTGCCCTGAGCTGTGCTGCCTTGAGCCGTGCTGCCCCGAGCCGTGCTGCCCCGAGCCGTGCTGCCCCGAGCCGTGCTGCCCTGAGCTGTGCTGCCCTGAGCTGTGCTGCCTTGAGCTGTGCTGCCTTGAGCTGTGCTGCCCTGAGCTGTGCTGCCCCGAGCCGTGCTGCCCCGAGCCGTGCTGCCCTGAGCTGTGCTGCCCCGAGCCGTGCTGCCCCGAGCCGTGCTGCCCCGAGCCGTGCTGCCCTGAGCTGTGCTGCCCTGAGCTGTGCTGCCCCGAGCCGTGCTGCCCTGAGCTGTGCTGCCCCGAGCCGTGCTGCCCTGAGCTGTGCTGCCCCGAGCCGTGCTGCCCTGAGCTGTGCTGCCCCGAGCCGTGCTGCCCCGAGCCGTGCTGCCCTGAGCCGTGCTGCCCCGAGCCGTGCTGCCCTGAGCTGTGCTGCCCCGAGCCGTGCTGCCCCGAGCTGTGCTGCCCCGAGCCGTGCTGCCCCTCTGGGCAGGCAGGGCGAGGCTGGTGCTGAGGGCAGCGGCTCCGCGTCAATTCAGCCATGCCAGGCACGCTCCCGTGGGAGGGCTGGGGGCTGGCAAGTCGGATCTGTGTTAGAAAAGCTGTGTGTGGGGGAGAGAAGTGTTGAGCAAAGGTGAGGCAGGCATCAGCTGCCACTTCCCGGCGCTGCAGCAGGCTGCCCAGGGAGCTGGTGGAGTCCCCACCCCTGCTGCTGCTCTGTGCCCGTGGTGCTGGGGGGGTGCCCGCGGTGCTGGGGGGGTGCCCGCGGTGCTGGGGGGGTGCCCGTGGTGGGGCTGGACTGCTGCCTGGGCTGGGGGAGCCCAGGGGGCTTGGCCAACCCAAACAGCTCTGTGACTCCCCCAGTCACACTGCCAGGGCCTGGCTGAGCATCATGTCCTGGCCAAGGTCTCCAGGCCATGGGGGGCCAGGGAATCACCTCCCCAGGGCCTGCTGCTCTCCCTGGGAGGGTCTGTAGGACTCCCTGGGAAAGCACAGGAGCTGCTGGTGCAGCCCCTGCCCCAGATGGGACAGGAGGAGTGGGAATGGATTGAAGCTTGAGGAAGGCAGATTTGACAGGCTGCCCTGACAGGCTGTGGAGTCTCCTGCCCTGGGGACATCCAGAACCTGCCTGGATGTGCTCCTGTGTGACCTGCTCTGGGTGGTCCTGCTCGAGCAGCAGCTTGGACTGGATGAGCTTTCGAGGTCCCCTCCCACCCCTAACATTCTGTGGCTGAGACTGGAGATCAGGAAGAAACTCTTTGAAGTGAGGGTGGGGAGAGCCTGACACAGGTTGCCTGGGGAGGCTGTGGCTGCTTCCTCCCTGTGGGTGCTCAGGGCCAGGCTGGATGAGGCCCTGAGCAGCCTGTGCTGGTGGGAGGGGTCCCTGCCCATGGCAGGGGGTTGGAGCTGGATGGTCTCTAAGGTCCCTTCCAGCCCAAACCTATTCTGTGTCCTCTTTGTAGCTGCCTAACTTCTCTCCCTCCCTTTGCTTTCAGCAGCACTGCCCACTGCTCTGGGCAGGGAATGTTAACATCTGCCCTGCTTCTTTCAGAGATGGATTCCTCCTCCTATCCCTGTAAAGGTGGAAGGAAAACTGGAGGCTCTGCCAAACCCACTGTCAGCAAAGAAAGGACAGAGACCAGGATAAATCCTCCTGCAGAGCTGCCCAAGCTTGGTAAGGACCTGGGCTCTCGTGCCAGGGGAGGGGATGGGCTGGCTGGGGCAAGCTCAGGGGGTTGTGGAATCATGGAGTCATCTTGGCTGGAAGAGACCTTAAAGTCCAGCCCTTCCCCCAGCACTGCCAGGGCACCACTACACCATGGCCCTCAGCACCACAGCTCCACAGCTCTGAGACCCTCCAGGGATGAGGACTCCTTGACAGTAGTTTTAGGGAAGAAATTGTTCCTCCTGTCCAACCCAAGCCTTCCCTGGGGCAACTTGAGGCTGTTTCCTCTTGTTCTTGGGAGAAGAGACTGACCCCCACCTAGCTCCAGCCTCCTCTCAGGGAGCTGCAGAGAGCCAGAAGGTCTCCCCTCAGCCTCCTCTCCAGGCTGAACACCCCCAGCTCCCTCAGGGGCTCCTCACCAGACCTGTGCTCTTATGAGGGGTTGGGAAGTGGCTGCCAGGACAAGGGGGTGTGAGTGCATCAGGTCTCAGAGTGCCTTGGCTCCTTGCTTCACCTTCAAGGAGGCCAAAGCAGCCCCAGCCCCTCCAGAGCTGCAGAGAGCCTGGGAAAGGGAATGCTGGAGGTGTCCTTTCCCTCCTGGGAGGGGGGGTCTCACTGCTGGGCTCTGTTGGTGGCTGAAGTGTTCCATCAGAGGGGGGAAAGGCTTCAGTGGGTGCAGCCCATCTGCTGCCACCCATGTCCCAGCCCCTGGGACAGAGCTTGGTGAGCAGATGAGTCCCAGGGGAGGCTCTGGCCAAGGGCTGACCTCTGATGGATAGCTCATGGCTCTGTCCAGGACCCTCCAGGCCCAAGGGCCTTGGGTTGTTCTCCTGGCCTCTCACACTGGGCAGCTCCCATCTGGGAGTGTGGTGAAGCTCTCACTGCCTTTCCCTTGCTGACAGCAGCTCAGGACACTGAGGGGAGTCTGTGCTGCAGGTGAGGGTCAGAGCTGTACCTCAGCCCAGGCCCCTGCAGGAGAGGCTTGGTGAGGACACAGTGTCCTGAGTGCTTCAGGTGCCACACTGCCCCTCAGGCATCTGCAGCATGATGGCCAGCAGGGGAGTGCAAGTGCTGCTGAGGGCAGTGAACTGCTGCCTGCAGGGAGTGTTCAGCCCTGCAGCACCTTCCCAGGTGGAAACCCCTTTTTCATAGGCCCTGCTTCTGGGTTAGGAGCACTGAGAGTGCTGAGGTGCAGTGAAGGATACTCTGTGCTGAAGGTCTTTGGTTGTCCCCCCCAGGCAGGTGCTGCACAGAGGCAGAGCTGCTGTGCAGCTGGGGTGGCTGTGGTGCTGAGTGCTCTGCTGAGATGCCCTGTGTCTGTTTGTAGGCAATGCAACCAGCGACAGAAGTGAAGGCAAGAAGAAAGGACGACCCAAGGCTGAGAACCAGGCCCTGAAGGAGATCCCAGTAAGGCCCCAGGCGCCGGCTCCCCGCTGCCCTCCCTGCCATGCTCCCTCTGCCCTGCCCTGCACATCCTGCTGCACCACCCTGGGGTTCAGCATGCCTCCCCTGGCCTTTAACCTTCACAGCTGCCTTGTCTTGGGCTCAGCAGGGTCCTGGGCCCTCGATCCCCTCCGTGCAGGCACCCAGCCTTCTCCAAAGCCCTGCTTAGGGAGCAGACCCACCCAGACCTCCCCTGCCCAGGCCCAGGCCCAGGCCCAGGCCCAGGCGAGCTGGATTTTTTCACAGCCACCCCAGGGCTGGTTAATGATCCAGCAGCTCCAGCAAGGGGGTGATTTATTCCCCACAGAGCTGTGCAGTTCAATTCCCACATGGCAGCAGGGACACCACAGAGCAGTTTGTCATGGGAGCACGAGCAGGGGCTGATTTAGTGACTGGATGAAATGTGGGGTGCTTAAATCACCCAGGCAACTTCTGGCCTGATTTATTCCCCAGCCTGGCTGGGAGCATTGTGTCTGTGCTCTGGGAGATGCAGCAAGGTAAATGCCCAGGAGGAATCATTAAACCTGGGGAGCCCTGTGGCATCTGTCCCAGCACATCTTGCTGGAGGGAGCATCTCTGCCCTGCAGCACAGCCCCAGGGGCCCCTTTGTGCTTGCTGGGAGGGGTGGGCAGGAGTGATCAGGGGTCCCATGTGCCCTCTCAGCCCTGCTTGGGATGCACTGGCACACACCCAGGCATGGCATGCTTTCCACTCACTGTGTCTCTCGTCTCTCCTGTGCCCAGCTTCCCCTGATGAACCAGTGGAAGGACGAGTTCAAAGCCCACTCCAGGGTGAAGTGCCCCAATGCAGGCTGCTGGCTGGAGTTCCCCAGCATCTATGGCTTGAAGTACCACTACCAGCGCTGCCAGGGGGTGAGGAGAGCAGGGGACTGCCTGGCCCTCCTGCTGGCCAGCTCTTCTGTCACCATCTCCAGGGGAAGGCCCCTCTCAGGTCTAGCCCCAGGCAGTTCAGTTGAGAAGGGCAGAGGCAGAATCATGGAACTGTTAGGGCTGGGAAAGCCTCTAAGTCCACCCAGTCCAGCCCTCAGTCTGAGACCACCCTGGCCACTAGACCACGGCCCAGAGTGCCATGGCCACAGGTTGACCCCCTCCAGGGCTGGGGACTCCACCACCTCCCTGGGCAGCCTGTGCCAGTGCCTGACCACTCCTGCAGCAGAGATTGTGATCTCCAGCCTAACCCTGCCCTGGCAGTTTGAGACTTTCTCCTCTTCCTCTGTCACCTGCCACGAGGGAGAAGTGACCAACCCCCACCTCATGCAGCCTCCTCTCAGGGAGCTGCAGAGAGCAGTGAGGTCTCCCTCAGCCTCTTCCTCTCCAGACTGAGCATCCCCAGCTCCCTCAGCTGCTCCTCCCCAGCGCTGCTCTCTGCAGGCCAGGGGCTGCTGGTGAGGTGTGGACACGGAGCTGGGCTCCCTCCAGCTGGGTCCCGGTGGGTTCTTGGGCCACTGGGAGCTGTTTGGAGGGGCAGAAGGGCGCTCCACAGGGTTGTGTCCTTGGCTGCAGCGGGCAGAGCCTGTCCCCTCGGGCTGCTGTCCGTGCTCAGCCTTCTCCCCCGCTGCACGCAGGGAGCCATCTCCGAGCGGCTGACCTACTCCTGCTCCTACTGCGAGGCTGCCTTCACCTCCAAAACCCAGCTGGAGAAGCACCGGCTCTGGAATCACTTGGACAGGCCAGTGCCGGCCTGCAGAGCAGACAGCAAAGTGCCCAAGGCCGTGGGGAAGGGCAGCGGCAAGAAAAGGTAGCGGGCGGCAGCCGGGCTGCGCCGCGCCGCGGGTCCGCCCCGGCCCCCCGAGGGCAGGGGAGGACTCTGTCTGACCGCCCCCCCTGACCCGAGCCCTCTGTGCTTTGCCCTAGAGCTGCCGAGAGCTCAGCCTGCCCCACCATCCATCCCAAACAGGCCCGGACGGAGCGGGCGGCGGGCCAGGAGCACGCCGAGAATGGCGAGTGCCCGGCCGAGAGCCGCGACGGCAAGGAGTTCCAGATCGCCGCCGCCGAGGCCACGGCCGCAGCCACCCCCGGCGCCAGGTCCCCCAGCGGCAGGGAGGCCGTGCAGCAGCGGGGCAGCCAGGCATCGCTGCAGGGCAGCCAGGCCTCGCTGCAGGGCAGCCAGGCATCGCTGCAGGGCAGCCAGGCATCGCTGCAGGAGGAGGACCCCGAGAGGATGAAGCACAGTAAGATTAGAGCCCGGGGCAGTCACAGAGGGGCTGTGGCTGGAAAGGCCTTGGGGAACCTGGAGCCCAGCCCCGACCCCAGCACTGCCAGGGCCCCACCACCCCATGGCCCTCAGCACCACTCCTCCAGGGCTCTGAAAGCCCCCTGGGGATGGGGACTCCACCACTGCCCTGGGCAGCCTGGGCCAGGCCTGGGCAACCCTTCTGGCGCTGGACAGAGCCACTGCTTCCACCCCTGGATTCCCCCTGGATTGCTCCTGGCTTCCTGGGATGGGAGGCAGCATCCAGGCGCTGTCTGGTGGGTGGGTGCCCTGCAGAGACCTCCTGACATGCAGTGTGTGCCCACCCTGTGCCCCAGGGCTGCTGAGGCCCCCTGGCAGAGCAGTTATTTGACCAAATCTCTCTCTGTTTCTCTCTTTTGAGTCAGGAAGGAAACAGAAAACTCCTAAGAAGTTCACGGGGGAGCAGCCTTCCATCTCGGGGACATTTGGGCTGAAAGGTAATCCAGGGACAGCTCTGGGCAGCTGCAGGGTTGGAGCTTCTCCCTGGGGCATCCCAGGGAAGGCCATCCCCAGAGACTTCCCTGTGCTGGCAACACATGAGAGCCACCCAGACCCTGGGCACGGAGTGCTGGGGATCTGTTGAGGCAGCAGCAGGGCTGGCACTGGTCACAGTCAGCTCCCTGTCACTGGGGAAGGGAGGGAAGGGTCTGGATGTGTCCAGCTGTAACACAAGAGGAATGAGCTGCTGACACAAGGAAGCCATGAGACACATCATCCTCCTCCCACCATTCTGGGGTGTCCTGGGGCTGCCAGGAGCATTGGGAATGATTTCTGCTGTGTGGAAAGGTTGGGAGATGCAGCCAGCCCTCAGATCTTGTCTCCAGTGCTGGTCACCCACAGTCAAGGAATGAATTTGAGGAGGAAGAGGCACATTACTGGGATGTTCCCTGAGAGGAGCCTCAGGAGGTGGCTGCTTCAGCCTGGCAAAGCAGGGGGACTGTGGCTGTGCTTCATAAATGCAGCCAGCTGGGCTGGAAGGGAGGAAGGAGGCCTGGAGCTGACCTGCAGCCTCCTGGATTCAGGCTGGCTGTGAAACAAGTTCAATCAGGGAAATAGGAAGTGGATTTCCAGGCACTGTGGGCAGCACCTTCCAGTAGGAGAGGCACTCAGGGGAGAGGCACTAATGGCTTGCTGAGAATGAAGCACCAAAGAGCAGGCTGGATGTGGTCTCTGATTTGCTTTGCCCTGGCTCCTGGGGTGTCTGGGATTGTTCTCCTCCACAGAGGCACTGCTGGAGGCTGAAACATCTGCTGTGGCTTCCCCAGGAGCAGGCTGGTGGCCTACTGCCTCAGCTGGAGAGTGGAGATAGGGCAGGAGGTTGGATGCCCTGGGTTCAGCATGGCAGCTGGCTCCCCAGGGGCCTCCATTCCCAGCCTGGCTTCACAGCTGCAGGGAGATGTGGACCTCCTGGGGCAGGCCTGGAGCTGACCCTGGCTCTTCCCATGTTGCCTTCAGTGTCTCCTATGGAAGCACAGGATGGGCTGGGGGGGCTGAGCCCCCTTCTCTCTCCACCAACCCTTCCACAGCATCATTTGCAGGCCAGAGTTTCCTTTTCTTACCTCAGCCCAGATGTTCCTTGGTGGGAGCACTCAGGCAGCCTCTCCAGTGCAGCAGCAGCAGCAGCAGGAGCATCTCTCACATCCTGAACTTCCTGTTCCAGTTCCCCTTTTGCTTGCAGAATGCCCTTTTCTTTCCTCCCCAGCCTGCCTCCTCCATGCTCTGCCTTGCCAGCAGCATCCTACCCCACTTAGCTCCTGAGCTGCTGCTCTGGGGAGGAATGATCCTGTCTCTAAACCACCACAGGCTGTCACAAGCAGGGTCCTGACCCTACCCAGAGAGCCTTGGCAGACACACAGCCAGTTCAGTGGCCCTGGGCCAAAGGCAGAGACTTTTTTCCTGCTAAATGTGAGCTGGTTTGAGGGCATCAAAGCAAGCAGTGGATAAAAGCTCTCTCTCCCCCAGGGCTTGTCAAAGCAGAGGACAAGGCAAAAGCTCACCGAGCCAAGAAGCTGGAGGGCAGCACCAGCACAGAGGAGCTGAAAAAGAAGTCTCCAGGAGGCAGTGTGAAGAAGGAGACAGCTGTGCACCTGCCAGCAGGTGAGGCTGGGGCAGGCACAGCACAGGGAGCAGCTCTGGGGGGAGCTTAGCTGCTTAGCTGCCAGGGCACCACCAAGCCATGGCCCTCAGCACCACAGCTCCGGGGCTTGGAAACCCCCCCAGGGATGGGGACTGCACCTCTGCCCTGGGCAGCCTGGGCCAGGCCTGGGCAGCCCTCAAGGGGCAGAAATTCTTCCTCCTGACCAACCTAAACCTCCCCTGGGGCAGCTTGAGTCTTCAGCCCCTCAGTGTCCTTCTTGGAGTGAGTGACCCAAAACTCAAGGCAGGGTTTGTGGTGTGGCCCCACCAGTGCCCAGTGCAGGGGCACAGTCCCTGCCCTGCTGATCCAGGCCAAGGTGCTGGTGGCTTGCTTGGCTGCCTGGGCACACCCTGGCTCATCTTCAGCTGGCTGCTGACCAGCACCCCCAGGGCCTTTTCCAGGGGACACTTTCCAGGCTCCCTGCCCCAAGTCAGGAGCATGCATGGGCTTGAGGTGACCCAAATACAGGACCCAGCTCTTGGCCTTGTTGAGCCTCATCCCCCTGGCCTCAGCCTGGCTAGATGCCTCTGTAGAACCTCCCTGTCCTCCAGCAGATCAGCACCCACAGAGCTTGATGTTCTCTGCAACATTCCTGAGGGTGCCCCTGATCCTTCCTCAGGCCATTGGTAAAGATGCTAAGGAGAGCAGATGTTGGGGCTCTCCTAGCACCATCTCCATGAGTGTTACCAGTGCTGAGCTGGGCATGATTCTGCCCCCCCAGGTCTCTGAGGTGCAGCCCACAGCCTGGTGCAGGTTGCTGACTTTCCTGAGGAGCTCTGACAGCAGGGGGAAGGCAGGAAGTGTGAGACAAACACAGCTGCAACGCTTTGCACTGCTTTCAGATTCAAATGAAGGACTCTCAGATCTCACAGCCATGCAAAGCCATCCAAACAGACCTGGGGGCTTCTAGTCAGGCTGAGCTTCCCTTGCTGGCAGCCCAGTGCTGCTCTGCTGAGAACACAGCAGGACTCCAGGCCTGGGAGCAGCTTTTGGTCCCACACAGCTCCTCTTGTGGGTGGGTTTCCAAGCTGGTCACAGCCCTTCAAACAAAGAGATGCCTGGAAGGCAGCTCCCCCCTGGCTGCCTCTGTGGCTGCCTGGAAGAGGATTGCCAGGGGAGCTTCCCAGGGGTGCACCTGGATGGAGCCCAGATGCTCACCTTTGTTTCACTCCCACTGAGTGTTCCCTTTGCCCAGGGGGGAGTTGTTCCACCCAGGGCAGGATGAGGTGGCCAAGGGCATCCTCATCATGCTGTAACCCCCTGGGTGTGAGGGACACCAGCAGGCTTGGCAAGCTGAGGCAGTTTCAAGGCCTGGCTTGAGAGGGTGCTCTGGGCCATCTCTGCTCCTGCCCTGCAAGGTTGGACTGGATGATCCTTGCAGTCCCTTCCAGCCTGGTGTCCTAGGAGTCTGTGGAAGCCTGCATGGCTTTGATCCATGGCATGCCTGCAGGTCAGGTAACTCCACATGAAGGGGCCCAGTGAGCCAGTTTGCTCAGGCAGCTGCAGCAGCTGTGGCACAGGCAAAGCTCCAAGCTCCTGCAGGCTTTGTGTCCACTTTGGGCTTGGCCATGGCAAATCCCTCTGCTTTTGGCATCAGGAGCTCTTCCCACTTCAGTGCTTGCCAGCCTAGCAAACCAAGGCTTGTGGCAGCACTGCCCTGTCCTGTCCCAAGCAGGTTGTGCTCTCTGCAGCTGGGTCTCACACCTCTCTCCTCTCCTCCACCAGCAAACCCTGAGGACCAGTGGCAGAGGGAGATCAGTGAGAAGGGAGAAGTCTCCTGCCCAACCTGCAGTGTTGTAACCAGGAAAACTGTTGTGGGGCTGAAAAAGCACATGGATGTCTGCCAGAAAGTAAGGGCCTGCTGTGTCCCATCACTCAGTATGGACTGGGGAGTATGGGCTGGGGAGGGGAATGTCTGCTGCTGCTCCTAGAAGCAGTTCTGGGCTGTGTCTGATCAGCCTCTGGCTGTTCCTCAGAGAGCTGGCTGCCCCACTTCAGGTCAGAAGGACTTGGACACCTGATTCTCAGCCCTTCTGCATCCCTCTGGGATCTGAGCCCCTTGCCCCAGTGTTTCCAGCAGGCCTGGGTACTTCAGTAGCTAAGCAGAGTGGCTTAGGGCTGGGCTCGTCTCTGCTCTGGCCTCCCCTGCAGTCCTGGCTGTGAGGCTCTGCTGTGTGCTCTGCATCAGGCCAGAGGAACTGTGGTTGAGGGAGAGCACGTCCTGGGGAGCCCCTGAGCTGGGGTGTGCTGAGGCAGGCTGTCAGGACACAGCAGCTGGCTGATGGTGCAGGGAGCAGTGGTCTCCGTGCCCCAGCTCCAGCCGGCAGAGCTGCGGCTCCAGCCCTCAGCAGCTGCAGAGCTGCTCCCACAGGCAGCCCACGTGGGATGGATGCCTCCTGCTTTGGAAACCTGTGGC
Organism: Melanerpes formicivorus; assembly: GCF_026170545.1. NCBI lineage: Eukaryota > Metazoa > Chordata > Aves > Piciformes > Picidae > Melanerpes > Melanerpes formicivorus. The sequence goes on along the minus strand of NW_027142371.1, from coordinate 15,396,491 downwards.
TCAGCTCTGCTGCCACATTTCTCTTCTGTGAATGCCTCCTCAGCCTGTGCCTTGCTGTTCAGACAGCAGTGGGAGGCTCTCCTCCCCTTCCAGCCCCACGCTGCCTCGATGCCCAGCAGAGTCATCCCTCCCCTGCCAGCCTGCTGCCTTCCCCCGAGTGAGGATCTTGGCCACCCCTGCTCACATCTCCTGTGAGCCAGGCTGGCTGCAGGTGGGCTGCATGGCCCCCCAGCCTCCCCAGCAGGATCTGCCAGACAGCCAGGCATCTTTTCCCTGTGGACCTGAGGCTCCAGCCCAAGGAGTGGGTATTGAGCCATCCTTCCCTGGGAGGGACAGGCCTGGCCAGGGGGGGCTGTGCTGCTGCAGGAGCTGGGCTGCTTTGCAGCATCCCTGCCAGAGCACCCTGAGGCTCAGGGAGGACAGTCCCCAAGCTCTGGGTGTGTAACCTCCACATCTCACCTCTGAGCATCCCAGGGAGGCTGTGGCTGTCCCCTCCTTGGAGAGGTTCAAGGCCAGGCTGGGTGAGGCCTGGCGCAGCCTGGGCTGGTGGGAGGTGTCCCTGCCCAGGGCAGGGGTTGGAGCCAGATGATCTTTCAGCTCCTTTCCAACCCAAACCACTCTATGATTCCCTCATTCTGTGAACCTGTGGCATGTCCTTAGCAAGGTCCTACTGCTGCAGAGTCAGGGACCCCTCCTCACAAGTGACCCTGCAGTGCAGGCACCTTCTCAGCCCTCTGCCTGAATGACTGCAGTGTTTCTTAGCTCCACAGTGGGAGCAGGATGTGCAGGCTGCTGACCAACACAAACTGGTGTCTGCTTTCCTTGCTGGCCACTGAGCAGCCTGCCCCATCTCCTCTGGGCTTGGAGAGGGAATGAGGGATGGGGCTGGTTGCAACATGCTTGAGCCTGAAGGAGACAAAGGCAGGGGCATCCTCATGGCATCCTGGGGCAGAGGGCTTGTCAGAGTGTGGCCATGGCCTGCTCCTGCAGGAGCAAGCCCCAGGCTGGCTGCCCTTGGCCTCTGCTGAGTCAAGGAGCCTTTAGCATCCACCTTGTTAGGATCAAGCACTTGGGTCTGGGGAAAGGCTCACCCCTGCCCAGGCACAAGTGAGTCACTCCCAGCTGCCTGCAGGGAGTTTGTTCTTCACTTGCCCAGAGCTCCAGGATAAAGAGGGATTTGCAGCTCCATCTTCATTCCCTCTCCAGCTTCTAGTCCAGGCTTGACTGAGGGGGAAGTGGTGAAGGTGGAGCAGCAGCCAGGCAGGAGCAGCAGCCAGGGCCCCAGCCAGCCAGGCACCAGCTCCCTGGGGAGGCATCCTGCCTCCTGGTGCCCAGAGCACCTCCTGAGTCAGTCACCTCTGGTAGCTGCCCCAGCCCCACTCACAGCCTGCTTAGTCCCTGCAGACTGCCCCCAGCCTCGGTGTGTGCAGGCACTGCATCTCCCCAGCCACTCAGGAGGCCAGGTCAGGTCAAGCAGCAGAGCAGTGTCAGTTGAGAAGTCTTCTGCTGTGGTTGTGTCCAGCAGAGCCTTAATCTCAGCCAGCTCAGCACCCAGGATGCTCTTTGTCCCCCAGCAGCTGCCCCAGTGCATGGGGCTGCAGAGCCCAGGCTGCTGATGTGCTGGGAGATCAAAGCAGCTTCTCCTCCCTGGCCCTGCACCAGGAAGACAGACACCAGCTCCAGATGCTTCCAGCTGGAGAGGCTTTAAATCTGCACCCAGCAGGCAGTGTTCTCCAAAAGCTGGGGCATGTGGGGTTGATAACAGCATCCAGGAGGACAGAGGGAAGAGTCAGGAGCTGCAGGCTGGGATGGGGATGGGGACAGGGAGGCTGCACTGCCTGCTGGGTGCCATCACTGGGTGCTGCTGCAGCAGGAGCTGCCCAGGGGCTCCCTGGCAGCAGCAGCAGCCCCTGGCGGCAGCAGCAGCAGGGCTGTGGCCTCCATGGTGACTTGGCTTCAATTCCTTCAGCTGCAGGATGCCCTGAAGTGTCAGCACTGCAAAAAGCAGTTCAAGTCCAAGGCTGGCCTGAACTACCACACCATGGCTGAACACGTCAGCAAGGTAAGAGCTGGGCTGCTGCTCTCCTGCACTTCCTCTCTTGGGGCTGAGGGGGAAGCAGTCAGCAGCACACTGACCTCTGCCTGCACACACTGACCTCTGCCTGCAGCACACTGACCTCTGCCTGCACACACTGACCTGTGCCTGCACACACTGACCTCTGCCTGCAGCACACTGACCTCTGCCTGCACACACTGACCTCTGCCTGCAGCACACTGACCTCTGCCTGCACACACTGACCTCTGCCTGCACACACTGACCTCTGCCTGCACACACTGACCTGTGCCTGCACACACTGACCTCTGCCTGCAGCACACTGACCTCTGCCTGCACACACTGACCTCTGCCTGCAGCACACTGACCTCTGCCTGCACACACTGACCTCTGCCTGCACACACTGACCTCTGCCTGCAGCACACTGACCTCTGCCTGCACACACTGACCTGTGCCTGCACACACTGGTCTGTGCCTGCAGCACACTGCAGCCTTTGTCAGGGGGGATCCACAGCAGCATCTGCAGCAGCCCTCTGGTGGTCAGAGAGCTGGAGCACCTCCAGCTGGGGACAGGCTGGGAGGGTTGGGGCTGCTCAGCATGGAGAAGAGAAGGTTCCTTTGGGTGCCTGAAGGGGGCTACAGGAAAGCTGGGGAGGGCAGCCACAAAGTTTATCCTGACCAAAACCCAACAGGCTCCAGTTTTGGATGCTGCTCCTCCAGAGCTGGCTGTGTACATCTCCAGGGTACCAGGGCAAGGCATCACCACAGCTCTGCCTGGTTGTGACCTGCCTTTCACCTGGGCATCACCCTGGCTGGTGCCTGGCCCATTCAGGAAGTGCTCCTGGCTTTCTCAGCTGCCCCTCTGGGTGCAGCCAGAGGATAGGCACAAGGAAAGGTGCAGATCTGGTGCCTAGGGGTGAAGGCAGAGGGGGATCCAGCTCCTCTGGATCCAACAGGGGTTCCCCCAGCCGCTGTGAGGCAGTGAGTCAGCCCACACACACTCCTGGCACAGGAGGAAATGGATGACTGTCACTTCTGTCACTTCCTTGTTCCCAGCCTGTTCCTGTGGAAACTGCTGGACTTGGTGAGCAGGAGGAGAGGGAGAGGCTGAGGAAGGTGCTGAAGCAGATGGGGAAGCTGAAGTGCCCCAATGAGGTATGAGAAGGATTCCTGCCTCTCCTTCTGGGACAGGTGGAAGGAGCAAGCCCAGTGCAGGATGTGCATCCTCCAGGCATCCCTTGGGACATGCTTGGCTTTTCTGCCCCAGTTCAGCCACCCCAGTGCCATCCCACTGGCCCTGGGCCACCCCAGAAGGTGTAGGGCAGGGTGAGGAGTTCTGAAGGGCAGGTTCTGTCCCCTGAGGTCAGGAAGGAGCCCAGCTGGTGCTGTCCTGGGCACAGCCTACAGTGAAACCAGAGCACACCAGGAAGCAGTGCTGAGCCATGAACAGGTCCCAGGGAGTGGCAGAGGTTTGTCCCTGTGGGTGCTTTGGTGCCTCCCCACCTCCTGCCCCTCCGCTGCCTGCCCTCTGCCTGTCTGTCTGGGGAGCTGTCAGTGTGTCTGGGCAGGTAGCACATGGGATGGAGGCTGCTCCTCCCATCACTCTCTGGCACTGTGGTGCCTCTGGGTGGCTTTGGGGGGGGACAGGGGCTGGTGGGTGACCCCCCCATTGCTTGGAGGGGACAGGTTGGTGGAGCTGCTCTGGGGGGAGCTGCTCTGCTCCTCAGGACGTGTTCCTCCTGTGCCTGTGTGTGCCTTTGGGGGGCAGGGGCTGGGGGGACAGGTTGGTGGAGCTGCTCTGGGGGGAGCTGCTCTGGGGGGAGCTGCTCTGCTCCTCGGCTCCTCCCTGGAGCAGCAGCATCCTGACGGTTCAGCCCCGGGGCCGGACCCCCCGGCCCTCCTTACCCTGCTCTTTCCCCCACCTGCAGGGCTGCGTGGCCAACTTCTCCAGCCTGATGGGCTACCAGTACCACCAGAAGCGGTGTGGCAAGCAGCTGGCCGAGGCCGACAAGCCCAGCTTCAGCTGCCCGCACTGCGGCAAGAAGTACAAGTCCAAGGCCGGCCACGACTACCACCTGCGCTCCGAGCACCCCGCCCCGGCCAGCCCCCCTGCCGCCCCCGCCGCGCAGGGAGCCGGCCCGGCCCCCCCCGGGCACCGACTGCCGAGCCGCCGAGCCCGCGGGCAGCACCGAGCCGGGCAGGGCCCAGCCGGGCAAGGCAGGTGCCCAGATCGGGCCGGGGCCGGGGCTGGGGCCGGGGCCGGGGAGGGAAGGAGCTGCAGCCCCTGCAGCTGGTGTGACACCAAGAGGCAGCGGGATGTTGATGTGCTGGAGGGTAGGAAGGCTCTGCAGAGAGGTCTGGATCGATGGGCTGAGGTGGTGCACGAGGTTTAACAAAGCCAAGGGCTGGGACCTGCGTCTGGGCCACCGCAGCCCCAGGCAGTGCTCCAGGCCGGGGGCAGAGCGGCTGGAAAGTGCCTGGCAGAGAAAGAGCTGGGGGTGCTGGGTGGCAGCCCTCTGAACATCAGCTGGCAGTGTACCCAGGTGGTAAAGAAGGCCAGCAGCAGCCTGGCCTGGCCTGGATCAGAAGTGGCTGCCCCCTCCCTGGAGCTGTTCCAGGCCAGGCTGGATGAGGCCCTGAGCAGCCTGGGCTGGTGAGGTGTCCCTGCCCACAGCAGGGGGCTGCAGCTGGCTGAGCTTTGAGGTCCCTTCAACCCAACCCATTCTGTGATGTCCACCCTGGCGCTGGAGAGCTCGCTGCTGCTTCACTCCTCATCCTCACTCTGTCTCCCTTGCAGCCTCCAGGGGAGCAGGAGGTGAAGCCAGAGCCTGGCCCCGTGGAAGACTTCGAAAGGACCCCGAGCGGCCGCATCCGCCGCACCTCAGCCCAGGTGGCTGTTTTCCACCTGCAGGAGATAGCAGAGGATGAGCTGGCCAAGGATTGGACCAAGAGGAGGATGAAGGACGACCTGGTGCCTGAAACAAAGCGGGTGAGAAGCTTCTGTGCCTCTTCTTCCTCTCTCCTCCCCTGCCCTGCGCCGGCCGGGGCGGCAGCGCGGCCGTGGCTGGCTCGGGGCTCCAGGGGCTCCGCTGCTCTGCCTTACATCAATTAGCTGGGGTGGGAAATGTATTGCTCAAGAGCCCACCCAGTGCAGGCTGAGCCCTGCTGCTCTGGAGACTCTGGGCAAGCCTGGCAGCAGGCAGCTTTGCCCTTTCCACTACTGGGACTCAAATCTA